>NW_027411644.1:212769441-213410344 GCF_047663935.1 Musca autumnalis
GAAATTACACGGGTAAAAATGTGTGTGTTTTCCATACCATTTCCCATATGAATTACAGCTTTTTTACTCAAATTAACTTTTTTGGAGTATATGAGTTATATAAGTTTTATGAAAAGCCAAAGAGCATTTTTTTAATTTTTGAAAAAATTTAAATTTTTTGTATTTTTTTTTTTTTTATTTTTTTTTTCGTATTTTTATAGTTTATCTATATAAGAAGATATAAAAAACACTCACATTTTGATGAAAACTAGTAAAAAAGTTTAACTTTGACCTTGAATTCCTCTGCAACTACCAGACCGAATTCGACCGCTTATTATTCACCGGAAAGCTGATTGTGTTATCTGTCTAACAAAAAAAAAATATCTCTTTCCGTTCAAAAGTTACAGAATTTTGCTTAGGAAAAAACGATTCTTAACCACTGTGCGGCGTGCGGTAGGACACCACTTGTAGAGAAGTTTACATGGCTGAAATACTCAGGAAATGTCGCCAACATTACTGAGCGGTATTTTACCACCGTTGAATATTTGATGTTGCCTGGCCTGGGAATCGACCCACGGCTTTCTACGTGCAAGGTGGGCATACATACCATTGCACCACGGTGGCAACCAATTTGGAAGATATATTTCGATTTGCAAAGTTTCGGTCAAAACGGATACTCATTTCATTGGTTAACGTGCTCATCAATCAGATTAGTTGCTCGCTATTTCGTATATGGAAAATAAATAAAATACAAATAAACAATATTTAATATGGAAATGGGCAACACTTAAAATTTTGTAATCCTTATTCCAAATTTCAGGGTCCGTTCAACCAAATCCAAATTTAGTAGTTTTCCTAGAAATGGGTACGAATTTCAACAGCTATCTCAATCTTCCATTCCAACAGTAATCTTAACTGCAAAATCCAGGAGGATTTTATCCAAATCTAATTTTTATTGAATTTAGTACCATCTATTACTTTTCGAACATATAAGTAAGACCTTCTAAAAGTGCATCCATATCTGAATCCTTCCCTCCAAAAGTAATCTTTATTCCAAATTTCAGGATTCTAGCTCTATCAGTTCACCCATATCCAAATTGTACCAAATTTAGTGCCATTTAGGACATATAAGTACGAATTTCCAAATCTACATCCATATATCAATCCTGTAGGATAATCATAATTCGAAATTTTTTGAATCCAGCTCTATCCGTTGATACAAATCCAATTTGTACCAAATTTAGTACCATTTACTACTTTTCGTACCTATAATTACGAGTTTCCAAAACCACCTCTATACATCCATCCCAACCTTGATTGTCATACTCAATTTATTGATTGTCATACTAGCTTTATCAGTTCAAAATATACAACAGGTACTAAATTAAGTAACTTTTAGTATATTTCGTACATTTACAGGTCTTCTTACATTTACAGGTCGAATTTCCAAAAACCCTTTGCTACATATTTTTGACTCTCGTTCCAAATTTCAGAATTCTAGCCCTACCTGTCTTTGCCTAATGCAAAGGGTACCCTATCTAGTACCTTTTAGTACTTTTCGTACCCTTCTAGTTCGAATTTACAAATACCAAGCCTTATCTCAACCCTACACACCAACAGCAACCCACACTAAACATTTGAAGTTTCTAGCTTCATCGGTTTCGCCTGGTTGTTGATGAATCAGTAAGTCACTCGCCTCACTGCTCTTTTCTGGCGCATCAGAAACATGAAATCGGGGGAATATATATATATATATATATATATATATATATATATATATATATATATATATATATATATATATATATATATGGAAGTTATATATTACTTAGAACCAATTTAAATTCCGATCTGGGTTTTCTTGGGTATTTCAAAAGTTGTTTAAATGGAGCGCACAATACCTTCCATTTGAATTTATAACGAAAAAGTAAAAAAGTATCAGTCGGCTTTGCCGACAGAGATATACCCTCAGCCCGTTCAAGAGATATCGTGCATAGCATTTTAGTGACATTTTTCAAATATTGGGGGGGGGGGAAGTACCGGAAGTTGTGAACCGATATTGCCTATCTCCGAACTGAAACCAAGTTTGGAATAAATATGACGAAGGCCAAACTTTGGACCAAATCGGTTGATCAGTCGTGCTCCCCAGCCACTACATATGGTGCCATAGGTTTTTTACACCTTTCGGGCTATTTTCTCAAGAAGTATGGATTTGCCCCTGAAAAACTTTTACTGTCGTAATGGGGGTGGCGAATACAAGTTGCTGCAACAAAAATCGAAGTGATTCGAGAAGTTTTGTGTGGGTGGTACCCGAAGGAGTGCACAAATATAGTCCATATTCGAACCTGATCTATATCTAGTACATATATTAGGACGTGTAAAGTATGGACCAAATCGGTTACTCCCTTCAAGAGTTATCGTGCGCACCAATTTTCCGAACATTTTTGAACTTCTGTGGTGGAGGTACCGGAAGGAGTGGACCGATATAGCCCATCTTCGAACATAAACTAAGTTTGGACAAACTATTGCGAAAGCCAAATTTTGGACCAAATCGGTTCATCCGTTCCAGAGTTATCCTGCGCACCAGCCAGCCAGACAGACAGACGGACGGACATTGCTAAATCGACTCCAAATTGTCTGAAACACATTTCGTCCAAACATACTTTTTTTGCCCGTATGAAAGTGTATATACCCTCGTTAGCATAAATGCTGAGGCTATAAAAATATGAGACACGTGCATCGGCGTTTTTAAAGTTTACATCGGAAGTAACCAGTTAGGATATATCCATTTATGTAAATTTCTAGGGTTAATTCCGTAAATGTCACCAAAGCAGAAGTTACTCCCATCATTGCATTATTTTGGACGAAGATTTTGATCCAGTATAGAATTATGTAAAATTAACAGTCAAAATTAAAACAAATAATTTCATTCTAAAATATATAAAATTTGTAATCTAATTTTCTTAAGAAAATAGTATACCTAGATACATATATGGAAACTTATAGTGAAATTTTGTGTAGAATTATTCTTCTTTTGACTCTTTTCACCTAGAACCAAATTTTATATCACTTTCATGTATCAACTAGAAAAAAAAGGAAAACAATTTCATCAAAAAAATTGGGAGATGTTTTCATGTTTTTTCAGCAAAAATGATACTGATTTTTTAATAATATATAACGGAAATAAACATTTCATTTCTTTGGTGACCAACAGTGAAATTTGACGAAGAATATTTTTGTCTTTAACGTCATCCCTCTAAAATTATGGTTTGTGGGACAATTTTAAATAAACTCAGATGAAGTCCTACTTTAAAAACGTGTTTTTTTCTTTTCATTTTTTTGTTGTCGCACAGTGATATTAAAGAAGTTATGAGTATTTCTTTGCAACGGGTTTTTCAGAATTCGACGTTTTGCTGATGAGCAACATCATCACAGAATGTAATAACGCCCAAATGAACTCGGGTCTTGTGACCGCGTTCAAAATTAATTTTAAGCACGACTTGTTCTCGAAGCTGAATAATGATTTCGACCACCCAAACCAAAATAAAGTACATAATTTGTGCAAAACATTCAAAAGAAAGAATGCTTATTTTTTAAAACAACCAACATGACCCACATGCATGTATACACGTGACTGTTGTAAATACATTTTTTACATTCCCTCCCAAAAAAAATCACATGCGAGTGTGCGTGCACACTGGCATGACATGCAGCTGTGTGGGTTTGAAGGGGATACTTAAAAGGATTTGTTAGATTACTATTTTCATTGCTGCTGCTACTGTTTGTTACTGCTGCAATGTTTATCCACTCTGTGCTACTGTTTTCAGTTGTCGAATGTCCTGCTGTTACTAGGACCACCACTGTATGTATGTTAGTAAAAATTTAATATAAATAGTATTTGCTGTTATTGTTGTTTTTGCTTCTGGTGAGAATGGTAAAAAAGCTCACATTCATGTTTCTTTTTTTCATATAGTATACATTTTGTTGTTGTTTCAGTTGTAACAATTTGACATGCATGACAATCTAAAATGATTTCATATGTATGCTACTGTACTGGGTCTCTTTTAAGGTCTTCTTCTGCTACTTATACTTATTGCCGACCAGAGTTCTTAAAAAATGAAGGCGATTTGCATGTGAATTTACTTGAAACGTGCTTATTTCATGGCGTTGTCATGTTTTGGATTTTTTATATTCACTTGCTCCCCCCTTCTCCGTTAAACTGCAATGGTGAAATGAAGAAGAACAATCCCGTTTATATGGAGAATCCACTATTTACAACATCAGTGGGTCAATGGAAATTAGCATACGAAGTGCTTTTCAAAATATAATTTATTTTGACAGTGTATTATTATAATCTCCATTGTTAGACTATATAATATGTACATACATGTGGATTGAGAAAATCCCTTGAAGGTCAGAGGAGACTTTTTGTAGCAAAAATGAATGCATCCCGATTCTGTAGTAAGACTGATGATATGGAATATCTTTTTTATTTCGGTATCCGAACGTGGTGTCCAACTATACCACTTGTAGAGAAGTTGTATATGGTTGAAAATTCTTAGGAAATGCATGAAAATATTACGCTTAGGATTTTTGCAGCGTTAAAAACTGTATGATGTTGCCTAGCCTGGGCATCGAACATAGACAATAGGGTGGTTTTAAAAAACCCATGTCGGATTTTTTTAATGTTTTGTTAGATTCAAAGATTGCTAAAGTTTGAGCACAATTGGATTATGTTAACACGTGTCTTTGGTACCACAATGTTTGTTTCCATGGTTTATATAGCAAATATTAAAATCCGAGCCGATTTTCACAATTGCTTGTAGGCAATGAACTGGTAAAAATTGTTCATGTATTGTACAATAAATGTGGTTTGTAGAGCGATTTCGTGAAAATTCGACTATGGCCCCATACAAATTACTATGGAAAATTCGAGGCTCCAGTGACACTTGTTAGCATATTCCGATTGTGTTCAAACTTTGGCTATCCTTGAATCTAACAAAACGAAACATTTAGGCGGGTGCCATCTAAAAAAATCTGACTTGGGTTTTTTAAAACCATCCTAATGTCTATGTTCGATACCAAGGCTAGGTAACTACCTAAAAAAATTCGAGTCGATTTTTCCCTTTGAGTTAAAAACACCTTAAGACATTCAGCATCCAACACAATGGCACCGTAGGGAATGAAAAATACCCAGCAACGGCCTACCAACTCAAGTGAACATTGTCCTACTCATGGTGACATCTAGGGAAATACATTTAACACCCTTAAAGATTGCATGTGTCCCGAAACAACTTCCCTAAAGTCAGTGCTACCATGGAAAAAAAAAATAAAACAAGTAAAAAAGTATCAGTCGCCTTTGCTAACAGAGATATACCTTCAGCCTATGTGAATTGAAACTCTCATCTACGGATATATCGAATGTATTTAGTATCTTTTCAGAATTTTGTTGCCATTTTTGGACATTTGAATTTGGCGACAAAAATATGGATTAGGATTTATGTTTAAAAGTGTTGCGGAGGAGGTACTTGCAGGAACGGACCGACATAATCCATTATGGAAGTAGATCTTATTTTGGGAGTCATATCTTTTCGATGTCAGTGGGTCATCGTTTTGGACCACGGAAGCATGGACTTGTCCACGGAAAACATAATATCGTTGTAAACAGGACCACAACGAACAGCATCGGTATTAGGCCGGGGCGATTTGTATGAAAGGAAAAAAGTGATAGTGTGTGCCTGGATTTTCTGATTCTTGGTATTGTACTGAGCAAAAAAGTCCACTGGACCATATGTCTACGGTGAAAATCGAGCCCCCGGATTTTGACTTGAACTTTTTTTCAAGGATATTTTGGCCAAACCATATCTCAGAAACTTGACCTATCCTGAAAATGTCCTTTTGCGTTCTTAGTACACTCACCAAGAGCTTTCATCTCCAAAAGGAAATTTCCACCCACTGACTTTGAGTAAAATTTTGTAGCACAGTGTATTTTATCGATATTTTCCGAAAAATGTGCACATTCTCGGGGACATAACTGCCTGAAGGAGTGTTCCAATGCTTTTGCTGTGTACTAAAGAGTTCTTAATTATTGTCTTGGCTACAATTTTTGCCTTTGTGTTGGATCGAAAATCTCAGTGGTTTGGCTGTTACATATATGCCAAAATATCCCAAAAACCTTGAAAAAACTGCAAGTCAAAAGCCGGGGGCTCAATTTTCACCGTAGACATATGGTCTAATCGACTTTTTTGCTCAGTACAATCCCAATAATCAGAAAATCCAGGCGCCCGTGGTGGTGTTCAAATCGCCCCACCCTAATCGGTATGCATTTCCAAAGGATCTTCGAACAGACCCTAAACTGCACTTAGACACAAATATTGAACTTTTGTGGGGGAGGTTACGTAAGAAGAGGACCGATATGGGTCATTTTAGAAGATAAACTAAATTTGGACAAAATATTGGAAGATCCAAACTTTGGACCCAATGAGTTGCCCCGTTCGTAGGGATATCGTGCATACCATTTAAGTGGCATTTTTTAAATATTGGGGGGAAGTACCGGAAGTTGTGGACCGGTATTGCCCATCTTCGAAGTGCAACTAAGTTTAGACAAAATTTGACGAAGACCAAATTTTGGTCCAAATCGGTTGATCAGTTCGAGAGTTATCGTGCTCTCCAGCCACTACAAGGAAGGAGTGACCAATATAACCCATCTTCAAACTTAAACTAAGTTTGGACTAAATATCACAAAAGCTAAATTTTGGACCGATTAATCCGATCGAAAGTTATCGTGCGCACCAACCAGCCAGACAGACAGACTGACGGACATTGCTAAATCGACTCCAAATTGTCTGAAACGGATTTCGTCCAAACATACTTGGGGTCTTAAACCGTTATTTCGATGAGGCACATTTTTCCCGTATGAAAGTGTATATACCCTCATTAGCATAAATGCTGAGGGTATAACAAAAGAAAACCACTCCCCTCGCAATGTTGACAAAAATCTATACTTCAGCACCAAAAAAAGCACAAATATATTCGATCCTGTATTATTTCAGTTACCAGGTTCTGGTTCCTCTATATGCAGATTCAAAAATTCTGCAATTTGGACAGGTTGCCCCATAAAGAATTAGGAGTCAGATAGGCAGCTAAACAAATGCAGCGTGTCCACATGTCGGGCAGGCTTGTGCTGGGTATCGTAGAACCAATTTGGGCCCAATACGAATTGAGTCGGCTGCATCCGCCAGGATGTTGTCGATGCGTGTCTTGATTATGCTAAAACCACTCGTGTTTGCCTTGGCTGCTGGCTTTCCTCAGCTGCGATGGAATGGGGATACGACATTCACACTGTATATCTGTACTGCCTACGCAACCATGTCAGTGTGAATGCTATCCAAGCCTGCCTGATAGGCTCGTTGATCTAGAGGTTATCTTTTATACATTTGAACCTCTCTCTCTACATCATGAAAGTCAATCCTGACGTACCTGGGTGCAGGAAACCTGTCCATTAAATCGTGACAATGATACTCACGGCGATAACACCCAAGCAGGTACTGCATCTTCGTCTTTTCATGAATATGGTCCACAGGTGTCATGAGGAGGCACCCTGTTACAGTCCTCATGACATTCTGACAGATTTGAAAATTCTTCCAAACTTCCGCAGTGCAAACATTTGCATATCACAGACAGGCATATTGCTTTGTAATTTGTAAGAAGTCAACATGGTTTATTTGTCAGCACCCAAGTGTTGCCGGCCAGCGATTTGAGGACCTTGTTCCTACTTTTGTTCTTATCTCAAATATCTGTGGCTTGGGCGAACGACTTAAATATGCTATCGAACGTTAGACCCACAACTTTGGGGTAGTTAGTGGTCGGAAAAACTATGTTCCTTGGGAGCCTCATTTCTGCCGTCCAAGTGGTAAACAGTGTGGCAGTGGATTCAGCGATATATACAGGTCAACCCTGCAATCTATAGCAACACAAGGCACTTAGGAAGCATGCCGGGAGAATATGAGAGAGGAAAATTTTCAGAAGAAACAAAAGAACAGGAAAAAGATGAGGTTGAGAAATTTGAGATCTACAGGAACCGGAATGAAGACCGAAAATGTTACTAGAGTGTAAAACACCAGACTGAAGTTCATAAATCGGCTGAAGAACAATAAGTTAACTAGCCTTTAGGCATATTTAGGCTCATGAGGGCATATGTACTTTCATACGACCAAAGTGTCCCTTATCCAAACAATGAGTTTAGACTTCAAGTATATCTGAACGAAATCCGTTTTAGACAATTTGAGTCGATTTAGCCAGGTCCGTCTGAATGGCTGGAGCGCACGGTAACCGATTCGGTCTTCGTAATACTTATACCATCAGCCTTTAGGCTAACGAGGGTATATACACTTTGATACGACCAAACGTGTGCCTCATCGAAATAGTGGGTTTAGATCTCAACTATGTTTGGACTAAATCCGTCTTAGTCAATTTGGAGTCGATATAGCCATTTCCGTCCTGGTGCACACGATAACTCTCCACCGGATCAACCGATTTGGTTCAAAACTTGGGTCTCGTAATATTTTGTCCACACTAAGATCAAGTTCGAAGATGGACCAAATCGGTCCATTTCCTCGGATACCACCCCTACAAAAGTTCAAAATTTGTCGCAAAAATTATGCGCACGATAACTCCCGATGTGACTTAACGATTTGAGTCATACTTTGCATATCGATTTATATTCTATCAGACATAGATCAAGTTCGAGTATGGACCATGTTGGTCCATTCCTTCGGGTACCTCGAACACAAGCGCAGCAAAAGACCTACTTTCGAATCGTTTTGCCCCAATTTGTATTCGCTGCCCCTCTACCGCGGTATACGTTTTTTTCTGGGAGCAAGTTTATATTTCCTGAGAAAATATCCCGAAAGGTGTAAAAACTCCTACGGCACCATATGTAGTGTCTGACACGCACGATAACTCTCGAACGGTTCAGCCGATTCGATTCCCAACTTACTTTAAGTTCGAAAATGGTCCATATCGGTCTTCTGTGCAAAAGTTCAAAAGTTTTGCTTTAAGTCCAGTTTAGGGTCTGTTCGAAGATCCTAAGGAAATCCTTGTGGTCCTGTTTAAAGCGATATTATGTTTTTCGTAGGCAAGTCCATGCATCCTGACGTAGCAGTCTAAAATCTCTAAGTTACACGCTGACCAACTAAAAAATTTGACAAACTCCTAAATATATTATTGGGGAGAAGGATATTGGTTGCGTAGACGGTACTCGATTCCCTCGAAGGCAGTTATCGAATTGGTCCATACTTTGCACATCTTAATATTTCTACCAGACCTATATCAGGTCGGAATATGGTCTATATAGGTCCACTTCTTCAGGTACCACTCCCACAATATTACGCAAAAGTGCAGTTTACGACCTGCTCTCGCATCGCTTTGATTTTTTAGGCGTGGATTTCTTTAAGAATATTTTTTAGGCGTGGATTGTTTTACGAATAATTTTTAGGAGTGTTTTTTAAGAATTTTTTTTAGGAGAGGATTGCTTTATGAATATTTTTAGGCTTGGATTTTTTAAGAACATTTTTTAAGGCGTGAATTTTTCTAAGAATATTTTTAGGCGTGGATTTTTTAAGAATATTTGTTAAGGCGTGAATTTTTCTAAGAATATTTTTTAGGCGTAGATTTTTCTAAGAATATTTTTTAGGCGTAGATTTGTCTATGAATGTTTTTAGGAGTGGATTTTTTAAGAATATTTTTAGACGTAAATTTTTTAAGAATATTTCTAGGCATGGATTTTTTAAGAATATTTTTAGGCGTGGTTTTTTTAAGAATATTTTTTGGCGTGCATTTCTTAAGAATATTTTTAGGCGTGATTTTTTTTTCATATTTTTTAGTCGTGATTTTTTTTAATATTTTTTAGGCTGGATTTTTTTAAAATATTGTTAGGCCTGCAATTTTTAAAGAATATTTTTAGACGTGGATTTTTTTAAGAATATTGTTTAGGCGTGGATATTTTTAAGCGTGGATTTTTTAAGATGGTTTTTAGGCGTGGATTTTTTTAAGAATATTTTTTAGGCATGGATTTTTTAAAGAATATTTTTTAGGCTTGGATTTTTGTAAGAATATTATTTAGGCGTGGACTTTTTAAAGAATATTATTTAGGCGTGGATTTTTTTAAGAAAATTTTTTAGGCGTGGATTTTTTTAAGAATATTTTTAGGTGTGGATTTCTTAAGAAAAATTTTTAGGAGTGGATTTTTTTAGTTATATTTTTTGTCGTGAATTTGTTTAAGAATATTATTTAGCCGTGGATTTTTTAAGAATAGTTTTTAGGCGTGGATTTTTTTAAGAATAGTTTTTAGGCGTGGATTTTTTAAGTATATTTATAGGCGTGGATTTTTTAAGTATATTTATAGGCGTGGATTTCTTTAAGAACACTTTTTAGGCGTGCATTTCTTAAGACAATTTTTTAGGCGTGCATTTCTTAAGACAATTTTTTAGGCGTGGATTTCTTTAAGAATAGTTTTTAGGTGTGGATTTTTTAAGTATATTTATAGGCGGGGATTTTTTAAGTATATTTATAGGCGGGGATTTTTTAAGATAATTTTTTAGGCGTGGATTTCTTTAAGAATAGTTTTTAGGCGTGGATTTCTTTAAGAATAATTTTTAGGCGTGGATTTCTTTAAGAACACTTTTTAGGCGTGCATTTTTTAAGACAATTTTTTAGGCGTGGATTTCTTTAAGAATAGTTTTTAGGCGTGGATTTTTTAAGTATATTTATAGGCGGGGATTTTTTAAGTATATTTATAGGCGGAGATTTTTTAAGTATATTTATAGGCGGGGATTTTTTAAGTATATTTATAGGCGGGGATTTTTTAAATATATTTATAGGCGAGGATTTCTTTAAGAACACTTTTTATGCGTGCATTTTTTTTAAGAAAATTTTTAGGCGTGGATTTCTTTAAGAACACTTTTTAGGCGTGGATTTCTTTAGGAATATTTTTTTAGTAGCAAGTTTTTTAAGAATTTCTTTTAGGCTTGCATTTTTTTAAGAACACATTTTAGGCTTGATTTTTTTAAAACACTTTTTAGGCGTGGATTTCTTATAGAATATTTTTAAGCATGTTTTTTTAATATTTTTTAGACGTAGATTTTTAAAGAATACTTTTAGGCGTAGATTTTTTAAGAACATTTTGAGGCGGGAATTTTTGTAAGAATATTTTTAGGTGTAGATTTTCTTAAGACTATTTTTTGTAGCCCTAGATTTTTTAAGGAAATTTTTTGGCGTGGATTTTTTATGAAGAGGATTTTTGGCCTCGTTTTTCTATATTTCCACAGACAAAAGTTGCACTTTACACAGGCTGAGGGTATAATATACTTTTTCACTTATTTTGTTTATTATTTCATAAATCCAAAAATTCTTAGAATTTAGAATGCAGCAATCTATTTAAATCGGCGGCGATACAGACATTCGAGCTTTTTTTTGCTCGCATCTAAACTGCAATTAAGGCAAGCAGTCTTAACCTTTGGCATTATTCTGCTTTAGTTTTTCACGCTCAATACAAACGAACTGCGAACTGTGTTTGGTATTTTGAATATTTGAAATTCTCGGCGCTTTGTTCAACAGAATTCCTGTGAAAATCTACTTATAAATCTAAATATAATTGTGTGTGTGAGCGTTTTGTGCTGAAGCTGTTCAAAAGCTTTGAGATGGATCTTTGTTTTATAGTTTAAGGCAAAACAACAGCAACAACAACGAAAAGAAGTAGAAAAAACTATGCCATACTCAAACTTTGATGGATGGACGTGTTGTCCCCATAAGATATGAGAAGGCTGACAGGAAAAAAACGAAAAATAAAATTCATAGAAAAACACCACGTCTAACAAACGAAATAAAAAGAAAGGAGATCACAGAAAGAAGAGATTTTTTATAAATATGAAATACAAACGCGAAATGGTAAGGGGGCGGCGGAAGCTTAGCTTGCTTTCACATTCCCAATTGGACAATGCAAATTCCAAAACTATAAAAGAGATTTACATTTCAATTTGAAGTTGTGTTCTGTGTTTTATTTTTTTTCTGTTTTCCCCCATTTTGTTGTGTGTATTTTTGTTGTGCCTTTGTCGAACGGTACCAGGTAACTATTAAGAAAACATTTATCCTCGAGTTAAACAACAATTCAGCGACAAGGATATTCAAAAACAACAAAAAATAAACATGGCCAAGACAAAGAAGCCCAGCACAGCAAACGGAAAGACATATTATTTTATTGCAGATATAAATGTAAACATGACTGAAATATGTTAAGTAAACACGAATGTAATTGCGGAAGAGGGGAGCTTTGAAGATCTTTAACATGCGAAGAAAGTTGTTTTGTGTCATATTGAAACACAGAGGATATTGTTCAACATATTAAATGCTATTGTAAAGGGATTTTTTCAAGGATTATAAATGAATTGAAATTTCAAAGTAGTCGAAATTAAAAAATATTTATCTTAACCCACTTAGGGTCAATTATAAGGAAAGTCCCCCGAGAAGGCAATGCCACATTTTGCAAATTTTCATTTTCTGGTGTGGCAGTTTGTCGGAAATTTGGGACTAATTATCCTACTGACAGATTCAATCAGTATAGCCTACACGAACAGAACCCACGATACTTCATATATTAGTAATTTAATATTACAAGACCATCGTTTGGAGAATGAAGGATTCCTGCATTAAACACATGGACTTAAATGTACTTGAAAGTAGAAATGGCTATAAATGTGCCCTCGACTACCAGAGGAAGTAGATTTGGTGTAGTTTCGACCAGTGGGGTTTAAGACAAGACAAGACAACAAGACAGCTTTCATCGGATCGCTACTGTCATAGCTGATTTGGTTATGTCGAGTTAAGTTAGGCTGTAGAACGTGCCCTTGGCTTTAAGAAAAACAGCAGCGTAGATTGGACCTGCCACTGCCGTAGCTGATTATGTTGTGTCAAGTTAAGTTATTGAGTTATTAAGTAGTACATGTTTTGTAGTGTTTGTAACAGCTCTTGGTCCTAGGGGTAAGGTTCTTATTTACAAAATAAATTGAAATTGAAATTAAGTGAGGTTGTAGAACGTGCCCTTGGCTTTAAGACAAAACAGGAGCATGGACCGGACAGCCACTGCAGGATCAGGACTCTTTGCATTCCCACGAAAACAATTATAGTTTTGTTATCAGGATCACAAGGATCAACTACGGAAAAAATAATTAAAAATTATTCTCAGACTTTACCTAAGTAAAAATGTCCTTAAATGCCCTTAAATTGTTCTTAAGTAACAATTTTAATCCTTTTCCGTACCAAAAAAAAACCAAACAAAATATTAAGACTTGCAAAGTTTTAGCCAAATCGGATAATCATTTCCCAAGTTATTGCGCTCATCAGTCATTTCAGTTTGTGTCGGCAGGGGTTTTAAGAGCTTTTGGGCTATTACGTCAGGAAATACGGACTTGCGCCCGAAAAAATCGTTGTTGTAATCAGGACGATGTTTTTTAGTCAATTGTGGCAATCGGGTAGTTTAACGAGCAATTGGACAGTGGTTGCAACAACATTTGACCAGGTGGAGAGTAAAGTTACGCCGTAGGGGATACCAAGGATAACTGGCCGGTGCTAACATTGTTAGCAATGAAGAACGATTAAAACATAAGATATACCCTCAGACTCGGAACTAAAGAGGTTTTTGGGCCAATTACTCAGGCAACACAATATGTTGCCAAAAATTTATAAACGATTCCAGACTAATACTTTAAATGCACTCTTTCCAAAATTTGTGTGGGAGGTACCCGAAAGAGCCCAGGGGAGTTGCTATTCTCTTACTGAACGCGTCTCTCCGGGTGGCTGATGGGAAGAAGGTTTTTGTAACGTGCTGAGCCAGAACTGTCTCAGGACAACAGACGCCAGACCTGGCACGTCATCGGCATGCATCGGTCCCTTAAAAGTCTATATCTTCGACAGACTGGATAGGCTTGTCCTGTACGAGCAAAGTGATGGTGACATGGATATCACGGTTCTTGACGCTCAAATACAACAAGTCCAATTCCGCCTGGTCCTATGTCGGCACAAGCCGACAAAGGGCTTTAAAGGCAGAATGTCTCGTAGTCACACGCCGACGATGGAGAATCCACAACGGACTCCTGAGAAGCTTCAGATACGAAGCACTATAAACGTGCTATTTCGTGTCCATGTAAGTTCGAGGGACGAGACGCGAACTTGCATTCTGAGAGAGAGGTCCTCTTCATCAAAAGTAAGATAAGGTTCGTACGGAAATTCGAAACTATTTATCTTCAGGTGACTCAACGCGATTTTCAGTTGGACGGGATCTTCCTCCCAAATCCTGTAGTTGTTGTAGTGAAGGGGTCTGCATCAAAGCCCGATACAACTCCAAAAGGCAAAGGAGAAGCGGAGGGACTTAGGGTTACTGCGACTCCCACAGTCTGTCGGGAAGACAAGATGGATAGGCCGACTGAGAAACCATCGTCTCCTGGAAAGGGGAACAATATTCCACAGCAAAAATCAGTGACGACTTCTCAGGCGGTAATCCCATCGGCTTCTTTTGCAGATGTCATTTGCCATAGAGCTGAGGAGAAAAGACCTAGTTCAGAGAAGGAAAAGTGACCTCCAAGCGCATGATCAACGGCGCAAAAACCCCTACACCAAACCGGCCCCAATGGCAACCGCTGACGACCTTCGGGTAACAATTATTGATAGAGCTGATCCTGACTGAAGAATAAATGAAAGTCAATGGTTGCTCTTCGAAGCCGGTCTTCGACGATGGCTTCTATGATGGCTAATCAGGAGATCGACAGATTTGCAGTGTCTTTCTTCAAAGAGGCGTCAAAGTCATTAACTGCCTAAAACAGAAATCGCGCGATTTCCTTGTATAGACGGTAAATGACGTTGGGAAGGGGCTAACCTTGCTGCGGTCTCTTTAACTGACATACCTTCTAGAAGGGTGGACCCCCACCCACCGTGGACAAAGAACTCTTGCTCAAAATGCTGGAGCTCCAAAATCTAGATCAACAAACATTGGTCTGGACTACATCAGTGTAACCCGCTGTAAGTAGAATGGGGGATGGTTGTATGATTAGCTATGGACTTCCTAGGGGAGGGTTATCTTAGAGAACGTGAGTGAAAACTGAACTTTGGTTCAGGATGGATTCGGTTCCGTCTGAACCTACCCCGAGAGCACGTGAACAGACTTTGGTATTGAGGCTCTAAACCTCCTGGCAGCTACCCATTTTCCAGACTGCAAGGACGTGGATACCGTCAACACTGAGTGTGATGACTTCCAAATATGGATCTCACTGGAGAGAAGGTTATCAAAAACAAGATAAAATGGGCGGTCAACACATTCAAATCCTATAAATAACCTGGTCCAGATGGTAAAACACATCTACGCAAACACACCAAATACTGGAGGAGATCTTGTGCGTACCTATGGAAAGAGGTGAAGGTCACTTACATCTCTAAAGCAAGGAAATCTAGTCACTCTACAACGAAGGACTACAGACCCATTAGCCTATCCTCCTTTCTCCACAAGACACTCGAAAGATTAATTGACCTGGAGATAAGGTGGCATGTAGACACCACCTCTTTAAGCAACTCACAACATGCCTGTATTAAAGGCAAATCTGTGGAATCTGCACTTCACGAAGTGATGAGTTACATCGAGAGGAACATGGAATATTGAAGGAGCCTTCCATAATGTAAAACATGAACCGATTAACCTCTCGCTTTGAAATGTCAGCATGCCGGAAACTCTGACATGTTGGATAAATAAAAGCTGAATTATAAATACATGCATTGCGGAGACGAAAATTAGGAAAACAGTTACTACCCTGTAGGGACTGTGGCCGATTTAAAGCTCACATAAAGCTAGCTTTTTTTTTAAACATAAGTGGCATTTTATCGATCATTTTGCCTTATGCCAACTGACTAATTTTACAAGGCGATGAGCGCCTGAGTAGTCAGTATTGTCCAACGCCAGATAACTTTTCGACTGATAATAAACTAACTTTTTTTGCCTATTTTTAGTCAGTTTAAAACATAATGTGAAAAAAAAACAATTTTTGTTTCTGTGTGTTTTGCCTTTTCATATTCTCTCTCTCCCTCTCTTTGTCTCTCTCTGTCTGTCTTTTTTGTTAGAGAGAATAAGAGGCAAATTTGTATATTTCCTTTGTGTTCCTTTTTAATTCCAGAATAATATGAGTAATATGTACGAATATGTTCAGTCCATCAACACTGTATTCTATAACTGGATGCTGCATTTATACGAAGAATATTAAGAAAAAGCAAGTGCGAATTATTTATACATTTGTGTCTTATTTCTTCGACAAACACAAATACTTTGCAGACGGTACATGTTTCTGTTTTCAGAGTGGTTAATCTCTAGATAACTTTTCGACTAACTTTATATTGGTCGAAAAGTTATCTAGACATGGACAATTGCCGAAATTTTTTTCTGTTCAGAGTGGTTCATCTCTAGATAACTTTTTAGCCAGTTTTTAGCCAGTTTAAAAATTATCGATCTATTATCAATCATTTTATCAACTGGTTAAAAAAAGTCCGACAGGGTAGTGGTACCCCTCAGGGTTGGGTGCTCTCACCGTTGCTGTGGCTACTTGTAATCAACTACATATGACGGAATTAGATAATCAGGACACTAAAATTATCGCCTACGCAGATGACGTAGTGCTACTGATTTCTAGTAAATTCCTGTCCACAATTTCGGAACTTATACAAGGAGCTTTATCAACGCTGTCTCGTTGGGCCAAACAAAACGGCCTTGGAGTTGATCCAATAAATACAGAACTGGTACTGTTCACTAGAAAAAGTAAGCTCGGCGATGTTGTGCTACCAGTACTGGAGCTTTTGGACCGCTATGTCAGGTAGCATGGACTTGCCCAAGAGAAACATAATATCGCTATAAACACGACCACCGGGAGTAGCAACGGCATAAATGTCCAAAGGATCTTCGAACAGACCCTGAACAAACTACACTTAAACAAAATGATGTACTTTTGTGGGGAGGTACAACAAGAAGAAGATCGTTATGGACCATTTTCGAACTAAAACTAAGTCTGGATTCAAATCGGATGATCAGTTCGGTTTGTTTACAGCTTTTGGGCTATTTTCTCCGGAAGAATGGACTTGCCCCAGAAAAACTTTGCACATATGTAGTATTTATTCGAACTTGATCTTTGTCTCGTAGAAATATCACAATGTGCAAACTAGGGACCACTCGGTTACTGCTTTCGAGAATTATATTGTGCACCATTTTAGCGAAAAATTATGAACTTTTGTGGGAGAGATACCCGAAGGAATACATTAACTTTGAACAAAAAATATTACGAAGGCCAACTCTTGGACTGAATCGGCTGATCCGCTCGAGAGTTAGCGTTCCAGTCCCTACACATGGTTCCGTGGGGGTTTTTATAGTTTTCTGACCATTTTCTGAGGAAGTATGGACTTGACCCTGAAAAAACTTGTACCGTTGTAATGGGGGCAGCGAATACAATTTTTGCAAAAAAATCGAGGTTTAGGACCTAAAGAAACAAAGTAAACGCAATATTTCTGACGTCTATAGGGTAAATATTTTTTGAGTTTTTGGGCTAACTTCTCAGGAAGTGTGGACTAGCCCCGAAAATATTTTACCGATCTTACTGGAGAGTTGTGTATGCGGCCCTAGTTACGACGGTACAATATTGTTGCCAACAAATTAAAAACTATCCCAGACGAGTACTTAAACTGTACTCTTTTCCAAACTTTGAGTAGGAGGTACCCGAAAGGGTGGTTCGATGCAGTCAATATTCGGACATAATCCAAGTCTGTATGAAATATAATATGATGTTAAACGTTTGGACCTAATCGGATACTCACTTCGAGGATTATCTTACGTACTACCCAAAGTAGATGGTGCCGGCAGGTGTTTTTGGAGCTTTTGGGTCATTTCCTTAGAAAGTGTGGATTTGTCCCCGAAAAAAAAATTAGCCGCTTCCACGGCTCGCAAGAAGAACATGTTGCAAAAAATTCAAAACAATCCGAGACGAAAAGGATTATACGAACCTGATCTATGCCTGAAAGTAAAATTACCATATGCAAATTACCATATGACCAATTCGGTTACTACCTTCGAGAGAATTCGTGTGCACCATTTTAGCGAAAATTTTGTTGTAAATGAGGCCGCTAGAACAGTCTTCATTTTTCCGAATTTTGTATTGGAAATAGCCGAAAGAGTAGGCCGATATAGTCCATATTCTAACCTGATACATGACCGGATGAAATAATTCGATGTTCAAAGTCTGTACCAATCGAAAACTCCCTGCGAGAATTATCTTGCAGATTTGCCATTTTGGATGGTGCCGTCAGAGTTTCATGGAGCTTTTAGGCTAATATCTCAAGAAGTACCGCTAAAGGGAGCCGCAGGGACAACCTACTAAAAAAATGTAAAAGCTACCCTAGAACTGCTCTTAAAATTAACTTTCTCCGAATTTTTTATGGGAGGTACCCGAAAGATTGGACCGTTATAGTCCATATTCTAACCTGATACATGACTGGATGAAACAATGCGAACAATGCAAATTCAGTACCAATCAGAAACTCCCTGCGAGAATTATCCTGCGGATTTGCCATTTTGGTTGGTGCAGTCAGAGTTTCATGGAGCTTTTAGGCTAATATCTCAAGAAGTATGGACTTGCGCAAGAAAACAAATGTACCGCCGTAAAGGGAGAAGCAAGATCAATCTACTGAAAAAAAATCAACACGATCCGAGAGGTGCTCTTAAATTTCACTTTATCCGAATTTTGTGTGGGAGATAACCGAAGGAGTGGACCGTAAAGTTTGGACCAAATCAATTGTTTCAAGAGTTATCGTTCACACCATTTTACAGAAAAATTTTGAACTTTTGTGGGGGAGGTACCCGAAGGAGTGGATCGATATGGCCAATCTTCGATATTACACTAAGTTTGGACAAAATATTACGATACACAAAATTTGGTTCGAATCGGTTGATCCGTTCGAGAGTTATCGTGTGCACAGACAGACGGGCGGACGTGGCTAAATCGATTCCAAATTAAATGAAACGAATTTCGTCCAAACATACTTGGGGACTAAAACTATTATTTCGATGAGACATATTTTTGGTCGTATCAAAGCCTAAAGGCTGAGGATATAAATATTGTCCACAAAATTCATATTTCGATTCAGCCAGATATGGGATACGTTATGGTTTCCTTTCAAAACTTTCCAACACACAAAATGGTAACAGTTTACATCAACCAACTTTTCGTTTTGTACAAAATTTATTTAGTAACAACTGTTTCTATCTTTCGTTTTTTTATTATTTTTTCCTTTTTTGAAAAGAACACTCAGAAAGCGTGGAACAATTTGCACATAAAATTGTAATAAAAACATTTATACTCGTACAATTCTATAAATGTCTATGTATTTTCATATTCATATACACAATACATGTGAACATACGCTAAAATGTAGCAAATATGTAAGTGAGTGTGTGTAATTGTTGTATTCACTGCAATCATATTTTTTTGTTTTTTTTTGGTTTGTTTACATTTGTCTTTGGAAAATATTCGTACATTTACACAGCATATACATACATATGTATGTATCAATTGCACATTACAATTACATTAGGATGGGAGTTGAAATAAGTAATGAAATTCAAGTAAATTAAAAAAAAATAATAATTTGAAATTGTCGCATATTTTTGACGTATTTAATAATTTTAATTTTTTATTATTATATTTTTGTATTAATTTTCACCCACCAACCTAATATATTGAATAACAATAATATTTATTTTGAACCATAACAAGTACGGCTTTTCATTCATTCAAATTCAATCAAACAAACATTCGAATAAGTTCATTAGTATGACAGTGCTGTGTAACAACATGGGAAGGGGAATGTGGATGGTATTTGAGGAAAAAATAACAAAGGAAAAAAACGAAGAATGGTTGGTTGTCAGTGACAGTTAAAAATTATTGCAAGTTAAAATGAAATAAATTTGAAAATAAAAGGAAAATGTAGTAAATTTTTTAAATAATAAAAATTGAAAACTTACTTACTCAAAATTGATAGCAATTTGGAAGGATTGTGGAATTTAATTTACATGAAGAACTCACCTGTAAATAAAGAGGAAAATATTTATTAATTTAATTGGTACTTTTTAATATTCTTAATATTGTATACGAATATATGGTAAAATTTAACAAATAATCGGCATTAAAGGCCAGAGGCTTCGGATTTGGTTTTTTTCAGTTATTTCAAGTATTTGCTGCAATAAACACACTATATATGTCCGATTTCGATGAACTTTGGAATGTGTGAATGACTTCTGCTTAGAAATGAATGTGCCAAATTTTATCGAAATCGATTCAGATTTGGATATAGCTATGAAGCCAACGAATATGAAAACGGCGAGCGGCTCTACCAATGGTCAGAAAATCATGGTTTCCATATATTGTTCGATGCCAAGGCAGCTTTCGCTCTGCCTGATGGCACCGTGATTACAATCGCGACCTATGTTTTGTTTCTGGTCTCAACGACAACCCCTCCCTGCCTCTAGACGCAAACTGCCTCACTTTCCTCAAAGCCAACATCGTCCGGCTATCGCAAACATTGGCATAACTGTTCCAATTATAAGATCTACCCCAAAACCGAGGTGGAACTTTCGCAAAACTGACTGGCCCAAATTTATATCCTCTAAGTCCAACAACTTCCAACGATTCTCTGGACTTATAAATGCCACAGCCAAAAAGTGCATCCCAAGAGGTTTCCGAAAAGAGTATATCCCATGCTGGAATGAGGACAGTGAAATACTTCTCGAATAATTCCGTACAAATCAAAGCCCACAGGTAGCAGGTGAGCTTCTAAAAAGTCTAGACTATGCGAGAAAATCTGAGTGGGCAAAATCCATGTCCACCATGAGCTTCAAACAGTCCAGTCGTAAAGCGTGGCAACTTCTTCGCAAACTTGGGGCTACAAACCCCCCATCTTCCAGAAGTCCTAAAATGGATCCAAACATCATTGCTGCGCATATAGTAAATTTATCCAAGGCTGATGCAGACAAACCCTTCACTCGAAGAATCAACTCCAAATTAAAGGTCCTACGTACACACAGAAAAAAAGGCCTCTCTAACATATGTCCCAAACATATTTTGTGAGCGCTTGCTGAGAGCAAGTGAGCGCTTGCTGAGAGCAAGTGAGCATACATTTCAATGTGTTTTAGTTGCCATTTAGGCTCCCTTGCTCTCAGAAAGCGCCCACTGCATGTGTTTGTTTTTTTGTGGCTTTAGGGTTTGTACTTGTTTGCACCCAAACATATAATTGGTTGCACCCAAACATATAATTTGTTTGCACCCAAACATATATTTGTTTGCAGAACCCAAACATATGTTATTACACTGATTTATTCACTTACTTTACCGTCTTTTATCAACGATTGTCTCTAGAACACTAAGGAAAAAAGATTAATAACATTTTTATCTTTTCCTCTTCGCTTGCTAAGTTGGTTAACAACAACAAAGCACGAAACACACGTGTTTTACGCATACACATCACAAAACTTCTGCGTCTACTATTGCACCATATACACAGCTCTTTACCCTGCCAGCAATTGGAAGTGAGTTTCGCACTCCCTCGCCTAAGGGGTCACTCCGGAGACACGCCAAGGAAGATCGTTGGTGAATTACACAAACAATTTCTATAGCCTTATTGTGATTACGTTTTATCGCGTATGCCGACACTTCGGAGTGACTTCCAAGGCGATTGTTTACATTTATTTAGTGATTCAAAACATTTGAACAAATATAGAACATTTTCTATCTGATGATTATATGAGGTGGTGGTGCAGTGGTAAGCATACTCGCTTTGCACTCTGAAGGTCCGGGTTCGCTTCCCAAGTTAGGCAACAAAACATCACATTTTTAAAATGACAAAATTAATGTAGGCAAAAATTGCAAAGTATAATTTCTCTGAAAGAGAAGAAAACTAAAAAATAAATAAATAAAAATAAAACAATTAAAAAAATAAATAAAAAATAAAAAATTTAAATAAAAATAAATAGAAAAAAATATATATTTTTTAATTTCTAGAACTATCGCGGAAATGATCTTCTAGAAGTGTCGCTGGAGTGACTTCCAAGGCGACACGCCGGCGTGGTTCATTTCTTCACAACGGAGGTCACTTCAGGGTGACTTCTGCGACTATCGCCGCGACTGTTTTCATCGCCCTGGGCGACACGCCTGAGTCACTTCCGCGATAGTTTTTGCTTGCAGGGTATTATAAACCGGCATTCCGCAGCCGCGAGAGCCATGTTGTTACTCTCTTTGACAAACATCCTCTCTCCACCCATGAAAAATATGTTCTAACATAAAAACATATAAAATTGAGATATGTTACAAAATGTTGCAAACATATATTTGCTTGGACCCAAACAAATTATGTTTGGATCCAAACATATATTTGTTTGCAATCAGTCCCAAACAAATATTTGTTTGGATTCAAACATATTTCTAACATATATTTTTCTGTGTGTAGTCACACCACCTTAAATGACTCTTTCTCCCACCCATTCTCCGCATCGGAAATTGACCAAGCACTGTCAAATTCATTAAGCATAGTGGTCCCCGTACTAGAAAATAGCTCGCCAGATTCTACACTGATATCCTTTACTCAGGCCATATCCCGGGCCTCTTTAAGAAGTCAAAAGTCATTGCCCTTCTCAAACCATGCAAGAACGCCGCTGAAGCTTCGAGTTACCGACCGATTGCCCTCCTCTCAGTGTGCTTAACTTTATTCGAAAGGCTTATATTGAGCCGAACTGATGAAGATATAGAGAAGTTCGTACTACTTGAACAAGTTGGATTTAGAAAAGGTAGGAACTGCACCGACCAAGTACCAGCGTTAACAAATTTCATAGAAAATGGTTTCGACCAGATGCAAAAAACAGCGGTGTCATTCGTCGATCTGTCGGCTGCCTATGAAACAGTATGGAAAAAAGGACTCCTGCTAAAATTACACTGTGCAACATTTTTAAGGTGATCTTGTGCAAACAATTCGAACTGCGGATTTTTTACAGACCCAAACAACAAGTCAGATCCATCTCGGATTTTATGGTCAATCTAAACATGGTTAAATATTGAGTTTTAAAGAAATTCGGGGCTATATCTCCGAAACCAATGCGAATCTGCTTCTGACCTCTGAAGCAAATTTGTAGATAAGGACAAGAATAAAATATTTGGAGAAATGAGATGAACTCGAAAAACTACATTTATTGCCTCAAATTTCAAAATATGTGCAAAAAAATTTCACAATGTTTCTACATATACCGTATCTCCAAAACCGTTAATTTTTTCTGAATATTTTCTTTTGGCAAAATATTCCCTGGAATGTAATACACACCTCTTCAGAACATGTCATTGTTGTAAAATGCCTCTATACCGTTGTTTTCAGTACATTTTTCAACGGCGATTTAATAAAAATGTCAATAATATAGTGAAATCCGAAATGCGGGAATAAACTGTTGGTGTGAACTGTGTTTGAAATACGTGTTGTAAAAGATATGATGCAAAATACCGCTGAAACAACATGAAGTAAGCATTTTAGAGTTTCAGAATGTTCTGAGGAATTGTTGAGAACTTTATTTGGAAGATTTTTGCAATTATGTAAATGTTTCTATATTTTATAGATTTTGATGCCCTAGATGAAGTTTTCCTTATGTGGTTTTTTTCAAAAGATAAGTTCTACTAGTTTAGGGCTACAATATTGCTAAAGACAGCAAGGCCAAATTCCTATTCGAGATAAAGGCCTGATAAATGCAGACAAGTGTAGATTTAGCCCGGTTTAGATGAGACCATAAAATCCGAACTGGATCTGACAGGACAAAACCCTACTAGGATTTTTGTAGTCTAAATATGTACTTTCAAAAAATGCAGACTAGAAGTTGTCTGCATTTTCAGTGTTGCATAGTGTTAAATAAGATCATTCCGTGCAGTAGAATTTGCAATATTATATCAGCTCTCCTCAGCGACCGCCTCTTCACTGTTCATCTAAACAACAACCATAAGAGAACGAGAAAACTAAGCAACGGCTTGCCACAGGGTTCAGTACTAGGTCATACACTCTTCAATCTGTACATCCACGACCTTCCTGAGACTGCTTCCCGCATGTTCATCTACCACGACGATATGTCGTTCGCAGTTCAAAACTCTAAGTTTCATATCTCGGAAAGGGTTTTAGAGAATGATTTTTGAATAATCTCATCCTATTGCCGTCTATCGAAAACCAAAGTGTGTTGGTTAAATCTCACGCATATTGATGCAGGCAAAAAACTTGCAGGGACGAATTGGGGGTGCCTCGGTCAATTGCCTTCGAACATCTGCCTTATTTCTTGTATACTCAACAGCCGAATACGGAACACCTATGTGGCTCAACAGTCACTACGTAAAACTCAGCTACACTCCATCATGAGACTGATAACACGGACACTAAAATCAACTCCGACAGAATGGCTTCCAATGTTGTTCCAATGCTCTTCTCCAGGAATATAACAAAATTGCCGAAAATACCAGTACCCCCCTCAATCTAGATCCATCAATAGCATATGAATCCAGGCTGAAATCCAGAAAACCGCCTTTGTTACTAGCTAAACAGCCGCGCAGCGAAAATTTCAATAACCAGACCTCTTGGCAATCCCAGTGGAACTCCCTGGGACGTAGCAGTCCTCTGTTCAACCCAAAAAACAGAACAACTGAATTTGATCTACCACCCAAACCATGGTGTCATTTAAATCGTCTCCGCTCTTCCAGAGGCCGCACAATGGAAAACCTACACAGATGGGGTCTCGCCGACGATGCACAGTGTCACGACCGTGGCCAAAAAATGGTCATAATCAAGTACTTCGGAATACAAATTTTTTGATGAGAATTTATAGTAAACATTTCAATTTGAAAGAATTTAAATTATGGTATTGATCAAGTAGTTTTGTCCATGGGAAGGTTCAAATCCGGTAATTGTTGGAAATATGTATTTTTTCCTTATCTTACTAAAATTAATAACTCGAAAATTTTAATATTTAAAGTAATTTATCGTTCTAAAATAAATTTTTAAAGATGCATTGGATGTAATAAACATGGATTTAAGTTTGTTTGGAAGTAAATAGTGATTATATGGTGTTTACAGCTACCCAAGCCTATGGTACTTAGTATGAACCAAATTTTAAAATTAGTGGGGTGGGAAAAATTGTATTAAAGTGTACATCGATATTATTTGTTGTTTGAGTTGTGAAAAGTGAGTACTTCACGTATAAAGGTTCCAGATGCAGAGGTTTGCAGACAAAAAAGTTATTTACTTTTTAAGCGACTACCTCAGGGTTACCCCCTATTTCAACAATGCGTTTCGCGGTGTTCACTATAACGCGAAGACGAATGAACCGATCATCATATATTTTTGCGGGCTTATTAAGTACGTAATAATCTTGCTTTAAAACGAGAGACTTTAAAAAATATAATTTTTTTAAAAAATGGTGAATAGCAAAACTCAAAGTTCAATTTTTTACAAAAATGGACCGTTTTTGACCATTAATCGGTCAAAAACGTTTTTAAACAAAAATTATCATATGTAAAGACAAGAGTTTGATGTATTCAGTAAGCTCACAAAAAATATGAAGACTTAGCATCAAATTTCAGTCATTTCGGGTGGATATTAAGGCCACAACATTCAAAATACTGAAAATGGGGAGGAAAGGTTCTATAGAGGCTATAGGACGACGAGGACCTATACTGACAGATTTCTGGTCGAAAGTTATAAGCCCCCAACGAAGACTTAATACCAATTTTCAGGCATTTCGGTGTGATAATCAGGCTAAAACCTCCAAAATACTGAAAATCGGGAGGTACCGTCCTATGGGGGCTATTTTAAGGCGTGGACCTATGCACACAAATTTCAAGATAAAAGTGTTATGCCCCTAACGAAGACTAAATACCAAATTTCAGCAATTTCGGTCTAATAAGGAGGCTAAAATCTTCAAAATACCGATAATCGGGAGTTACCGTTCTATGGGGGCTATATCAAAACGTGGACCTACACCCAAAATTCTCACTTGGAATGTTTCATACCTCTACTGAAGACTAACCACCAAATTTCAGTAATTTCGGTTGGACATTATGACTAAAACTTTCAAAAAACTGAAAATAGGGAGGTACGGTTCTATGGGGGCTATATCGAAACATGGACCGACCATCCCCAAAATTGATACACCTACAACAACTCCTTCTATTTTTGGCCACAGTTAATATGTACTATGTGTACGGTGCCCACACCCAGTCGATCGACCACATAATTTACAACTGCCCGGTGCTATCTTTTCCAGGAAACATTGAGTTCCTTTCAACAGACACAATATCCTGACTATGCACATTGAACCTTTAGATACATAAAATCAAAATGAACTCTGTACTTTTTAAGAAATCCATACGCTAAATAAATTAAATGTGCCAAATTTTATCGAAATCGGTTCAGAGTTGGATATAGCACCCATATATATTTTCGGTCGATTTCACGTATTTGCTGCACCAAACACGCTATATATGTCCGATTTCGATAATATTTGGAATGTATTAGTGAATTCAATTTTTCAATTCAATTTTCAATTTTTTTTTATTGAGTCTTTTCAAAAATATTAATAAGTTCACAATTGCATAAAAAATAATAACTTAAAACTATTACGTGTTGTTTTAATTACAATATGTGAATGTAAAATAATCATTTCAGCAACTAGCTTATTTTATAAACTGGGGAAACATGTTAAATAGAAACTGTAATGGTATACCGAGCTTGCTCCCGGCTCTTTCATATCTAGAGAGCGTGTCTCAATTTTAGTGAATTCGATCTAAAAATAAATGTGCAATGTTATATCGAAATCGGTGCAGATTAAGATATAGATCCCATATATATTTTCGGCCGATTTAACGTATTTGCTGCACCAAAGACCCTATATCTGTCCAATTTTGATGGAACTTGGAATGTGCGACAACATTTGGTCTAGTAATATCAGTTCAGATTTTTATATATCTCCCGTATATATTTTACATATTCACTGTCGGCCCGCCCGACTTTGCTCTTTCCTTACTGGTCAGAATTGAAACAACCGTAACTTTGGCTTGCAGTAGTCATATATCCTCTGTGACTGTAAAAGTTGTTCAAAGGTTTCAAGATTTAGGAATTGTTAATTAAAGGATTCCAGGACACGTGTAAGGATGTATAACATTTCTTAAAAAAGATTAAGGTGATTTACGGGGATCCAAAAATCTTTACTAAAATCCATGAGTTAAAATGTTTCTTGGGACTCTAAAAATATTTTAGAAAAGTCTCTAATTATATTAAATTTGTCTTTAATTCTTAGTAATTCATAAAGAGAAAAGGTCCTGCAGACCTACGTTCCTTTTTCACCAATTTTTAACAAAATTCTCCAATTTAAGACTCTTTAAAGAACACACATGAAACTTTTGCAATAAACCGCTTGGAATTTCAGTGGAATGAAGACATTTATATGCCTTCATGCCTTCAACGAGCACTCTTTGCACACTCAAAACAGAAAATGTAACATAAAAGTTCTGCGACAACAACCACAACAAAAAAGGCGCATAAAATAGTAACGAACATTTTATTGTCGTTTTTAATGTCAATATAAAACAATGGAGGAGTATCATTGAATGGCAATGTTTCGCTTCGCCCGAACCAAAATCCTATGGGCGAAATATTGCTAAAGGTTTATCCAGCCAGCAGACACACAAAAATCAATGACAGCACGCATTTATACACTTACATTTGTTGTTTTCACACAGACACACATAGCACATACTCGTAGAACAATGCAATCAATTCTTTGCCATTTGCTTTTGTCTTTAAAATTGTGGTTGTGGCTTTTGTTGTCATTTGTCGTTAACATTCTACGCTAAGACAAAAACAGAGAGAGAGAGAGAGTGCGGGAGTGAGGGAACGACAGACATTTATAAATGTCTTTGGAAATGTGTTGATAAATCGTTGTCTAACCTTAACAATATTTTGTGTGTTAAACATGAATTGAACACAGAATACACACACACCCACAGATATACATACAAACGTGAAGGTATAAATGACTGAGGAGCATGAGGTTCTTAAACATACTTTCTACCCAAACTCATGCCATTCTTTGTTTGCGTGCACACACACACACGCGTAGCCACCCAGTATCCCGGAACTTATCTATAAAATAATTTAACATTTATTACATTATTTGTCTACAGAAGACAAAGTAGAAGAAGAAGGGAAAGGAGGCTCGCTGAGAAGGACAAGAACATGTAACATAAGGCATTCCCCAAAAAAAACGACATAGAATATGTATGTATGCCTTTAGTTACCACTCCAAAGAATTATATCTGCCTGGCAATGAATCTAAAGGTTACTTTACGTTGGAAAAATTACTGCAAAATATGCTATTGCGGAATAACCTTGAATATTTAATAAGACAATATTGTCAACGTCATCGTCAATGTTGTTGTTGTCGTCGTTAGTCTCTTCATTCCGTAGCACGATTTCTATGAAATGTCATAATTTGGCGTATGATTAATATTTGTTTCCAAAACAGTTCTACTCATTCTCTCTCTCCTTCTGCTGATTTCGACGAATGGTGTTTTACTTTGGCAGTTTTGAATTACGATGTGATGACATTTTAATACGATGGAGATTGGAGGTTTGGAGGAAGTTAGGAAAAGTTGAATAAAACAATGTAGCCAAATTTTTGCAGAGGTCGGAACACATCTCGAATAAAAAAACTCGTGGAGCGTATACATATTATTTGTATACCCTCAGCCTTAAGTGGGGTACACACGATCAGTTTTGACTGTCGATTTTTGGGAAATATCGATAAATGTCAAATTGTCCAGCAACCACAAAATATTTTGTGGTTGCCCGATGACTGACAGAAATTAGCGGCCAGACTGGCAAGCAACCGATTATTTGAGCAAAACTGACAGTCAAAACTCGGGTGTACCCCACTTTACGGCTACATAGGGTATATACTAAACATTGTCGCGCTTAGAAATGTGCCTGTTTATACCCGAAATCCGTTTGAGACAATTCGGAGTCGAGTTTGCCATGCACATCCGTCAATATCTCTCTGGCAAGGTGGAGCGCACGATAATCTCGAACAGGTCAACCGATTTCGTGGAAAATTGGTTGTCGTAACATTTTGTCCAAACTTAGATTAAATGGGTCATATCGGTACACTCTATTATTAAGATACCTCCCGCACAAAAGTTCAAAATTTTTCGCTAAAATGGTGCGCACGATAACTTTCGAAGGGAGAATCTGATTTGGTCCAAACTTTACATTTTTTCATATTTTTTCCAGACATAGACGAGCTTCGAATATGAACAATATTGATCCACGCCATCGAGTACCTCCGAAGCAAAATTTCGAAAATTTTTATCACAAGTGTTTTTTAGGGACTCTTTTCGGATCGTCAAGGAACTTTTTGCAGCATGTTATGTTTGCGCCCCCTTTTACGATAGTACAATTTTTTTTTCGAGGGCAAGTCAATTCCCAAGATAATGTCCCAAAACTCTTAAAAACCCTGTCGGCTGATGATGAGCATGAAAACTTACCAATTGACTATTCGTCTGGGACGAAACTTTACACATCGTAAAACTTCATCCAAATGCACCTCAACTTCCATGAAATGTTATAATGGATAAAGATGTCGGGAGGTAACGGAAGTTCCACATTTCTGCTATAGTGCAGTTCAAGGGCTGTTCGAGCACGTTTACTTTCAGTTGAAAAGACATTCGAGTTTTGGAGGGATAGTTCTTCTGGTGTCTTTTGTTGAACTGCCTATAACACCCGTTTGAGACAATGTCATGACAACAATGTCCCAACTTAAACTTATATATCTCAAAAATGCTACAACATAGGAAAAATTTGCGAAAGCCAGTCTTGTAGAGAATTTTCACAGCTATAAGACGTTCGCTAGTCCCATTTCATGCCGTTTTCAAGCAAATCGTGAAAATCTAACAAAAGAAGTAAACAAGTATCAGTCGGGTTTGCCGACAGAGATATGCCATCTGCCTGTGTGGATTGAAATACTTTTTTCCCAAAAAAACGTATGTATTTAGGGGGTTTTAAAAATGTTAGAGATTTTTTATCACACTAACCTACGAAAAACATAATATCGCTGTAAACAGGGTCACTAGGAAAATGTCCAAAGGATCCTCGAACAGACCCTTAAACACACAAAAATGTTGAACATTTGTGTGGGTGGTATCACAAGGATTGGACTGATAGTGCCCAAATTTGAACATAAACTAAGTTTCGACAATATTTAGAGATCTAAAGTTTGAGCCAAATCGGTTGCTACGTCTCTGACGTGCGTACCATTTCAGCGAATATTTTCGAACTTTTGTGGGGCAGGTACCGGAAGGATTGGACCGATATTGCTTATCTTCGAACCTTAACTAAGTCTGCACAAAATATTACGAAGGCCACATTTTGAACTGAATCGGCAGATCCGTTCGAGAGTTATCTTGCGCTCCAACCACTACAAACGGTATCATAGGGGTTTTTTGTACCAGTCAGGCTATTGTCTCAGGAAGTATGGACTTGCCCCTGAAGAAACTTATACCGTCGTATGGGGGGCAGTGAATACAAGTTGCTACAACAAAAATCAAAGCGATTCGATAGCGATTCAGTCCTAAACTGAACTTTTCCGAAATATTGTGTGGAGGTACCTGAAGGAGTGGACCGATTGAGTCCATATTTGAACATCATCTAAGTCTGGTAGAAATTTCACGATGTGCAAAGTATGGACCAAATCGGTTAATTTCTTCAAGAGTTATCGTGCGCACAAATTTTCCGAACATTTTCGAACTTTTGTGGGGGAGGTACCGGAAGGAGTGGACCGATATAACCCATCTTCGAACTTAAACTAATTTTGAACAAAATATTACGAAAGCCAAATTTTGGACCGAATAGGTAGATCCGTTCGAGAGTTATCGTGCGCTCCAGCCAGACAGACAGACGGACGGACATGGCTAAATCTACTCCAAATTGAAACACATTTCGTCCAAACATACTTGGGGTCTAAAACCATTATTTCGATGAGGCACATTTTGCCCATATGAAAGTGTATATACCCTCGTTAGCATAAATGCTGAGGGTATAACAATGTAGACAAATTTTTGTAGAGGTCGGAACAAATCTCGAATAAACAAACTGGTGGAGCGGTTTCAGCTACATAGGGCGTATACTAAACATTGTCGCGATTAAAAATGTGCCTGTTTATACTCGAAATTCGTTTGAGATAATTCGGAGTCGAGTTAGCCACGCCCATCTGTCCATGTCTCACTGGCAAGCTGGAGCGCAAGATAATCTCGAATAGATCAATCGATTTCGTGGAAAATCGTAATAGTTTGTCCAAATGGGCCATTTCGGTCCACTCTATAAGATACCTCCCGCAAAAAAGTTCAAAATGTTTCGTTAAAATGTTGCGCACCATAACTTTCGAAGGGAGCATCTGATTTATTCCATACTTTAAATTTTTCATATTTCTTCCGGACATTGACGAGCTTCGAATATAGAAAATATTGGTTCGCGCCTTCGAGTACCTCCAACACAACATTTCAAAATTGTTTTGTCACAAGTGCTCATTAGGGACTCTTTTCGGATCGTCAAGAAACTTTTTCTATGAACTTCTATAATGGATAAGATTTTCGGGAGTTAACGAAAGTTGCACATTTTTGTTTAAGTTCAGTTTAAGGCCTGTTTAAGCATGTTTACTTGTAGTTTAAGGGATATTTGAGTTTTGCATGGATAGTTCTTGTGGTCCTCCTCCCCCGTCACTTGAGTTTTTTTCCATTATTTATTCCACTTGGGAACATATGGCATTTACAAGAAAATTCCGTTCTACTCTATTATGACAAATGGTTTTAATCTCATCCCATGACTTATTGATATGTCTTATTTCTAGGGATACCGTTCTGCACCACTGGGGCGGCACGGTCTTCTGGAGCCTTGAGGATTCCATCTAGGGCGAAGCGTGTGTCCATTTTCTCCTTGTGATTTGACGCCTAATGGATTCTTCATTTGTTTTATTCCACAGCTCTGTATTTGATATTTTAATCGGTCAGCATATACGGCTGATTATGCGCAGACATTTATTTATGAAAACTTGGAGTCTTTCTGTTACAGCGTTTGAAAGTAGCCAAGTTTCACTTCCGTATAGTAATATTGTTTTAACACATGCGTTGAATATGCTGAGCTTTGTTCGAAGTGATATTTGGGACGACCCGTCACTTGAGTAACTGCCTTTAACACCCATTTTAGGTAGTGCCCTAACATGTGCCGTGCGTACACCCATATGAAGGATAAATGGTTGGTTTTGGCACACCTATAAAAACCCCTACTATGAAAAAACCCAGCCCTCTCTACAGTTGACGACAAAAGCTAACGTTGTTATAAGCTCAAAGCTGTCGTCTCCCAAAGCAGCGTGAAGGAGTACTTGGTAAGAACGCTTTCTCTGCAAAAGTGGAACATGCACTGTACTCAGGAACTCTCGTGGCATCACAGATTAGGTTGTGTAAAATCTGTTTATTAAGTTCTTATTCATGGGCTGATCGATTGTTCAGTAGGCAATTGTTCCATGCTGAAGATTTTGAGGAACTATCAGTAACTCTGAATGAATACTCAAACGTTTTAAAATGCTTTAAGACCCACTGTAAAAAATCTCCAATCAGCATTGCCCGAAGCAACGAGTGCTATGAGCGTGCGATCAAAGTTAAGCAATACTTATACAAGTATTGCCTCAAGAAGGACAACCTCTCCAATGACGACGTGAATAACTTCTTTGTGTATTTGATGATCCTTTCCAATGTTGCATATATGTGACTCTTAAGCTTGTGTTCACATATACATATGAGCATCTGCTTAAAAATATTGTCCAAAAATATAAATACAAATTTGAAAATCATTTTGTGCGTAATATTTTATTTATTCAATCACCTTTTACATAAGTTTCTATCCAATATTAAATAAAAACTCATCAAAATATGACGCACGGATAAGAAAATTCAAAACTATCTACGAACTGTCCTTAAGTCGGTAAGCATAGACTTGGCCACGAAATACAAGACATCGACAGGATTAAATTGAATACCTGTGGTAAAAATGTTAGGTCGATCCTTGAACAGCCCTCAAACTGCACTTAAGTAAAAATTTTGAACTTTTGTAAGGGAGGTAGCCGATGGATTAGTAGCCGTTTAAAATAAATTTTCGGCCACATCGAACACTCAATCCGCCTGTTTATTTCGATAAATCTAAGGTTTAAGCATATGTTATAATAAAATTGACTACAATTTTTACTGAGTGTGACCATCTTCTGTAATTTATTTGGGTTGAACGTTTCCTCCATATATTAAATATATTGAAGTTTTATGCCACATTTCCCAATGCATTTGGTTGTACTTCGGCATTGTGTGATCTCAGCATTTATGCTAATGAGAGTATTGATTTAGCCATGTCCGTCCGTCTATCTGTCTGACAGGCTGGAGCGCACGATAACTCTCGAACGGATTTGGTCCACAATTCGGCTTTCGTAATATTTTGTCCAACTCAGTTTAACTTCGAAGATGGGCCACAACTCCCTACGAGTACCTCTCCCACAAAAGTTCATTTTTTTCGCAAACATTATGAGCACGATAACTCTCGTAGGGATTAACCGATTTGGTCAATACTTTGTACGTCGTAATAGTGCAGTTTAAAACCTCCTCTCGAATCCTTTGGAGTTTTGTTGTAATAACTTGTATTCGCTGCCCTCAGAAAATGTCCTGAAAGCTGTGAAAACCCGCTATAGCACAATGTGTTGTGGAATGAGTGCGCGGTAACTATCGAACGGATGAACCGATTCGTTCCAAATTTTGCCAATTGTAATATTTTGCCTAAAGTTAAATCAAGTTCGCAAATGGGCCTATCGGTCCTCACCTTTGGGTACCTCCCCCACAAAAGTTCAAAACTTTACGCTAAATTAGTGCGCACGATAACTCTCGAAGGCAGTAACCGATTTGGTCCATACTTTGGACATACGAGACATAGATCAGGTTAGAATATGAACTATATATGTATGTCAACTTATTCGGATGCGTCTCACATCAAATTTCGGAAAAGTGCAGGTTAGGACCTCCACTCGAATCGTTTTGATTGTTCTTGCAACCGGCTGCACTCGTGGCCCCTATTACAATGGTACAAGTTTTTTCAGTGGCAAGTAAAAATGATCCGAAAACTGTAAAAAAAAAAAACCTACTGTCCGCATGTGTAGTGGCTGGTATGCACGACAACTCCCGAACCGAATACTGCGCTGGTTCATACTTGGCATATCGTAATATTCCTTTGAATATTAGATGAAATTCGAAGCTGGTGCTTATACTTCCTTAAAAATTCCTCGAAAATATTCGCTAAAATGGTAAGCATAAAATCTCATAAACGGAGCAATCGATTTGGTCCAAACTTTGGATCTCGAAATATTTTGTCAGAACTTGGTAAATGTTCAAAAGTGGGCCCTATCGCCCATTCCTTAGCACGGTGCCCTTGAACCAAATTTAAATGGAAGATATTTACCCCTCGGAAGTTTTTGCAGATTCTGAAACTACAATGTTCATAGATGAGAAAAATCAAAAAAAAATTTAAATAAATCGCGATTCAAGGTGACATTTTTAAGGATTTTTTAGGTTTTTGCGGTTTTGCTTGGAAACCTCAAGTCCTTTTGAAATGGGGCTAAAGAATTTTGTAGCTATGAAAATTCTTTACAAGATTGACTTTCATGATATCTTCCTAGTTTTGACCATTATTGAGATATAGAAGTTCAAATTATGCAAATGGATTGACAGTATCACCTTCTTATATTACAATGTTATGCAGAGTGCACCTTAACTAACTTTAAGTGAAAACCGCTTACACTAGGGAAGTTTTGCGGATTCTGAAACAGCAATATGAATAGATGAGAAAAATCCAAAAACAAGAAAAAACGTTGGATGGATTTTTTAATAAATCGCGATCAAAGTTCACACTTTTAGTTTTTTTTTTTAGGTTTTCACGATTTTGCTTGGAAACCGCAAGTCCTATCGAAATGGGACTGAAGAAAATGTTGTAGCAATGAAAATTCTGCACAAGACTGGCTAATTAATCGTTTCCTAGGTTTTACAATTTTTGAGATATATGTATATGTTCAGATCAAACTTTCAGATTTTTTTCTTAGGTCTTTAGGAGTTAACTTGAAAACTGCAAATCGTTTCGAAATGGGACTAAAAAATTTGTTGTAGCTCTGAAAATTCTCTACAAGATTGGCTTCCATAATTTCTTCCTAGGTTGTACCATTTTTAAGATATATAAGTTTATGTTGGGAAATTACAGTCAATACATTGTTTTATAAGGATCATTGTTTTATAAGATGAAACTTTCAGATTTTTCTCTTAGGTCTTTAGGAGTTAACTTAAAAACTGCAAATCGTTTCGAGATGGGACTGAAGAATTTGTTGTAGCTCTGAAAATTCTCTACAAAGTTGGCTTTCATAATTTCTTCCTAGGTTGTACCATTTTTAAGATATATAAGTTTAAGTTGGGAAATTGCAGTTAATACATTGTTTTATAACGATCAATCCATTGTCATAATTTGAACTTCTATATCTCAATAACGGTAAAAACTACGAAGATATCATAAAAGTCAATCTTGTAGAGAATTTTCATAGCTACAAAATATTCTTTAATCTGATTTCAATAGGACTAGCAGTTTCCAAGCAATATCGCGAAAACCTAAAAAAACCCTTAAAATGTCAACTTGAATCGCAATTTATTTAAAAAGCGCTCCGGCGACTTTTTTGTTTATTGAATTTTCTCATCTATGAACATTGCAGTTTCAGAATCCGCAACAACTTCCGACATGTAAGCACCTTCCATTTAAATTTGGTTCAACGGCACCGTATTAGGGTACCACCCACACAAATAATCAACATTTTTGTTTAAGTGCGGTTAAGGGTTTGTGCGTGAATTCTTTGGAAATATGTACTGAAGGTACTCCTAGTACCCCTGTTTACGGCGATATGATGTTTTTCGTGGCCACGTCCATGTTTCCTGATCGAGGGGAATGACTACCAAAATAAGACAGACTTCCAAAATGGACTATGTCGGTCTATTCCGTTAGGTCGTCCCCCGCAAAACTTTGGAGATTTTATCCCAATCCATATTTTTGTCGTCAAGGTCGTACGCCCAAAATTCTGTAGACCAACCCAAATACATACGGTTTTTGGGAAGAAGGTGTTTCAATTTACACAGGCTGAGGTATATCTCTATCGACAAAGCCGTCTGATACTTTTTTCCTTGTTAGGTAGAAAATAAATACTTTTTTTTAATTGCAAATGCTAAATTCCAACACTTAAGTGAAATATATAAGTAACAAAGTGATGTTCGAGATTTTTCTACTCGACTATTCACTGTATTAGTATTTGATCAAAAGAATCCATTACGGCATATGAAAATGTTACTTCTACATAGAAATCGCCAAAATGTTCAGGCCGAAACGATGCAAAATTGCGAGATGATTCTTTTAATCACAGAAACCATAACTTGTTAGGATCGGTGTCGGGTTTACTTCTTCCACTTTCGAAAAATGCAGTTATATGGAATTTTCAAAAAAAAGATCGTTGCATGGTAAAAAATGTATTCAAATAAATTATGTATAACAAATCTATAATGATGCCCCGGCAAAATAAAGCTACTTTTGAAGCAGTCCCGAAATTTAGTTAAAACTTCTAAATCCTTATGAATACACAATTTTCATTACATTCGTCACTCATACGCCCCATATTGGAGAATTTCCAAAAATCCCTCATTTACAATTTTGTTTCCTTATGTTGTGTTTTTAAGATCTCCCATAAAAATTAAAGTTGTTTCGTTTATAATCCCTTGGTTATTACCACTGCTGCAAATGTTATTAAAAACTTAATATGCTGATGTTACTGAAAACTGTTAACACATCGTTAAAATCTTCCCAAAAGACTTGGAGAACATACAGCAACAAAAATTGTTGGAATGTTGTTTTGAATGGAAGAGCTGGAGGGAGAGGCAGTGGGAGGAAACGAAAAATATCTTGATTACGTTGTTTGTATTCGCTGGTTGGACATTTACAACACAATTTTGCAATTTTGAAATGAACGTGGCGATACCAATACAGTGGGTGACATCTGCTTATTGAAGCTTAGTGCTGCTAATAGGCGTAGTTCATATGGATCATTTTAAGCGAATCTAAAACTGAAATATTCCCTAAAACTCATTACGATATCTTGAACAAAACAACGAAAAATTGCCTATCATCCATCCATTAAAGTTCCCATTGTGCTGGATAAGTGGCTTGCTTGCTTTACATTACACACCTCCCTTCATCCATATCTGGGTTAAATGTTTGCAGAATACAAAAATCCATACTGGGATGGTATCGGCGGCAATTGTAACAGAAAATGAAATGATTGTGTTATCGCAGTTATAAAAATGTATAAAACATTTAACATTGTATTTGTAAAAATGTTTCACACACACACATTTGGGTACGACATGTTGTATGTTGGTTGACACGTTACTACATAACCAAATGAAGCAAAGCAAAATGACAGTGTTGCCATTAAAGGGGTTTTTTCAGTACCAAAATGTATTCTGTATCTTAAACAAGTAAAAAGCATCAGTCGGCTTTGCTGACAGAGATATACCCTCAACCTGTGTGAATTGAAACTATCATCTATGGACAGAAATCGATATCGGCTAAGCAAACAAAGTATTTTTCCCCAATAATTATAAACATACATATATGAGGTTTTCAGATTTCCCCTTTGGACGTATGAATTTGCCGACAAAACTATATATTTGAATTATATCCGTGGGGTCTTCTATAGGAAAGAAGACCGTAGGGTCTTCTGTAGGATAAAAGACCGTGGGGTCTTCTATAGGATAGAAGACCATGGGGTCTTCTACAGGATAAAAGACCGTGCTGTCTTCTGTAGGACAGAAGACCGTGTTGTCTTCTGTAGTATACAAGACCGTGGGGTCTTCTATAGGATAGAAGACCGTGGGGTCGTCTATTGGATAGAAGACCGTGGGGTCTTCTATGGGATAGAAGACCGTGGGGTCTTCTATAGGATAGAAGACCGTGGGGTCTTCTATAGGATAGAAGACCATGGGGTCTTCTACAGGATAAAAGACCGTGCTGTCTTCTGTAGGACAGAAGACCGTGTTGTCTTCTGAAGTATACAAGACCGTGGGGTCTTCTATAGGATAGAAGACCGTGGGGTCGTCTATTGGATAGAAGACCGTGGGGTCTTCTATGGGATAGAAGACCGTGGGGTCTTCTATGGGATAGAAGACCGTGGGGTCTTCTATAGGAAAGAAGACCGTGGGGTCTTCTATAGGAAAGAAGACCGTGGGGTCTTCTATAGGATAGAAGACCGTGGGGTCTTCTATGGGATAGAAGACCGTAGGGTCTTCTTTAGGATGGAAGACCGTGTTGTCTTCTATAGGATACAAGACAGTGGGGTCTTCTATAGGATAGAAGACCGTGGGGTCTTCTATAGGATAGAAGTCCGTGGGACCGTAGGGTCTTCTATAGGAAAGAAGACGAAGGAGTCTTATATTGGATAGAAGACCTTTAGTTTTTCTAAAGGATAGAAAACCCTGAGGTCTTATACAGGCTAAAAGACCCTGAGGTCTTCTATAGGATAGAAATCCCCGAGGTATTCTACAGGATAAAATACCCTGAGGTCTTCTATAGGATAGAAGACCCTGAGGTCTTCTATAGGATAGAAGACCCTGAGGTCTTCTATAGGATAGAAGACGAAGGAGTCTTATATTGGATAGAAGACCGTTAGTTCTACTATAGGATAGAAGACCCTGAGACCTTCTATAGGATAGAAGACCCTGAGGTCTTGTATAGGATAGAAGACCCTAAAGTTTTCTACAGGATAGAAGACCGTGGGGTCATCTATAGGATAGAAGACCGTGGAATCTTCTAAAGGACCGTAGACTGTGGTGTCTTCTATAGGATAGAAAACCGTGGGGTTTTCTATAGAATAGAAGACCGTGGGCCTTCTACAAGATATAAGACCCTATAGGATAGAACACCCTGAGATCTTCTAAAGGATTGAAGACCCTGAGGTCTTCCAAAGGATTGAAGACCCTGAGGTCTTCTAAAGGATTGAAGAGCCTGAGGTCTTCTATAGGATAGAAGACCCTGAGGCCTTCTATAGGATAGAAAACCCTGACGTAGTGTCTTCTATAGGATAGAAGACCGTGGGGTCTTCTATAGACTAGAAGACCGTGGGGCCTTATATAGGACACAACACCTTGAGATCTTCTAAAGGATTGAAGACGCTGAGGTCTTCTAAAGGATTGAAGACCATGCGGTCTTCTATAGGAAAGAAGACCCTGAGGTCTTCTATAGGATAGAAGACCCTGAGGCCTTCTATAGGATAGAAAAACCTGACGTCCTCTATAGGATAAAAGGCCCTGAGATGTTGCATAGGATTGAGGACCCCAAGGTCCTCTATAGTATAGAAGACCATGTGGTCTTCTATATGATAGAAGACCGTGGGGTCTTCTTTAGGATGGAAGACCGTGTTGTCTTCTATAGGATACAAGACCGTGGGGTCTTCTATAGGATAGAAGACCGTGGTGTCTTCTATAGAATAGAAAACCGTTGGGTCTTCTATAGGATAGAAGACCATTATCACCAGTTGGTCTTCTCATAAAAAAACAATTGGTACTTCCATAGAAGACCAGTTATTCTCCCCATAAGATACCATTTGGTCTTTCCATATTAGACCAGTTATTCTTCCAATAGAATACCAGTTAGTCTTCTCATAGACGACAAATTGATAATCTCATAGAGGACCAATTTGTCTTCCCTTAGCAAACCAGTTGGTCTTCCCATAGAAGTCCAGTAGGGAGACCAACTGGACTTCTATGGGAAGAAGGCCAATTTGTCTTCTTATTGAATACCAGTTTGTCTTCCTATAGAAGATCGGTCTTCTCATAAAGGACCACTTGGTCATCTCATAGAGACCAGTTGGTCTTCCCATAGATGACCAATTGGTCTTCCTATAGAATACCAGTTGGTCTTCTCATAGAAGACCATAGATAGAAGACCAGTTGGTCTTCTCATAGAAGACCATAGATAGAAGACCAGTTGGTCTTCTCATAGAAGACCAGTTAGTCTTCTCATAGAAGACCAGTTGGTCTTCTCATAGAAGACCAGTTGGTCTTCTCATAGAAGCCCAGTTGGTCTTCTCATAGAAGACCAGTTGGCCTTCCCATAGAAGACATGTTGCTCTTCTGCTAGAAGACATGTTGCCTTTCTGCTAGAAGACCTGTTGCTCTTCTCATAGAAGATCTTATTACTGGAATGCGACCAAAATGGTGGCAAAGAGAAATCCCCAAATCTGATTTGACGCAACCCTGCTACACAATAACCTCCACATATCCTGGCCATTTATTTAAGTTTCTTGTACATCTGTTTGGCTTTGTTTGTGACATTGCGGTTTTGCCTGGATCGAGCACATACATGTAAGTGTTTTTATGGTAAATAAAAGATGGTAATACAGGAACGGCAGTCGCACAGGCATGGAGGAAAACAACAACAGCGAATCAGAAAACCCCAGCCAACCCAACCCAGAAGAACGAACAGCCATTACGTATCGAATTCTTAAAACATTATCGACATTTTTATTTGCATTATTGTTAAAGAAGACTCGCTGAAAGTTACCAAATAAATGTGTTAATGTGTGTGTCGGTGTCGATGTGTGTTTGTGTGCAGTGGTATGAGTGTGAATGTTTGCATGTGTTTTGTGGTTAAACACTTTTATTATCGGCAGAAAGACACAAAATTTCCATTTATTACTGGGTTGGTGGCTCCATGTTTTTGGTTGTGTGTTTTTCCTATGTCTTGTTTTATGTTTTCCTTTTGTGACCCATTTCCTTCATTTCGTTTATGTATATGCCCCTTCAAAAATTCCTTCTTTTATTTCTTATAAAACAACAAGAACAAAAAATGTAATAAAATTAATGTGGATCATTAAGTTATTTGAATTCTTTTAATGTCGGCTGGGTAAAACTTTGGCTGTTAGCAAGTTCGATACAGTTGGCTGAACCTGAATGAGTGACCAGTGTTGTTACTTCAAAAAGAGAAGAGAAAGTGACGCGGAAGAGGGAAGGGAGGGTTCAGGTCAGCCATAAACCAGGAAACCTCAACACAGAAAACATTTTATGGCATTTATGTTGTCGGTAGTCACAAAGTCTAATGTAACTAACCTCTGCCACACACTCACACCCCCCTCCCCCCATGGAGGCGAGGTACTGGATTTATAACCTAATTTAGGAAAATACAAAATTAATAGGAAAGAGACTTGAGGTTATTAAGAAATGATTTAAATTGTTTAACGCTTATACGAAGACGGTGTAAAAGAAGTGGGAAACAAAAAAATGAAAAATAATTGGCAACCCAAAAACAACAAAAAGTTAAGTTTCAGTTACAGAAAGAAAGTTAAAGACACTGGGGACAAATAGCTCATAAATCCTTTCCATCAAGTGAATCCCATATTCTGCGACTACAGACATACTCCCACATGTTTTAGAAAATCGGCTTTATTTTCCCCATAAGTTAGGGTACAGCCATTTGATGTGGCTGATTTTTTCTGTAAAAGAAGAATTTCGCCTATAGGATTAAGACCAATTTTGGATAGATATTCGAGCTAATGCTACCAAAAGAAATCATTCAATGTAATATACTAAAGTAGACCTTGGTAGCGATAGATGAGACATCATAGTATACTGAATTGATTTCTGTGGATGACCGGACAGCACCTATGACATAACCGGACCGACCAACTAATTATAAAAGGTTTTACAAAGGTCAATTATATAAAGAAAAGCGAACCTCTTTAAATGGTTAAGGGTCGAAAGGGTAAACATCATAGAGATCATTTTGTTGGAAATCATCATTGATTGATCGCAAAGAACGTTTTTGAAAAGAACGAAATCTGCTGATGTAACAGTTCTGTAGTGCGATTCTCTAACACATTTTTTGAGTTACCGACAAAAAATCGTTAAAATTAAAACGCAAAATTATGAATGAAAAGTTGAAATAAAAGTTGACAACACTCTTGCTATCGGTAGAACTTTACGACTGTTTTTTATTCTTCGCTAACTTACCGAAAAACATCGGTAATTACCGAAATTATAAGCATTTTAATTTTACCGACAATTGTCGGTAACTCAAAAAATTAGTTAGAGAATCGCACTGCTGATAGACGAACGATGCTCTCCGAAGACCGCATTCACACGACAGTTGTTTGTGGCATCTGCGACTGAATCTGTGTGATTGCTATTGAAACCTGCTTGATAGGCCTATTGGTCTAATGTAATATTGAACCTCTCTTTCTTAATCATGAAGGTCCCTCCTGACATGTATGGGTTGGTTAATCGTATCCACCACATGGTGATTGGGATTCGATAACACAGGAGAAAGTGCTGGAACAAGAGCATGCATTGTGTTGCTGTACTGAAAGAATATTTGTATATGGTCCATTGAAGATATGAGGAGGCAACCTGTTGCTGTTCTCGGGGTGGAATTCTGACAGGTCTGAATATTTTTCCGTTGCGTTGCACTTATATTCGAGGATCACACTGGCCCCGCATACCTACCTAATACAGACCGACATATCGCTTTATACGAGTTACTCAATGCCCTCAAACATCGTGGATTGCCAACATAACTGTTGTCGGTGTCAATTAATTGAGAACTATTTCGGTGTCAATTAATTCTGCCAGTTGGTAGGATTTCTCGACAGTAATCTGAATTGGAATTAAGTCTGAGTTCAAAGTTACCTCGTTCTGTTTATGACGGCCTTAAAGGGCTCAAACACATGTCTATTAAACAACTATGTCTATCCCGAAGGATAATGGTAGGTAAACAATCGACAAGAATGAAGCAAATTGTTCGAAATTTTAAATTAAATATCTGCAAGTCTCTTTTCCGAGGGCGGTTCGGAAACTTCTTAGCCTATCAATGAAAGAGAATAGTTAGTTTTTCAAAAATATTTTTATTTTTCAATATAATCTCCTGAAACTTCAATACACTTAGTCCAACGCTTTTCTAGCAATTCTATCCCTTGATTAAAATAGTTTTCCTCAAGGTCTTCAAAATAGTGGTTTACAACTGTAATTGCATCTTCATTTGAGGTAAAACGCTTGCCAGCAAGGAATTTTTTAGATTTGGGAACAAGTAAAAGTCACTGGGAGCTAAATCAGGAGAATAAGGTGGGTGGTCAAGCAACTCGTACTTTAATTCGTTGATTTTAGCCATTGTTAAAACACTCTTGTGCGCTGGTGCGTTGTCTTGATGAAAAATTATTTTTTTTTTGTGTTGTAAGCCAGGACGTTTTTCACGAATTTGTACATTTAATTGATTCAAAAGGTTGGAATAGTACTTTGAATTTATTGTTTTACCCTTTTGCAGATAGTAAATCAATAAAATACCTTTGAAGTCCCAAAAAACCGTTGCCTTACCAACCGATTGAATTGTTTTTGCCTTCTTTGGGGCACTTCCTCCATCTTCAGTCTATTTTTTGGATTGTTCTTATGTCTCTGGAGTATAGTGGTGGATCCATGTCTCATCAACAGTTATGAAACGACGCTTAAAATCCATTTTATTTCGCTTAAAACGATCCAAACAAGCTTTAGAAATGTTCATTCTTATGCGTTTTTGATCGACTGTTAACAAATGCGGCACCCATCTTGCAGAAAGCTTTTTCATCCGTAGTTCTTCATGCAAAATTAAATGGACTCGATCATTTGAGATGTCCATGATATTAGCAATTTCACGCACTTTTATTCGTCGATCATTTAATACCATATCATGCACTTTGGCTAAAATTTCTGTTGTTTTTGCTGTTTTTGGACGTCCACCACGTGGTTCATCTTCAATGCTTGTACGACCACGCTTAAATTCAGCAACCCAATTTTTTACTGTTGCATATGAAGGAGCACTTTCACCTAACACATTCACCATATCATTATGAATTTCTTGTCCCGATAAACCTTTTTTATGTAAATAATTAATGACAGCACGCATTTCTAATTTTTCCATTGTAAAAAAATTGCGGATGCGTCTTTTTGGAACACCTGTTTCTATATGAAGGAGTTGCCAGATCGAATCAAAATTTAACATGTGTTCATAACAGACATGGAAGTTTCCAAAACACTTAACTTTTTTCTGTTTATACCGCGCTTTTTGTGCTAAGCTAAGAAGTTTCCGAACTGCCCTCGTATCTCAAGTGGACACTGACCTCCAGATGGTGTAACCTGGGGACAGGCTTTAAGACCCGTTACAGGTAGTGAGGTATAACGTGCCGCGACTTTACCCATAAGAACGATTAAAACTTGGGTTTCGGCATCGGATTGACAACTCACACCGATAATAAACATCCTACTATGAAAAAATGACGAAATAGAAAAACAAACTCATCTAAAGTTGACGACCCCGCAAACGTTTTAAGGAACATAATCTGCGAATCTGCATCTGGAATGTTCGGACTCTTTGTATAAATATTTCATCCATACAGGAAATAATATGGATTAGGAAAGACATCACATCAACACCTTAAGGTGACACACTGTACTATAACTGTCACGATATAATTCACAAGTTTGGTCGCGGATTTGTAGTTAATCGGAGGTTAATACATTAAGCCTCTAGATTCACCCGGTGGAAAAATATTTGCTACCATTCGAATAAAAGCTAAATTTTTCAACAGCAGTTTTATATTAATTTGGACAAAAAAATAAAAAACCAATGACCGGTGTCCTGCCCATAACATAAACATTATTTTCGGCGATTTTATTGTCTCAATTGGAAAGGAGAATATATTTGGTCCAACAGTCGGGACAATCAGTCTCCACAATGAAATATCAGGCAACGGAATGAGACAGATTTAGCAGCTCCGACATTTAAGCACTTCGAACAAACTCAACACGAAGGTTTGACATCGGTAAGCTGCCATCACAAGGAATAGCCTCAGCAACTGGCGAAATTGCTTCATGAAAGCACTCGTCGTTTCGATAAAATATTAGCCCCGTGGCAAGGTATTGCAAGAATCCTCCTCCCATGCTATAACCAAGAATGTCGTGCTGCTACCGAAGATAAGTATGCGGCATATAGATCTACACTGCAGTCAGTAGCAACGTGCATAGCGCACGATAGAAGTATTGGGGGAAAGGAGAGAGAAGATATGTCGGTTCCGCAAGCAAAATAGAGTAATGAAAAAGCGAGAGTGTGTCAAAATCGAATTGTACAGAAGCAAGAATGAAGTCAGAAAATTCAAATTAAAAAAGTTAAACATCAAACAGGCACATCCTCCTGTAGAGACGAGTAAAGTAATCTGGTAACAAATACCGATAGCGGGCTCTAGTTATGGTAAGAGAATTTTTGGTATTTTTGGTATTCGAAACGAAGACGACGAAGATATCACAGATCCAATACCAGAAGATGCTATTGAGAGTATTCCGCATAGCCAAGATTATGTAAAGACAGCAATAAACCGGCTGAAGAATAATAAAGCCGCAGGAACAGATGCTTTACCAGGCGAGCAATTCAAACCCCGAGACAGATAAGGTGCATTTTATGTTTCATCAACAAGAAAAGAGATAAGACTGCAAGCTCAAATTATTAAGTCTGCTTCAATCTCACGTCAGCGGGAACCAAACATCATCCGTGTTCGGGCCCCAGTGTACACATATTTGTATTTGTATCGTTTTTCTGTGTTGGGAGCAGCATATCCCATAATGCCTGCTCTGGATTCTTTTGATCCGTGTAGGGATGAAGGAAAACCCAGGACCAATATATTTGTGTTCGGTTTGTCACATCCGTATTTTCACCTAAACCCAATCTTCGGTTAGATGCAAAAGATGTCGGGAGTTAGTGCATCTAAGGGGTTGTTCTGAACTTATCCATGCGACGGACTACGACAGGGACATTGCTGCTGCGTTAACACGGCCCCCTGTGAGTTGTCGTCAGATTAAGCGACTTGCCCGCAGACCACTCCCAATAGCAGGCGCACACGCAGCACTTAACACTAGTCGCTGTTGTTCCAATTCCTGAAAATCAGGAATTGAGGAAATAGTGAACTTCCTGAGTCGGGAGATTATCGTGGTCGCGATGGTGCAGGAAACCAAGCTCAACAACAACAGCAGCTTATAGCGGTGTGTTGTTACAACGTATTGAGGAAGGATCGCACCAGAAGTGTAGGTGGGGGATTAGCTATCATATTGTACCAGTCCTACATCGCTTGAGCATGGCTCTAATGACCCGTACATGGAATGTATGGGGGTAGCAGTCCCGTGTGGAATGCCGAGGTAGAGTTGCTGAAAGTATACATACCCGTTTGTGAAGATCAAACCCGATTGGTCTTGGGAGACTTTAATGATCATCATGAGTTGAGGCATTCGATCCTCGTAAACGACCAGAGGGGTAAAGTGCTGAGCAGATTGATAGCTCCACGTCAATGAGGACGCCCCTACCAGAATTAGCGGAGAGTGTCACAGTTTACCAGAAATAACCTGACATAATCTGACAAATGACGTCACTTGCCAACCCGCCATTTCTCTTGGATCAGACCATCTCCCCTTAATTGTCTCCATCAGCAGACCGCCCGATTTCATCACCTCTGAACGCCGCACTTTCGTCAATCATGGGGAAGCTAATTGGCCGAGTTTCAGAGAGTCCACTAATCACCGCTTCAGAGATCTGCCCAATCCTTCTAATGTTCAGGTAGCGGAAAGAACGTTCAGAGACATCATCACTTCTACAGCCGCTCGCCACATACCATCTGGTCGCAGGGTTTAAAATGCTAACGCCATATTAGCAAAAGCACCGAATATTTGCAGCTTTGCTTGCTAAAATTTCTTCGAAATATGTTTAGCAACAATGAACAACGGCAACGTGTAGCAACAAATTTCACAAAAATATTGCTAGCGATGCTGATGCTATTTGATATTGTTGCTTTAATAAAAAAGCGTCGGACGCGCATACTCATATTTTGCAGCACACATGATCAGCACATATCAGAAAAGAGAATAAGCAACAAAGTTTCAACGGCTTTGCCATGTTTTCAGCAAACAATTGTTTTTGAGATCAGGGTTACCAGTGTAATGCATTAAAAATCACGATATAATTAATTCCACTTTTTCGTTCAAAGGACATGTGAATTTTTGGTGAAGCCGTTCAAAATATATATTTTTTTATTTTTTAACAAAAATAATTAGTATTCTTTAGGTTCTACCATATGATGGGAGCATTTTGACATTAAATGACATCTTTTTTATTACTGCGTTGGCAACTCTAATGACAAAAAACATCCTCTCTGGCTAATTCGCTGCGACGAATGGTCAGCCGACTGCTAAATATGTAGCGTGGTTGTCAATTATGCCTAACGAAAAAAAGATTAGGCGTAAAAAACGAAATAAGCAAAAATGTACAAAATTAAATATGCGTTCGGTTGCTTATTTAGCCGTGTGTGTGAATATTGTGTAGCAGTTGAAGTGTACAGCTAATGCTAATGTTTTTAGATGCTGGCTTTTAAACCCTGTCTGGTCGAATACCCGAAGTGAAACCAAACTTCCCAGCAGAGGCGACGGGACTAGCAAATGAGCGTAATGAGCTTTATCGGACCAAACCCAGTGACACCAGAGTCAGGGAGCTGACATTGGAAGTTGACAAGCTGGTCGGTGAGCATAAGCAGGGCAAGTGGTTAAATTATCTGAAGAGTTGCAACATTGGAGCCGGAATAAGTGAATTGTGGGCAACGGTCAAGTCAATCCCAAACCCTGGAAATAAGGAAGATAGGACCTCAGTCACGTTTGGCGACGTTACGACTGTTTGTCGAGTACTATGGGAGTGACAGTGTGAAGAGGTACTACGTCGCATTATATCTCTTCCTGCCGGGGTTCATCCTCACAATTTACAATGGATGATGTTGCGAATGTCAGTAGGAAACCTAAATCATCCACAGTGTTTGGCCTTGATGGAATCTCGGAGTCGAGTATATCGCTAAAGTTCTCAACCTGTGTTAGCCATTCACATCGTCCTCGAAGTCTGGAAAATGGACAGGGTAGCCCCGTTACTGAAGGCAGGCTGGCTAACATCCTTACAAAGGTGAATCGTACAGGCCGATTTCTGATTTGTCAACCGTAGCAAAGACCCTTGAGGCTTTTGTCCTCCCTTTTATACTTTCAGCACGGTCGACTAAATACCAAATTTCCGATATTTCGGTAAAACCTTCAAAATACCGAAAATCAAGAGTTACGCTTATCTAGGAACTATGGAAAACTAAATAACAAATTTCAGTCTATCGGTGGGATAATGACGTCACAACCTTCAGAATTACGAAAATCGGAAGATACCGTTCTATGGAGGCTATATCGAAACGTGAATCTATAAAGCGATAAATTTCAGTCAGAGAGGTAAAATATAAAACAATATATTAAGGCGTGGACCTATACCGACAAATTTCATGTGGAACGTTTAATACCCCAAATGAAGACCAAATATCAAATTTCAGCCATTTCGGTGGATTATTGTGGCCACAACGTTCAAAATACCGAAAATCGGGAGGTACCGTTCTATGGGGGCTATATGAAGGCGTGGACATATACCCACAAATTTCTGGGGGAAAGTTGTATACCCCCAACGAAGACTAAGTACCAAATTTCAGCCATTTCGGTGTGATAATGAAGCTAAGACCTTCAAAATGCGGAAAACCGGCTGGTTCCGTTCTATGGGGGCTATATCAAAACGTGGACCGATATAGCCCATTTGCAATACCAAATATCCTAGGAGTAATAAAAACTTGTATACCAAATTACAAATATCTATCCTAAAAATTTCGAGCTGTATCTTGATTTCAAAAGACGGACGGACATGGTTATATCGACTTAGAATTTTACCCTGATTAAAATATAAATACTTTATGGGGTCTCCGATATAGACATCATGGGCCGATCAGTAAATGAAGTAACTGATACCTTTATAAAGGTCGAAGGAGAATCTACTAAAGTGGGTCTGGCGGTAAACAGTGAGAAGACCAAGTTGATGGTGTCGACGCGCAATGCGTCCATTGAGATCGGACCAACTGTTGAAGTTGGTTCCTATAATTTTGAGTTAGTAAAAGACTTCGTATACCACGGCACCTCCGTGAACACAACAAACGACATCAGTTGTGAAATAAAAAGAAGAAATGTATTGGCCAACAGATGGTACTTTGGTTTAAGTAAGCAGTTTAAAAACAAAGTCACATCTCGTCAAACAAAAATAACACTCTACAAAACACTGATACTACCCGTGCTGATGTATGGCTCCGAAGACTGGGTACTTGCGCAAGCAGACATGGCAGTGCTTGGTGTGTTTGAGAGAAAAATTCTTCGAAAGATCTACGGACCAATCTGCGTTGACGGTGAATATCGATGTCGCATGAACCACGAGCTGTATCTGCTATACAACGACATCAATATTGTTAAACGTATCGAGATGCAGCGATTGCGTTGGCTAGGCCATATCATAAGAATGAGGGATGATGAACCCGCTAAAAAGGCGTATGAATACATGCCACATGGCGGTGCACGCAGAATTGGCAGGCCAAGGAATAGATGGCGCAAACAAGTGGATGATGAGATGAAAAGGCGCGGTATTCCAGAGTGCAAAGCAACAAATAGAGAGGAATGGAGATCTCTTCTAAGTTCGGCCTATAGAACAAATGTTTTGTAATGGGCCAGCTAAGTAAGTAAGTATAGGGTCTCCGATGAATATTTCGATGTGTTATAAACGGAATTTCCAATTTTATTATACCCTCCATATTATGGTGGAGGGTATAAGATTTTTTTTTTAATTTTTTCGATCTGCCTAATGTTAATACCTCATATTAAAGAAATACCTATATGTTTTTATGGTGACTATAGAAAAACATGATACTTTTGTCTATTATCTTTGTTTGCATTTCAGCTAATAAATTCAGCAAAATTTTACACGGACATATATTTTATATCCATCTCTTTGCTAGTTAATCTGTCAGAAAAAGTTATGAGGCACGTCAATGGGTCATCGCTAAACTTATGTACATATGGGTGATGATAATCATAATAACATACGTACATACATATGTAATTTATGTGGGGATGTGAGGAATATTTTGCTTTCATACTCGTTCACTTTTTGTGAGGAATAGTTTGCTTTTATACCCGTTCAACTTTTTATTCCTCAGTTTGAAAGTGATTGAAATTTTCTCCCCCTCATCACATTGAGGTCTACTGTTGAGGGAAATCAAAGTTTGTTCGCATTTTGCAATTATGAGGCTTTCATAACAAGAGTTCATTAAAATTATAGACATTCCGACAATATGATGATGATGCCGATGGCAAATGTGATGCTCCATCAAAAAAAAAAAAAAAAAACAACAACTGTTCAACAATTAGGGGATGAACGAACGTTGATGTGAGTAATTTTGAAAAACGGACAATAATGTTGAGCTTTATTAAAATCTATAGTAGCAGCGCAGTATCTTTCACTGCCTCATCCTCTATAACAATAATCGTATATTCGTATAGTAGGTGACTGGATAGAGAAATGCATGGCGTCGATTTCCTACTGTGAGAAAATTTGATTAAAACTGTCGAAAACAGATCATTGTGACAACAAAAATGAACGACACATCATCAACTGATATCATTTCGTTGTTATTACTGTTGTTGTTGTTTCGATTTCAATAAATTTTGTTGCTGAGCTGTGGATTTAAATGCTGAGGTTTGGCGATTTAATTATGCTGTTATGACAACAGAAATTTATTAAGAAATGTTTTGTACGATTTATCGTCCATCATCAAATTAATTATGCCATTAATCATTGTTGGTGCCTTAGGCGAGGAAGAAATACAAACTTATATGCCTACTTAGGAAGACCGACCACAAAACGTTTGTTTCATAAGGCGAACTATGTGATGAACTCCAACTGCCCAGACATTTTAAGTTGTCTGTACAATTTTTAATGCCATGTTTTGTGATAACAATCTCCTACTGCATGTAGCTTCAAAAGAAACATGTTCGTGTACGTTTTTATGATATGACTAGTAGGGTTAAGAATTTTTTACAACCTCGTATCCCTGTATGATATTTGGATGAGTTTTTACCTAAGATTACATAAAATCTTAATTATAAAGTGATTCCATTTATTTTTCAGAACTTTCGAACATTTTTGCAAGTCACTGTTAGCAGATACATATTTAAATGGATACAAGGTTTCGGTGCACTAGGCATAACCAAAATGACATGGACATATATATCATATTACTAGCAGACCCCGGTCCGCGTTGCTGGCCCGTCGTAATGCGTTTTAATGACAACTTTTTATCGACTTTATGCTTGACAATTCACTTCTTCGGTCCATATTTAAACCGAAAAGGATTTTAAATTTATCAACAGATTTTGTCTGTAACCTTTCTTTTCTCTTACGGACTTTGTCGGATTTTTTCGCCAATTTGTGCCTTTTAGGATAGATTATCGTCCATGTCCCCTGTCTTTATCCTAAAGCGATCTAATTATAAAAGTTTAAATCGAATTCTCCCGCTTATTGAGACTTATATGTTTTAGCTTTTCATGGCTGATGGACCGTTGAACCTCACCATTTAAGTACATTTGTAAATATATAGTTTTTCTTGATCGGGGGCGCAACCACCGTTGTATCGAAAACTAATTTGCAACCTGATGTACTCATAAGTTTAGCAAATATAGCGATTATAAAATAATAGGCCCCGAAATTCGTCTACAAATATACAGCATTTTGGACCACCGGACATTCCTGAACATTTTCGGAAAATTAGGTTCAGTAGTTTTGGAAAAATAATGGTTTGAAAATATTGGGCGTGGTCATCAGTTTTCAAGATATAACATATTAAACCAGTAAGGAAAGGATCATAGTCGGGCGGGGCCGACTATATGATACCCTACACCACTGTGAATATGTAAAATATAGGAGATATGTATCAATTTGAACTGATTTATATACATATATATACACATCCCAAATTTCATCAAAATTAGACAGAGCGGGCGAAAATATACATAGGAGCTATATCCAAATCTGAACCGATTTCGATATAAGTTGTTACACTTATTTCTAGACTAAATTCAGTCACACATTCCAAATTTCATCAAAATTGCACGAAAATAGCGTGTTTTCAGCAAATACGCCAAATCGGCGGAAAAATATATGGGAGCTATATCCAAATCTGAACCGATTTCGATATAATTTGGTACATTTATTTATAGACCTAATAAATTTAAATGTCAAATTATAGCTACATCGGTCTGAAAATGTAGCTACAAACGTCAAAACACCGCAAATCGGGGGTACCGTTATATGGGGGCTATACCAAAACGTGGACCTATGTCCACAAGTTTGGTTACATAAGTTTATTGACACTTAAGAACCCTAAGTGTCAAAATATAGCTAAATCGGTCTGAAAATGTAGCTAAAACTGTCAAAATACCGTAAATCGGGGGCTACCGTTATATGTGGACCTATGTCCACAACTTTTGTTATATAAGTTTATTGACATTTAAGAACCCTAAATGTCAAATTATAGCTACATCGGTCTGAAAATGTAGCTAAAAACGTCAAAATACCGCAAATCGGAGGGTACCGTTATATGGGGGCTATACCAAAACGTGGACCTATGTCCACAACTTTTGTTATATAAGTTTATTGACACTTAAGAACCCTAAATGTCAAATTATAGCTATATCGGTCTGAAAATGTAGCTAAAAACATCAAAACACCGTAAATCGGGGGGCACCGTTATATGGGGGCTATACCAAAACGGGGACCTATGTCCACAACTTGTGTTATATAAGTTTATTGAAACTTAAGAACCCTAAATGTTAAATTATAGCTACATCGGTCTGAAAATGTAGCTAAAAACGTCAAAATACCGTAAATTGGGGGGTACCGCTATATGGGGGCTATACCAAAACGTGGACCTATGTCCACAACTTTTGTTATATAAATTTATTGATACTTAAGAACCCTAAATGTCAAGTTATAGCTAAATCGGTCTGAAAATGTAGCTAAAAACGTCAAAATACCGCAAATCGGGGGGTACCGTTATATGGGGGCTATACCAAAACGTGGACCTATGTCCACAACTTTTGTTATATAAGTTTATTGACACTTAAGAACCCTAAATGTCAAATTATAGCTATATCGGTCTGAAAATGTAGCTAAAAACATCAAAACACCGTAAATCGGGGGCTACCGTTATATGGGGGCTATACCGAAACGTGGACCTATGTCCACAACTTTTGTTATATAAGTTTATTGACATTTAAGAACCCTAAATGTCAAATTATAGCTACATCGGTCTGAAAATGTAGCTAAAAACGTCAAAATACCGCAAATCGGAGGGTACCGTTATATGGGGGCTATACCAAAACGTGGACCTATGTCCACAACTTTTGTTATATAAGTTTATTGACACTTAAGAACCCTAAATGTCAAATTATAGCCAAATCGGTCTGAAAATGTAGCTGAAAACGTCAAAATACCGTAAATCGGGGGGTACCGTTATATGGGGGCTATACCAAAACGTGGACCGATATATCCCATCTTCGAACTTGATCTTCCGACGGCTAAAAAAATGGTATTCCCCAATTTTCAGCGAAATCGGTCAACAAATGCGACCTGTATGTTGCGAACGGACGGACGGACGGACGGACATGCATAAATCGACTCAGAAAGTGATTCTATGTATATCCCTAGAAGGAACTATGGGTCTATCTCGCTTCCTTTTGTATGTTACATACAAATGCACTAACACATAATACCCCTTACCACATAGTGGTGTAGGGTATAAAAAGTGGGCCTGGTCCGGTATTTTGGCTCCAAATATGTACCTAGGGTGCACACAACTTCATTGCTTACCAAAATGTATGGTGAAACGGATATAATCATAAGTTTGGCTTATACGTATAGCGTTTAAAACAAAGGCATGGGGAAGGTACCCCACCTCTTCCGAAATTCATAAAATATACATAATAACGGCTAACATTGAGCTTTTGCTGCAAATTTTATGGAAATCCCTTCAGTAGTATTGCAGTTATGACATATTAGATTGTAGATTAATCCGTAAATTTTTAATCCGATACATACATAATTTTTGCAAATATAACGTTTTTTAAGTATCGCATAGGGGAGGTACCCCACACCCTCTGGAATTCAATAAAATATGTAACCTGTTTTCGGGGGCGTGGTAAACTTTTCTTTCCAAAAAACCTAAGTTGGGTTATGACAACATTTGATTTTTATTCATAAAGGTAAGGCGTTTTTTAAATACGCCCCTTCAAAAATCAAGAAAACATGCCCGTACATTCCCTGGAATTTTCAGGAAAATCGGTTCAGTAGTTTTGTAGTTGTAATATATTTCAAAAAGTGGGTGTGGTCAAGTCATTGGTTCCTAAAAAAGTAGGTAAGGTCGGAGACACAGCCACAATTGTCTCGCAAATTAAGTTACAAATAGATACATTCGTAATTATTGTAAATATAACATTTTTAAAAAGTAGGGTACAGGGGAAGTACCCCGCCCTTTCCGAAATTCAACTGAATTTGTAGCCTATTTTAAGCGGGCCCATTCCTGTTCAATCCCTGGCAATTTCAGAAAAATCGGTTCAGTAGTTTTTGTAGAAATTTTCTTAAAATTTTCAAATTTTCTTTGCATAAAAACCCAAGTAGGGTTAGTAGGGTTATTGCGCGCAAATCGGTCCAGCCGTTATCAACTGATGCCATTGCCAACGAACGATATTTGATTTTTATTTATAAAGATTTAAAAGTTTAGACAAATCGCGATTTTCTTGAAAATTCCTTCGGTAATTTTGTAGATATAACCTAATTGGAAAGTGAGTGGGTCGGATCTTAAGTCCCAAAATAAGTACGTAAGGTTGGAGACACAATCGCCATTGACTCGGAAATAAATTCCCAAACCGATACATTCGTATTTGTTGCAAATTTTGCATTTTTACAAAAATAGGGCATAGGGGAGGTACCCGCCCGATCCGAAAGTCAAAAGATATGTAGCCTATTTTTATTGGGGACCAACCCTGTACATTCGCTGAAAGTTTCAGGAAAATCGATTCAGTAGTTTCGTAGATATAACATATTTAAAAAAGTGGACGTTGTCCAGTCTTAATGCCCCAAATAAGCACGTAAGGTCGGAGACACAATCGCCATTGACTCGGAAATTAATTTTCAAATCGATACATTTGTAATTGATGCAAATATTACATTTTTACAAAAATAGGGCATAGGGGAGGTACCCCGCCCGATCCGAAATTCAACCAAATATGTAGCCCATTTCAACCCGGGGCCATCACTCTACGTTCCCTGAAAATTTCAAGAAAATCTGTTGAGTAGTTTCGTAGATATAACATATTTATAAAAGTGGGCGGAAAAGTGGGCGTGGTCAATTTTTCTTTGCATAAAAACCTAAACTGGACTATGACTAACATTTTCACAAAAAATTATCCAAATCGCTCCAGCCGTTTTCAACTGATTCAATTACCAACAAACGACAATTGAGTTTTATATATAAAGATATATAACTTTATTTCATATATCATAAAAATTAAAAGTGATTTGTGCGGGACCTTTTTTAATATTTAAATGGAATATAAGTTATTTTAGTCAATAATAGGCAAAAGGCCATTCATTCGGCAACAGGAAATAATTTTTTGAGAAAAAATTTTTTTTCACTTCACACTGTGCGCCTTAACTAATGGAAGGTGCTTACACCTGGGAAGTTTTTGCAGATTCTGAAACTACAATGCTCATAGATGAGAAAAATCAAAATACAAAAAAATCGCCGGAGCGCTTTTTAAATAAATCGCGGTTCAAATTAACATTTTTAAGGGTTTTTTAGGTTTTCACGATTTTACTTGGAAACCGCAAGTCCAACCGATTTGGTCCATACTTTGTACATCATGCAATTTCTACTAGACTTAGATGAGTTTCCAATACGGATTCAATCGGTTCACGCCTTCGGGTACCTCCCACACAAAATTTCGGAAAAGTTCAGTTTAGGACCTCCTCTCGAATCGCTTTGATTTTTGTTGTAAGAACGTTATAAGTTTCATCAGGGGCAAGTCCATACTTCTTGCGAAAATAGCCCGAAAGCATCAAAAAGTCCCTATAACACCGTGTTTAGCGGTTGGAGCGCAAGATAACTCTCGAACGGATCTGCCGATTCGGTCCAAAATTTGACCTTCTTAATATTTTGTCCAAACTTAGTTTAAGTTCGAAGATAGGTTGTATCGGTCCATTCCTTCAGATACCTCCCCCACAAAAGTTCGAAAATTTGTGCGCACGATAACTCTTGAAGGGAGTAACCAATTTAGTCCATACTTTGTATATCCTAATATATTTACCAGGCATAGATCAGGTGAAAGTAAGGACGATATTGGTCCACTCCTTCGAGTACCTCCCACACAAAATTTCGGAAAAGTTCCGTTTAAGAGTGCTCTCGAATCGCTTTGATTTTTGATGCAGCAACTTGTATTCACTACCCCCCATACGACGGTACAAGTTTCATCAGGGACAAGTCCATACTTCCAGAGAAAATAGCCTAAAAGTTGCCACAAGCTCCTGTGACACCGTCGTAGTGGCTGGAGCGCAAGATAACTCTCGAACGGATTTGCCGATTCGGTCCTAAATTTGGCCTTCTTAATATTTTTTTCAAACATAGTTAAATTCGCAGATAAGCCATATCGGTCCACTCCTTCAGGTACCTCCCCCACAAAAGTTCAAAAATGTTCGGAAAAATTCTAGCCACGATAACTCTTGAAGGGAGTGACCGATTAGGTCCATACTCTAAACATCCTAATATATTTAACAGACATACATAGATCAGGTTTGAATATGGACTATATTTGTCCACCGCCCACACACAATTTCGGAAAAGTTCACTTTAAGACCTGCTCTCGAATTACTTTGATTTTTTTGAAGCAACTTGCATTTGCTGCCTCAATTACGATGGTAAAAGTTTTTTCAGAGGCAAGTCCATCCTTCTTTAGAAAACGGCCCGAAATGGTTAAACCCCACTATGGCACCATTTGTAGTGACTGGAGAGCACGATAACTTCCGAACCGATTAACCAATTTGGTCCAACCTTTGGATCTCCAAATTTAGTTTAACTTCTAAAATAGCCCATATAGGTCCTCTTCTTAGGGTAGCTCTCCCACAAAAGTTCAACGTTTGTGCCAAAGTGCAATTAAGGCTCTGTTCGAAGATCGTTTGTAAATGTATACCGATGGTGTTCGTTGAGGTCCTGTTTAGAACGATATTATGTTATCGGTGGACAATGACCCACTGAATAAATAGTGGGCGCGATATCTAACGAAATGAAATGATCACTAAATAAGACCCACTTCCATAATGGACTATGTCGGTCCATTCCTTCAAGTACCTCCTTCGCAACACTTTTGAACTTTAATCCTAATCATCATTTTTGTCGGCAAGTCCGAATGTCCGAAAAGGGCCACAAAATTCTGGAAAGACCCCTGACATAGGCTGAGGGTATATCTCTGTTGGCAAAGCCGACTGACACTTTTTTACTTGTTAGCCTACACCTACTTAGGACAGTTTGTCGTACGACCATTTTATGTGTTGTTTTCCGTCCAAAAATTGTTCACAACTTTCGATATGGATAATCACAGCAAGAGTGTATCGGTCAAATTAAATTTTTGTATGTAGATAAAGGACCATCCTATAGGACTATGAAAAACTGGTTCAATGAATTTAACCATGGTCGGCACTCGCCAAAAAACGAAGGTTGTGAGGGTCGCCCAAAATTGGTCGTTGTGCCAAAAAAATATATGCCGTGCGTGAACGGATAATGCGAGATCGCCATGTTAAATACTGTGGGGCATTACTTCCACCAACTAACATTTCATATTGCATAAACACCTGGCCGTAAAAAATGGATTTTTCTCGTTAGATCCAGCAAAATTGGACAATCCCTCAAAAAAGGCTCCTGTGAATTAGTTCAAAGAAATTGTGCATAAAATCGATCGCGGTGCTTCAAACGACGTCTAGGATCTATGCTTAGGAGCCTTAAACAATAGCAAGAATCGGCCATTTGGGTCTTCGAAAGCGAGCCAAATCAAACGAAAGTTGTCCATGTAAGATGTACTTCGAAGCTAATGGTCGCCTGTTTCTTTTGCAAAATTGACCGTGTGGCGACTATACGGCTTGAGAAATGTAGGGCAGTTAATTCTGAGTGGTACACTACAATTTGTTACGTACAGCCCTGACTGGGGATCTAATGACTTTATTTGATTCCATCATATCAAGAAAAAATAGCATGGTCAACAATTTCGTCGCCAGAAGAAACGCTTTTACAGCGTTGAAAAACCATGTTTTAGAGGTGTTTCAATCAAGCCACTGAAAACAACCCAACACATGGTCGCATGTCAAACTGTCCTAAGTACGCTAAAAACTGTCAAACTTTCCAACAAAAAATGTCAAATGGCGCCTGGCGATACTGAGTGTTGCCTAGACAAGAAGGTTTTTAGTGCCCCTCGTATGACCTTCAGGAATTAAAATATGGACCAAGATTAAATTTTTATATCTTTCATACAAAAGTAATGGTCCATTTCACGCGCTAAATAATATCAGTTCATCATCCAAAATTGTAGGCATCTTCTTCTACTTAAGCTATTACCTAGTGCAAAATTTCGTGATTATTGAGCTATAATTGCGACCTCTAGCGTGTTTATGATTACACTACAAACAAATAACTGTATATATTAGGCTGTAGCTCTGTTATTTGACCTCGTACATCAACATAATTGGCATAAATGGAAAGCTTGAGAGATCGTCTTCCAAATATAAATCACGTGGGCGAAATGTGTCTTCCTGAAATAAAGATTTAAGCTGCATATTAAAATTTTTCACACAAAAGTTGTGGTCCCTTTAACATACTAAATATTATCTGATCATCATCTCAATTTGCAAGCCTCTTCTTTGTCATATACTCTTACCTTATTTAAAATTTCGAGGGGATCGGACTATTATTGTGACCTACAGAGCCGCTATAAAATTGGATAAAAATTATGTTTTTGGTCCATTTTACCCGCTAAATATTTTACGATCATCACCAATAACAATTCGATCGGTCCATAATTGCGGCCTGGAGTTTGATTACAATTTATAATGGTGTTGCATGAATTTTTGTCAAAACTAACATATAATACCCTTTCCACATAGTGGTGTAGGGTATAACAACAATGACGTCACAAGATGACTCTTTTAACGGAGTCGTTATTATCAGTTAAGACATTCTCCTCCTTTCCTTTTATAAACAAAAAGAAACTAATTGTTCCTATTTGCTTTAATACACTTCGTGATGGAGAGTATCAAAAGTTCGGCCGGTCCGAACGCTTCCTTTGAACTTGACAATGATTTCCATTCACATAAGTTCGTCTTGAAATGCATTGCAAAGCTAAATTGATTCTCTTATCACACACATTTTATTTCATTCATTGCAAATTCAATAACAATTATTTCAAGCTGTTCTTACTTTTCTGGTAGTCATTCCTTTTAAAAGATATCGCGTCCGCCACTTATTTCAATTGGTCACCGTATAATTTAGAGTTTTTGGACCATTATATCAGGAAGCATGGACTTGCTCGCGAAAAACATAAAATCGCTATAAACAGGACTACAAGTCACTTCTTGGATCCAAAGGATCCTCAAACAGACCTCAAAATGGACTTAAACAAAATTGTTAAGCTTGTGTGAGGGAGGTGCCCTAAGGAGTGGACCGATATGGTCCATTTTCAAACGTAAACTATAGAGCATATTGAATCTGGTGATGATCGGATAATATTCAAAAGTCGGACTGGGCAAAAAAATTATGTGGACAAAAATTCAAAGTTTTATTCTTATGTGAATATCTCCACTTTTAGTACTCGTATTCCAAAAGGATGAAGAAAATATCACTTTTATTGTGATGCAAACTAAAATATTACCAATTGCGTTACCAAAATTGGTGAAATGCTTGAGATATTGAAAAAGACGCTGGGATATTTCAATTTCCAATTTATGGAATTTTATTTTCATATCATATATTTTTGCTTCTTTTAGACATATTCCAAGGAGAGAGCTTGATAATGAAACTAAACCATCTGAGCTTTAAATTCATTCAAATGTATTTAAATGTTCTTCGCTTCCTTTGAACTTGACAATGATTTCCATTCACATAAGTTCGTCTTGAAATGCATTGCAAAGCTAAATTGCTTCAATTATCGCACACACACATTTTATTTCATTCATTGCAAATACAATAACAATTATTTCAAGCTTCAATTGGTATGACGTCTATATCATTAACCTGAACAAAAGCTGCACTTGTTTTGCATACAACATTGTACGAATCCCATCCATATCAATTACTATAACAATTGCGAAAAAAACTATTTAATGAAAGAATACCATGAATCTTTTAAGAATTTTAGGTATTCGTAATAGATACATGTGGTTGTATAGAAAACAAATTGCAAAGATTCTGAATAAAAATGTTCCGAACTAAACGGGGCTGCATTTGAAAGTGAGATTTGGAATAAAACATAATAGAAGTGGTGGCGTAGATAGATGACAAAAGCATCTTTGGAAGTATACCTTAATGGTTAATACAAATATTAAAAGTACATCGGCATCCATAATCCTTCATATATTACAAAAAAAAGTTTGTATCTTGATTTAGGTGCATGAATGAGGAACATTCCGGCCCCATTTCTCCAAGGGGATATGGAGTATATTTTCGAAATATTGCGATGGGCAAAGGTTGGACCAATGACACCCTTACCTACTAACTTAGATGGCATTTTAAAGAATATTTGTTCCATAAGCAGAACTAAGAAAAGATGTCCAATCCTCTCTGTTTGCTGCTGCATTTCCCAATCTGGGATATGGAGTTTTCTGATGTCGCGTTTCACTTGTTCGCACCAATGAAGGCCTGGCATTCCAGTTCTGTGTATGCCGCCATGCGTCCCGTATTTATAAGCCTTTTTAGCGGGCTCATCATCATTCATTGTTATGATATGGCCCAGCCAATGCAATCGTTGTATCTCGTTTCGTTCAACTATATTGATGTCGTTGTATAGTTGGTACAGTTCGTTGTTCATATGACCTCGATATTCTCCGTGAACGCAGATTGGCCCGTAGATCTTTAGAAAAAATGTTCTCTCGAACACGCCAAGCACCTTATCTGCTTGCGCAAGTACCCATGCTTCGGAACCACACATTAGCACGGGAAGTGTCAGTGTTTTTATAAAGTATTACTTTTGTTTGAAGAGATGTGGCTTTATTCTTAAACTGCTTACTTAGCCCAAAGTAGCATATGTTGGCCAACACTATTCTTCTTCGTATTTTACAACTGATGCTGTTTGTTGTGTTCATGACGGTGCCGAGGTATACGAAGTCTTTCTCAAAATTGTAGGTACCAACATTAACAGTTGGTGGGAAAATTGCGGACTTATTACGCATTGATACCATTAACTTGGTGTTATCGCCATTTACTGCCAGGCAGACTTTAGCAGATTCCCCTTCGGCTTTTGCAAAGGTATCAGTTATTTCCTTTCCCATCGACCCATAATGTCAATGTCGTCGGCATAAGCAAGTAACATATGGATGTTTCTATATATTATTCCAACAGGTCTTTTTCTTGTCTGAAATCCCTTTTGGTAACAACGTAGGGGATAAAAGATATCTGACCAGCTTTAAGGTGCCAAAGCCCAGGATTTATCGTAGTCCCGCTCTCATCTCCAGTGGAAACTGACCTCCCCGTGGTGTCACCTGCGGAGTTACCTTTACCACCTGTTAAGATAGTGAGCTAACATATGCCGAACGTCCAACGATAAGATCGTTATGAAAAACGAAAGAAAAGAAAAACAACCCCCTCTAAAGTTGACGACCCCCGTAAACGTTTTAAGAACCATGAACTGCGAATCTGCACCTGGAATGTTCGCACTCTTTATAGAGAAGGTGCAGTTTACGTATTGGCAGATGTACTTGTCAAGAACAAGGCTGACATTACTGTCATAGAGGAAATACGATGGATTGGGAAAGGCGTCACAACAACACCTAAAGGTGACGCACTGTATTATAGCTGCCATGACACAAAGCATAAGTTTGGTTGCGGATTTGTAGTTGGCCGGAGGTTAAAATATCTGGTCTCCAGCTTCACCCCAGTGAATGAAAGACTCGCTGCAATTCGATTAAAAGCAAAATTCTTCAACATCAGCTTTATTTGCGCTCATGCTTCCACTGAAGACAATGACAAACAGACCAAAGATATATTTTACGAGCGCTTAGAAGAAACTTATGACCGTTGCCCTGCCCATGACATTAAAATTATACTAGGCGATTTTAATGCCAAAATTGGAAAGGAGAATATCTTTGGCCCAACAGTCGGGAAATTCAGTATCCACAGTGAAACATGTGACAATGGTATGAGGCTGATAGACTTTGCAGCTGCAAGAAACATGGTAGTTAGCATTACCATCTCGATATTCAGCATCTCGCCAGATCAAAGAACAAGAAATCAAATTGATCACGTTGTGATAGATGGAAGACATGCATCAAGCGTGTTGGATGTACGATCGTTCCGAGGTGCAAACATAGACTCGGACCACTACCTTGTTGCAACAAAGGTACGTACCAGATTAAACTTAGCACACAAAGTGCGAACAGACACAACACGGAAATTGGACATCGGTAAGCTGCAATCGCAACAGATAGCTACAGCATATTCCACTCAACTGGCCCAACTGCTTAATCAAAGCACTCCTCGTCCCGATAACATATCAGGACAATGGCAAAACATTGCCCACTCCATGCAAACAGCCGCAAATTCAGTACTTGAATACCAGAGACCTCCACCAAGGAACCCATGGTATGACCAGGAGTGTCGTGCTGCTGCCGAAGAGAAAAATGCTGTATATAGGGCTACTCTACAATCAGTAGCAACACATATCGCACGAGAGAGGTATCGCGAGGAAAGGAGAGAAGAAATGCCCTTTCCGCAAGAAAAATAGAGAAAGGGAAAAGCGGGATTGTGAAAATAACCAGATGTAAAGGAGCCAGAATGAAGTCCAAATATTCTACCAAAGAGTGACACATCAAACCGATGGCTTTGGTACAGGCACATCCTCCTGTAGGGACCAGCAAGGTAATTTGGTAACTGATACATATAGTGTGCTCAGGATATGGAAAGAGCATTTGTTCAAGCGGTTGGTATCCAATATTTGCGAAGATGACGAAGATATCACAGGTACAATCCCAGAAGATGGTATTACCGCCTATCCAAGATGAGGTGAAGACAATAATAAACCCGCTGAAGTAAAAAAAAATAATAAGGCAGCAGGAGCAGATGGATTACCAGCCGAGCTGTTAAAAACAGGAGGCGACACGCTGATAAGGTGTATGTATCAGCTAGTTAGCACTATCTGGCGCAATGAACGCGTGCTTGTCCATTGGAATCCGAACATCCTGTGTCCCGTCCACCAGAAAGGATATAAGACGGTGTACGTTAATTATTGGGGCATACGTCTGCTCCCTATTGCGTATAAGATAGTGTCAGGGATATTGTGCGAACGACTTAAGCCTACGGTCAACGAAATAATTGAGTCATACCAATGGGTCTTTAGAACTGGCAAATCCGCCATTGACTAGATATTTACTCTGCGGCAAATCTTAGAAAAGACCAAAGGGATGCAGATTGTGTTAGCTAGACTATGTCATAAGAATGAGCTATGATGAACCCGTTAAAAAGGCGCACGGCGGTACTCGCAGAACTGAAAGGCAAAAGCTTCGATGGAGTAAGCAAGCGGAAGACAAATGGAGACAAATAGAGAATAATGGAAATCTTTTCTTAGTTCGAATTATAGGACAAATGTCCTGTAGAGATCCAACTAAGTAAGTGAGTAAGCATCTTCGAACTGTCCTTCAGTGAACATTTTGAATTTATCTAAGAAATATTACGTTGTGCCAAAGTTGGACCAATGTCAGCCGCTCCCAACAAAACTTCTGAACCAGCACGAACGGTACATAAAAAACAAAATTTTGATCCATTGAAGGAACTGTTTGACATTACTAAGGTGAAAACCTCCGCAAACATGAAATCGAGGACAAGGGCTGTATTGGTTACTCCATCGGCAAACATTCTGCTGTCAATACCGTCACATTCCATGAAAAGGCACAGACTCATCCGACAGCCCTACAGATAGCATCAACGAGCGAAAGGAAGCATAACCCATCAGACATTGCAAGACGCTTTGTTAAAAGCTTAATGCTGTCATCCCACAAATAAGTAACGGTGTGCCACTAACTTTCTGCTGACAGCATTGAAATTCCAACCCAATGTAAGTCAGGAATCCACAAGGATATCTTCAAGGAATCTGCCCGTTTGGACGAAATGCGATTCAGACTATTTGAAGTCGATTTATCCATGTCCGTTCATCTGTCTCTCTGTCGGTCTGCCCGGCTGACTAGAACGCACGATAACTCTGGAACGGATCAACCGAGCTGATCCAAATTTTGGTTGTAATAATATTTTTCCAAACATAAATCAAGTTCAAAAATGAGTCCTATCGGTCCAAACCTTCGGGTAAACATTTTTTTCTCTAAAATGGTGCTCACGATAACTCTTGATGGAAGTAACCGATTTTGTTCAAACGTTGCACGTCGTAATATTTCCTTCAGATATAGATTAGCTTAGAAAATGGACTATATGGGTCCACTTCATCGAGTAGTTCCCACACAAATTATAAAATTTTAGGCACATGTGCAGTTTAGGGACTCTTGTCGGATTTCACGATTTTTTTTTCTGGTCCCCAAGTCGCTGGCCGGCAGCACTTGCGGTGCTGACAAAGAAACGCTGTTGACCTCTTTCAAAGCGTGGCATACAAATGTTAGCGGTACACTGTGGAAGAATACTCAAACCTGCCAGAATGCCGTAAACACTAGTGAACCATCTTCATGAGGTGACGAAGATTTTACCGGCGCTTCAACAAAACAGGATGTTGTCGGTGCAATACCTGCATGGGTGTTATCGCCGTCACGACTTTATAGACAGGCTTCACAGATGAACACTATACACGATCTTGGCATCAGGTCCTATCGTCGATAGGTTAAAAGTTTATATTGTTGACCTAGTGCAGTTTTTCCATGTGAGGAATATTTAAATACCCGCCGCTAAATCCACTGCCACACTGTTCATCACTTGGACGCCAGAAATGAGGCTCTCACTAAACATATTGATCAATAGTGTCCTGATGCCTACCACTAACCATCCCAAAGTATTGGGTGTAACGTCCGATAACATGTTTAAGTCGTCCGCGCAAGCCACAGCTATTTACAATAAAATCGGAAGTAGGTTGCAAGTCGCAGGCCGGCAGCACTTAGGGTGCTGACAAAGAAAATGTTAGCGCTACGCAGTAGAAGAATATTCAAACCTGCCAGGATGCCAACTTGATGACTGCAACATGGTACCTCCGAATATCCCTGCCGACATCAACTCAAATCACAGATGAAAAATACAAAACGTTAAATGCCTACATAGCTGACCTAGTGTAGTTTTTTTTTCATCTAAGGAATATGAAAATATCCTCCGCAGCCACACTGATCACCACTTGGACGGCAGAAATTATGGTGTCGTTATTCCGACCACTAACTACCCCATTGTATTAGGTGTAACGTTCGATAGCATGTTTAGATTGTCCGCTCGAGCCACAGCTATTAGCGATAGGATCAGAAGAAGAAACAAGGTGCCCTCACAAAGAAACGCTGTTGACCTCTTCCAAAGCGTAATATGCAAATGTTAACGCTACACAGTGAAAGAAGAAGACTGCAACAGAGTGTCTTTTCATGACACCAGTAAACAATTTTTATGAGGAGACCAAGATTTTACCGGCGCATCAACACAACAGGATGTTGTCGATGGAGTTCCTGCTTGGGTGTTTTTGTAGTGAGCATCCCTGTCACGATTTAATTGACAGGCTTCCTATACACAGGCACGTCAGGAGTGGTCTTCATGATCTAGAGAGAGAGAGAGAGCTCCAAAATTATAAACGAGAACCTCTACACCAAAAGACCTATCAGGCAGACTTCACACCTGATGCAGTCGCGCAGGCAGTAAATCCCGTACTTGTGGAACCTTGTTGACCTCCTACAAAGCAATATGCCGGTCTGTGATATGCAAATGTTTGCGCTGTGCAAGTTTGGAAGAATATTCAAACCTGCCCGAATGCCCTAAGGACTACAACAGGGTTCCTCCCAATGACACCAGTACACCCTATACGAAGGATTTACCGGTACCAGCACAGCAGAATGTTGGCGATGCAATACCTACTTGGGTGCAATCGCCGGGAGCCTCCCGTCACGATTTTTAATGGACAGGTTTCCTCCACCCAGGTACGTCTTGAGAGACTTTCATGATCTAGAGAAAGAGAGATCCAAAGGTATAAAAGAGAAAAAAGCATATCAGACAGGCTTGGATAACATCCACATTGAAACTGTTGCGCATGCACTACAAATGTACAGTGTTAATGCCGTACATGCGGCCACCACCATTCATCGCTGCAGAAGAATGCCAACTGTTAAGGCAAACACGTGTGCTTTTAGCCCAGTTAAGACACAGACGCCTAAATTCGTATTGGGCTCGAATTGCTGCCACGATACCCAATACATGTCCGGCATGTGGATTTGGACCACATGACACGCAGCATTTGTTTATCTGCCAAGCTAACGCAACTTGACTGTCTTCTGGTTCTTTATGCACGGAACTAGCTGAATTTTTGAGTCAGTATAAAGAGGAATCAGAACCTAATAACTGAAATATTACACGATCGAACATATTTACATTGCTACAACAACAACAACAACAACAGAAACAGATGTACACTAAGACTCATGAGTTGAGTATCCGATTTGACCGAAACTTCTTACATCGTAACATTTCTTCCAAAAGTATAAAAGAGGGTTATATTGGAAGACATCTTCGAGTACCTCCTTCAAAAAGTATAGTTTAAGTCCTGTTCGAAGATAACTTTCAGATTTTTAACGGAAGTAATTCTTGTGGTCCTGTTTACAGCGTTACAATTTTTTTCGTGGACAAGTGTCCATGTTTCCTGCCATAATGGCCCAAAGGCTCTAAAAAAATATTTACGGTGACCAAGTTAAATTTCTGAAAGGAGTGATTGACATTGGTCTAAACTTTGCCATCGAAATATTTCTATCACACTTTATTCAAGTTCGAATATGGACTGTATCGGTCCACTAATTTGGGTACCTACCACACAAAATTTCAAAATTTTTCGAAAATGTGCGGTTTAGGTACATGCCTATGATCGTTTTGAAATTTTTATGGAAGGTAGTCTTCGTGGCTCATATTACGTCTGTATAATTTTTGTCGGGTATGGACTCACATACTGACTGAGATAAATATGGCTCTTAAAGAAAGTCCTCGTTTATATCGGTCCATTATTAAGCAAAAGTTCATTCATTTCTGCTACAGGAAACTTTTAATATCCGAATAGTTATCACCCTCATATATCCTTGTTAGGCTGAGGGTATCAAAATTTGAACGTTAAGTCATGGTTACGTTAGAGCTATTTGAAGGGTCAACTTCCCTCATGAGGAATTATTTGTCGTATACGCAATAGTATTAGCACTGCATTTACTAAATGCATTAATATGTAAACGCACGGTTAGTCAAAGTCCATACCTGTTATGGTAGTCATATTTCTAAGTTTAATATTTATACAATCTGCACATAGTTTTGTTGATTCAGAGTCCATTCTTGTGGTATATTCATGCATGAAACTCAGTTTCCATCTAAGCCATTTTAAATAACATACATGTCTGTGTTCACATTTGAAAATTATTTACATAAGAATAAATTCTAGCCTAAGGTAATTTATCACCTCTGTGTATTGAACATTAATAATGTACAAATTATAAACTTTGGCACCTCAATAATCACAACCTTAATACAATTATATTCACACATTTTAATCTTCCTCCTCTTTCGTCCACCCTTCATCTTTCATCAACATTATTCATGTGAAATACATTTCACTCACACACGAATGGTCAACATAAATTAATTACTTATTTTAATACGGAGAACTGCAGCAGCAAATGCATCCCATCCATTCACATACGAGTATTCATATGCGTCCATATAGGCATGTATGTATGTGTTTACATACATGTGTGAGTGTTTATATAAATTGTTATTATGAATTTAATGCGAATATAATGCCGACACCATCATTCATCCTCATCACAATTTTGCAAAAGAACCACACATTAAATCTATAGAAAAAAAACTGAACAAAACGACCATTCGACAAATGCACTCGCCACCACATACTCACTTGTGGCGGCGGTGGCTGCTGCACAACACACCATTGCTGACCAATAGGTTTAATGTTGGGGTGATGGTGTGTCGTTTAGTTTTCAAATAGGTAATTTGGTGACTGCTACCTACCTACCGGGGGTTACAGTAGCCGTTAATGTTTATGGACTGCATTGGAGCAAAGTGCAATATGTTTTCATTTCCGCTTGCATTTGCAGTTTGCCTTTGTCCAAATACCAAAAGACGAGGTGAGTTCAGGAAGATGTCTTACGAAGCAAATGTTAATAGTAATTTTTTAATCTCAAAACAGCGGAGTAGCGGTGAACCCGGTATTCTCAAGCAACATCAAATGCAAGAAAAACAAGTAAAAAAAGTATATGGCTCGCCTTCAAACTTAAACCAAGTTTGGGCAAAATATTACGAAGGCCAAACTTTGGATCGAATCCGCTGATCAGTTCGAAAGTTATCATGCGCTAAAGCTACTAATGTCGTAGGGGTTTTTACAGTTTTTGGATTATTTTCTTAGGAACTTGTGCAGTCGTAATGGGGGCAACGAATACAAACTGCTACAACAGTAATCAAAGAGCACTTTTCGGAAATTTTGTGTGGGAGGTACCCGAAGTAGTTGACATATATAGTCCATATGCGAACCTAATCTATGTCTCGTAGAACTATTACGATGTGCACAGTATGGACCAACTCAGTTACTACCTTCGAGAGTTACCGTGCACACCATTTTAGTGAAAAGTTTCGAACTTTTGTGAGGGAGGTACCAGAAGGAGTGGACAGATATGGCTAATCTTCGAACTTAAACTAAGCATGGACAAAATGTTACGAAATCCAAATTTTGGACCGAACCAGCAGATCCGTTCGAGAGTTGTCTTGCGAGTTGTCTTCCGTTCAGACTATGTTCTCAGAAAGTATGGACTTGCCCCTGATGAAACATATACCGTCGTATAGGGGAGAGTGACGACAAGTTGTTAAAACAAAAATCAAAGCGATTCGAGAGTAGGCCCTAAACTGAACTTTTCCGAAATTTTCTGTGGGAGGTACCCGAAGCAGTGGACCAATTAAGTTCATATTGGAACCTCATCTAAGTCTGGTACATACGTGAAAAGTATGGATCAAATCGGTTACTCCATTCCAGCCAGCCAGCAAACAGACAGACGGACATGGCTAAATCAACTCCAATTTGTCTGGAACGGATTTCGTCCAAACATACATACATGGGGTCTCATAAGACGAACTAAGAATAGATTTCTATTTTTGCAGCTCATGTAACATTTTCCAGCGGGATGTTGAAGACGTTACACGAAAGGCTCTCTCCCTTTCTGAAACCTTTTTATACCCTACACCAGTATATGGGAAGGGTATTATAATTTGGTTTTGGCCAAAACATCGAAATATTGATCATAGAACTATATATAGTTATACCAAAATAAATGTCTCGACGAGCTCAGTCGATATGGCTGTGTGTCCGTCCGTCCGTATGTCCATCTAAACCTTGTAATCACGCTAAAGTTCGCAATTTTGATCGGGTCGTCACCAACTGTTTAACGCTAAAAAAGGCTCTTGTGGATTTGTTAAAAAAATGTGTATAAAAACGTTCGCGATGCTTCAAACGACATTTATAAGAGCGTCACAGACGACGAATCTTGGATCTATGCTTAGGAGCCCGAAACAAAACAGGAATTGACAATTTGGGTCCTCGAAATCGAGCCATATCCAACGAAAGTTATTCATGTAAGAACCCTTCGATACAAATGATCACCTGCTGTAAAAGCGTTCAAAAATCATGTTTTGGAGGTGTCTCAATCAAGCCACTGTAAACAACCCAACACTTTGTAGAATGTCAAACTGTCCTAAGTACCATTAGGCTCAAAACTGTCAAACTTTCCAAAAAAAGTTAAATGACGCCTGGCGACAATGCGTGTTGCCTAGGCCAGAAGGTTTTTAGTGCCCCTCGTAGTAGGTGGTTAAACAAGGTTAGGTGGCTAATCCAACTCAAATTTTCCAATTTGCGATCTTAATTGTAATGGCGAATATCACAGCGTAGTTTGGGGACCTTCCAAAAGCAAAGACTCACTATGAAAGAAGAAAATCTCACCTTTACAACGATGCAAAGTATGTTGCTGTAGGTGTCAAACAACGGTGATATCGCAATAGGCGTTAATACATCACATTTTCTATTTTTTTTGTAATCACGCTACAGTGACAGAAGGGAAGGAGGCTTGCGTTAAACGCAAAGTTAAAACAACTACATTTAAAAATTGCCTTCACAATGTGTTGCGAAGCTATTACTCATGTGAGGTTATGTTGAATTTGGATCAGATCGTCACGAAATGTTGGAGGTTAATGGGATTCGCCTGTCGGTGGAAGAAGAAATGCAACATGGAGATATCGTAATATTCGCCAAGAAATTTTGGTGATTAGTGGGGGTTCCCGAGAGGATGATATTCAGGGATCGGAATGGCAAAACTCTTATGTGTAAAAGAATTCAAAGTTTTATTCTTATGCACATATCTCCGATTCTAGTAGGGGTATTCCTTAAGGTAACCCCGTCAATGGAAGAAGGAAAGACAGTCGGTATTACATCTCAATGTCCATATTTGAATTGTAATACCGATTTTTCCAGCTTTACACCAACCAAGAGGAGGTCCTGTTTTTTTTTAATTTTGGTTCAGTTAGCCCTAAGTCATTTGGTATAGAAGTCAGGGTGGCTGATATTTTAGTATCTGTTTGAGCCTTTGCTCATTTGTTTTATTACTAAATAGTTCAAGGAGGTCTTTTCCTATACTAACTTAGGACCGGGTATCAGATATAAATATAAGATATAGATATAAGATATCATTTCTTTCTTTGCGGAAATACCAAGATATGGCTAGAAAACCTTTGAATGTGTAGCGCAGTCGAAGTCTGTTTTATAGTCGACAAAAATATGGTGTCAAATTGGATTTCTTTGACCTTTATCAGCATTTGCCTCAAAGTAAATATCTGGTCAATGGTGGATTTGCCAAGACTAAGAGTGCTGAATCGAAGATCATGGTTCTTGAATCGTTTGCTAGGGTCATTAAAAGTGCACTTTAAGGGCTATTCTAGTATCCTTTTGAATTTTTGGAATTGTCTCACTGTCTAGTACAGACATATCTCACTTGAGCCATACATGGAATGCTTATGAGTACATACCGCCGATGTTGTATCTTGCCTGATATTTGTTCGTTTTTGGAGGGCAATAACCGTCTGGTGCTAGGGAACTTCCATACTGATCATATGGTTTAGCCTTTCGTACTAGCACTCTGGCCCAGCGATGACCCAGCAAATTGATAGCTCCTCATTTTCTACGGTGATCACCTTTCACGCTGAAGGTCGTGGGTAATGTTGGTGGCATTCTCTGTGCACTTCAGTCTCTTGTCCATTCTGGGATATTTGTAGAACGATTATTATATTATATGACTTTGTGCACCAGGGCGACTGAACCTGAAAATATATGGACGATAGTGTACTGATTGCGAGTACTAATTACCCCAAGCAATTGGGTGTAACGTTCGATAGCATACCACAGTTATATGCGGCAAAATCAGAAGTGTCTGGCCGGCAGCACAAAACCTTGCTGACCTCTTACAAAAGAAAAGGACGGTCTGTGGTAAGCTTCGCGTTGCCTGTGTGGTATGCAAATGTTAGTAATACGCAGTGTTAGAATATTCAAACCTGCCAGAATGTCACAATGAGGAGTGCAACAGATAGCCTCCTAATGACACCAGTCGATTATCTTCATGAGCAGGCACAAGAAGATGTTGACGGTGCAGTACCCGCTTGAGTATTAACTACGAGAGCATCCCTGCCAGAATTTAGTGAAAGTGATCGTCAGGAGGGATCTCTAGATTTACGAGCCTATTAGGCAGGCTTGGATAGCATTCACATGATAAAGTTGAGCAGGCAGAACAAAGATGCAGTGCGAATGACGTACTTGGAAACCACCCCTCAGTTTTAGCCGAGACCGGACAATCCAGCCGCCCGAATTAATGACACGATACCCAACACATGCCCTGCATATGGATTAAGAACAAAACACGCTGCATTTATTTAACTGACCAGCTAACGTCACTCACCCGTCACGGCAGCGGATTGACCCGGAACCACACAACATCAGCGTTCCGGCCAGCGGCTGCCACCTCAGTGTACATGTGTTCGTATTTGTTTCGTTTGTCTGTGTTGCGAGCAGTCCCTCCGACAGCAAACGCACACGCAGCCTTTAACACCAGCCGTTGTTGTCCCAATCCCAGAAAATGCATCCTTTTTGCAATTTAATTGCAATGGACTCCGAGGTAAGGAATAGTTAGATTTAGCTTTCATCCCACCGAGAAATAGCTGTATGTCAGATTACGAGCCTGACATTAGCCCGCTTTTGGAGGGTCATAATCGTCTGGTCCTGGGGGACTTTAATGCGCATCATGGCATTCGGCCCTCGGAAACGACCAGAGGGGTACAGCGCTGGCTGAGCAGATTGATAGCTCTACGTTTTGCACGGCCAATGAGGACGCTCCTACCAGAATTAGAGGAGAGTGTAACAGTTCGCCAGACATAACCATCGTGTCACCTGGTCTGACAAATGACGTCACCTGGCAACCCGTCATTTCCCTTGGATCAGACCATCTCCCCATAATTGTCTCCATTAGCAAACCACCCGACTTCATCACCTCTGAACCCCGCACGTTTGTCAATCATAGGAAAGCTGATTGTCCGAGTTTCAGAGAGTTCACCAATCACCGCTTCAGAGAACTGTCCAGTCCTTCTGATGTTCGGGTAGCGGAAAGGACGTTCCGAGACATCATCACTGCTGCAGCCGCTCGACATATCCCTGCTGGTCGAATACCCGAAGTAAGAACAAACTTCCCAGCAGAGGCGACGGGATAAGCAAATGAGCGTGATGAGCTTTGTCCAGCCAACCCAAATGACCCCAGAGTCAGGGAGCTGATACTGGAAGTTAACAGGCTGGTCGGCGAACATAAGCGGACGAAATGGTTAAATCATCTGAAGAGTTGCAACATTGGAGCCGGTATAGGTGAATTGTGGGCAACGGTTAAGTCACTCTCGAACCCTAGAAGAAGGGAAGATAGGACCTCAGTCACGTTTGGCGACGTTACGTTGACTGACCCGAAGACGTGCACAAGTAATTTCAATCGACAGTTTGTCGAGCATCCCGACAGTGACAGGGCGAAGAGAAGAGTATTACGTCGCATCAGATCTCTTCCTGCCGAGGATGAACCACCACAATTTACAATGGATGATGTTGCCAATGCCATCAGGAACGCTAAATCATCCAAAGCGTTGGGCCCTGATGGAGCAGCTGGATGAGCCGGGAGTCAAATATCTCACCAAAGTCTTCAACTTGTCGCTAGCCACCCTCGTTGTTCCCGAAGTCTGGAAAATGGGCAGGGTGGTCCCACTACGGAAGCCAGGCAAGGATGCCAGCAAAAGTGAATCGTACAGGCCGATTTCGCTTTTGTCGCCCATAGCAAAGACCCTTAAGGCCTTAGTCCTCCCCAGGATCAGAAATAGCTATCAAGTTGCTGACCATCAGCATGGATTCCGCAAACAGCACACCACGACGACAGCGCTGCACGCCATCTCCACATATATTTGTCAAGGACTCAACCAGAGACCGCCGTGTGATAGAACAGTGATGGTGGCGTTTGACTTATCAAAAGCCTTTGATACAGTCAGGCACTCCACGCTGTTTGAGGATATTAAGCAGACAACCCTTCGGCCAAGCTTGAAACGTTGGATAGTCAACTATATGTGTTGACTCCTTCTTGTTCCTGAATTCCACATTCAGGAACAAGAAGTCCAAACCCCGTAGAGTGAAACAGGGAGTTCCCCATGGTGGGGTGATATCTTCGAAACTGTTTAACCTATACCTCTCCTGTATTCCGCCCCCTCCAGACGGCATCGAGATCGTAACGTATGCGGATGATTGCACGATCCTGGCTTCAGGTCCCTCATGACATCTGTGAGAGACTGAACTCCTATATAACCTATCTTACGACATTTTTCCACGCAAAGAATATGCATATATCGGCCACAACATCTACAGCCACTCTGTTCAGCACCTGCACAGAACACCTGCGACAAACTGAAAAGCAGGAACAAGGTCCTCAAGTCGCTAGCCGGCAGCACTTGGGGTGCAAATAAAGGAACTTTGTTGACCAGATATAACGCGATAGGTCTGTCTATGGTAAGCTATGCGGCTCCAGTTTGGTCCCCGGGATTATGTGATACGAACTGGAAAAAGATTCAAACCTGTCAGAATGCCGCCCTGAGAACAGCAACAGGGTGCCTTCTCAAGTCTTCAGAGGACTATCTAAATGAGGAGGCAAAGATTCTTCCAGTAAAGCAACACAATGAGATGCATTCGTTGCAGTACTTGCTTGGGTGTTACCGTGAGATCTATCCCACATTCATTCCGACACATTCAGGCATATCAGGAAGGATATTCATGCTCTAGAGAGGGAGGCCCAACAATATAGGAGTGAACCCCTAGATCAACAGGCATATGAAGCAGGTTTAAATAGTATTGACACGGATGCAGTTACTAAGGCCACAAGCAAATATAGTGTGAATAAAATCCTTGGAGTCCATCCCCCATCTATCGCAGCTGAGGAGCGTCAGCTGCCACGACAAACCAGAGTAGTTTTGGGCCAACTACGCTCGAGATATTGCAGTCGCCTAAATTCTTATTGGGCGGAAATCGACCGCGCCGTGCAAGATATCTGCCCCACGGTGCTCTTGAAACAATTTTAAATCCAAGGAGCATACGCTTGGGTACTTTTTGCGGATTCTGAAACTACAATGTTCACAGATGAGAAAAATCGAAAAACAAAAAAAATTTCGGAGCGCTTAGGGGATTTTAGGTTTCACGATTTTGCTTGGAAACCGCAAGTTCTATCGAAATCGCACTAAAGAAAATATTGTAGCTATAAAAATTCTCTACCAGATTGACCTTTATGCTATTTTCGTAGGTTTTACCGTTATTGAGAAATATAAGTTCAAATTGGGACAATGCATTGACTGTATCGTCTCCTTATAAAACAATGTCCTGACTGCAATTTTCCAACATAAACTTATATATCTCAAAAAGTGTACAACCTAGGAAAAAATACGAAAGCCAATCTCGTAGAGAATTTTCACAGCCATAAGATTTTTTGTAATCACATTTCGATAAGACTTACCGTGTTCAAGCAAATCGTGAAAACCTAACAAAAAAAAACTACAAATGTGACACGAACTTCTATAGCTCTGTTCCAGAACTAAAAAGTTTTTAAAATTTTTACCACTTTTACACATTTTGCGTTCCCGTACACAAAATTTATATGAAAATCGTTTACGGCTTTTACAACTTTTACGACTTTTACCATTTTATAAAGTACGGGAACAGGCCATATATCTCAAAAATTGTAAAACCTAGGAACAAATCATAACGGTCAGTCCTCTAGAGAATTTTCACAGCTACAAATTTTTCTTTAGCCCCATTTCGATAGGACTTGCGGTTTCCAAGCAAAATCGCGAAAACCCAAAATAAACGTAAAAATGTAAATTTTGACCGCGATTAATTTAAAAATCCCTCCAGCGATTTTTTCTTGTTTTATTTATTTATTTTATTTATTTATTTAATTCATTTTGTAATACATCAAGGCCAAAAACATTACAAAGTATAATTCAACTGAGTAAGATAATAAAATAAAAGAGTAAGATAATAAAATTAAACATCAAAGAATATAAGTAAATATGAGTAAAATATGGTTCCCCAACCATAAAATTTGAGAAAGAATTTATTAATCAATTTTGGATTTTTTTTTCATCTTTGAACATCGCTGTTTCAAAATCCGCAAAAACTTTCCAGGTGTAAGCGGTTTTCACTTTAAGTTAGTTAAGGCGCAGCATGCATGATATTGTTTAATAAGGAAGAGATACAGTCAAGATACAGGCATTGTCCCAATTTGAACTTCTTTATCTCAATAACGGTAAAACCTACGAAAATATCATAAAGATCAGTCTTGTAGAGAATTTTCATAGCTACAACATTTACTTTAGTTTCATTTCAATAGAACGTGTGGTTTCCATGAAAAATCGTGAAAACCTAAAAAACTCCTAAAAATGTAAACTTGAATCGCGATTTATTCTAAAAGCGCTCCGGTGATTTTTTTCGTTTTTTGATTGTTTTCATCTATGAGCATTGTAGTTTCAGAATCCGCAAAAACTTCCCAGGTGTAAGCACCTTCCATTTAAAATTGGTTCAAGAGCACCGTGCCCAGTATGCAGCATGGGACCGCACGACACAAAACACCTTTTCAACTGCACCGGCAAACCTACTCATCAAACTCCAATGAATCTGTGGTCACATCCCATGGAAGCAGCCACTTTCGTGGAACTGGAGATAGACCCAGAGCCAGATTGAACTGAAGAAGGAACATACAAACATAATAATAAACTTTATGTTAAGACCGTGTTTGTTATGAATTTCCAGATAAGTGTTTCCAACAGCAACAACAAAAACAACTATCGTAAAAGGGCCCCGAAAACAACCTGTTCGGAAAAAATTGAACGATTCGAGAACCGATCTAAAACTTCACTTTTCCGAAATTCTGTGTGGGAGTTGCACGCAGAAGTGGGCCGGTGTAGTCATTTTCGCACCTGATCTATGTCTGGTACACGCAAAGAAGAGATATTGTAGGAGCAATCATATTCAAAGAACAAAATAGTGTATTGTAAAAATTGGAAAATATGTATTGTTGTTTTAACCATATATTTTGTGACAGGCACCATAATGACACAAAATATGTTGTTGTACCAACAATATATATTTTTAGATTTTTACAATAAAATATTTTGTTTTTAGAATATGATTACCCCAACAATATGTCTTCTCTCTGTGTAGGCATATTACGCTGCGCAAAGTATGGACCAAATCGGTTGATCTCTAAGAGAAATGGTATGGAAAATATTATTTTGTAGAACGTAACATATGGTAAAAATTGGTAAAAATTGGAACATATGTATTGTTGTTTTAACCATATATTTTGTGTCAGGCACCATAATGACACAAAATATGTTGTTGTACCAACAATATATATTTTCAGATTTTTACAAGACACTATTTTGTTCCTAGAATATGATTGCCCCAACAATATCTCTTCTCTGCGAGTAGACTTATTACGCTGCGTAAAGTATGGACCAAATCGGTTGATCTCTACTAGAGTTTTTTGTGGGAAAGGTACCCGAAGGAATGGAAAATATTACGAGAACCAAATTTTAGACCAAACCGGTTGATCCGTTCAAAAGTTATCGTGCGCTCCATCCAGCCAGACAGACGAGGGACATGGCTAAATCGACTCTAAATTGTCTGAATCGGATCTCGTTCCAACACCATTATTTCATCATATCAAAGTGTATGCGCCATCATCAAGGCTGGGCTATAAGAACTAGTTATGCATCTACCATTTCTTCTTTGCCATATTAGAATGAACAGCACCAAGACATAACACCGTGGATAGCAAAGTGATGTAGGGTAAAAGCAAAACTTCCAGTTTGTGGGAAATCAAAAAAATGCCAATAATCATTAAACCTTTGAAAACTCTCAACCCTTAGATGGGAAGCAAAACAAACAAACCCAAACATAAAAGCAACTTATCATCAATCATTAAAATGAATGATTAATGAATTTCAATACTAGTTTTGACATTTATGGTTTATATTCACAACACTAACCCCCACAATTATGACTACTTCACTACTTTCATCAGTGCCTAAACAAACTATCCTCGTTAACCGGGGGGGTAGTGTTGCTGTGGCTGCTGATGATGATGGTGGTGATGGCGACGATGATGTTTTGCGGGTTAAACACATCACAAAGTGCACTGACGACGGAGGAAATGACACAGAACAACGGCAACAAAGTTTCAACTTTGTTTTAATATTTTGTACAAACACGAAAAATCCAAAGCAAATAAAAACTCTGAGCTATAAAATTTATGAGGAAAATGCAGAGATCTCATTTCGTTGGGCTCGGACACAAATCCACACACACACAACCATACTCACACAGACGCATAATTAAACGTTGTTTTTAAACAATTTAATGGATTTTTTTAAATAAATCATGCAAATTGAGTTTGTGTGTTTCAGTGAAAGAAAGAGAGAGAGAGAGAGAAAGATGCCTTCACTTTGAAAAATAAGCTTTAAAGCAGAGTAAAAGAAATACGCAACAATATATCACAAAAATGTATTTTCTTTTTATTTTCACACACACACATTTACACTAATAAAAATTTATACCTCTTCCTTGTTTACTCTCCCTCCCATCCAGCCCATTGAAGAACCATCATTATAACATACACATGTTTGTTTCCTACACACAAACTCAGCTGGGTATTAAAGTGTCAGTGCGTGCTTTGTTGGCAAGTTTCGAGTACATGTATCAGTTTCAGTGACTGAGCGAGTGAGCGACCGACCCCGCGAGCGAGTGAGTGAGTGAGCAAATTTTACTATAAAAAACCCGTCACATTGTGATTATTGTGTGATTTATGAATATTATGCGGTATTGCGTTAATGTTTTATGCGGTATCATCATCATAGAACACACACACACTCACACACAGAAACCTTCAATTTTACACACCCAGGCACTTGTACACTCATACTATTGTAATAACTACACTTAAGGCATCACATCCGTATACAAAGGATATATGCCACACAAAAAGAGTTAAAGGAAAATTCATTTTTTTAAAAAAGGGATTGTTCCAATGAAAACGAATGACAGCAGTGGATTTTTATGAGAACTTATTTTGTAGAAGGTAACATATGGTTTGAACTGCGTTGAAATTAACAAGCAAAAAATATTGTATTTTGTACTTGAGTTCTTGTCTGTCATTATGAACTTGAACGACATCCCGTTATGTTCTTCGTCTGAAGTCTATTAACACGGTGTTCTTGAAACAAATTTAAATAGAAGGTGTTTACACCTGGGAAGTTTTTGCGGATTCTGAAACTTCAATGTTCATAGATGAGAAAAATTTTGCTTGGAAACCGCAAGTTCTATTGAAATAAGACTAAAAAAATGTTGTAGCTTTGAACATTCTCTACCGTTATTAAGTTACAGAAGTTCAAATTAGGACAATGGATTGACTGTATCGCCTCCCTATATTACAATGGTATGCACAGTGCACCTTAACTAACTTTAAACAAAAAAACCGTTTACACCAGGGAAGTTTTTGCGGATTCTGAAACAGCAATCTTAATAGAAGAGAAAAATCCAAAAACAAGAAAATATCGCTGGATGGATTTTTTAATAAATCGCGATTAAAGTTCACATTTTAGTTTTTTTACGTTGTCACGATTTTGTTTGGAAACCGAAAGTCTTATCGAAATGGGACTAAAGACAAGTAAAAAAAGTATCAGCCGGCTTTGCCGACAGAGATACCCTCAGCCTGTATATATTGAAACAATTTTTTCCCCAAAAAACGTATGTATTTAGGGTTTTTTTATGTTGGGAATTTGAACCGACAAAAATGTTCATTAGGATTCGAGATCAAAAATTTTGCATTGACCATTATGGAAGTGGATCTTCAACCACTACATATGGTGCCATAGGGGGTTTTTACACACTTCGGGATGTTTGCTTAAGAAGTATGAACTTGCCCCTGAAAAAACGTTTATCATCGTAATTGAGGCAGCGAATGCAAGTTGCTTCAACAAAAAACAAAGTGATTCGATAGCAGGTCTTACAGTGAACTTATCCAAAATTTTGTGTGGGAGGTACCGGATGGAGTGGACAAATCTAGTCCATATTTGAACCTGATCTATATTAGGATGTGTAAAGTATTCGGCCTCTCCCTTCAAGAGTTACCGTATTAAGAAATTTTCGGAACATTGTTGAACTTTTGTGGGGGAGGTACCTGAAGGAGTGGACCGATATGGCTTATCTTCAAACTTAAACTATGTTTGGACAAAATATTACTAAGGCCAAATTTTGGACCGAATCGGCAGATCCGTTCTAGATTTATCTTGCGCTCCAACCACCTCACACGATGGCAAAGGGGTTTTTTTGCAACTTTCAGGCTATTTTCTCAGGAAGTATGGACTTGCCCCTAATGAACCTTGTACTGTCGTATGGAGGGCAGTGAATACAAGTTGCTAAAACAAAAATCAGAGCGATTCGAGAGATGGCCCTAAATTGAACTTTTCCGAAATTTTGTGTGGGAGGTACCCCAAGGAGTAGGCCGATTGGGTCTATATTGGAACGTTATCTAAGTCCGGTACACATTTTACGATGGGCAAAGTATTCAAGAGGTATCGTGCGCACAAATTTTCCGAACATTTTCGAACTTTTGTGGGGGAGGTATCTGAAGGAGTGGACCGATATGGCTTATCTTCGAACTTAAACTAAGTTTGGACAAAGTATTATGAAGGCCATATTTTGGACCGAATCGGCAGATCCGTTCGAGAATTATCTTGCTCTCCAACCACTACACACGGTGTCATAGGGGCTTTTAGCATCTTTCAGACTACTTTTTTTCAGGAAGTATGGACTTGCCCCTGATGGAACTTGTACCGTCGTATGGGGGGGCAGTGAATACAAGTTGTTGCAACAAAAATCAAAGCAATTCGCGAGCAGGTCCTAATCTGAACTTATCTGAAATTTTGTGTGGGAGGTACTCGAAGGAGTGGACCGATTGAGTCCATATTGGAACCTCATCTAAGCTTGGTAGAGATTTCATGATGTGCAAAGTATGGACCAAATCGGTTATCGTGCGCACAAATTTTTCGAACATTTTCGAACTTTTATGGGGGAGGTACCTGAAGAAGTGAACCGATATGGCTTATCTTCGAACTGAAACTAAGTTTGGACAAAATATGACGAAGGCCAAATTTTGGATCGAACCGGCAGATCCGTTCGAGAGTTATCTTGCTCTCCAACCACTACACACGATGTCATAGGGGTTTTTTGAATCTTTCAAACTATTTTCTTAGGAAGTATGGTTTTGCCCCTGATGAAACTTGTACCACCGTATGGGGGCCGTGAATACAAGTTGTTACAACTAAAATCGAAACGATTCGAGAGCAGGCCCTAAACTGAACTTTTCCCAACTTTTGTGTGAGAGCTACCCGAAGGCGTTGACCGATTGAGTCTATATTGGAACCTCATCTACGCTTGGTAGAAATTTCACGATGTACAAAGTATGGACCAGATCGGTTACTCCCTTCAAGAGTTATCGTGCGCACAAATTTTCCGAACATTTTCGAACTTTTGTGGGGGAGGTACCGGAAGGAGTGGACCGATATAACCCATCTTAGAACTTAAACTAAGTTTGACAAAATATAGGGAAAGCCAAATTTTTGACCAAATCGGTTCATCCGTTCGAGAGTTATCGTGCGCACCAGCCAGCCAGACAGACAGACGGACGGACATTGCTAAATCGACTCCAAATTGTCTAAAACCCATTTCGTCCAAACATACTTGGGGTCTAAAACCATTATTTCGATGAGGCACATTTTGCCCGTTAGCATAAATGCTGAGTGTATAAAAATGTTGTAACAGTGAATATTCTGTACAAGACTTGCTGACTGATATTTTTCTAGGTTTTACCATTTTTGAGATGTAGAGGTTCAGATCAAACTTTTAGATTTTTTTCTTAGGTATTCAGGATTTAGCTTCAAAACTGCAATTCCTTTCGAAATGGGTCTAAGGAATATGTTGTAGTTGTGAAAATTCTCTACAAGATTGGCTTTTGTAATTTTTTGAGATATATAAGCTTAAGTTGGGAAATTGCAGTCATGACATATTTTTATAAGTAGGCGATACAGTCAATCCATTGTCCTAATTTAAACTTATATATGTCAATAACGGTAAAACTTACGAAGACATGAAGACAGCCAATCTTGTAGAGAATTTTCATAGCTACAACATTTTCTTTAGTTCCATTACGATAGGACTTGCGGTTTACACCAAAATCGTCCAAAATCGTGAAAACCTAAATAAAACCCTTAAAATGTCAATTTGAATCGCGATTTATTTAAAAAGCGTTCTGGCGATTTTTTTTTTGTTTTTTCTCATCTATGAACATTGAAGTTTCAGAATCCCCAACAACTTCCCATTTAAATTTGTTTCAAGAGTACCGTGTTTATTTTCAATTGACAGGGTAAAGTGTTTCTCTCATTTTATATTCGAGTTTTGTCCCCATAATTGCATCCAAAAATTACAATACATGAAGCCACAGTCATCGAATCTGTGGGAAAGTAATTATAGGAAATTATGGAATTCCTTTTAAACAATTAAATATTGCCGAGAGCCATACAAGTTGTTGAATCCCGTACTTTTAAGACGCACGCTAGGTTGTTAAGGAATTGTCTTCTAAAATTTGTGTTGAATTCATGTGCAATAAAATCAACAACTTCTAATTTGTATAGCGGACAAAGAACTCTAAGTCCAACAAGCAATAGATGCTGCCAATCACTAGAAAAGAAGATTTTTGTGGAATACCGTCAAGTTTCTTAAGATGGGGTTAATATTTCCGTAACTTATTGACCTCTAACAAAACACGTTCTTCCATGAAAGAAAAAATAAATACCCATACCAATAACAAGAACTCCTAAGAGGTCTGCTGCTGTCTATAGCAAACCATAGACAGCAGCAGACCTCTTGGGTGTCCCACAGACAACAAAACGCCTCTCGGAGTCTTTCAAAGACAACAGAGGGCCTCTTGAGACCTTATATTGACAAGAGAAGACCCCTTGATGTCTTCTATAGACAACTGAAGACCTCTTGGGGTCTTTTATAGAAACTCAAAATGTCTTGAGGACTTCTATAGGCAACAGAAAACATCTTGAGGTCTTCTATAGATAAAAAAAGACCTCTTCAGGTCTTCTATAGACAATGGAAGACTTCTAAGGTTGCTATAGACAACAAAAGACCTTTAATGGTGTTCTATAGACAACAGAAGACCTCTAAGAGTCTTCTGTAGACAACAGGACCTCGAAAGGTCTTATATACACAACAGAAGACCCGTAAAAGTATTCTGTAGAAAACAGATGACCTTTAAAGGTCTTCTATAGATAACAGAAAGCATTCAAAGACCTTCTATAGACAATAGAAGATTCCTAAAGGCCGTCCATAGACAACAGCAACCACAAAAGGTCTTCTAAGGACAACAGAAGATCTCGAAAGGTCGTTTATAGATAACATAATACCTTTAAAGTTCTTCTATAGACAACCGAATACTTTAAAATTCTTCTGTAACCAACAGAAGGCTTTTAATTGTCTTCTATAGAAGACAACAGAAGACCACGAACGATCTTTTTAGGCAACACTGGACCTTTTAAGATTTTCCATAGGCAACAGAAGACCTCCTGAGGTCTTCAATAGGAAAAAATACCTACTGATATCTATAAACAACAGAAGACCTCTAAAGATATTTTTGAAACAACAGAAGACTTCTAAAAGTCTTCTATAGAAAACGGAAAAACCTCTAAAGGTCTTCTTTAGTAATCAGAAGACCTCTAAGGCCTTCTTTAGGCAACAAAAAATCTTTAAAGATCTTCTTAAGACAACAGGAGACCTCCAAAGATCTTCTATAGACAACCGAAGATCTTTGAACGTCTTCTATAGACAACAGAAAACATTCAAATGCCTTCTGTAGATAATAGAATATCCCTAAATGCCTTCTATAGACAACAGAATACCTCTATAGGTCTTTTCTAGACAACAGATAACCTCTAAAGTTTTCTATAGATAACAGAAAATTTCTAATGGTTTTCTATAGACAACCGAAGACCTTTTAAAGTCTTCTATAGTCAACAGAAGGCTTTTAAAGCCTTTTATAGAAAACAATAGAAAATCCATTAAGCCCTTCATAAATAACAGAATACCTCTAAAGGTATTCTATAGACAACAGAAGACCGCTAACGGCATATTTAAAACAACAGAAGACCTCTAACGGCATTTTTAAAACAACAGAGAACCTCTAAAGTCTTCTATAGACAACGGAAGACCTCTAAAGTTCTTTTATAGACAACCGAAGACCTATAAGGGTCTTCTAAGACAACAGAAGGCATTCAAAGGCCTTCTATAGACAATAGAATACCCCTTAATGCCTTCTATAGACCACAGAAGATCTTCTATAGACAACAGAAGACTTTTAAAGGTCTTCTTTATACAACAAAAAAACCTCCAAAGGTCTTCTATAGGTAACAGAAGACCACTAAAGACCTTGTCAAGACTACAGAACACCTCTAAAGGTCTTCTTTAGTAATCATAAGACCTCTAAGGGTCTTCTATAGTTAACAGAATACCTTTAAAAGTCTTCTTTAGACAACAGAAAATCCCCCAATATCTTCTTTAGAAAACAGAAGACTTATAAAAGTATTCTTTAGGCAACAGAAGATCTCTAAAGATCTTCTTTAGACAACAGAAGACCTCATAAGGTCTTCTATAGATAACAGAAGGCCTATTGCCTATAGACAACAGGAATCTTTTTGAGGCCTTCTATAGACAACAGAAGTCTTCTAGAGGTCGTCTATACAAGATCTCTTGAGATATTCTGATTACAATATAATACCTCTAAAGGTATTCTTTAGGCAACACAAGACCTCTTAAAGCCTTGTTTAGACAACAAAAGACATGTAAGGGTCTTCTATGGGCAAGCGAAGACCTCTAAAGGCGTTCCGTAAACAACAGAAAACCTCTAAAGGTCATCATAGACAGCGGAAGACTTCCAAAGCTCTTCTATTGAGGTCTTCTCTAAACATCAGAAAACTCTTTGAAGACTTCTTTAGACAACAGAAGACCTTCTGAGATCTTCTATAGACAAAAGAAGACCTCCTAGGCCTCGTGAGGTCTTCTGTAGCTAACTGAAGGCTTCTTAAGGTTTTCATTTACAGAAGACCTATTAAGGTCTTCTACAGGCAAACGAGGATACTTTGAAGTCTTCAATAGCTTACGGAAGACCTCTTCGGGTGTTCTATGGTCAACAGAGGACACCTTGTGGTCTTGCTATTGAGGTCTTCTATAGATAACAGAAGGCCTATTGATTTCTTCTATAAACAGCAGAAAACCTATTGAGATCATCTATAGACAATAAATGCCTACTTGAGGTAGCCTGTAGACAACAGGAATCTTTTTGAAGTCTTCTATAAACAACAGAAGTCTTCTAGATGTCGTCTATAGAAGACCTCTTGAGATGGCCTGATTACAACAGAATACCTCTAAAGGTATTTTTTTAGGTAACAGAAGACCTCTAAGGCCTTGTTTAGACAACAGAAAACCTTTAAGAATCTTCTATGGGCAACCAAAGAGCTCTAATGGCGTTCCGTAAAAAACAGAAAACCTCTAAAGGTCTTTGATAGACAACGGAAGACTCAACGGAGCTCTTCTACAAACTACGGAAGGCCTCTACAAGTCTTCTATAGACCACTGAAAACCTCCTTAGATTTTCTATAGACAACAAAAGACCTCTTGAGGTCTTCTGTGCACAACAGAAATTTATTGAGGTCTTTTCTAAACATCAGAAACCCCTTTGAAGACTTTTTGAGACAACAGAAGAACTTCTGAGATCTTCTGTAGACAAAGAAAGACTTCCTGGGACTTTTCATAGACCAAAAAAGACCTATTGTGGTCTTTTCTAGGCAACAGAAGTCCTCCTGAGATTTTCTGTAGCCTCTTGAGGTCTTCTGAAGGCAACAAAAGACCTCGTGAGGTCTTCTATAGCCAACCGGATGCTTCTTAAGTTTTTTATAGTCAACAGAAGACCTATTAAGGTCTTCTATAGGCAACCAAGAACACTTTGAAGTCATCTATATGCAACGGAATACCTCTTCGGGTCTTCTATCGGCAGCAGAGGACACTTTGTGGTCTTCAATGGCCAAAGGAAGACCTGAAATCTTCTTTAGGCAACACAGGACCTCTTGGGATTTTCCATAGACAACAGGAGACCTCTTGAGGCCTTCAAAAGACTACATAAGGCCTACTGAGATCTTCTGTAGACAGCAAAAGATCTCTTGAGGTGTTCTATTGGCAATATTATTATCTTAAGCTCTTCTGTAGACAACGGAACACCACTTAAGGTATTCTGTAGACAATAATCCACATGAGGTCTTCTGTAGGCAACAGAAGACCTCTTAAGGCATTCAAAAGACTACATAAGGCCTACTGAGATCTTCTGTAGACAACAAAAGATCTCTTGAGATCTTCTATAGACAACAGAACACCACTTCAAATATTGTTTAAGCAACAAAAGACCTCTTGAGGTCTTATATAGGCAATAAAACACTCATTGACGTCTTAATTAGGAAAAATAGGACCTCTTGAGATTTTCCATAGACAACAGAAGAACTCTTGAGGTCTACTATAGGCAAAAAAGTCCTCCTAGGATCTTCTATAGTCCACAGAAGATCTCTAAAGAGCTTATTTAAAGAACAGAAGACCTCTAAAAATCTTCTTTAGGCAATACAAGACCTTTGAAGGGGTTCTATAGCAGGCAACAACATACATATTAAGGTCTTCTATATACAACAAAAGACCTTTTGGGGCCTTATATAAGCATCGAAAGACCTCTAGAGGTCCTATATAGCCAACAAAAAACCTGTAGTCAGGAAATGTTCAGCATAATGGAGAGTATTTTTGCCAACTATAAAAATGTCATGGAGTACCACCGTGGTGCAATGGTATGTACACCCGCCCTGCACGCTGACGGTCGTGGGTACGATTCCCCGATCAGGCAACATTAAATTTCCAACGGTGGCAAAATACCCCTCAGTAATGTTGGCGACATTTCCTGAGTATTTCAGCCATGTAAAACTTCTCTACAAGTGGTAGACACGCCCGCCGTTCGGACTCAGCAATAAGCAGTAGGTCCCATATCATTGAGCTAATATGAATCGGGGTGAAAGAAGTCTCCCTTGTCGCGTCTGGGATGTTTGTGGAACAATTATTATAAAAATGTGATGTTCTCTAGTCTGGAACCCGGTCATTCAGGGTGTAAGGCGGTGTGAATCGCATTGCACCACGGTAGTACTTCAACTAAGAAGGAATACTCTGATGAAATACTCTCAATTGAGGGAGAGCATCACAAAGCAATGAGTCACTTGAAGTAGAGCATAAGACACGAATTATCTGTAAAGTTTATCTTTAGTTCGATTGCAAGAACAAACGTTGAATTAAACAAGTAAAAAAACGTCACAACTTTAAGTTGGTACCTAAAATGTCAGATAATGTACCTAAAATGTCTTCATTCGGGCGGCACTTTATTATGGTGCCTGTTTTTGGAAGAGCCTATGGTAAAGAAGCTTTGTGACAACTAGAAACCGCAAAAGACAAATTAAATCTAGTTCCACTAATAATCACTAATAACTTCAAATGTCAAATTACAGCTAGTTCGGTTAAAAATTTTGGGTAAAATTCTCAAAATACCGATAAATCGGGAAGTACCGTTATATGGGGGCTATATCCAAACATAGACTTATGTTGAACATTTTTGGTGGAGAGGTGTGGTGATCAGTAAGAACTTTAAATGTCAAATTACAGCTAGTTCGGTTAAAAATTTTAGGTAAAATTCTCAAAATACCGAAAATCGGGAGGTACCGTTATATGGGGGCCATACCAAAAACATGGACCTATGTCCATACTTTTTTGGCTATAAGTTTTGTGGTCACTAGGAACCCTAAAAGTCAAATTATAGCTAATTCGATCTAAAAATGTGACAAAAACGTCAAAATACCTGAAATCGGGCGGTACCGTTATATGGGGGTTGTTCCAAAACATGGACCTATGTCCACAAGTTTTGTTATATAAGTTTCACTAACACTTAATAACCCCAAATTTCAAAATATAGCTATTTCGTTCTGAAAATGTAGTTAAAAATGTCAAAATACCACAAATCGGGGGGGGGGGGTACTGTTATATGGGGGCTATACCAAAACGTGGACTTTGGAACGTGGATCATCGAACTTGACCTGCCTGCAAACAAAAGACGCATTATCCCAAAATTTCAGCGTCCTATTTCCATTTTTGTGGATGCTAGAGTGATTACCACAGACGGACGGACGGACGGACATGCACAGATCGACTCAGAATTTTACCCTGATCACGAATATATATACTTTATAGGGTCGCAAATGAGTATTTCAATGCGTTACAAACGGAAAAACAAACTTAATATACCCTCCATACTATGGTGGAGGGTATACAAATATGTTGTTCCTATTGCATAGTTTCGTGAAAACTTATTTTCGCCAGACTTTGTGGAATCATTCGAAATATATGTACGTCTTTAAGTATCCAATAATTCCAAATCAATTTGTTTATATTAAATATTTATACTTCATGTTGTCTATTGTATACAACCTGCTGGTTCAAAGTATGACAAGAACAGACTATTTGTCTTCATCAATGTTGGGTTGCTTACAGTGGATTTTTTTGCTACACATGTTCGTTTCTCCACCCACATAAATGTCCACATTATCATATTGAAATGGGTGAATAGCCACCAAAGTCCAGCAGTCAACTAACTAGCCAGCCCACCAGCACTAGTAGACGCTGGGAATTGACTGCTGTTGCTGCTGATACTGCTTAATGAAATGCATGAATTGTTGTTGTTGGTGTTGCTACAGAATCTGAATAAAAATCAGAGGGCAAATTACATTGCCACAACAGAATATTATGGGGTAATTATTGATGGAAATACCGGTACTGGTATGGGCAATGACACCGTCATTTTTCTAGCTTTGTCCGTTGGATAGATAGTAAGTGGCAGCAGCAGCAACAACAAGAACTATGCACCATAATGGACATGGATAAAAGTCTAATTAGCACCAATGTAATGTGTGTGTGTGTATGTGTGGGTGTATGTGTATATCGGGGTTTATATGATGTGATGTATTGATGATGAAAGTAATGGTGGCTGTGGTGCGAGCGATACCCTTATTATGGACCCCAAACAACACTTACATATATTTTGTTCAACCATTATTACTATGTACTGCTATTCCAACTACTTACCATCATCATCATAACCACCACCGCCGACAATATTCATTCTCACTATTTTTCATCTTCTCTATTATGGTTCGTGTTGTGATTTTTGCTGTTCGTGTGTACAGCACAGCACAACTACACACAACTACAACAAAAATAAAACTATAAAAGAACTGTTGTACTAAACACACCGACAACAATGGCTAGCAGCAGTGACCAACCGTATCAGTGCCAGACAATCACCAGCGGGATATTCAACAAAAACTAGATTAGAGGTGCTGTTGTCTTTTTGAGTGTGTGTGCGCAGGAGAAGGAGGAGGAGAATAGGGAAGAAAGTTATGACTAGATTTGCATGTCTATCCATTTAGTAGCAGCATTACGTTTGCTATAATCAGCCACTTGGTGACCACAAAATCAGGAATTATATTTTGGAAATCAACAAATAAATCTGGTAAGGGTGACGTAGTGAGAGCCAAACAATGTCCCGGTCTGATTTAACATTACAGAGTTTTAAAGATATTCTTTGTTCTTCTTGTATCTCCAGTGGACACTGACCTAGAAACTACTTTTAGCATCTGTTAGAAATGGCGGAACAAATTATTAGGAGTCAAGTGAGCTTCCTTCGATTATCGCAGATTCCGTAACAGAACATATTTAGAGTTCTGAGGCATCGGAGCTAAAATTTTTTTTATAGTCGTACCACTTTTGCCGTTTACTAGACAGCTGACGTTGTCCCATTGTAACTGCTATTGCCTGAGAACGATGTCTTCGTATTCATTCGTCTGTTGCAATTTATTTCAGGTCCTCGTGTTTATTTAAGATTACAGCAATGGTGGATGACTGTGGACAATTTGGTTTTCTCCAAGTTGAAGAGAAGAATTCTTTGAATCCTCCTCTTCAACCTAGCATATCAACTGATCAAATTATTATCCAAATATTTGTCATTTATGCTTCGATGGGTTGTAACCGCAAAGCTACGGGAGTTAGTTGACTAGGTTTGGCAGGGTAGTGGAATAGGTGCAGTGTGTCGTGCGGGCCTGTGTCGCCTTCTGGGCAGATGTTTTGCAAAGAGTCATCGACCCTATAGGAATTTAGCACCATCCTGAGCGTAGTTAAACCAAAACTACTACTCTGGTTTGTCGTGGTTGCTGACGCTCCTCAGCTGCGATAGAGGGGGTATGTTTTCCGAAGACCGCGGGTATTTGCGACTACATCTATGTGAATGCTATTTAAATCTGCTTGATAGGACTATTTATCTAGGTGTTCTCTCTTGTAACGTTGGACCTTTCTTTCTATATCATAAAGATCGCTTCTGACATCCCTGATTGCGCATACAATCACCCATATTATGATTAGGATGGCTCTCACGGTAACACCCGAGCAAGTACTGCAACGAGAGCATGCCATTGTGTTGTTGTACTAAACCTTGTTGCAGTTCTCAGGGCAGCATTCCGACAAGTTTAGGCTTATATTGGCGGACCACAATGTCGCCGCATATCTTACCAAAAACCGACCTTTCACGTTATATGTGATCAACAAGGTTTCTTTATCTGCACCCGGCTAGGGACTTGAGGACCTTTTTCCTACATCTCAGCTTGTAGCATATAGATGTGGTATGCGCGGACGACGTAAACATGAAGTCCAAAGGTCTTCTATAGACAACAGAAGACCTCTAAAAATCTTCCATAGACAAGAGAAGACCTCTAAAGGTTTTCTACAGACAACAGATTACCACTAAAGGCCTTCTCTAGGCAAGAGAAGGTCTCTAAAGGTCTTCTATAGATAACAGAAGACCTCTAAAAGTGTTCTATAGTCAACAGAACACCTCTATATGACAGAAGACATCTAAAGGTCTTCTATAGATAACAGAAGACATCTAAAGGTCTTCTATAGACAACAGAAGACCTCTAAAGGTCTTCTGCAGATAACAGAAGACATCTAAAGGTCTTCTGTAGACTACAGAAGACCTCTAAGGGCCTTCTATAGACAATCGAAGACCTCTAAACGTATTCTATAGACCTCTAAAAATTTTCTCTAGACAACAGAAGAACTCTATTGTCTTCTATAAATAAAAGAAGACCTTTGAAGGTCGTCTATTGACAACTGAAGACCTCTAAAAGTCGTCTTTATACAACAGATGACCTCTAAAGCAGGGACGTACGCAGGGGGGGGGCACTGGGGGCCCGTGCCCCCCCCGAAATGGTTTGGTCGACTAAAATTTTTTGTGCTACTTATCAAATTATTACCATTTATGCTATAAAATATATTTTGTTTTTAAAATTTCAAATGATAACTGATATTGTTCTGAAGGTTCTGTACTGAAAATGTACTTTGTCATCAAGTTGTCTAAGAAATATTTAAAATTTTTTTGTTTGAATACTCTTTTTAGAGAAAGTTCCAGTGAAACTGGAACTGCCATGCCAGTGTTTTGGAGTTCTGTAATAAATATAAAGGTCTTGAGGCTTTAAACTCATTTTGTATTCAAAATATTTACAAATTCAGTATTGTGCGGATTAGAAGTACATAAAATGAAATGTCTATTGGACAATATATACGACATATCAAGGGTTTTCCGTGGAGTATATATCGAAAAGCAGTTAGAACATTGTTTTACTGCCTTAATAAAAATGTTGTATTCCTATTTTATATCAACTTGTTGCTAAACAGTGGGATAAAATAATGGAGAAAAATGTATTGTTGTGCATAATAAAGTGATAATATCTGCTACAAATAGCGTGTCCATCTGAATTTTTTCCTATCAGTAACAAATTTGTAGCAGAAAGCTACCATAAACGAAATTAATGCTCAAACTTTCGTTATATGGTATTGTATTAAAATCTGCTGTTATTTGTATCGTATATTACGGTGCTCTTGAACCAACTTTAAATGAAAGAAGAAAATCAAAAAACAAAAATTGCATTTTTAGGGTTTTTAGATTTTGACGGTTTTGCTGGGAAACCACAAGCCCTATCAAAATGGAACTAAAGAAAATGTTATAGCAGTAAAAATTCTCTACAATGTTGTTGGTATTTTGATAGGTATTTTCGTAGGTTTTACCATTTCTGAGATATAGAAGTTCAAATTTAAAAAAAATAAACTGACTGTATCTCCTTATAAAAAAATGTCAGGACTATAATTTCCCAACTTAAGTTAAAAAATGGTACAACCGAGTAAAAAAGTTACGAATCCCCATCTTGTAAAGAATTCGACAAGACTTACTGTTTTGAAGCAAATCGTGAAAACCTAACAAAAAACCCTAAAAATGTGACCTGAACTTCTATATCTCAAAAATGGTGAAAACTAGGAACAAATCAAACAAATTTTCAAAGTTACAACATTTTCTTTAGCCCCATTTCGATAGGAGTTGTGGTTTCCCAGCAAAATCGCGAAAACCTAAAATAAACCTAAAAATGTGAACTTATTTAAAAATCCCTCCATCGATTTTTGCTTGTTTTGGGATTTTTCTCATCTATTAACATTGCTGTTTCAGAATCCACAAGAACTTCCCAGTTGTAAGCTCCATTCATTTAACGTTGGTTCAAGAGCACCGTGATATTGAACCCGCAACCATAAGGCAAACGATAAAAATGTACCTCATCGAAATAATGTTCTTAGACTAATCATATGTTTGGACGAAACACGCTTCAAACAATTTGGAGTCGATTTATCCCAGTTTGTCCGTGTGTCTGGCTCGGTCCCATTATAACTCTCGAACAGATCAACAGATTTGGTCCAAATTTTGGATCTCGCAATATTTTGTCCAACCTTCCTTTGGACATCAGACTTCAAAATGTTTCTCTAAAATCTTGAGCAAAGTCCAATCCGATTTTTTCGAAACCTAGAGTAGGTTCGAAAGTGGATTATATCGATTCACTCCTTCAGATACCTCCAACACAAAATTTCAATTATCCGATTTGACCGAAACATCCTAAAATAACGTACATATTAAATTCTGAAAATTCTTCGCTATACTATTCATAGAAAAAAATTGGCTATCTTGCCCCTATTCGATCTGTCTATATATAAAAGTCTCAACTCACACAGGCTGAGGGTTAGGCCGGGGCGATTTGAAAACCTTAATGGGCCCTCCGCGTTTCTGATTCCTGGGGTTGAACTGAGCAAAAAAGTCTACTGGACCATATGTCTACGATGAAAATCGAGCCTCCCGATTTTGACTTTAAGTTTTTTATTGACGTTTTTTGGATATTTTGGCATATAACAGCCAAACCATTGAGATTTTCGATCCAACACAAAGACAAACATTGTAGCCAAGACAGTAATTGAAAACTCTCTAATACATCGCAAAAGCATTGGAACGCTGCTTCAGGCAGTTTTGGCCTTAAGATTGTGCAAACTGTTCGGAAAATGTCGATAAATGGCACTGCGCTACAAAATTTGACCCGAAAAATATTCAAGTGTTCTGATGCAAAATTATATCATGTTGGGATCCATGGACAACGACAATGCCCTTATTTCGTTGGGGTCACTTCGTTTTATTTTTTTATAACGGTAAAAGTTGTGAAAATCTGGGTTTCTTACATTTTCAAATTTAAACGGGCATATCTTATTTTTTCCACAACGGATTTCTCTTGATACTTCTTCCTTTTAAAGGGGTGAATAATGTCTTTTGAATAAGCTATTATTGTTTTAAATCGGTTAACAAACGGCTAAGTTATAGTGGTTTATGTCTGAAAAACCCCACAAAAAACTATAAAGGAATTTCTCATAATTTTCAAAATAAATATTGAACATAATATTTTTGAAAATTCTGAGAAATTCCTTTATAGGTTTTTTGTAGGGTTTTTTCAGACATAAACCACTATAACTTAGCCGTTTGTTAACCGATTTAAAACAATAATAGCTTATTCAAAAGACATTATTCACCCCTTTAAAAGGAAGAAGGATCAAGAGACATCCGTTGTGGAAAAATAAGATATGCCCGTTTAAATTTGAAAATGTAAGAAACCCAGATTTTCACTACTTTTACCGTTATAAAAAAATAAAACGAAGTGACCCCAACGAAATAAGGGCATTGTAGTTGTCCATGGATCCCAACACGATATAATTTTGCATCAGAACACTTGAATATTTTTCGGGTCAAATTTTGTAGCACAATGTCATTTATCGACATTTTCCGAAAAGTTTGCACATTCTTAAGGCCAAAACTGCCTGAAGGAGCGTTCCAATGCTTTTGCAAAGTATTAGAGAGTTTTCAATTACTGTCTTGGCTACAATGTTTGTCTTTGTGTTGGATCGAAAATCTCAATAGTTTGGCTGTTATATGCCAAAATATCCAAAAAACGTCAATAAAAAACTTAAAGTCAAAATCGGGAGGCTCGATTTTCACGGTAGATATATGGTCCAGTGGACTTTTTTGCTCAGTTCAATCCCAGGAATCAGAAACGCGAAGGGCTCATTAAGGTTTTTTTGCTTCCACACAAATCGCCCCACCCTACTGAGGGTATATCTCTGTAGGCAAACCCGATTGTTACTTTTTACTTGTTTTACAGAAAACAAAAGTTATGAATTTTCATATGTTTGTCTCCGCTGTACCGACAGAAGTGATTGATCGTTGGAAAGTTTTTAAGGTCATCGAGTCCATAAACATCTAGTCATACAATTAAGATAGAAATGGATGGAGTTTTTCGTCTTAAGCTATTTCTTCCGGATTTAGCTAAAATGTTGCCGATCTTTTTTGAGAGATATTTTTTCGACCATGTGTTTGCGTAGTCTCAAACAGTACTGCGAGTGGGATTCGGAGTCTATGAGTCGTAGATTGCATAGCCCGGCTCCTGATATATTTTTCTTTTATTAATGAAACTGATCTGCTGAATGCTGCAAGACACAGAGAGCTGACAACCACTATACTATAACATAAATATAATGCGATAAATATTAAAAAACAAAATGAATTGTACGATCACTTATATCCGGATAACGGATGAGTAAATAAAGAAGAAGAATGTAATTTTCTGAATTATTAGTTGGCTTTCACGGACTCTATCACTTCTGGTAAAATAGTAAAGTTTTGGTGTTTTTATGCACTTAAAGAATATCATTTTCTTACAATAATACAAAACTTTTTTAATGGCACTGAAGTTAGTGTGTGATAAAGAAGAAACGGCGTTATGTTCAGATCGAACTGTTTATATCCTCCAAATGTATATATCTATTCGACATATTCGCGAATTCAATCCCTGCGTTCGAACGTGGATCTATTTTCACCACTTTTTGCATGGAAAATCTCCCAACAAAATGATTTCCAAAATCCATATTACTGACGATATTTTTAAAAACTATGCCAATAGCCTCGAATATAGAAAATGTTTCGAAAGCTATTCGCTGCGGGATTTAGAACCCAAAATGTCAAATAAGAGCTAATGTGGTTGAAAATTCTGGGATACACCAAAACGTACATCTATATGGGTAATATCAAATTGAAAGATTTTTTAGTTATTACTTCAGTTCTGTTGGAGAATTGGGTTAAAAACTTTTGTAAGGAAACTATGCCGAACGTGGTCTGATATGGTTCATCCAAGGACTAATATATTATAATCAGTTCCAAATTTCAATCTTGTATCTAAAATATTGTGATCTCTCTCTTTTGAATGTATATAGTTTGTAGCAATATTGAATATACATAAAATCAATTAAAACCCCTTTAAAATAGATTTACGTAACGACACACAACATTTTTAATTTTCATGATTTTTGGTCAAGTTGGGCCCCCCCCGAAATGAAATCCTGCGTACGTCCCTGCTCTAAAGGTCTTCTTTACGCAATAAAAGACCTCTAAACGTCTTCTTTACGCAATAAAAAACCTGTAAAGGTCTTCTTTAGACAATAGAACCCCCTAAAGGTATTTCTTAGACAACAAAAAACTTATATAAGGAATAGAAGACCTCTAAAGGACATCAGTAGAATATTGAAGATCTCTAAAATTCTTCTTTACACAATAAAAACCTCTAAAGGTATTCTTTAGATAATACAAGACCCCTAAAATTGTTGTATTGGCATCAGAATACCTCTAAATTCCTTCTTATGCAATAGTAGACCTCTCAAGGTCTTCTTCAGAAAATAGATGACTTCTAAAATCTTCTTTAGACAACAGAAGACCTCTAAAGGGTTTCTATGGACAACAGAAAATCTTTTAAGGTCTTCTACAGACAACAGAAGACCTCCAACGGTCTTCCACAGACAGCAGAAGACGTCTAAAGGTCATCTATAGACAACTAAAGACCTCTAAAAGTATCTTTAACACAAAAGAAGGCCTCTAAAGGTCTTCTTTACACAATATAAGACCTCTATAGGACCTATATAAGCAACAGAAGACCTCTATAGGTTATGTATAGAAACCTGAAGACACAGATGATGACCTAAACAGGTCTTCTTAACAAAATAGAAGATCTCTAAAAGTCTTCTTTATACAACTGAAGACCCCAAAAGGTCTGCTATATGCAACAGAAGGCCTCTGAAGGTCTTCTATAGGCAACCGAAGACCTCTAAACGTATTCTATAGACCTTCTAAAAGCTTTCTTTAGACAACAGAAGACCTATAAAGGTCTTCTGCAGATAACAGAAGAACTCTAAAAGCCATCTATTGACAATTTAAGACCTCCAAAAGTCTTCTTTATACAACAGAAGGCCTCTTAAGGTCTTCTTTACACAATATAAAACCTCTATAGGGCCTATATAAGCAACAGAAGACCTCTATAGGTAATCTATAAAGACCTATAAAGGTATTCTTCTTAACAAAATAGAAGACCTCTAAAAGTCTACTTTGGAAAACAGAAAACGTCTAAATGTCTTCCTTAGAAAATAGAAGACCTCTAAAAGTTTTCTTGAGACAACAGACGACCTCTAAATATCTTCATTCTGACCAAAACTATTGTGAATTGCAACAAAACTATTGTGAGCTCCAACAATATTTATTGCTCATTTTGACCAAAACTATTGTCATTTGCAAAAATAAATATTGTTACTTCTGACCAAATTACAACATTTATTGTTTATTCTGACCAAAACTATTGTGAATTGCAACAATGAATATTGTTATTTCTGACCAAAGCTATTGTGAGTTCCAAAAATATTTATTGTTCATTTAGACCAAAACTACTGTCATTTGAAAAAATAAATATTGTTACTTTTGACCAAAACTATTGTAAGTTCTTACAATATTTATTGTTCATTCTGACCAAAACCATTGTAAGTTCTTACAATATTTATTGTTCATTCTGACCAAAACTATTGTGAATTGCAACAATGAATATTGTTACTTCTGACCAAAACTATTGTGAGTCCCAACAATATTTATTGTTAATTTTGACCAAAACTATTGTCATTTGCAAAAATAAATATTGTTACTTCTGACCAAAACTATTGTAAGTTCTAACAATATTTATTGTTCATTCTGACCAAGACAATTGCAAGTTCCAACAATATTTATTTTCCATTTGGCCGAAACTTTTGTGAATTGCAAACATAAATATTGTTACTTCTGACCAAAACTATTGTAAGTTCTGATAGTATTTATTGTTGTTTGTGACCAAAACTATTGTGAATTGCAACAATAAATATTGTTATTACATGTTTGGCCCAAAATGTTATAGTGTCAAAGTGACTATAGAACAGTTCATATTGTCCAGTGTGACAATAAGGATTGTTGGATTGACAATACTACATTAGGAATCCAACAATATGTTAACAATATATATTTTGCTCTTGGAATATTGTTGTATCAAACATATTTTTCCTATGCGTGTAGATCTCTGAAGATCTTCTATAGGCAACAGAATTCGTCGAAGGTCTTCAATAAGCCATGGAAGAAGTGGTCAGACTAGACAAATAATATACAACGGCCTTTCACAAATGACATCGGGGTCTGAATGCCGTCTGGAGAGGGCGGAATACATCAAAGGCAGGGGTTAAACAGTTTAGGAGATATCACCCCACCTTGGGGAACTCCTTGCTAACCGGACCCATGCTTATGGTCGGCAGGCTAACGGGGGGAGAAAAGCCTCACGAGTCTTTGCTACGGACGACGAAAGCCAATAGGTTGAGAACTTTAGTGAGATACTCGACTCCCGCCTCAACCAGCTCTTTCAGCAATACCATGGAGATTCCATCAGGGTCCAACGATTTGGATGATTTTGCGTTCCTGATACCATTTGTAACAATATCCATTGTAAATTGTGGAAAAGATCAATCCCGGAGTGCTCGACAACCCGATTAAAGTAACTTGGGCACCTCTTTGGATCAGTCAGCTTAACGTCACCAAACATGACTGAGGTCTTAACTTCCTTCTTTACAGGGTTCGAAAGTGACTTAACGGTTGCCCACAATTCACTTATTCCGGCTCTAATGTTGAAAATCTTCAGATGATTTAGCCGCTTGTTCCGTATATGCTCACCGACCAACCTGCTAACAACCAGTGTCAGTTTCCTGACTCAGCTGTCACTGTGGTTGGCACGACGGGTTGCCAGGTGACGTCATTTGCCAGACCAGGTGACACGATGGTTACATCTGGCGAACTATAACACTATCCGCTAATACTGGTAGGGATGTCCCCATTGCCCGTGAAAAAGGTAGATCTATTAATCTACTCAGCAAGCACTACACCGTTCTGCTCATTGCTGAGGACCGAATACAGCAACTCATGATGAGCATTAAAGTCCCCCAAGAACCGACAGTCCCCCAAGAACGATGTTGAACCTCTAACCTGAAGTACAGCAATTTATCAGCGGGATTTATAAGTTAAACAACTCTACCTAGGCAGTTCCACACCTGACTGCTACTCCCATATATTCTATGTACGAGTCATTGAAGCCAGACCCAAGGAAGATAGGTATGTATTAACCAGACTGGTGAAATATGAAAGCTAATCTCCCAACACCACTTCTGGTGCAATCCTTCATCAAAACATTGTAACCTATGATCTGAAAGATTCTATTTCCTTCACTTGAACACTTTAAAGAATTCTTCCATATAATTTTCTTCCTTTTTTCTCATTCAACGTAATTTCAATACAAATACATTTTAGAGTATTCATCATAGCCAAGCCAAGTCATCCCATGCCATAATCCTTTTCACAAACGTTATTCATTACTTTTTTCCCCACTTCTTTGAATGCTTTTGAGTGTTTTGGCTTTATTTCTGAGTTTTGTTCGTACATTTAACGTCGACCTACTAAACTAAATATTAATAAATAATAAGACGAAGGATGAAGATGGATGGAGGATAAAAAAAAGTGGAACCCATATACATTTTGTTTTGCTATTTGTTTATTTTGTTTGCTTCATTTTTGTCGCATTTTTTCTACTTGATCCACTCAGAGCTTTACACATACACAAAACAACAACAGCAAAAAAGGACCTCTTGGCATAGAAAAATTTTAATGTTTGTTCCTTTATTTACGAGGGATGGTTGGGCTTGGTGGTTTGAATAAGGTGATAGACAGGATATCCATGAGAAATCCAATTGGTCTAACATCACTAAGCTATGCAATCACAACTTCAGAGAGCAGGAAGGAATTTCAAAGTTACAAAAAATGTTTGCTTCTATTGGTTCGGCTTAAGGTCGGAAAATTAAGTGGTTCGGTTTTTAGTTTAAGTGGAAATAAAACATAAACTAAAAACCGAAAATGTTCTGTTTTTAATTTTCTGACCTTAAGCCGAACCAATAGAAGCAAAAATTACAGATCAAAGGTCAACAATATCTTTGTATATACTTCTTCCTTCCAAACCCAAATAACGGAATTACGGTCCTACGAATAAAGTAATAAAAGTGGAGGCTATGTCAGTGGTTGGACACTTGGGTTATGATTTTTAACAACCTCATATCATTGGTTATCATTACATAAGATTACATAAAATCTTAATTATAAGGTGATTCGGTGAAAAAAAGTTCACGCACAAAATTATTTTAAAATTTGAATTTATCAGAAATATGGGCAATTTTTTGAAGTCACTGTAAGCAGATAAATAATTGAAAATAAACGTTAGAGGCACATGAGATAACCAAACTGACATAATACTGATTTCTCACTAATTTTCTTTAATTCTGAGAATCATTAAAATATCATAAATGCTTTTTTTCAAAGATATAATTTTTTAACAAAAAAAAAAATAATTTTTTAATGTGGTTTGTGCGTGACGTTTTCAATATTTTAATGGAATAAACGTGTTTTTAGTTATTAGAAATATAAGTTTATTCATTCGCGTCGCTAGATCAGTGATTTCGACCACTGTGCGCTGTAAAATGTATTTTGAAAGTCCTTAACTATATCAACTGAATTCTGCTGCCATAAATTATTGAAAAATATCCTGCCTTCTTCTTTAAACATTAATTAATTAATTTAATTGATTGAAAAATCATCTAACCGATACCGTTATATGGAGGCAATATCAAAACATGGACCTATATTGATAATTTTTGGTGGATACGTTTTGTATCCGCTGGGAACCTTAAATGTCAAAATACAACTAGTTCGGACAAAAATGCAGCTAAAATCATGGTAGTTAGCAATACCAGATTTATGCTTCTACACATTCATAAGGGCACCTGGCTGTCAGAAAACAAGAAACCAAATAGATCACGTTGTGATTGATGAAATCTAAATTCAGACATGGCTACAAACGTAAAGGGATGTCTAATACTTCTTTACAATCGAAAAATATAGTAGGTGTCGCATAAATTGGGTACTTGCAGGTAAATATCTGGTAAATTTGCCAGGGTTTTCCAAGTCCCAAGCCGCACTGATTTTATGCAGGTCAAAACCTTCCATCTTTTTGTCGATTACAAAGAAGCCTTCGGCTGTCCTTTACGTTCAAGTCCATGAATTTGGGTTTCTCGCTAAGCTCAATCAGCTTCGTAAGATGATACTAACTGATCCCGGCCCGCAAAAATTCAAAATTAAAAATTTTCTAAACAGTTTAGTACCAAAAGAGGCTTCATACAAGAAGACAGCTTTGAGGGAAACATAAATTAAGGCTTCGCTTTGAACGTAAAGGGCGGTCGAAGGTTTCTTTATACTCGAAAAAAATATATTAGGTGTCGAACTGCATATCTTGGGTCCTTTCAGGTAAATATCTGGTAAATTGTCTAGGTCTTAAGCCCCACTGATTGTATGCAGATCAACACCTACCATATTTTTGTCGATTATAAATAAGCCTTCGCCAGTCCTTTACACTCAAATCCATAAATTGAATCTGAATTTGGTATTCCCTCAAAGCACAATCGGTTTGACACTAATCAGTTAGTGTCCCGATCCTCAGTTAAAATAGGAAAGTAAAGTTAAAAAACTTAAAGAGCGCCAAAAGAGGTTTCAGACAAGGAGTCAGCCTTTCGTGTAATCTTTTCAACATTTTGCAAAAGTGAAAAGAAATTTACACCAAAAGCCGCATTTTACTTGCTTATGTTTACGACATTGACCATGACCCGTCTGTAAATGAGGTAAATGATACCTTGTAAAAAAGTCCAAAGAAAATCTGCTAAAGTGGTTCTGAAAATTCACGACGATGAGACCATATTGATGATATCAACGCATCTACAGAACTCGAACGAACTGCGGAAGATAGAATGTATTTACAATTTAGAGGTAGTTGAACCCATCGTGTACCTCGGCACCATATAGAAAAAATACTGCATTTTAGAAATAGTGTTCACAAAGTCATGACAAGGTTCAAATTCCTCCATATTATGAATGCTGTTCATAGTTCGAAAAAATATTGGTTTCTTCTGAGAGAGGTTAAAAAAAAACAATTTTGGCGAGTTGTTTTGTTTTTTAAGGGTTGACGTATTTTATTCGCTGACAATTTTTGTTTTTATTGACTAACCAACCATTATTTTGTTTTATTGTAATTTACCGATTCTTCTAACGATTTTCACTGCAGTTGTTATAGTCTGTCTTATTAACATAGCAGAACAATATGAACTACACATACGAGGGGCACTAGAAAACTTTCTGGCCTAGGCAGCACGAAGTGTCGCTAGGCGCCATTTGACATTTGTTTGAAAAGTTTGACAGTTTTTAGCCCAAGCGTACTCAGGACAGTTTGACATTCGATCATGTGTTGAGTTGTTTACAGTGGCTTGATTGAGACACCACCAGAACATTTCTTTTTGAACGCTCTTACAGCATCTTCTGGTGACGAAAATCGTTGGCCATATATTTTTTTGTTGATGTGCTGGAATCAAATGAAGTCATTGGATCCCCAGTCAAGGCTGTACGACCCATCAATTCCACATTTTGTACGGCCAAACAGGCGCTGCTTTGAATCGATGTGTGAGAGCTCTCTTTGTCATGATGTAGAACGATTCATCTTCTCTTGTTCGTTTTTGGAATTTCTCAGTAGACCTCAGGCAAACAAATTGTTGTGTAACACTCAGAATTAACCGTCCTACATTTCTCAAGCCACATGGTCAGTTTTGCCACATGGTCAGTTTTGCCGAAGAAACAGGCGAACATTTACTTCGAAGGTCTTCGAAGGTCTTAACAACTTTCGTTGCGTTTGGCATGCTTTCGAAGACCCAAACGATCCATTCCTGTTTGGTTTCGAAATCCTAAGCATAGATCCAAGATTCGTCGTCTGTGACGATCTTATAAATGTCGTTTGAAGTACCGCTATTGTTTTTATTCACAATTTCTTTGCCCCAATCCACAAGAGCCTTTTTTGAGCGATTGACTAATTTTACTGGGTTTAGCGAGAAAAATACATTTTTGGGGCCAGGTGTTCATGCAATATAAAGTCCTATTTGGTGAAGAAATACACAAAGGCATCTCTATCTCACGGTATATAACATGGCGATCTTGCGTTATCCGTTCATGCACGGCTTAATTTTTTCCTGGACAACTTTCGATCTTAAGCGACCCCTACGACCTTCATTTTTTGGCGAGTATCAGCTACGATTGAATTCATTAAACCAGTTTTCTATAGTGCTATAGGATGGTCCTTTATCGACATACAAAGATTTAGTTTGATCGATGCACTCTTGCCGTAATTATCCACGTCAAAAGTTGTGACAAATTTTTTGACGAAAATGTTCACAAGTAAATTCCATTTTTTTCGCAAAGTAATTTTTTCAAGTCACTGTAAAGAACCTAACACATGGTCATATGTCAAACTGACCTGAGTACGCTTAGGATAAAAACTTTCAAACTTTCCAAAAAAATGTCAACTGACACCTGGCGACACTTTTTAATAAAAACTACTAAAACTTTAGTGTGAGAGATGTATGAAGAAATGACAGTAAATATTGGGCCCTATAGGCGCCCTTATTTCAGGAAATATTATCTTTCCCTAGCATAAACATGTATGTTCTAGTCATGATTACAATGAATGGATTAAAGTGGAAAATTCTGGAAGTCATTTCATCGATAGTTGTTGCGCCAACAAGGTATTTCAGTTGGTCACCGCATGATTTGTTTGAGCTTTGGATCAATATGTCAGGAAGCATGGACTTGCCAACGACAAAAAATATAGATATCGTTGTGGTTCGGTGAAAGTTGGAGCAATATATACCCTCCACCATAGTATGGAGGTTACATTAAGTTTGTTTTTCCGGTTGTAATGCATTGAAATAATCATTTGCGACCCTTGATCGGGATTAAATTCTGAGTGGATCTTGTCATTTCTGTCAAATGTAATAATTCCAGCATCCACAAACATTGAGCTAGAGCGCTATATTTTTGTACCCGACTGTCCTTTTTCCATAGGCAGGTCAAGTTCGGCCCAATTGTTGGAATACAACGGTACCTCCTGATTTTCGGTATATTGAGAATTTTAGCTAAAATTTTTAACTTACTGCAGTAATCTGCCATTTATATTAAAAATTTGTCAACAAAGGTCGATGTTTTAATCTAGCCTCCATGTAACGATACCTCCAGATTTTAGGATTTTTGATGAGTTTAGCTAATTTGATATTTCCCAATGTTCACAAATCTTCTCCACATACGTCCATGTTTTGGTATAGTCCATTATAACGGTACCTCCCGATTTTAGATGTTTTGTTGGCCGGACTATCCAAATTTGACATTTGAGATTCACAGTTGTCGCAAAAACCAGCAAAACTTTACAATTTCGGTACATGTTTTGCCCTAACTTAGGCATTTGGTCATAAAATATCCCACCTAAAATTTTGGAAACCAAAGAAAACTAATTTTTCAATTTTAGTCCAGAATAGTTTATTGTGGAGAGTATAAAAAGTTCGACCCGACCGAACTTTAAATTTTTTTACTTGTTTTGGTTTACTTTGCAATAGGTCTACTATCGAATTCCATATATGATGATAACAAAAATGTTGTGATTTTGCCAAGGAATATCGAATTTGGAATATCTGTTCTCCACCTAATACAAACCCAAAGCAAAATTCGAGTCTTGTCTCAGGGCAGCTATTTTTCGGCACCTTTAGGTGTTGCTGTGACGGCTCCCCCAATCCACCGCATTTCCTGTATGACAGTAATATGAGACGGTCCGCAAACTTGGTCCTTGAAACGCTTAGAGAGGATTGTTCTTCGCACGCGGCACTTGTTAGCTCATTATTACCTTTACCGTTTCTTAATGAAAAATTCCCAGGTGACAATATGGGCCGGTCAGTGTCCACTTGAGAGGAAATATGTACCAAGATAAACCTTAACCTCCCCTTAACCGTTACCGCTGGCATCCAACATTCTCTACATCACTTTAAGGGATAAAATTTGTGCATACGAAAAAAATCAAGAAATAATGTTTCGGAATTGCTGAATTAGTATCCATAATGAACGTCTCTGATATATAAGAACAACAACAAACAAAAGTTTATGATCCTTTAAATTTCGATTCGGTTGACCACCATCACCACTGAAAACAGATTTAATCTTAGATAATAAACTTGTTTTTCACTCCGCCTATCTCTCACCCTCCGCATTTCGTTGTCTATCCTGTTTGCCACATAATTAAAATCAATGTACGGCTAACAATGTCTATTACCAATGACCTTAAACAGATAGACTAACAGAACGAACGACCGACAGACGGACTGGCAGGTGGGCATCATTTGTCCTAGTAAACAAGAAAATAAAAACCTCCCACGCATAAATGTTACAAATACACTAACACTATGACAAACATAAACAGATGGAATAATGGAAAGTGGGAAAGAAGATGGGGGGACGGGGGCGAAGATTTGGCACGCACAAAACATATTTTAATGGAGAGGGGTCGACTTCACGGATCATGGTAAACATCAAAATTTGTTAAATGCTGACTGAGGCAACGAACCATCAGCCTCCTTATCAAGCACAGCAGCAACAACAAAAACACTACCAGAAACACGAATGTTATCAGCCTTGTTGACGACGGTGTGTCGACGTTAATGTTACCAAAAACAACAACAGCAATGGCAAACACAAAACTTTTTTTTTGCAAAGTAGACAACGGAAAAGCTGCTGCTTGGCCAAGATGGTGGTGATGAGGAAAGAAAAACTTATTCACTGAAAAAAGAAACTTTGACATTGTTGTTTTTGTTGTTGTTGGGGGACACACAGCTAGAAGTATCATTGTTGTTGTTTTGTTGCTATTTTTCCCTTCTTATAGTCATTTCATTTTTCAAGACCATAAGAAACTGTTATACCTGGCCAACAGATATAAATAAAAGTAAAAGTAATTTACTAACACACATAGTACAAGTTAAGATACATATATACATATCGATATATGCATGTCTTTGTTGGTATGAATTTCCATAAAGACATACAGGGTATACCAAGTCTGTGAATGTCATTTTCTTACAATAGAATATGCAAAATATACTTAAGTCGACGACAGCGGTCGTTCCTGACGAATTTGGTATAATCTCATTCTTGAATGTTTATATGGAAGTATACGAATACTAGTGTGGTTTTAAAAAAATCGATGTTTGATATTTTATGCGGCACCCCACTAAACTGTTTAGTTTTGTTAGATTTTAAGATTGCTAAGGTTTGAACACAATCGCAATATGTTAACACGGGCCTCAAAGTTTCCATGGGCTAATATTAAAATCAGAGCCGATTTTCAAAATTGTTTGTAGGATTACTTGTTTAGTTACAGAAATGAACTGGTAAAAATTTCTAATCGATTGGACAATAAATGTGGCCTTTAGAGCAATGGAAACTTTGAGGCCCCAGTGGCACGTGTTAACATAATCCGATTGTGCTCAAACGTTGGCAATCTTAAAATCTAACAAAACTAAACTTTGAGTTAAAATCAGTCTAGTGAATACAAATAAAACGTGAAAAAGGAAAGAACATAATTCATTGAGCCGAATAACGCATTACCAAGCTATGTAAAAATGCTAGATTTCGCATTGCCAGTATTCAAAAAATATGTTATTTTGCAAACATAAAACTACTTACTTTACTGATTACAATGTAATGAGTAACGGTGGCAGAGGTCCGATTTCAAAACCGAGGGTTGCAAATTCAAAACTCTGCATTGACAAACAAACAAAACAAATTTATGATGGGTCGTTAATGTGTAAATGTAACCTTAAGCAACCCTTCCGAACAAAAATATAGAAGCTACAAAAAACCATTACCAAGTCATTTAAAGAAGTTACTTCTGCATTACTAGTAGGCAAAAGGCTGCACGATAAATATCTGGCCTAACAATGAAAGCGCGAATATTTACCATCAAAAATAGTTGATTGCTTTCTTAAGTAGTCTCAAGCATGATTTATTAACCGTACTACGTACATTTCTCAAACCGTAAAGTCGCCACACAGTCAGTTTTGCTGATGAAACAGGCGATCTTTTGTTTCGAATGATTAACCGATTCGGTCCAACATTTAGCTTTCGTTATATTTTGTCGAAAGTTAGTTTAAGTTCGAAAATGGGTTGTATCGGTCCACTCCTTCCGATACCTCCCCCACAAAAGTTCGAAATTGTTCGGAAAATTTATGCGCACGATAACTCTTGAAGATAGTAACCGATTTGGTCCATACTTTGCACATTGTGAAATTTCTACGAGACTTAGATGAGGTTCCAATATGGACTCAATCGGTCCACTCAAAATTTCGGAAGAGTTCAGTTTAGAAAATGCTCTCGAATTGCTTTAATTTTTGTTGTAACAACTTGTATTCACTGCCCGCATTCACATGGACTATATCTTTCAACTCCTTCGGGTACCTCCCACACAAAATTTCGGATTTTAAGAACTGCACTCGAATCACTTCGATTTTGTTTGAAGCAACTTGCATTCGCTGACTCCATAAACGTTTTTTTTTTCAGGGGCAAGTCCATACTTCTTGAAAAAACAGCAATACCGGTTCCCAACATCCGGTATTTAAAAAATGCACGATATCTCTTGAACGGGACAAGCCACTAATATTATTGGATCCACTAATATTTTGTACAAATTTGGTTTAACTTCTAAAATGGCCCATATCGGTCCTCCCCTTAGGGTACCTCCCCCACAAAATTCAACGTGCAGTTTAGGGTCTGTTCGAAAATCTTTTGGAAACCTATACCGATGCTGTTCGTTGTGGTCCTGTTTACAGCGATATTATGTTTTCAATGGACAAGTCCATGCTTCCTGGCATAATGGTCCAAACTGAAATGACTAGAGATATGCCCTCAGCCTATGACTGTACGAACAAAAAGCTGCACCGGTGGACCTAAGCAAATCCCTGATTATACCCAACACCACTATGTGGGGAAGGTATTATAAGTTGGTTTTGGCCAAAAAGTTTGTAACACATCGAAATAATGGTCGTAGACCTATACTTATATATACCAAATTTAATGTATCGATGAGCTGAGTCGATCTGGATATGTGTGTCCGTCCGTCTGTCTGTCCATCTAAACCTTGTAATCACGCTACAGATCACAATTTTGATCGGATCGTTACGAAATTTCGATGGTTGATGGGGGAAGAAACCTTTACAATGATGCAAAGTTGGTTGGCGTAGGTGGCCAAACAACGGGGATATCGCAATAGTCGGTAATACATCCCGTTTTTTAATTTTTCTGTTATCACGCTTCTGGTCGCAATTTTGATCGGATCGTCACGAAATTTTGATAGTTAATAGGGGTGCAAAAAAGGAAGAAGGATGTCGATTTTGGTGATGGTCTTCAGGAGTCAGATGTGGCATAAAACGTACATATGTGGAGAAAAATGCAAAGTTTTATTCTTATGCTAATAACTTCGCTTTAATAGCGGTGTTCCAAAATCAATGCCTATCAATGGAACAAGAAAAAGATTACCATTACAATGATGTCAAGTAGGCTGGCTACCATTTTGTTTTTCTTGAGTTGTAATGACGAGTATCCCAGCTTCGTTTGGGATATTGATCCTAATTGCATTACCAAAATTGGTCAAATACCAGAGATATAGGAAAAGGCACTCAAATATCCCAATTTCCATTTTGTGGAATTTTATTTCCAATGCGGATATCTATGCTTCTGTTTGTTTCAAAAGGTTCCGGTTAGATCTTTATAGTCAGTTTTATTTTTGGGGCATGTGGGTGAGGCCGTTTTGGCGCTAAGCGCCTCAAATATAACGATGTGCAAGGTATGGACCAAATCGATTACTCCATTGTAGAGTCATCTTGAGCATTCTTTTTGAACTTTTGTGGTACCGAAAATAAAATCGAAATAAACGTCTTAGATCTTCTACATCAATATAGCCATGACCGTCCGTCTGTTGCAACACTCTAGAGTCCGAACCTATTAAAGTAAGTGGATTTTGGTCATATGAATTGTAGGTCCGTAGAACTGTTGGTATTCAACATGGGCTATATAGATTAGTACCATTTGCCAACCGAATTGGTTATATACATATAAGTTTTGTGTATTCCAGAGATTAAAAAAACCAAAACAAACAAGTAAAAAAAGAATCAGACGGATTCAAAAGTGTTGCAGAGGAGGTACTTGAAGGAATGGACCGACATAGTCCATTATGTAAATGGATCTTATTTTGGGAGTCATATACATATTTTCGATAGATATCGATTACGCCAGTCAATTCAGTGGGTCATCGCATAACTTTTGGACCAGTTTGCCACGGAAAATATAATATTGCTTTAAACAGGACTGCAAGGAGCAGCATCGAGATACATTTTCAAAGGATATTCGAACAGACCCTAAACTGCAAATAGTTACAAAAGTTGAACTTTTGTGGGGGACCGATATGCGTCATTTTAGATATTAAACTAAATTTGCACAAAACATTTGGAGATCCAACGTTTGGACCAAATTGGTTGCCCCGTTTTAGTGACATGTTTTTAATATTGGGGGGAAGTAACGGAAGTTGTGGACCGGTATTGCCCATCTTCCAACTGAAACTAAGTTTGGACAAAATGTGACGAAGGCCAAATTTCGGTTGATCAGTTCGAAAGTTATCGGTTGATCAGTTCGAAAGTTATCGTGCTCTATCGGGCTGATTTCTCAAGAAGTATAGGCTTGCCTCTAAAAAAAACTTGTACCGCCGTTATTGAAGCGAATGCATGTTGCTTCAACAAAAATCAAAGTGATTCGATAGCAGGTCTTAAAGTGAACTTAACCGAAATTTTGTTTGGGAGATACCGGAAGGAGTGGACAAATATAGTCCATATACGAACCTGATCTATATATGGTAGATATATTAGGATGTGTAAAATACGGACCAAATCGGTCACTACCTTCAAGAGTTATCGTGCGCACAATTTTCCAAACATTTTTGATCTTTTGTGGGGGAGGTACCTGAAGGAGTTGACCGATATGGCTTATCTTCTAGCTTAAACTAAATTCGGCATTTTTATATATGGTAAATACCAAAAATGTTTTGCAATCGATGAATCCGAGTTTCACCCATTCAGAATTCGCGAACTGTTAATATATTCTATATAATATGACTGAAAATCTTTAAAATGAAGTGTTTTAGGAGGAATTCCACAGTGTCGACCATTAAAATTAACTTTCGTGGAAGCTGTGTTGGGTAAAAATGGGTTGAAGCCAACAAGTTTTTTTTTATCTCTTCCGATTTCTGGCTTAAACTTACATTTTATAGACCTTCCCCCAAGAAAGAACCACAGAATACTCCATGGGCAAGAAGATGCTAGTGTATGATTTTTCGATCTATGCATCCACCTAAAATTGATGCTGACATTTTGAAGCCGGAATTTCGGGGGTTTTTTGAATTTTTTTAATAATCCGTACGCGCAACAAGACGTAATAGGATTATAGAACTCGTGTTTTTACGTCGTTTAATGTATATCTCATGAGTGTGCTCCTTACCGTATCCTAGTTATTGGAGCCGAAAGGCCAAGATTTGATGCTTGAATTTTCTTACAAAACCTATTTTTTGCGTGTAAACTTTACAAGTGTCATTGAATTTCCTTTGAAACCCGCGTGAATTTAGTTTTTTTACGCGACGGATCTAATGAGCCCTTCCGTGATCGAATCCATCCACTAAAATCCCGGATATAGATACCTTGAAAAGAGGAAAATTAGCAAAAATATATTTTGACAAATCCGCGTACTAAATCGCGATTTTCTTTAATTTTTTTTACATAAATGGAATCCTTTATACGCGATTATAATATTTGCGAAAACGTGTGTCATAAATTAGAGAGATACGCGAGTAATATGGGTTTTTTACGCAAACTAGAATATGGAGGCACATCCGCGGTTCTTGAAGAATCTATTTGAAATGGGTGTATATTGACGTATTTTTGATGTGTGCTACTGAAACCGGATGCGCATCAAAATCGTATGCACATTGCACGACTTTCAACCACATTAAGGTTTTTTGCATTGTGTGATGCAACTGGCGGCACATTTCGGCCGCTGAGCGAAACATCGAAATATGTATAAATATTGAAAGAGATTGATCCGCTTTATCCAAAATCGGATGCGCATCAACCGACTTTAACTAATTCGCGAATTACAGGCTTTTTAATTTTCATATTTTTTGAATGATGATATCGATATATGTTATGACAGTAAGCAGTTAAGCTTTCGCGATTCTAAACCATATTTCTTGACAAAGTTTTAGCAGAATACTTCAATTTTTGTATTGGATTTTAGCAAAATAGTTGGAGAGCTCCCAAATATGTTTTTTTTTTTAATTTGTATACTGCGGTAAATAAAAATTACAATTTATCAGCGAATTAATCTTCACCTATCCTTAAGCCTAAATGTTTGAACATTTGTGCGGGAAGTAGCGAAAGAAGTGGACCTACATAATTTGATATAAGTTTGCAAGAACATTTACGATGTGCATAGATGGGACCAAATCTGCGTGCCATTTTAGTTGGTGGCCGAAAGATCTTTACAGTTTAATTATTTCCGTCAGTATGGACTTACACCCGATAACAATTTTCCTGTCGTAATATGAGCCGCAAGGACTAGCTATTGTAAAAATATCAAAATGATCATTGAAATGTCCTCAAAAGTGCACAGTTGCGAAAAAAAAATTCATTTTGTGTTGGTGGTATCCGCTATAGTACGGTCATATTTGAACATGATTTTAACGTGAAAAAATATTACTATGCGGAAAGGTTGAACCAATGTCAATGCACTTAGTAGGTCACTGCGAATTTTTTCGAACTTTTGGACCATTGTATAAGGAAGTATGGATTCGCTCACGAAAACCATTATATCGCTGTAAATAGGAGCACAAGAAGTTCTTTCGGTAAAAAATTTGCAAACTATCCTGGAACAACCATAAAACTGTATTTAAGCAAAAATGTTGAACTTTTGTGTGGAAGGTACCCAAAGATGTTTTCCAATATATACCTTCTTGGAACTTGAGGTACGTTTAGAAGAAATTTTTTCTATATGCAAAATTGAGCTGATGCCAGCCAGCAGGGTTGTTAAGAGTTTTTTGGACATTATATCAGGAAGTATGGACTTGCTCCCGAAAGTAATTGCACCGTCGTAAGAGGGTCGTGGGCACAACCTGTTCCAAAAAATCATGAAAATCATTCTTCTAAGATGTATTTTCTTCTTCTTGAGTATGTTTTGTGCCAAAATTTTTAAAATATTGTGTTAAAGGTACCCGATAGAACTAACCGATATAGTCCATACCACGATTTAACCCAGATATGCCGAGTGTACTACATGTAGTACACCTATTATTTGTAGGTTTCCTGCTTATTTTACTTTAAATTTTCTAATAAACTTGCTAAGGCGTTACAGAACATAACGGTGAACAAAGCGTAGTTTGATAAGTTTTATCTAAAGTAATTGCTTGTGAAATTTGGAAATGTGTGAAGATGCCACGCAATCAGTGCGAAAAAATTGTATATGCATATTTTATTTTTGTTAGTTTTCTATCTTTTTCTAATTTTAACAGTTGTAAAAATCAATATGTAGTAAGAGTATATGGTAATATTCAAAAAAGTTTTACAATCGTTGAAGTTGAGGTTCACCATTTAATAAGTCGCGAACTGTTAATATATTTTATAAAATATGAATACATTTATATATATTGAAGTGTTTTAGCTACGATCTCATAATATGGACCATAACAAATAATTTTCGTGGAAGCTGCGCTGGTGGTAATATAAAAAAATGGGAAAAATGTGTTGAAGTTTACAAGTTTTTTTGTGTTCTTTCTTGATTTCTGGCCAAACCACGGAAAATTCAAACCTGTGCTCAAAGAAAGAACTAAACAATACCCCTTGGGCAACATGGTTCTATTGTATGACTTTTCGATATATACACTGCATCCCCCTAAAATCGATGCTGACATTTTGAAGTTTTGATTTCAGTGTTTTTCGAATTTTTCTTATAATTAGATGGTGCAACTAGATAATAATCGAAACTAGTTTATAGGATTGTAGAACTCGCGATTCCACGTCGTTCGATGTATATCTCATGAGTGTGCTCCATACAGCTTCCTAGTAATAGGAGTCCAAAGGCGAAAATTTGGTGCGTAAATTTTCTGAAAAAACCTATTTTTTGCCTTAAAAATTTACAACTGTCGTACAGGTACCCCTGAACCCCGCGTGATTTTAGTTTTTTTACGTGCCGGATCTAATAAGCCCTTCCGCGTTTGAATCCATCCACTATAACGCCGGATATAGATACCTTGAAAGTAGGAAAATCTGCAAAAATATATTTTGACAATTCCGCGAATTTAACCGCGATTTTCTTTGATTATTTTTACATAAATGTAATCCTTTATACGCGATTATAATATTTGCCAAAAAAATGTGCCACAAATTACAAAGATTCGGGAGTAATATCCCTATTTATCCCAAAATAGAATGTGGTGGCACATCCGCAGTTCTGGACGAATCTGTCTAAAATAATTTATATTGACGTACTTTTAATAGGCGGCCATTGAAATCGGATGCACCTTATAATCATATGCACATCGCGTAATTTTTGCCCACTTGAAGGTTTTTTGAATAGTAAGATGCAACTGATGGCACACTTTGGCCGCTGAATGAAACATGGGAAAATCCATGCATATTGATAGACATGGACTCCCTGTATCCGAAAAGCACATGCACCTCAACCGATTTAAACCAATTCGCGAATTATACGGTTTTTAACTTCTATGTTTTTTCTTCGATTGTAATTTCAATATTACTCTTTACTTCTTATTTCTATTGCTTATCACAGAAAGCAAATATACTTTCACGATGACTAATTACTTTTCTCGTAGAAGTTTAAGCAAAATACTTCAGGATTTGGATCGAAATTTAGCGAAATAATAGAATAACTCCCAACATTTATTTTTCAAATTTTTCGTATTTAACCAAAAATAGATTTTTGAAATAATTTCTAACAATAAGTTTCCGTTCTTTGTTGTTGCTGTAATATGTAAGTTATAAACGCGATCTTTATAATTTTGGTCTCACATTTTTCTACGCGTTGTCTAGATTCTGTGCGTATTTTTAAATTATTTTTTTAGAGATTTTTTGGACTCTGATTTAGAATAAATAAAATTTATTCCAAGATTTCTTCAATATTTGTTGATTTTCCGCGAAAATAAAAATAAATTTTGCAAATATTTTAGCATCTACGGATAGATATCAAATGCTGCTAACGATTCGTATATAAATGTTCTTATTACAACACAATAGGAATTTTTAAATATATTTTCTTTACAAGAGAGTAAAACCGCATATAACTTTTGAGTGCAGCATCCAATTTTGTGAACGCGAACAGATTTGAAACCACGATTTTTTTCGTAACCCATGTACCAAAAATGGCGGATGTGCTCGCCAAAAAAGTTTTTAATTTTTTTTCTATGTAATTGTAAAGGAAATTTGAAATTTACCATATGCCAAAAAATTAATTATATGTGATTTTAGTTGACATATTTCCTAGCGTACTACATGTAGTACGTTCGGCACTTGTGTGTAAAAAATTAAAATTTTATTTGTACAGATTATTATCATTAAATGAGATAATAAAGCCATTAGAAGAAATATTTAAACAGTTTTTGCACGATTTTTATGGCTTTGCAATTGTACCCGCCGAAAGTGTGTATGCGAGGGCTACTAGATAAGTTTCTGGCCTAGGGAAAAACGGTCGTTGTGTCATAAAACATTGATGTCGTGCAAGAAATCATAATGCAAAATCGTCATGTGATATACGGTGAGATAGAGGCAACCTCTATCACTTTTTTCACCAGCATACATTCGATATTGCATGGATACCTGTCCGTAAAAAAGGTTTGTTATCGTTGGAACCTCCACAATTTGACAATCGCTCAAAAAAGACTCGTGTCGATTGGTGCAAAGTAATGATGAAAAAATACGATAGCGGCGCTTCACAAGACGTTTATACGGTCGTCACAGGTGACGAATCATGGATATATGTATGCGTATGAGCCCGAAACAAAAAAAAAGACGAGCCAAATCCAACTAAATTTGTTCATTAAAGAAGCACTTTGAAACAAATGGTCGCCTGTTTCTGCGGCTAAACTGATCATATGGCGACTATACGGCTTGAAAAACGTATGACAATAAATTCTGAGTGGTACACCACAATTTGTTTGATGTCTGATGTCTTCAGAAACGAACAAGAAAAGTCGAATCGTTGTGCACCATGACAATGTGATTCAAACCAAAGCATTTTTGACCGGAATTAATGGGTCATCCGCCGCACAGCCCTGACTTGGAAGCTAATGTCTTCATTTGATTCCCGCACATAAGGAAAAAAGTTGTGGTCAACGATTTTCGTTGCCAGAAGATGCTGTTGAAGCGTTCAAAAACCATGTTTTGAGGATGTCTCATCCGGAGTGGAAAAAGTGCTTGAACAATTGAGTTGAGTGCTGCCAAAAGTGTATAAATCATGATGGAGTTTCAGGAGTTTCAGGAGTTGTCACCGATTGTTAATTTATTAATGGGATTCGATAGTAAACATATTAAAACTAATGAAAGCAAAAAATTAGATCAAGATATTGGAAGATTTGGGCGTGGCGTGCTCCTAAAGACGAAAAATGTTTCCCAATTTCGGAAAATTTCTGGAGAAAAGAAACAGATATTTCTCAGAAACTGTTACAGATATTGTGTTCACTGTTTTTTTTAGGTAGGTAGGATTGATGCCTTTAAGAGTCGTTTTAATAAATTAACGTAGCGTTTACACGAAGTGAGCTATTTTAATTTTCCTCAGTTACTAAAGTTTAGTGCAATTCCACGCTTAGTGGACTAGAACTTTTAGGGAACAGCTTGGAACAAAGTTCCGTTTTCACAGCATGATGCCAGAAAGTGTCCTCTTTCAGCCCATATATACTTTTCCCGTTCCGTCCGTTCAACACTTTTTTAAATTTTTTGAAATTACATGGGTAAAAATGTGTGTTTTAATACCCTCAGCATTTATGCTAACGAGGGTATATCAGCAAAAATTTCTAAAATCGTCTTTTCCATTTCAAAAAAATCAAAAAAAAAATTTTGATACTACATCTATGATTTTTGGTACATAGATTAAGAAAAAAATCGTCATTCCAAATCTGTTTTCGTTACCAACTTTGATCGTTGCGCGCAAAAGATATGACCGTTTTAGTTATGCTAATTAGAAACCTTAAAATAATGTTATATTGAATGTTACAACATTTGAAGCGCATATAAACCGCGTAATAGTGGAAATCACAAGATGCGCATCCGATTTTCCAAAACAGCGAATCAATCCCTCTTATTTGATATACACTTTGTGAAATTCCATTTGGCGACCACGATGTAGCATCAGTTGCATGTTAGGGTGCAAAAAACAGTAAAATGCCCGTAATTTCCACGAAGTACATTTGCCTTTTATGCGCATCCGATTTCAATGATCACCATTAAAAAATACATCATCCTATGTCATTTCAATGCGATACATCAAGAACCGTGGATGTAGCATCGTACTCAGTTTTTAGAAAAAATCTATTATATCTCCGGACTCGCGAACGTTTTTCAATATCTGTTTTCGCATATTTTAAATATGCGTTTCGCTCTATTTATCTAAGTAGTAATAACACATCTAAAACCCGTCTTAATACGCGATATTTTCAAACACATTTTTTGCAGATTTTCGAAATTTGAGGGGTATCATATCCGCCGATCTAGTGGATGGATTTAGACGCGCAAAGGCTTGTTAGATTCAGAATGTAAAAAAAACTAAATTCACGCGGGTTTTCACTGAAATCGAATGGCATTTGTAAATTTTGAATCCAAAAAACTGTTTTTTTAGAAAAATTTACGCACAAAAATTTCGACTTTAAGCTGAGATTGTTGTGAACCTTTGAAGGCTACACGCCCGAGTTATACATCAAAAAATGCGTAATCGCGAGTGCTACAATCTCATTATTTCGATGAAGCACATTTTTGGACGAAATGTGTTGGGACGAAATGTGTTTCAGACAATTTAGAGTTGATTTAGCCATGTCCGTCCATCTCTCTGGCTGGAGCGCACGATAACTCTCGAACGGATCAACCGATTCGGTCCAAAATTTGGCTTTCGTAATATTTTGTCCAAACTTAGTATAAGTTTGAAGATGGGTCCACTCCTTCCGGTACCTCCCCCACAAAAGTTCGAAAATGTTCGGAAAATTTGTGCGCACGATAACTCTTGAAGCAAGTAACCGATTTGGTCCATACTTTGCAAATCGTGAAATTTGTTAGAGACTTAGATGAAGTTCCAATATGAACTCAATCGGTCCACTCCTTCGGTACCTCCCACACAAAATTTCGAAAAAGTTCAGTTTAGGACCTGCTCGCGAATCGCTTTGATTTTTGTTGTAAGAACTTGTATTCACTCCCACCCATACGACGTTACAATTTCATCAGGGGCAAGTTCATACTTCCTGCGAAAATAGCCTGAAAATTACAAAAAACCCTATGACACCGTGTATAGTGGTTGGAGCGCAAGGTAACTCTTGAACGGATGTGCCGATTCGGTCCAAAATGTGGCCTTCATATTATTTTGCACAAACTTAGTTTAAGTTCGAAGATAAGCCATATCGGTCCACTCCTTCAGGTACCTCCCCCACAAATGTTCAAAAATAATTGTGCGCACGATAACTCTTGATGGCAGTGACCGATTTGGTCCATACTTTACACATCCTAATATATCTACCAGATATAGATCAGGTTCGAATATGGACTCTATTTGTCCACTCCTTCGGGTACCCCCCACACAATATTTTGGATAATCTCACTCGAATCACTTTGATTTTTGTTGAAGCAACTTGCATTCGCTGCCTCAATTACGACAGTAAAATTTATTTAGGGGCAAGACCATACTTCTTGAGAGAACAGCCCGAAAGTTATGAAAAAGCCCTATGGCACCATACATATGTAGTGGCTGGAGAGCTCGAACCGAATACTGCCTTCGTCCACACTTTGGATATTGTAATATTTCTTCGAATATTAGATGAAATTCGAATGTGGTGCTTATAGGTCCACTCCTTCCGGTACCTCCCCCACAAAAATTCGAAAATATTCGCCAAATGGTACGAGCGATTTCTCATAGACGTAGCAACCGATTTGGTCCAAACTTTGGATATCTAAATAATGTCGAAACTTAGTTTATGTTCAAATTTGGGCCCTATCTGTCTTATCTTGTGGTACCACCCACACAAATGTTTAACATATTTGTGTGGTTAAGGGTCTGTCCGAGGATCCTTTGGACATTTTTATCGAAAGTTTTCCTAGTGGCCCTGTTTACAGCGATATTATGTTTTTCGTAGGCTAGTGTGATAAAAAAGCTCTATCTACCGATATCCCCGCAAATTTTTGAGCTTTAATCCTATCCATACTTTTGTCGATTCATACGCCTAACATTTTGAAAACCCCCTAAATACATACGTTTTTTTTTTTTTTTTTGGGAAAAAGTATTTAATCCACACAGGCTGAGGGTATATCTCTGTCGGCAAAGCCGACTGATACTTTTTTACTTGTTTCCATACCGCTTCCCATATATGTACATTAGAGCTTTTTCATACAAATTTAAATTTTTTTACATATGAGTTTTTATAAGATTTATAAGAGTTTTATGAAAACCCAAGGAGTATTTTTTCAATTTTAAAAAAAATATTTTTTTTTTTTAATTTTTTGTATTTTTATGGTTTGTTTATTGGTGTTTGGGCTTTTTTAAAAACTTAGAACATATGTAGACATGGGAAATGGGTAAATACCCAAATGGTAAATACCCATTAAAATGGGTAAATTGGGTACAAATGGGTAAATACCCAGGTATTTACCCAATATGTGGGTATAAACAACAGAAATTAAAATCATCCAAATAGATGCGAAAACGCTGCATTTTAGCAAATGTTAACTGGATATGAATAAAATGACCTTTTTCAGACAAAATAAAATGTGGACTAATGTTGGTCCATATGTTGGTAGATCTGTCATATATTGTGACAGCATAATTTTGATGTTTGAGAGCTTTTAGCGCGGTTTATTGTAGTTCTCCATGCAGAAAACCATATATGCTGGATCGAGATCCATACTTTATGATATATCAGATGGATTAAACCAAGATTTCAGTGGATAATCTTATGATTTAGGTCCTCCTCGACAAAGCTATACTTTTTCGTCAACTATTTCGCACAAGCAACTCCAACGATCGATTTGACATATAAAAAGTGTAGTCCGAGTGACTAAACCTCCTTTCTGGTATTCTTTTCGATTTTCTGTGTGACAGGAAAAAATTTTGATTTCAAAATAAAATTTTAATTTACCCAAATAAACACCCAAAAAAGAAATTTATGGTAGAATCCTATCTATAAACATATAAAAAAAATCAAAAACACTCATATTTTGATACAAAATATGAAAAAACACAATTTTTGATCTTGAATTCCTCTGAAACCGCTAGACCAATTTTGGTGGCTTTTAATGTATCGGAAAGCTGAAAGTGTTATCTGTCGAACAAAACCAGGAAAAACGATTCTGATCCACTGTGCGGTATATGTGACACCGTGGTGCAATGGTATGCACACCCGAGGCAACATCAAATTTTCAACGGTGCAAAATACCCCTCAGTGTAATGTTGGCAACATTTCCTGAGTATTTTAGCCATGTAAAACTTCTCTACAAGCGGTGTCTCAAGACGATAAACAGTAGGTCCCATATCATTGAGCTAATACGAATCGAGGTGCACTCATTCTGGAATATTATTATTAATTTTACTGTGTAACTTTTATATTTATATAAGCATATGGACTAAACATATCCTTTAGTCACTCATTTTTGGGATACCCTGTAAATTGGACGTTGAATAATACATATCTTTACAAAACAATTCAATATTTCTAAACCTTCTCCAGCTCCTCCTTCCATAGTCATTGTCCTGAATCTTAAATAACGTTACATAGATATAGATAACACCCACCATTAGATATGTATCAATGCGAATTTATTTATTTGTATTCTGTCTCGATTGTGGCTACGTGAGTGTGTTCATACCTACATACACACAACATACCTACATACATACATATACAGGTAAGCTAGTGCTCCTGCTACCCAATTCCAATTTCAGCTGCGGGCAAACACTTGTTATTAAGACTTATAAGAAAAATCACTTACCTTTAATTTGTCCTTAAGGTTTATTTTTCGATTGGTTATTGTCTTCTTCTTGTTGTTGTTGCTGTTTTTACTTCTTGGTATTTTTTAGCTTTAGCTTACACGGGGCTTTTGGATTTTTGATTTCCAGTTAAATAGAATTAATTGGATACACTTCGTTTATACTGATTTGATGTTTGACTTGGAAATATGATGGTCAGATTTTTATTTGTTTTAATTTTTTTTAAACTTTTTTCTTATTGATGTCACAAAGAACACAAATTATTTTTTTATATTTTTCAAAACGATAATATTTTCAATTTTATTTTCTCTTAAATTTCGTTTGGCAAAGTATTTTTTTCTTCTTTGAATTTTTTTGCACCAAATTTTCTAAAACGCAGATAAAATATTATTTTCTTTCTTCTCTCTTTTGTTGTTGTAGTTGTTGTCGTTTACTCTTTAGTTTCTAATTGAAATCCTTTAGGCTATTGTTGTTGTTTTTTATTTCACTTAAGATGTTGTTGCGTTTATTTTTTCTTTTGGTTTCTTTCTTCGAAATGGTTTTTTCTTCGTTTTCGTTTTTGGAATACCTTTGTGAATTTGTTTGTCTTCTTCTTGGGTATGTTTTGTGCCTGTGTTTGTGCGTATCTTTCTTTTGGTATTTATAAACAAGCAAATAGAAATACAACACTTTGCATAGCTTGGAATATTTCCCACTGACTGACTGACAGAATAAATCTGGTCTGGTGGCTAAACTAAACACTTTGACTGGCGCTTGACTGGTGGTTGGTCACATTAACTTGAGCTCAAAACTCTTCGACGTCTCTAACTAAACTGATATGAAAATCCTAAAAGACAACATCTTAAAAACCGAAACTATAAGCTGGCATGTGTGCCCATGCGGGAATGTATAACACTATCAATAAACATTCGTGTAGATACCCGATGAGTGCTCTTTTATCTCTCTGGCTTATTGACTCTCTCGCTCTGGGGCTGTTTTTGCTCCAGCTGACAACCCCTCTAACAAAAGCTTCAACAAATTACTTTGTAAAGGAAATCTCGGAATTTCTCTCTCTTCCCACATCTCATGCACTTTTCTCTCTCAATGTTCGCCAAACTGTTATACACCCGATAAGGAATAGTTTTCAGCTTAGCTCCCCAAATTATTATTTTCTTTTATAAAAAAGCTTTCTCTTTTTCATAACCAAAACAAATAAATAGAGCCCCACTTCTCAGCCATGTACGCACACACACATACACACTTAGCCATATCCGCTCGTATTTAGTCCTTTTGTTTGCCTTTTATATCTCTCGGTGTGTGTGTGTGGCTGTGTTTGTGTTACGAGTATGCCCGTAAAACACTTTTTTACCTGGTTTATGTTTGTTTATTATTATTGTTGTTGTTTTTACCCCTGCTGCTGGCTGCGACGAGCTTTTAAGGTTCTTACGAGAGTATATTTATTTTGTATCTTCTTGGCTTACTTACTTTCATCGACACAACAAACACAATAACACACATCCTTACATATTATACAAACAAACAAAGAAAATAAAAACAAGCTCCTCGGCCCCACATTTAAACGTGGGGCTGGCTACACGTGTACGTGTATTTCATATCATCCAGGACAAAGCTAAGCTGTGACACAATAAAGTGGTATTGCTGGGGCCTTATCATTTTGAAGAGAATTTTTTATTGGCTGTTATTTTTTAATCCTCTGCCGCTAAAATGAATCCAAAATTCGATCAGGGTAAACAATATAATACACAACAAACTAGTATAACAGCAAAGTCTTTTGATAGCCGGCCAAAAGCTGTCCTTATGGCACACCAATAGTCTTTATAGAGGACCAAAAGTACTTCTAACAAACAATCGAAATATTTAGGGATCACGGATCCCTAAGTTAAAAAATTCATCTAAAAATGTCTTCAATCGGGCGGCACCTTTATATGGGTCTATATCAAAACAATCAATCAATTTTTGGTGGAGATGTTCTGTGATCATTGGGAAACTCAAACGTCAAATTACAGATAGTTCGGTGAAAACATATAGTTTAAATTGTCAAAATAACTGAAATCAGAGGGTGCCGTTATATAGAGCTATACAAAAGCATGGATCTATGTTGACAAATTTTGGTCGAATGTCAAAGATTGTTGTTGGTAATTTTTGGTGGAGATGTTTTGTAGCCATCAAATGTTAAATTATAACTAATTCGGTCAAAAAGTGTATCTAAAATTCTCAAAATACCGAAAATCGGGATGTACCGTTTTATGGGGGCTATACACAAATTTGGACCTATGTTGACAATTACCACTGGGTATATGAAACGATAAATTACAGGTAATTCGTTTAAAAAAATTTGTGTAAAACATTCAAAATACCGAAAATGGGGGGGGGGGTCCGCCATATGGGCCGATATACGTGAACCTGGAACTATGTTGACAACTTTTGATTGAGATGTTTTGTGGTCATTGGGAATATCAAATGTTAAATTACAGGTATTTCTGTCAAAAAATGTAGCTAAAATCCTCAAAATACCGAAAATCGGGAGGTACCGTTATATGGGGGCTATACCAAAATTTGAACCTATGTAAACAGTTTTTGGTGGAGATGTTTTGTGGGCATTGAGAACATCAAATGTTAAGTTACAGGTAATTCGGTCAAAAAGTATAGCTATAGCTATGCTTCTCAACACCCTCTCTCACCGACAAACTGACAATTGCCGCAAGGAAAATGACCTAATGTAAATATGGACTATGAGCGCTATACCAAAATTTAGACCCACGTTGACAATTCGTGGTGGAAATTTGTTGCGACAACTGGGAACATCAAGTGTTAAATTACAGTTAATTCTGTAAAAAAATGTAGCTAAAATCCTCAAAATACAGAAAATCGGGAGGTACCGTTATTTGGGGCGATACTAAAACATAGACCTTTGTTGATGGTTTTTGGTGGAGATGTTTTGTGACCACTGGGAACCTCAAATGTAAAATTGCAGGTAGTACGTTAAAAAAAATGTAGCAGAAAACCCCAAAATACCGAAAATCGGGATGTACCGTTGTTTGGGGGGCTATACTAAACATGGACCTATGTTCACCGTTTTTGGTGGTGGAGATATTTTGTGACCACTGGAAACTTAAAATGCTAAATTGCAGGTAGTTTGGTCAAAAATTCTTCCTAAAATCCCCAAAATACCGAAAATCGGGAGGTACCGTTATATGGGGCTATACCAAAACGTGGGCCGATATAGCCCATCTTCGAACCTGACCTGCCTATGGAGTAAATACACTCGGGTGCAAAAATATAGCTCAGTTATTGCGGACGCTAGAGTGATTACAACAGACGGACATGACTACATCGGCTTAGGATTTTATCCTGATCAAGAATATATATACTTTATAGGGTCGCAAATGTTGCAAACAGAACAAGTAAAAAAAATATCAGTCGGCTTTGCCGACAGAGATATACCCTCAGCCTGTGTATATTGAAAAAATTTTTTCCCAAAATACCTATGTATTTAGGGCGTTTGAACCGACAAAAATGTTGATTAGGATTAAAGATCAAAAGTTTTGCGGAGGAGATACTAAAAGGAATGGATCGACATTGACCATTATGGAAGTGGATCTCCAGCCACTACATATGGAGCCATAGGGGGTTTTTACACTCATCGGGCTGTTTGCTCAAGAAGTATGGACTTGCCCCTAAAAAAACTTTTACCATCGTAATTGAGGCAGCGAATGCAAGTTGCTTCAACAAAAATCAAAGTGATTCGATATCAGGTCTTAAAGTGAACTTATCCGAAATTTTGTGTGGGAGGTACCGGATGTACGAAACAAATATAGTCCATATTTGAACCTGATCTATAACTGGTAGATATATTAGGATGTGTAAAGTATAGACCAATTCGGCCACTCCCTTCAAGTGTTACCGTACGAACAAATTTTCCGAACATTTTCGAACTTTTGTGGGGGAGGTACCGGAAGGAGTGGACCGATATAGCCCATCTTCGAACTTAAACTAAGTTTAGGTAAAATATTACGAATGACAAAATTTGAAGGAAATCGGTTTATCCGTTCGAGAGTTATCGTGCGCTCCATCCAGCCAGACAGACAGACGGACGAACATTGCTCAATCGACTCCAAATTGTCTGAAACACATTTCGTCCAAACATACTTGGGGTCTAAAACCATTATTTCGATGAGGCACATTTTGCCCGTATGAAAGTGTATATACCCTCGTTAGCATAAATGCTAAGGGTATAAAAACAAACTTAATGTACCCTCCATACTATGGTGGAGGGTATAAAAATGTGCCTCATCGGAATAATATACCCGAAGTATATTTGGATGAAACCCGTTTCAGACAATTTAAATCTTTCTTTCTGCTTGTAGGAGGGCTCGATAACTCTCGAACGGATCAACCGTTTTGGTCCAAAATTTGGTTTTCGTAATATTTTGTACAAACGTAGATCGAGTAAGAAGATGGACCATACCGGTTCACTCCTCCGGGTACTTCCACCACAAAAATTCAAAATGTTTCGTTAAATGGTGAGCACCCAAACTCTCTAAGGAAGAAAACGATTTGGTTCAAACTTTGCAAATAGTAATATTTCTTCCAGAGATAGATCAGTAGTGGAATTCTGTAACTCATTTTTCGAGTTACCGACAAAAATCGGTAAAATGAAAATGCTTAAATTTCGGTAGTTAACGAAAAGTTAATAACCAAAATAAAGTTGTCGCTAATTCCTTCGGATGACAGTAGTGTTGTCAAATTGTATTGATACTTTTCATCCATAATTTTGCCTTTAAATTATACTGATTATTGTTGGTAACTCAAAAAAACTATGGGCCATATCGGTCAGCTCCTTCAGGTACCTCCTACGCAAAATTTCAAACTTTTTGGCACAAGTACAGTTTGGAACTCTTCTAGGATCGCCATGAATTTTTTTGCAGGAGCTTGTGCTCGCGGCTCCTTTTACGGCGGTACAATGTTTTCGCGGGCAAGTCCCTACTTACTGAGACAAGGGTGCAAAAGCTCTAAAAAACCCTGCCAGCACTAACTCAAATTCGAAAACTTACGAATCGAGTATCCGATTCGGCCGAAATTTTGCATATTGTAAAATTTCCCTTGTTTCCAAACATACACGCAGAAAAATATATATTAGAAATATTTTTGGATCCAAACAAATATTACTTTGGGACAGGTTTCAAGCAAATATATGTTTGGATCAAAACATAATTTGTTTGTGTCCAAACAAATATATGTTTGCAACATTTTGTAACATATCTCAATTTTATTTGTTTGGGTACAAACATATTTTTTATGTTAGAACATATTTTTCATGGGTGGACAGAGGATGTTTGTCAACGAGAGTAACGACAGTGCTCTCGCGTATGCGTCAAACAGGTGTGTTTCTTGTTTTGTTGTTGTTAACCAACGTACACGCAGAGAAAAAATATTTTTCGGTTTTGTTGGAACAAAAATATTTATTTTGGTTCCAAAAATGTGTTTGTTTTGTACAAATATAGTGATCCAAATCCAAAAATACCATCTTTTGTTCCGAACATAGAAAACAAAAACAACTTTCGAATTTCCGCAATATTGTAAAAATCGTTAACAATACCGATTGTAGGAACAATCATAATCTACATTTTTTACAAAACATATTGTCAGCCCTGAAAACCAGATACAAAATTTTTTGATTTGAGTGTATATACTTCTCATATACACTTTCCACACAACTTTGATATAAATATCGCGTATAATATTACGAGCATTGATGAACGCAATACATGGTTTGCTACTTTAGCTGACAACAAAGACAAACAAAAAGCCACAAGTAGCCACCACAACATAAGGAATAATTAAACACCATAACAAACATGAAAAGGAAAGAAGAATGAAACAAAACAGAAACAAATAAAAACAAGAGTCTCACAAGTACATACACACAAAAACAAAGGTAAAGGCAGCATGTCATACAAACACATCACAACTCACCAAAATTGTTTTTTCAACACGGCATCGAATAGCGAGAGAAGAGAAACAAATTTTCGAAGAAAAGAGAGAAATATTGTTCAGTTGACACAAACTATTTTCGGATTTAGAATACTACATGAGGAATCCAACAATATGTTAACAATACATATTTTGCTCTTGGAATATTGTTGGATCAAACATATTTTTTTCTCTGCGTGTAGCAAGCGAAGAGGAAAAGAAATAATGGTATGAATTATGTTTTTTTTTCTTCAGTTTTTTTAATTTGTGTTATATTTCACATCTAAGGAGAAGAGTTCAACGATGTTTCCATATTTTTTCTTTTTAAAAGTGTGACTATTTACAAATTATTTCATTCAGTCTTTATTTTACTAAAGTGTGTTATGGAATTATTTTATGTACATATGTATGTGTCTGTTGTTAATTTGCCTTTCATTAAACAGCCACCATCCATAAATGTGTGTATATAATGGAAATAGCCAGTAAGCGCTTACTGAGAGCAAGTGAGCATACATTTCAATGTGTTCTACATCAGTGTGAGGCATTGTGAGTGCCGTGAGCGTAAATTTACTCTCGCTTACCACCAGTTAGAGTCTACACAAGTTGTGAGCGAGAGTAAATTTACGCTCACGAAATTCACAATTCCTCACATTGTTTTACATTGAAATTTACGCTCCCTTGCTCTCAGTAACCGCCCACTTGTGCATGTGTTTGTTTTTTTTTTTGTGGCTTTTGGGTTTGTATTTGTTTGCATCCAAACATATAATTTGTTTGCACCCAAACATATGTTATGTTTGGGGCTGCTTGCAAACAAATATATGTTTGCTGCAAAATATGCTTGGGACAAATGTTAGAGAGGCCGTTTTTTCTGTGTGTATATTAAACTCCAAGAAGGTCTATATAGGAAAATACCTTCGAGTACCCTCACACAAGTTCACTATTTTTGCTTAAGTGCAGTTTAATGAATATTCGAGGATCGTTTGCAAATTTTTACCGAAATTACTCCTCGTGGCCTTGTATACAGCGATATAATGTTTTTCGTTTTTCAAAAAAAAAAAAAAAACACGGTGACCAACCGAAATGGATGAATTTTAGTATTTAGTCTTTTATGGGGGTATAAAATATTCCAGAAGAGAATTTTCCGTATAGATCCACGTTTTCATATAGGCCACGTAGAAGGGTACCTTGCGATTTTCGATATAAAAACCGATTTTAGATTTTTTGAAGGTTTCAGCGCAATTACCAAACCGAAATTGATAACATTTGGTATTTAGCTCTTGATGGGGGTATGAAAATAATTGCCAATATTAGTCCACGTTTTCATAAAGCACCCGTACAAGGTACCTCCCAATTTTCGATATTTTAAGGGTTGTGACCTTAATATCCAACCGAAATTGCTGAAATTTGGTATTTACTCTTGAGGGTATACAACTTTCCACCAGTAATTTATCGGTATAGGTCAACGTATTCATATAGCCCCATAACCCCTCTCGATTTACGGTATTTTGAAAATTTAAACGTAGTTATCAAACCGAAATGGCTGAAATTTGGCATTTAGCTCTCGCAAATTTGTAAAAATAGGTCAATGCTTTGGAAATTACAACGATTCCGATCAATGTAAGCTCTTTTAAAAGATTTTGCAATTGAAGACAAAAGGATTTTCCAATGAAAGACAAAAGAATCTTCTGAAAGAAGACGAAAAAGTCTTCTAATGAAAGCCTTCTAATGGAAAACTGAAGCTCTTACGATGAGGTGTCTTTTAATGGAAGAACCATGTAAAAAAGAATCAGCCGGATTTGCTGACATCTGAATACCTATAGCCTATATTGTACAAAAGGCAACAGTTAGAAGCGACGAATACCTAACCGCTATGCGACCGGTTTCATTCAATACCTCGGCGGTGGGTTCTTCATCAACGGATTGATCCGAAACCACACTACATCAGCATTCCGGCCTGCGGCTGCAACATCGGTGCAACAATTTTTGTATTTGTATCGTTTTTCTGGGTTGAGAACAGCATATTCCAGAATGTCGGAAGTGGAGATGGGAGACTAGCTATCCTTTCCAAACCGTCTATTCAATACAAACCTATCTCGCTTGAGTCGCGCCGCGCTTTTATCAATCGTGGGAAAGCTAATTTGCCTAGTTTCAGAGAGGACATAATCACAGCTACAACCATTCGCGTTAGTAATGCTGAAAAAGCAGAATTAGCCAGAAGTCTGGAAAATAGCCAGGAAGGTCCCGCTTTTGAAGGCTGGCAAGGATGCTTCAAACGGTGAATCAAACTGACTGATTTCGCTATTGTAGCCCGTAGCAACTACTCTTGAGACTTTAATCCTATGCATATCATTTTCGTGACATTTTTTAAATATTGGGGGGAAGTACCGGAAGTTGGGAACCGGTATTACCAATCTTCGAACTGAAACTAAGTTTGAACAAATCGGATGATAAGTTCGAGACACATGGTGACATAGGGGGTTTCTACATCTTTCAAGTTGTTTTCTCAAGAAGTATGGACTTGCCCCTGAACAAACTTGTTCCGTTGCATTTCAAGCTGCGAATGCAAGGTGCTTCAACAAAAATCAAAGTGATCCGAGAGCAGGTCTTAAAGTGAACTTATCCGAAATTGTGTTGTAGTCACCAGAATGGGTGGACAAATATAGTCCATATTCGAACCTGATCTACACCCGGTAGATATATTAGGATGTGTAAAGTATGGGCCAAATCGGTCACTCCCTTCAGGAGTAATCATGCGCGCACTAAGTTTGGACAAAATATTACGAAGGCCATATTTTAGACCAAATCGGCAGATCCGTTCGAGATTTATCTTGAGCTCCAACCACTACACATAGTGTAATAGGGATTTTCTGCAACTTTCAGGCTATTATACTTTTACCGTTGTATGGAGGCCATTGAATACAATTTGTCACAACAAAAATCAAAGCTATTCGAGAGCAGAACTTTTCCAAAATTTTGTGTGGAATGTACCCAAAGGAGTGGACCGATGGAGCCCATATTGGAACCTCAACTAAGTCTGGTAGAAATTTTACGATGTGCAACGTATGGACCAAATCGACTTCAAGAGTACACGTGCACACAAATGTTCCGAACATTTTCGAACTTTTGCGGGGGAGGTACCGGAAGGAGTGGACCGATATTGCCCATCTTTGAACTTAAACTAAGTTTTGACAAAATATTACGAAGGCCAAAGTTTGGACCAAACCGGTTCATTCGTTCGAGAGTTATCGCGCGCACCAGCCAGATAGACGGACAGACGGATGAACATGGCTAAATCGACTCCAAATTGTCTGAAACGGATTTCGTCCAAACACACTTGGGGTCTAAAACCATTATTTCGGTAAGGCACATTTTGCCGATATGAAATTGTACATACCCTCGTTAGCATAAACGCTGAGGGTATAAAAAGACCAAAAGGTCTTCTCATAGACGACCACAAATTCTTCTCATAGAAGAAAGTTCTCCTTACGGCAGACCAAAAGGTATCCCATCTCATAGAAGATCAAAAGTTATTCTTATACAAGAACAAAATATCTTCACATAGATGAAACAAAGGTCTTCTTATATAAGACCAAAAGTTATTCCCATAGAAGACCAAATGTCTTCTCAAAGAACGGTCTTCTTAAAGAAGACCAAAGGTCTTCTCATAGGAGTCCAACAAGGTATTCTTATGGAAGATAAAAGGTCTTCTCATAGAATACGAAAAATGTCTTCTTATAGAAGGCCAAATGGTCTGCTTGTAGGAGATCAAAGGGTCTTTTTATATAAGACAAAAGGTCTTCTCATAAACAGCAAAACGGTGTTTTTTATAGAAAATGAAGAAGGCCTTCTTATAAAAGAACAGACGTTCTACTTATAGAGGAACAGACGGTCTACTATTTATAAGGACCAACGGCATTCTCATAGAAGACTCTTCTCAATAAGGCCATCTTAAAGAAGACCAATAAGGCTTTCTTACAGAAGAGCAAAACGTTTGCTTATAGGAGAACAAATGGTCTTCTCATAGAAGACGAAAAAGTCTTCATAGAGTAGAGCAAAAGTTTAACTTATAGAAGACCAAAGGTCTTCTCATAGAAGACCAAAGGTCTTCTCATAGAAGACCAAAGGTCTTCTCATAGAAGCCCAAAGGTCTTCTCATAGAAGACCAAAGGTCTTATCATAGAAGACCAAATGTCTTCTCATAGAAGACCAAAGTTCTTCTTATAGAAGACAAAAGGTCTTCTCATAGAAGACCAAAGGACTTCTCATAGAAGACCAAAGGTCTTCTCATAGAAGACCAAAGGTCTTCTCATAGAAGACCAATGGTCTTCTCATAGAAGACCAAAGGTCTTCTCATAGAAGACCAAAAATGTATTTATATGGAAGACAAAACGTCTTCTCATAGAAGACCAAAAAGGCCTTCTTATAAAGGACCAAAAAGTCTACTTATAGAAGACAAAAAAATCGTCTCGGATGCTAAGTTTAAATACTGTAAAGATTATAGACGATGTTACTATAGTCCGTCCTATTCAAATCTGCTATTCTCAATAAGAACAATGTTTTTCACATTATTCACAACCCTATGAAAAAACTACACTGAGAAGAGTTTTTCTATCATTACCCCACTGCACTCAGTAAATACTTTTGTCATAATGACATTTCATTTCAGAATTTCTTTTTTCAACAATCACTTCTTAAAACATTTTAGTGATGAGGTTATGAGGTTCCGCACCGATTAGGCTATCAACATTTGCAACACATTTACTTTGTTTGTATGCAAACATATATCTGATGAGGGGAGGTACTTCAATAACCTTTCCTTTTCGCCAGCAAACAAAAGAAAATACAAATGCAAATCTAGAATCATTTGTCACGAATAACAAAGGCAATAACAAGCTAAAGGGGGAAGGGAGGGAGTAGTACAAGTCCCCCATTTTATTTCTCAATAAGGTAAACTGAGCCGACAACCAACTAGGAGAAATACATACATACATACAAGTATATGTATGTGCATATACGATACTCAGCTTGAAGAAAAAAAAGAAAACAAATACACAAATATAAATAAAGGAACAACAAAAATATTGATCACAAACCGACGGATGGGTGTGTGTGTGCGTTGCAACTATAACAATAGTTGACGAGAGGAAGGACCTGATAGTTTTGGAAAATCAAATACATTTTTGGCGAAAAGGAATTTTACAGTTCTTTAGCACTTATGCCCACAACTTTTTTTCAAAAGAAAGAAAACATTCCTGGAAAATCGACAATAACCTACTTGGTCCTCAATACCATACCAATACTTTCGGAGGATAGTAAAATTATAGTCTTGTAAGCCCATACTAACGTCACTATTGTGCCAGAGTAGATGTAAGTAGTGGCCCTAAATATTGGGACTTTCAAGGTCCATATTTCAGAAAGTATCGGCTTCTTCTAGAAAAAAGTACTGTTGTTGTCATAGTCATAAGAACCACCCGCTTTAAAACGTTCAACACGATCATTGAAGTGATCTTAAACAGGGTTTAAGCGCTAAAGTGTTGAATTTTTGTGGATAAGTTACCTGAAGGGTAGTCCCCCTTGAAACTTGATTTAAGTTCGAGAGAAATTTTCGTCTGGCATATTTTATAACTCCATGGAAGTCATTTCGGTGGGATATTGACGTCACAACCCTCAGAAATACGAAAATCGGAAGGTACCGTTCTATGGATCTATATCGAAACTTGGACCTATACCGAAGAATTTCAGTTGGAAATGTTTTTACCTCCGACGTAGAGTAAATACCAAATTTCAGTGGCTGATTTTCGGTATTTTGAAGATTGTGGCCACAAACCTTCAGAATACCGAAAATCGGGCTATACCGTTCTATAAGGGCAATATGAAGGCGTGGAGCTATACCCAAAAATTTCAGGTGGAAAGTTGTGTACCCCCAACGAAGACTAAGACCAAATTTCAGCTGTTTCGGAGGAATATTGAGGCCACAGCCTTCAACATATCGGAAAATGGGATGTACCGTTCTATGGGACTATATAAAGGCCTGGACCCATACCGACAAATTTAGAGGGGAAAGTTCAATACACACAATGAAGGCTAAAAACCAAATTTCAGCCGTTTCGGAGGAATATTGAGGCCACAACCTTTAAAATACCGAAAACTGGGAGGTATTGTTCTATGGGGGCTATATGAAGGCGTGGACATATACCGACAAAATTCCTAGGAGAAAATTGTATACCCCAACGATACCCAAAATTAAGCCATTTCTGAGGAATATTGAAGCTACAACCTGCAAAATACCGAACATCGGGAGGTATTTTTGTATGGGGGTTATATTAAGGCGTGGATCTATACCGACTAAGACTAAAATTTCAACAATTTCGGTGGAATATTGATGCCACAAACTTCAAATTACCGGAAATCCGGAGATACCGTTCTATGGGGGCTATATGAAGGCGTGGATCTAGGGAGACTTGGGTGCCACCGTGGTGCAATGGTATGCACACCCGCCTTGCACGCTGAAAGTCGTGGGTTCGATTCCCCGTGCAGGCAACATCAAACACTTTTTAACGGTGGCAAAATACCCCTCAGTAATGTTGGCGACATTTTCTGCGTATTTCAACCATGTAAAATTTCTCTGTAAGTGGTGTCTTAGGACACGCCGTTCGGACTCAGCGATAAACTGTAAATCCCATGTCATTGAGCTAATATGAATCGGGGTGCACTCATTGATATGAGAGAAGTCTCCCTTGTCCCAATGAGGACTAAGTGCCAAATTTCAGCCATTTCGGAGGAACATTGATGCCACAAACTTCAAATTACGGAAAATCCGGAGGTACTTTGCTATGGGGGCTATATGAAGGCGTGGATCTATATCGACATATTTCATATGGAAAGTTGTATACCCCAAATGAAGACTAAATACCAAATTTCAGCCTTTTCAGTGGATTATTTTAGCCACAACCTTTAAAATACCGAAAATCGGGAGATACCGTTCTATGAAGGCGTGGACCTATACCGACTAAATTCTGGGTGAAAGTTGTATACCCCCAACGAAGACTAAGTACCAAATTTCAGCCATTTCGGTGTGATAATTAAGCTAAAACCTTCAAAATATCGAATCGGGGTGGTACCGTTTTATGGGGCCCATTTGGACCGATATAGCCCATTTGCAATACCAAACATCCTAGGAGTAATAGAAATTTGTATACCATATTACAAAGCTCTATCTTAAAAATTGCGAGATGTATCTTGATGTACTTACTTACTTAGTTGGCCCATTAGAGAACATTTGTTCTATAGACCGAACTAAGAAAAGATCTCCATTCCTCTCTGTTTTTCGCTTGACTTTTTGGAATACCGCGCCTTTTCATTTCTTCATCCACTTGTATGCTCCATCGAAGCTTAGGCCTGCCGATTCTGCGTGCACCGCCATGTGGCATGTATTCATACGCCTTTTTAACGGGTTCATCATCGCTCATTCTCATGATATGGCCTAGCCAACGCAATCGTTGCATCTCGATACGTTTAACTATATTCATAGAGCTCGTGGTTCATACGACGTCGATATTCACCGTCAACGCAAATCGGCCCGTAGATCTTTCGAAGAATTTTCCTCTCAAACACACCGAGCACTGCCTTATCTGCTTGCGCAAGTACCCATGCTTCGGAGCCATACATTAGCACGGGTAGTGTCAGCGTTTTGTATATTGTTATTTTTGTTTGACGAGATGTGGCTTTGTTTTTAAATTGCTTACTTAGACCATAGTAGCATCTGTTGGCCAATACAATTCTTCTTCTTATTTCACAACTGATGTTGTTTGTTGTGTTTATGGCAGTGCCGAGGTAGACGAAGTCTTTAACTACCTCAAAATTGTAGGTACTAACTTCCACAGTTGGTCCGAGCTCTATGGACGCTTTGCTCGTCGACACCATCAATTTGGTCTTTTCGCCGTTTACCGCCAGACCCACTTTCGCAGATTCTGCTTCGACCTTCATAAAGGTATCAGTTACTTCCTTTACTGATTGTCCCATGATGTCTATGTCATCAGCATAAGCAAGTAACATGTGGCTATTGGTGTAAATTGTGCCATTTCTTTTGACATTTGCATCTCGTATTACCATTTCCAGCAAAATGTTGAATAGGTCACACGAAAGGCTGTCTCCTTGTCTGAAACCTCTTTTGGTACAAAATTCTTCGGAGAGGTTCTTTCCAATTTTAACTGAGGTCCTAGTATCTGTTAAAGTCATCTTACAAAGCCGGATGAGCTTTGCGGGGATACCAAATTCAGACATTGCATGGAATACCTTTGATCGGAGGGGACTATCGAATGCTGCTTTATAATCGACAAAAAGGTGATATGTGTCGATCTGCATCTCTTGGGTCTTCTCTAGGATTTGCCGCAGGGTAAATATCTGGTCAATGGTGGACTTGCCAGGTCTAAAGCCACATTGGTATGGTCCAATTATTTCGTTGACCATTGGCTTTAGTTGTTCGTCGGGTACGCGTTCTTCCTGCCAGATGGTGCTAACTAGCTGATGCATACACCTTATCAGCGCGTCGCTTCCGTTTTTAAACAGCTCGGCTGGTAAGCCTTCGGCTCCTGCTGCTTTATTATTCTTCAGCCGGTTGATTGCTGTTTTTACCTCATCTTGGCCGAGCGGTATACATTCTATACCATCTTAGGGGATTGGATCTGCGGTATCATCGTCTTCGTTACTATTGGATACCAGCAGATTGGAGAAATGTTCCATCCATATCCTGAGCGCGCTATCTGTATCTGTTACCAGATTACCTTGCTGGTCTCTACAGGAGGATGTGCCTGTACCAAAGTCATCTGTTTGATGTTTCACTCTTTGGTAGAACTTTCGGACTTCATTCTGGCTCCTGTACATGTCGATTTTTTCACACTCCCACGTTTCCATTTCTCTCTTTTTCTTGCGGAAAAGACGTTTCTCTTCTCTCCTTTTCTCCCGATATCTCTCTCGTGCGCTACGCGTTGCTACTGATTGTAAAGTAGCTCTGTATGCCGCATTTTTCTCTTCGGTAGCAGCACGACACTCCTGGTCATACCATGAATTCCTTTGTGGAGGTCTCTGGAATCCAAGTATGGATTTTGCGGCTGTTTGCATGGAGTGGGCAATATGTTGCCATTGTGCTGTTATGTTATCGGGACAAGGAGTGCTCGCGTTAAGCAATTGGGCTAGTTGAGTGGAATATGCTGTGGCTATCTGTTGTGTTTGCAGCCTATCGATGTCCAACTTCCGCGTTGTGTCTGTTCGTGCTTTATTTGCCACGTTTGGACGGGTACGTATCTTTGCTGCAACAAGGTAGTGGTCCGAATCAATGTTTGCCCCTCGGAACGATCGTACATCCAACACGCTCGATGAATGTCTTCCATCTATCACAACATGATCAATTTGATTACTTGTTCTTTGATCTGGAGACAGCCAGGTGCCCTTATGAATATCGAGATGATTAAATCTGTTACTGCTAACTACCATGTTTTTTGCAGCTGCAAAGTCTATCAGCCTCATACCATTGTCAGATGTTTCACTGTGGAGACTGAATTTCCCGACTGTTGGGCCAAAGATATTCTCCTTTCCAATTTTGGCATTAAAATCGCTTAGAATGATTTTAATGTCATGGGCAGGGCAACGGTCATATGTTTCTTCTAAGCGCTCGTAAAATATATCTTTGGTCTGTTCGTCCTTTTCTTCAGTGGGAGCATGAGCGCAAATAAAGCTGATGTTGAAGAATTTAGCTTTTATTCGAAATGCAGCAAGTCTTTCATTCACTGGGGTGAAGCTGGATACCAGATGTTTTAGTCTCCGACTAACTACGAATCCGCAACCAAACTCATGCTTTACGTCATGGCAGATATAATACAGTGCGTCACCTTTAGATGTTGTTGTGACGCCTTTCCCAATCCATCGTATTTCCTGTATGGCAGTAATATCGGCCTTGTACTTTTCAAGTACGTCTGCCAATGCGAAGACTGCACCTTTTCTATAAAGAGTGCGAACATTCCAGGTGCAGATTCGCAGATCATGGTCCTTAAAACGTTTGCGGGGTTCGTCAACTTTAGAGGGGTTTGTTTTTCTTTTCTTTCGTTTTTTCATAGTAGGCTGTTTTTTCTAGGGGAGGGTTACTAACCCGACGCCCAAACCCAAGTTTTTAACGTTCTTATGGGTGAACGCGCGGCACATGTTAGCTCACTACCTTTAACGGATGTTAAAGGCAGTTCCCCAGGTGACAAAATTCTTAACTGTTTAAAATATACGACCCTGACAAAATGATATCTTTTGACATCAAGGAATTAAGATTTGGGGTGCCATAACCGCAAAAGTACAAGTGATGGGGTAAACGCATGTCATGCTACGGTGACAGAATATGGTTAATTTTCTTCCCATGGCTCAAAAAATTGCACACAGTGTGATTCTCACAATTGAAGAAAATTTCCTATTTTTATACCCTACACCACTATGTGGGGAGGGTATTATAAGTTGGTTTTGCCCAAAAAGTTTGTAACGCATCGAAATAATGGCCGTCGACCCATATTTATATATACCAAAATGATTGTCTCGTCGAGCTGAGTCGATCTGGCTAAGTGTGTCCGTCCGTCCGTCTGTCCATCTAAACCTTGTAACGTTACAGGTCGCAATTTTGATTGGATGTCACGAAATTTTGGGTGTTGATGAGGGTCCCTAAGGGGAAGAAGCCTATTTATTTTGGTGATGGTCGGATAATATTCAGGGGTCGGAATGTGAAAAAAAAACTTATTTGGAGAAAAGGCCAATGTTTTATTTCAAATCGAATATCTCTATTCTGTAAGAGGTATATCGAAAGCAAAAGCTGACAAGGAAAGTAGAAAATATCACCTTTACAACGATGTGAAGTAGGTTGTCATAGGTGGTCAAACGACAGAGTAATCGCAATAGTCAGTAATGCATCCCTTTTCCCATTTTTTGTGCAATCACACTACAGATCGGAATTTTGATCGGATCCTCACGAAATTTTTGGGGTTGATGGGGTTCTCACAGAGAAAGAAGCCTATTGATGGTTGGCGTACATCCCACTTTTCCATTTTTTATTTGAGTTGTACTGACAATGCACTTAAATGAGTTTCAACAAAATTGGCCTGTATTAATGAAGATATTCAGAGCAAAGGCGCTAAGCTATCCCAATTTTAATATTTTGAATTTTACCAGTCAAAAGCTTATTCACAGGGGTAGTGGTGTAGGGTATCACATAGTCGACCCCGACCCGACTATAGCCTTGGCTCACTTGTTATAATTTGGGTAGGAAACTACTAACCTCTCCTAAATTTATGCTAAATTGCTCTTTGGATTCGTTTACGGTAGGTACTCAGTTTACATTCAATTTGGAGGGTGCTGAGTGTTTTTTCCATTGTCTGGTAGACAGGGATGATATTTTACAGAATCCAGAATTATAAGCGGTCATTACTTGAAACCATATTTAAAGCTTAAAGGCTTTTTGAGCAAAACATTGCACTTGTTGCATAGATAATCTGACAAACCAATGTGCAAAAACAAAAACATTAAATGAACTCTTTGATATCACCAAGGTAAAAGGCGAATGGATGTGCCAAAAAGATGAGAACCTCTACAAACTGAAATTGAGAAAAAAGGCCGCGTTGGTTACTCCAGCGGCAAATCTGTGGATTCCAATATCACCCACTCATCGAAGTGAAAGAGGGCAATGGAAACGAACGTCTCCACACTTACCAGCTCGGCGAAACCTGATTGTTCTTAAAGTAGGACGGACTCATCCAACAGCAGTGCAGATAGTTCTTGGGAGAATGACGATGATGCATCAACGAGCAAAACCAAACGTAGCCCAATATGCAATGCAAGGCGATTTTTTAAAGCTCAAAGCTGCAACGGTTTGACGCCAGCCTTTCTGCTAAGGACTTTGAAATCCCAACTCCAACTTTGACAGCGAACACCTTGAGAGCTTTGAATATCAGACCGTGGTCACAAGAATAAATCTAACGAAATTATATTGGCAGCGCCCAAATTAAAAGTTGGGAAAGATCGCACAATCGCAAAAGCTGGGGATCAATTGTAATGATTGTTTACAGGCGTTGTAGTTCGACTGCAGCAAATGTTAAAAGAGCAAGATCACCCCATAGCCATCTGCAGCATCTGGTGCTGGATGGCGTTCTTCGACTTGTCATGGAAGAAGAACACCGACTAAATCACCAAAAATCGATTGTTTTGGGTGTGCAGGATTTAATAAGCAATTATGGTCAATTGAATGCAGCCTTCACCAATGGTAAAACTAAGATTATGGAAAGAGGCGGCTGGAGAGACGACACGATGTTTTTTCTTCCGTCATTTCACAGAGAGTAATGAGATACCTTTTAAAAAAGTTTAAGCAGATACCAAGAATCTGCAATGCACGCCTGAAACCCGGAGCAGGTGTAGTAAAATCGGGACATTCATTTTTAATTCATAGGCTGATCATTGGTTCCGTATTGAATTTTTGAGGAAATATCTGTGGCTCTGGGTGCCACTATGGTGCAATGGTATGCACACTAGGGTTATGACTTTTTTACGACCTCTTATCCCTGTATGATTTTTTGATGAGCTTTTACCTGAGATTACATAAAATCTTAATTATAAAGTGAGTCCATAAAAAGCTTCCGCGCAAAAAGCTTTTAAAGTTTTTATTTTTTAGAAATGTTAAATATAACCGTTTGTTTCTCACTAATTTTATCACCGTATTATAATATATACATCATTTTATATTATACATATATATAAGTTTATTTCAATTATCATAAAATTAAAAATGGTTTGTGGAGGACCTTTTTTAATATTTAAATGTAAAAGTGAGTTTAGTCACTAATAGGCAAAAGGCCATTCATTCTTGCAACAGGAAATAATTTGTTGTTGGTTGAATCCATTGTTTTTAAAAAAAAAAAAAAATAAAGTGGTTTGTGCGGAAGCTTTTTTGAAATAAAATGGAATGAATGTTGTTTTAGGCATTAATATGCAAAAGTTCATTCATTCTCACTACAAGATACCATTGTTGAAAAAAATGTCAAAAAGTCATAACCCTAATGCACACCCGCCTTGCACTGAGAATGTCTACGGTTCGATTCCCAGGCCAAGCAACATCAAATTTTCAACGGTGGCAAAATACTCATCAGTAATGTTGGCGACATTTCCCGGCGACGTTTCAGCCCCGTAAAACTTCTCCACCAGTGGTGTCTTAATAAATGCCGTTCGTACTCGGCAATAAACAGTAGGTCCCATATCATATGAATCGGGCTGAACTCATTGATATGAGAGAAGTCTCCTTTGTACCTTCTGTGATGTTTGTGTATCAATTATATTATCTGTGGCTCTGAATGGCTACAAAAACGATGAATGGCTACAAAAAAGATGAATCTCCAATCAGCATTGCCTGAAACAACCTGCGCTGTAAGCGAGCGATCAAAGTTATGCAAACTTCGTACAACTCCTGCCTCTCCGAGATTCATCCAGACAACGTGAATATTTAACTTCATTGTGTGTTTGAAGATTTTGGGCGTTTTATGCAACCTTCCTGCAGAGAACGACTGATACATGTCCGCGTGTTTGTATAGCCCCCATATAAAAGTACCTCCCGATTTTGGTTTAAGATTTAGCCTTATTATCCAACCAAAATAGCTTAAATTTGGTATTTAGTTTCCGTTGGGGGGTTTAAACTATTCAGGCAGACTATTGGCGATATAGAACCTCGTTTTGAAGTACGAATAGTCCTCTTGGAACGGTTCCGCCCTATCTTCACTTTTTATTCCCTCAGCATTTACGAGTATACACTATCATACGGGCAAAATGTGCCTCATCGAAATAATGATTTTAGACCCTAAGTATGTTCAGACGAAATGTGTTTCAGACAATTTGGAGTTGAATTAGCCATGTCCGTCCGTCTGTCTGTCTGGCTTGTGCGGGTTATATAAGTCCACTCCTTTCGGTACCTCCCCCACAAAAGTTCGAAAATGTTCGGAAAAATTGTGCGCACGATAGTAACCGATTTGGTCCATACTTTGCATATCGTAAACTTTCTACCAGGGTTAGATGAGGTTCCAATATGGACTCAATCACTCCACTCCTTTGGGTACCTCCCACACAAAATTTCGAAAAAGTTCGGTTTAGGACCTGGTTTCGAATCGCTTTGAGTTTTGTTGTAGCAACTTTTATTCACCGCCCCCTATACAACGGTACACGTTTTATGTAGGGGAAGTCCATACTTCCTGAGAAAATAGCCTGGAAGGTGAAAAAACCCCTATGACACCGTGTGAAGAGCTCCGAGCGCAAAATAACTCTCGAACGGATCTGCCTATTCGGTCCAAAATTTTGGCTTTCGTAATATTTTGTCCAAACTTAGTTTAAGTTCGAAGATAACCAATAACGGTCCACTCCTTCAGGTACCTCTCCCACAAAAGTTGAAAACTTGTGCGCACGATAACTCTTACAAGGAGTGACCGATTTGGTCCATACTTTACACATTCTAGATATAGATCAGGTTCGAATATGGTCTAGATTTGTTCATTCAAAATTTCGGATAAGTTCACTTTAAGACCTGCTCTCGAAACACTTTGATTTCTGTTGCATTCACTGCCTCATTTACGACGATTCGAAGATCCTTTGGAAATGAATACCGATGCTGTTCGTTGTGGTCCTGTTTACAGCCATATTATGTTTTTCGTGGACAAGTCCATGCTACCTGGCATACTGGTCCAAAGTTATAGGATGACCCACTGAAATGACTAGTGAGCCCAGTATATATCAAAAAGGTATGACTCTCAAAATAAGACCCACTTCCATAATGGACTATGTCGGTACATCACTTTAAGTACCCCCTCCGCAACACTTTAATCCACATTGTTGTCGGCAAGTTCAAATGTCCAAAGCCGACTGATACTTTTTTACTTGTTTTAAAACTTTTAGCATTATAGTAATTTGGTATAGAAGTTTATATTTCTCCTAGGATGTTTGGTATTGAAAGTGGGCTATATCGACCCACGTTCTCATATAGCCCCCACAGAACGATACATTACGATTTTCGGTATTTTGAAGGCTGTGGCCTCAATATCGCACGGAAATGGATGATGGATTGGTATGTAGTCTTCGTTGGGGGTCCAGATCTATGTCTTCATATAGCCCCCACTTCGTCATTTTCAAATTGAAGTGGATGAAATTTGGTATTAAGTCTTCGATGGGGTATCAAATATTTCCGAAAAGAATTATCAGTATATGTCAACGTTTTCATATAGCCTCCATAGAAGGGTACCTCCCGATTTTCGGTATTTTGAAGTTTGTGGTCTCAATATCCAACAGAAATGGTTGAAATTCGTTGGGGGATTAAAACTTTTCGCCAGAAATTTGTCGGTATAGGTTCACATCTTCATATAGCCCCCATAGAAGGATTTCACCCGATTTTTGGTATTTTTAAGGTTGTGGCCTCAATATCCCACCGAAATGGCTGAAATAGAAGGTATCGCCCGATTTTCGTTATTTTCATTATCAAAAAGAAATGGTTGAAATTCTGTATTTAGTATTCGATGAGGGTGTAAAATATTCCAGAAGAGATTTATCAGTATAGGTGCATGTTTTCATATAAAGCCCATAGAAGCGTACCACCAGATTTTCGGTATTTTGAGGATTGTGGCCTTAATATCCAAACGAAATGGCTGAAATTTGGCATTTAGTCTTCGTTGGAGTTATGAAACTTTCCCCCTGAAATTTCAGGAATAGGTTTACATCTTCATATATCCCCCATACAGGCACACCTCCCGATTTTCGATATTTTGAAGGTTGTGGCGTCAATATCCAACATAAATTGTTGAAATTTGGTATTTAGTCTTCTTTGGGGGTATTAGACGTTGTAACAGAAATTTGACGATATAGGTCCACATCTTCATATAGGCCAGTATAGAACCACACCTCCCGATTTTCAGTATTTTGAAGGTTGTGGCCCTAATATCCCACCGAAATTACTGAAATTTGGTATTTAGTCTTCGATGGGGGTATAAAATATTCCAGAAGAGAATTATCAATATAGGGCAACCTTTTCATATAGACCCCATTGAAGGATACCAACCGATTTTCGATATTTTGAGAATTGTGACATCAGTATCACACCGAATGGCTGGAAATTGGTATGTAATCTTCGCTGGCAGTACAAAACTTTTCACTTGAATCTTGTCGGTATAGATCCACATCTTCATATAGCCCCCCATAGGACCGTACCTCCCGATTTTCCGTATTTTGAAGATTTCAGCGTCATTATCCAACCGAAATGGGTGTGTGTTGTCAGAGGATACAACAGATAAAATATGTTTAAAAAAAAAAAACAACGATGACGCCCCATGTGAGCTCTTTAAAGGATTTTGCAACATTTTTATTTTGAAGTGGATGTAACTTAGAAATTTTCAATCTTAAACAAGTTATCTATATCAAATGACTATCATCAGTTAAGATATTCTGCTCCTCCGAAGAGTAAGCCTCAGAGGCCTCCTCCGTAGAATAAAAGCTTAGTACATTCATAAACGAATATAGTTCGTGGTGGAGGGTAAAAACTTATCGCCGTTCTTACTTGTTTTAAAAATTTGTTGGGGAGGAGGAACCCGAAAGAGTGGACCCTATTCGAGAACCTGATCTAAGTTTGAACAATAAATTACGAGGTGCAGAGTTTGGACCAAACCGGTTGATCCGTTCGCGAGTTATTGTGCCACAATTTTATCGAAAATCATTGAACTTTTGCGGGGAGGCACTCGAAGGAGAGATTTGACAAAATATTACGATGTAGAAATTTTGGACGAATTCGGTTGATCCGTACAGTTATCGTGCCCACCAACTACCTGACAGACTAAATGACAGGGCTAAATTGACTCAAAATTAAGGGTATAAAACAATTATTTTGGTGAAGCATATTTTTGATCGTATCAGATCGTATATTTAATACTGTCATACAATATGCTAAAAACTGGAAAATTACCGTAAACCTCACTTTAAGCTTGATAACAAAATGCTCGTTTAGGGTATCACAAGCTCGATCACGCCACGAATAATGTTTGTACTGTCTTTCAGTCAATGTTTTATTTAAAAAAATCGATTTCAATGTTTTCCTTCTTTCACACATCTTCAGATGTCTACATTCAGTACATTTTCACTGAGCAAGACGTACCGAAAAAAGTCCAATTGTAGCAAATGTTTTTTCCATTCCTGAGATAGGTAGGTTCTTAACCACAAACACTATAAACTGAAAATACTCACGACACACACAAAAACACTTCGCCACAAACCAAACGAAAGAACGAACGATTCAAGAGAATAAGAGGATAACACAAGAGCTTCTTACTACTACTACTAGCACTGGCAGTAAACGAGGAAAAAAGGATACCAGGCGAATAACAACGGTGCCAATCATAATAATTCTTCTTCCACTGCAGCTGTTTTAATTTTCCTCGTATTTTTGGAGTGTTTCTTTTTTTACATCTTTGTTATATTTTGTTGTTACACATTGCCACCACACACAAACACAGCTCACGAATAAACCACAAAATTTTATGATTGTTCTCTTCCACATGGGGGGCTGGGGGAAAGGCGAGAGGAGTGTAGAGTAGAGGTAGAGCTGTTATTAAACAATTAAATGGACACAAGGAATAAAACTGAGCAAATCTAATTAAATCGCAGCTATATTAGATGGTTAGATGGATGATGGACCGACCTTTTGTCTGAATACCCCTGTAAATTTTTATATTGTCAGACACACACACACACAGAGACGCGTGCACCTTTAATACACACAATAAAGTTTATTGAATAAACCACTCACTGTTATAAAACAAAACAGAAAAACGAAGACAACAGTTCAAGCTTTAAATAAGAAACAGCCTTAAAGTATGCTATAGTTTTTTTCGTTTTTCATCTTCAAAGAGGATTTCAATTAGAAAATAAATTGTAAATAAATAAAAAACGCTTTTTTACAATGAATTAATTATTAGCGATGAGTTATGTTGTTGTTGCTGCTGCTGTTTTTAATTATTCTTGAATATTTTGTAACTTTCTAACAACAAATATTGGACACTTATTTTTATAGATTTTTATTGTAAGATTTTTTGCTTTTGTTTCTGTTGTTTTTTTTTTTTCAATAATTATTTTGTTTTCTGTGTTTTTGTTTTAATGACCAACCGTCCGCTATGAAAGCAACTCACGTTAGAAAAGACGACTTTCGTTTGCCATAGAATTCATTTTTTTCACAGGTCCCCAACGAACAAGTGAGCGAGCCAGCCAGCGAGCATAAACACACGCATCCATGTAAAACGAAAGCATCCGTTGGAGGGTACAACGGCATATTAAGGTAAGCAGAAAGAATCAAAAACACAAGAAAGCTCCGAATTTATGGGTATAACACATTTATGATTGTTTTTTGATAGTCTCTTCGTATTTTCACATACGAAAATACCAAAACACACAACAAAAGCTTTGTGCCTTCATTTTACCCACCGGCCGGACTTTTGATTTACAGCCATTTATTCGGGTTTCTTTGTTTTGGTTTAATTTCAGCTGATTGTGGCAAAAAGCTTCAGGTGATTTGATAACAAAAGCTTTCGTCCTAAGCCAGTGGTAAACAAATTGAGGCACCAGGATGCGGTTCTGTTGGGCATCTCGCAGAATGTATGGTAGAGCATATAAAAAGGAATTAAAATTTCTTGGAAACAGGTATCGTATTTTCTAGAAACAAATCTAAAAAAGTCCTATTTGAATCGTATGGAGATTAAATTTTATTAGAAGGTCAGTAAATGCAAGGAAAGAATGGTCAACCGTTGTCCAAAAACGGCCGATGTGCCAGAACAAAAAAAAAAAACAAGTAAAAAAGTATCGATCGTCTTTGCCGACAGGGATATACCCAATGTGAATAGAATAGAATAGAATACCCTATGTGAATAGAAAGGAATGTACCGACATAGTCCATTATGGACTATGGATAGATATCGCGCCCACTAATCATTTCAGTGGGTCATCGTATAACTTTTGGACAATTATGCCAGGAAGCATGGACTTGTCCACGAAAAACATAATATCGCTATAAACAGGACCACAACGAACAGCATCGGTGTACATTTCCGAACAAATCCTAAACTGCACATAGACACAACTGTTAAACTTGTGTGGAGGAGGTACCCTAAGGAGGGCCATTTTAAAAGTTAAACTAAATTGGGACAAAATATAAGGAGATATCATGCATACAATTTTACTGACATTTTTTTAAATATTGGGGGGAAGTACCGGGATTTGTGGACTGGTATTGCCCATCTTCGAACTAAAACTAAGTTTGGAAAAAATATGACGAAGGCCAAATTTTGGAGCAATTCGGTTGATCAGTTATCGTGCTCTCCAACCACTACATATGGTGCCATAGGGGGTTTTTACACATTTTGGGCTGTTTTCTTAAGGAGTATGGACTTCCACTTAAAAAAACTTTTACTGTCGTAATTGCGGCAGCGATTGCAAGTTGCTTCAAAACAAGTAAAAAAGTATCAGTCGTCTTTGCCGACAGAGATATACCCTCAGCAAAAAATTTATGTAGTTAGGTGGTTTCAAAATTTTGGTCGTATGAACCGACAAAAATGTTGATTAGGATTAAAGTTCAAAATTTTTGCGGAAAAGGTACTTAAAGGAATGGACCGACATACACCATGGGGGTGCCATAGGGGGTTTTTACACACTTCGGGCTGTTTTCTCAAGAAGTATGGACTTGCCCCTGAAATAACTTTTACCATCGTAATTGAGGCAGCGAATGTAAGTTGCTTCAACAAAAATCAAAGTGATTCAATAGCAGGTCTTAAAGTGAACTTATCCAAAATTTTGTGTGGGAGGTACGGGATGGAGTGGACAAATATAGTCCATATTCGAACCTGATCTATATCTGGTAGATATTATGAGAATGTGTAAAGTATGGACCAAATCGGTCACTCCCATCAAGAGTTATCGTGCGCACAATTTTTCCGAATATTTTTGAACTTTTGTGGGGTAGGTACCTGAAGGAGTGGACCGATATGGCTTATCTACAAACTTAAACTAAGTTTGGAAACAATATTACGAAGGCCAAATTTTGGCCGGAATCGGCATTTCTGTTCGAGAATTATCTTGCGCTTCCACCCATAAACATGGTGTCATAGGGTTTGTTTTTTAACTCTCAGGCTATTTTTCAGGAAGTATGGACTTGCCCCTGAGGAAACTTGTACCTTTGTATAGGGGACAGTGAATACAAGATGTTACAACAAAAACCAAGGCGATTCGTGAGCAGGTCCTAAACTGAACTTTTCCGAAATTTTGTGTGGGAGGTACTCGAAGGAGTTTACCGATTGAGTCTATATTGGAACCTCATCTAAGTCTGGTAGAAATTTCATAATGTGCAAAGTAATGACCAAATCGGTAACTTCCTTCAAGAGTTATCGTACGCACAAATTTTCCGAACATTTTCGAACTTTTGTGGGGGAGGTACCGGAAGGAGTGGACCGATATAATCCATCTTTGAACTTGAACTAAGTTTGGACAAAATATTACGAAAGCCAAATTTTGGACCGAATCGGCAGATCCGTTCGAGGGTTATCTTGCGCTCCACCCATAAACATGGTGTCATAGGGTTTGTTTTTCAATTCTCAGGCTATTTTTCAGGAAGTATGGACTTGCCCCTGAGGAAACTTGTACCTTCGTATAGGGGACAGTGAATACAAGATGTTACAACAAAAACCAAGGCGATTCGTGAGCAGGTCCTAAACTGAACTTTTCCGAAATTTAGTGTGGGAGGTACCCGAAGGAGTGGACCGATTGAGTCCATATTGAAACCTCATCTAAGTTTGGTAGAAATAACACGATGTGCAAAGTATGGACCAAATCGGTTATTCCCTACAAGAGTTATCGTGCGCACAAGTTTTGCGACAATTTTTGAACATTTGTGGGGGAGGTACCTGAAGGAGTGGACCTATATGGCCCATCTTCGAACTTAAATCGAATCTGGACAAAATAATTCAATACCCAAAATTTGAACCGAATCTGTTGATCCGTTCGAGAGTTATCGTGCGCACCAACCAGCCAGACAGACGGACAGACAGACAGACAGACGGACAGACATTGCTAGATCTACTCAAAATTGTCTGAAACGGATATCGTACAAACATACTTTGGGTCTAAAACCATTATTTCGATGAGACACATTTTTGGTCGTATCAAAGTGTAAATAACCTCTTTAGCCTAAAGGCTGAGGGTATAAAAATACCAAAGTAATTCGAGAGAAGTTCTTAAAGTGAACTAATCCGAAATTTTGTGTGGGAGGTACCCGAAGGAGGGGACAAATATAGTCCATATTAGAACCTGATCTATATCTAGTAGATATGTTCAAGAGTTATTTTGCGCACAATTTTTCCTATAATTTCTGAACTTTTGTGGGGAGGTACCTAAAGGAGTGAACTTATCTTCGAACTTAAATTAAGTTTGTGCAAAATATTACGAAGGCCAAATTTTGGACCGAATCGGTTGATATGTTCGAGAATTATGGTGCGCTCCAGCCAGCAAGACAGACAGACTTATAGCAAAATCAACTCCAAATTGTCTGAAACGGATTTCGTCCAAACATACTTGTGACCATGTAGTCACTAAACCGCTTGAGGAAAGTAGAATGGTTAATTCTGAATGTTTGCCTGAAGTCTACTAAGAAATTCGAAAAGCGAACAAGAGAAGACCATGAAAATGCGAGTTCCCTCACATCGATTGATTTGATTGGAATTGATGGGGCATTCGCCGTTCAGCCCTAAATTGGAATCGAAAATGCTGTTGAAGCGTTCAAAACCATGTTTTGGAGGTGCCTCAAACAGAGTGGAAAAAGTGTTTAAACAATTGGTCTGAGCACATGGAAAAATGTATAAATCATGCTGGAGAATACTTCGAAAAAAAAACAATAGAACCAATTTTGATAATAAATATTCGCATTGTTCGCACATAGTTCCCCCCGTATACATAGTTTTTGAAAGAAATGTTTTTAACATCTGGAAACAAATTACAACCAATTCCGAGGCCACATGGGACAAAAGCTTCAAAATGCCTTAAAGGGACGCATCGCGTCATATGATGGCTATACCAAAACATGGCATTCTATAGCCGATTTTCGTTACCAAAAAGTTCTACGGGCCTACCGTTTCTAGATCATGCAGATCTCACCTGACAAGTCTAAGTGGGGGAGTCCTATCCACCATATGATTGTTGGGATGACTCTTGCTGTAGCACATGTCATTGTGTTGCCGTACTGCAACAATCTTCGAGTCATTATGAAGTTGGTCAGTTCGGACGCTAGAGTTAACTCTATCTCCAGGTCTAGAAATGTGGCTGCTTTTATTAGTTGTAACAAAAAAGCTACTGGAGTTAGTTGATTAGGTTTGGCAGAACAGTTGAAAAGGTACAGTGTGTCGTGCAAGTCTGTACGTATGCTGGGGAGATGTTTTGCACGATGACATCAATCCTTGTTCTATAGGAAATTGGACAGACGTAACACCCCGATCGCAGTTGTGCCAAAAGTACTCTGGTTTGTCGTGGCAGCTGATGTTCTTCAACTGCTATAGATGGGAGTGTACTCCGAGGACCGCATTCACACAATAATTTCTTATGGCATCTGCTTCCTGATCTAGGGTTCATATCTTATATCGTTAAACCTTCCTCTCTATCTCTACATCGTGAAGATCTCCCCTACCATACCTGGGAGGGGGAGTCCCACCCACCATATGGTAATTGGGTTGACTCTCGCGAGATAAAACTGATCAAGTACTGCGATGAGAGCATGTCATTGTGTTGCCGTACTAGAAGCATCTTCGACTACTCATGCAGATGGTCCACTGATGATATAAGAAAGCACCCTGTTGCTGTACTCAGGGCTGTGTTCTGCAATTTTGAATACTGTTCCATCGTGTAGCACTAATATTCGAGTACCACATTGGCGCCGCATAGCTTACCACAGATCGGCCTATCGCGTAATATGTAGTCAACAAGGTTTCTTTATCTGCACCACATATCGGCTTGGGAATTTAGGCATTTGTTCCCACATCTCAACTTGACACATATAGCTGTGGCATGAGCAGACGACGTGAATATACTGTCTAATGTTACCCCAAGAATCTTGGGGTAGTCGGAATTCTGTTGCATTCAACCATGTGTGGCTGTTACAGACGTAAGCTGCTTACGGAGCTAATCATGGGCGTAGCCAGGAATAGCTCCCCCCTAGATCCTACAAAACAGTTCACCTTGGCTGGCATCATTAACCGGATCCCGTAACGACACAACCCTGTCCATTTCCCGGACTTCGGGAAGGATATGGGTTGCTAGCGACAGGTTGATAACTTTGGTGAGATACTCGACTCATCCAGCTGTTTCAACATTACCATGGAGATTCCACAGGAGCCCTAAGTTTTGGATGATGAATTTGCAACATCATCCATTGTAATTGTGGTGGTTCCGCCTGGCCAGGAAGAGATCTAATCTAACTAACTCAAAAGAAGCTCGACAAACTGTTGATTAAAATAACTTGCGCACCGAATCAGATTAGTCAGCGTAACGTCGCCAAACGTGACTGAGGTCAATCTTCCTTCTTTTCAGAGTTCGAGAGTGACTTAACCGTGGCTCACAATCCACTCATTCCGGCTCCAAACTTGCGCTTCTTCAGAAAATTTAGCAACATGTTTCGCTTGTGCTCACGATCAACGTATTAACTTCCAGTGTCAGTTCTCTAACTCCGGGATCACTAGGGTTGACTCGACGAAGCTTATCACGCTCATTTATCAATCCCGACGCCTCTGCTGGAAAATTTGCTCTCACTTCGGGTATTCGACCAGCAGATATATGGCGAGCGCCTGCAGCACAAATGATGTCCCGGAACGTCCTTTCTGCTACCCGAAATCAGAAGGATTGCGGTGGTTAGTGAACTCCCTAAAAACTAAGCCAATTAGTTTTCCCAAGATTGATGAAAGTGCCGCGTTCAGAGGTAATGTAATCGGGCGGTCTGTTGATGGAGACAATTATGGATCAGACCTAAAATAAACGACGGTTTGTCAGGTGAGGTCATTTGTCAGACCAGTTGACACGATGGTTAAATCTGCTCAGTCAGCACTATATGCTTCTGTTAATTTCCGAGTACCGAATGTCACAACTAACATTGAGAACTAAAGACCCCCAAGACCAGATGGTTTAGACTTTCCAAAAGCGGGTTAATGTTGGGCCTAGAAGGAAATCTAATCCCCCACCTCCACTTCTGAAGCGATCCTTCTTCTAACCATCACAACGCTGTAAGCTGCAGTTGTTCTTGAACTTGGTTTCCTGCACCGCCGCGATCATGATATTCTTCCGACTCATAAAAACCACTATTTCCTCGAACTTACCTCGAAGTCCGTTGTAATTAAATTGCAAAAAGGATGCATTTTCAGGGTTTGGAACAGCAACGGCTGGTATTAGGTGCTGCGTGTGCGGATTCTGTTAGGGGGAGTCTCGTATTCTGACGAAGCGACGACTCAATGGGGGTTGTGTACACGCAACATGCAGCAACATAGTGCGGTAGTCCCTCACATGAAGAAAGTCCAGACCAACCCCAGAAATGCACACACTACCGGCATCTATTGTATCTAACCGAAGTTTGTATGTAATAAGTGACAAACCAAACACATTCATATTGGTCCTGGGGTTTCCACCGTCCCGCACGGTCTAAAAGATTCTGGATATGCTGCTCCCAGCACAGAAAAACGAAACAAATACAAACATTTATACGATGAGGTGGCAGCCGCTGGCCGGAAAACGGGTGTTGTGTGGTTCCAGGTCAATTCGGCATCGAAGAACCCATCGCCGTGGGATTGACATCATTTTGGTGCTATAATCTTGTGTTCTGTCCATAAAAATTTAATGATCTTCTCAAAAGAAAAGTTAGTTAACATTTCTTGAGTATTTCAGCCATGAAAACCTTCTCTACAAGTGGTGTCTTAGTGCAAGCCGTTCGGACTTGGTGGTAAATTTTTGTATGTATAAATCCCAAAATTATACGCCCAAAATTAATATTTAAAAAAAAAACTTTTACCGTAGCTACACCGAGTATATTTTGAAAAAAGGTGGCGATGAAGACATGAAAAGTGGTATAGACAAAGTAATGGCAGATTTTTACAGTGGGTACGGAAACTAATTTTTTTAATAAAAAGTTAAAATTTTTAGTAACTTCCCTATTGTTGAAAAGGTGCGATATGTATAAAAAATCCAGTTGGAAAATTAATACGCTTGGGCTCCACGTAATTTCCAATCATAAACAAACTGGGAATTTCTCTGTCATGATAGAGACTATTTATAGCATGGTATGAAAATGTGGTTCTCTACAGAAAACCCATTTTATATTAGGCGGTAGCCCCGTTATCTACCAAACTCATTATTGCAATTTGTATCAGTAGAAAGTCTCCCTTGTCCCTTATGGGATATATATATCAGTAGAAAGATCAGTCGTTCTTTTTTCATATGTAGGCTACTTTGGCGGTATAGGCCCTCCAGAAATTAAAATATGGGCCAACTTTTTTTTTCTTTGGAATAGCCGAAAAGTGAATGTGATTCTCATTCATATGGGAATACTAGACGCTTAAAGAGTTCGGTTTTTCGCTAAAAAAGGCATAATTTCAAAAACTGAGAAGCCAATTGATAATTCCCTTCGCCGGGATGAAATCATGATATTCGTAGCGATCAGTAAAATTTTGCAACACTGTCAGTTCGTTTTGAAAAACATTACTCTCTGTAATAGAGGGTAATAAATGAAGTTGAGCCAATGGGGGAATACTCCACTCAAACAATCGAAAATGAGATTGAACTTCAACAAAAAACAAAACAAACAATATGGACCAACTATAAAAAAATAATGGTCAATTTCACCCGCTAAATAATATCGGATCATCATACAAAATTTTAGGCATCTTCTTCTACCTAAACTTTTACCTCGTGCAAAATTTCGTGACTATTGATCTATAATTGCGACCTCTAGCGTGTTTATGATAACACTACAAACAAATAACTGGGTATATTAGGCTGTAACTCTGTTATCTTATCATGTACACCAATTGAAATCAATAGAAAGGTCAAGCGTTCCTCTTCCAAGTATAGCTTTCTTTCCCGAATGTCTCTGCCAGGAAAAAAGATATAAACTGTATACTAAAAATTTTCACTATTTAAAACAAAAGTTGTGTTCCATTTAACCCTCTAAATATTATCTAATCGTCATCTCTAATTGCAAGCTTCTTCTTTCTCATATACTCTTACCTTATTTAAAATTTCGAGGCGATCGGACTATTATTGCGACCTACAGAGCAGCTATAAAATCGGATAAAAATTATGTTTTTGGTCCATTTCACCCGCTAAATATTTCACGATCATCACCAATTAAAATAGCTATCTATTCTGATGTGAAACCGATCTCCATACCAAATTTCGTGACGATCGGTCCATAACTGCGGCCTGGAGTTTGATTACAATTTATAATGGACAGACGGACGGACACACATCTGAAAATCGCTTTATCTCGCCGAGATATGAAGAATGGTATACCACGTTGGGGGTCTCCGACGAATATTTCGCGGTGTTACATTATTTTTACCAAAACAAACTTATAATATCCTTTCAACATAGTGGTGTATTCTATAGGCGTAGGTCATATAGGTATTCTAGGGCGTTAGTCATATCACTCACACGAATATTCTATAGCATGGGAATACCTCCCCGAACAGGTCTTTCAGTATACAGGCGACGATCTGATCTGCATGTTTGACCATCAAAATGAAATTGCGTCATGTCACACTGAGTCGATGGCCGTGTCGATGTCAAGCTCTACGGCGATGGTGCTCAAAATATTTTGTGCATTAGTCTCTCTGAGTGAACCATTCCTTTGCTAAACCACGCTAGATGAGAAAAAATGAGAACATATGTTGTTGTTGTAGTCACGTTAACGTATATGGGTGATCTTGTCTGCTCTATGGCTATAGTACCATAACTGCAATCAAACCCCTTAATCACAAAAGAAGAGAAAACCGCAAAGTCTTTGGACGTAAGGTGTTTGAGTCTGAAAGATTCGTATAGCTTCCCAAAAGCTGCAAGCATCGAAGTGGGATGATATATACCACAATCGCCCAATCGAATACCACCAGGCTATTGGAAAGTGGTTGAACCGGAAACCAAATAAAACTGTTACAGCCTTTTTCAATGGAGGATCTGATTGCAAGGTCCTCTTTAACACAGCTAGGTAAAACAAAACCTACTTGATTCCATCTATCGATGTTATCAATTGCCAAATCGTTAGCCGTAATGGAGCTTGAGAACGTTTCAAAAGGTGACTAATCATTCAATTCCTTTTAGGTTCATGGAAACAAATCCGTGGAAAGAATGGACATCGGTTTAGCAGCGGACCCAAAAACGTTCTGCAATCGATTAGCTAGAGCTACAGCTTTAGCAGTTTTCTCAACAATATGTGTACCATCTGGGTTAATTAACTCAAAAACTGAGTCCATGGAGGCCATTCCTGCTACAGCCCTGACCTTAGCAAAGATTATGCCCTCTAAGAAATTCTGGAATCGCTCTTGCACGAAAATGCGGATCAAATCATCTTTTAAGGTATTAACTCACGAAGGATCATTAGTTCTGTCGGTCATGTTTTTAGATCTTTGTTTTCAATACGAGGGAAAATGAAAAAGTTACGCAGAGTTGCCAGACGCTATTTTACATTGCCATTGAAAAGTTTTGTTTACATTGTATAAGAAATGGAACGTTTGTGAACGTTTTCACCCGATAAGTTTTCACAACTTTCGACATGAATAATCACGGCAAGAATGCATTGATCAAATTAAATCTTTGTATGTCGATGAAAGACGATCCTATAGGACTATGAAAAACTGGTTTAGTGAATTCAATCGTGGCGGACACTCGCTAAAAATATAAGGTCGTGAGGGCCGTCGGAAAACGGCCGTTGTGCCAGAAAAAAATTAAGACGTGCGTGAACGGATAAAGCAAGATCGCCATATTATATAGAGGCATCCTCGGGCATTTATTCCACCAACTAACATTTGCTATTGCATAAACACCTGGCGACAAAACTGGGGGTTTTCTCGTTGGATCCCTTGTTGCTCGGTGCAAGAAATTTCGAAAACATACGGTCACCGTGCTTCAAATCATGGAACTATGCGTATGATTCGGAACAAATAAAAAAGTATCTCAGTGTTGAATCCCAGAAATTCCAAAATAAGTTATAAAATCACAAATAGTCTTCATTGATAAGTAAACGTAAACAGAATGAATATGCATGACAAATTAAAATACACAAAAGCTAATATGTTAAACTGCTGTCTATGTTTTTCGTTGCGTCGTATTATAAAACTATTTTCATGTTCAAATGGTTCGTTAGTTCTTTGCGTAGCCGGTTGAGAGTTTTGAGAATTTCGATGTGTTTCCACTGATGCCGTTGGAATTAAAGCTTGATTAAATAGTTCTATACTTGTGGAAGGGTTTGAGATGTTGGGTGGTGCGAATGGTGGTGAGCGACTATGGCCCGTTTCTTCTCTTGAATTTCGTCCTGCTTGCATATCTGGAATTATTGTGTCAATATCGTCATAATTACGTGGTACATGGAATTGTTGATTTAAGTTGTTATCAGAGCTGACTCCCATTCTGCTTTTTATTTGATTTTGATGCCGTCTGATTTCTCCTTCGCTGTATTTACCAAATACATAATATTTCCCATTCTTCCTTTTACTTCTGCTTCTATCCAGCCCTTCTAACCAGAAAAGTTACGTACAAAAACCTTTTGACCAGTAGAAAATTTCGACGAAATATTTGATGTTTGATTCCTTACCGGAAACATTGCAGTTAAGATTGTACGAGGCTGTCGACCGTGAAGTAATTCAGCAGGGGACTTGCCTGTTTGTGGGTTTGGCGTTGATCTGTACGTCACCAAATACTTGTATAATGCCTTTCCCTGGTTCGGCTGCTCTTTACTAATCTTGTTGAAAGCTGTCTTAAATGTTCGAACAAAACGCTCAGCTAATCCATTCGAAGCTGGGTGAAACGGAGATGTCGTCAAATTTTCAATAGCGTTTGCTTCACAAAATCTTTTGAATTCCGCTGACGTGAATTGTGTACCATTGTCACTAACAATGGTGCGCGGTAAGCCTTCAATTGCAAAAAAAAACTTTGCAATTCTGCTATGGTTGATGCCGAGTTAGCCGCCGATACTGGCCTTACGAAAGGAAATTTAGAATATGAATCAACCGCAATAAGCCACATCTTGTTTAAGTACGGACCAGCAAAATCGACGTGTATCCTCTGCCACGGATGTTCAGCATCGGGCCATGCCGAGAATACTTGTCTTGAACTAACACCATTTTCCTGACAAACACAACATTTCTTTGACATATCCTCAATTTCTTTGTCGATGTTCGGGAACCATACATACCTTCTAGCTACTTGCTTCATTCTACATGCGCCCCAATGTCCGTCATGTAGCGTACTCAAAACTTTTGAACGAAGTGAGTTTGGAACTATTACACGCGCATGTTCATTATGCAGAAGGAGTACGCCATTTTTTATTGAAATGGAATGTTTTCTTGAAAAATACGGGTTTAAATTAGGACCTAATATGTTATTTTCCGGCCAACCATTTTTGACATAATTTACGATAATTTGTAGTGTTTTGTCTTCTTTCGTGTGCAACGATACCGTCTCAGAATCTATTGGACAGTCTTGCAATGCAATGTTGTATACTTCATCAATATATTGTAATACCTCTGATTCAGTTTTATCGAATTCATTGTCTTCACCCATTGGTAGTCTTGATAATGCGTCAGCGTTTGCATGATGAGATGTTGCTTTATACTTTATAGAATAATCGTAGGCTTGCAGTGTAATGGCCCAACGTTGAAGTCGATGCAGTGTCATAACCGGAAGTTTTTTGAATGGATGGAATATTGTCGTGAGAGCTTGATGATCTGTTACTAATTCAAAGTGTCTGCCATAGAGATATTGATGAAATTTAGTGATTCCGAAAATTATGGCAACAGCTTCCTTCTCTATTTGGGAATAATTAACTTGAGAAGCATTTAGTGTTTTCGAAGCAAAACATATTGGTTTTTCAGTGCCATCCGGAAATCTGTGCGACAGCACTGCACCTACTCCGCGGCATCTAATCTTTTTCCTGAAGGTCTTATACCATCACAATCAATAATATGTCCCACATATTCTACGGAAGATTTCGCAATTTCACATTTCTCAGCTTTACATTTAAGTTCATAGTTCTTCAGTTTCTCTAGTACCTTAATCAGGTTTTTTATGTGTTCTTCGTTAGTCTGGCCTGTTACAATTACATCATCGAGGTAAATGGCGCATCCAGGAATATCTCCTAATATTTCCTCCATGAATCTCTGAAAGATTGCAGGGGCACTTGAGATCCCAAAAGGCATTCGTTTATACTGATATAGACCGAATGGGGTATTGATAACCATAATCATTTGTGCTGCTTCGGAAAGTTCAACCTGCAGATATGCTTCACTCAAGTCAATTTTTGAAAAATACTGACCTCCTTGCAGTTTGTGAAAAAGTTCTTCTATTCTTGGTATTGGATATCTTTCAATTTCGATTTGAGGATTCAAAGTAGCCTTAAAGTCTGCGCATATTCTAATGCAACCGTTGGGTTTTTGAACCACGATAATTGGTGAGGCCCGCTCACTTGAATTTATTGGCTCTATAACGCCATTGGAACCAGGCGATCGACTTCCTGTCTTACTTTTTCGTGTAAAGCGAATGGTATATTATATGGTTTCATGAATTTTGGAACTGAATTTGGTTTAAGATTAATATCTGCTTTAAAAGTTGAACAATGTCCAAGTCCTTCAGAAAACACTACATGGAAATCTTTCAATACTTTCTCTAATTTACGTTCCAAATCTGTAAGATTATCACTCAAAACTTGAAAGCAGTTTTCTTATTGTATGGACATTTCATCTCAAAACGGAATTCTTTTAGCCAATCGCACCCAAATATGCTGGTGACATTTTCCAAATCAACTACGTAAAGCGGCAAATTTCGTATTTGATTGTCAATCTTAACATCGACGTTAATCATTTCAGAGGCAACGTAGCTCCTCCATAGGATTTTAGAGTTTTATTACTAGGACTACACAAAGGTTGGTTTAATTTTCTATAGACGTCAAGCCCAATCAATGAGCATGAAGCTCCAGTGTCTAATTGAAATGACAATTTCTCATTATTTACCTTGATATTGATCATCAATTTTCCATTTTTTCCATTGTTGATAGTGTCGATTGCTACAATGTGACTTATTGATGATTCTTCTACTGTCGTTGCCTGAATTTGACGAATGCTTCCAAGTTTTTCTGGCGACGTACATACTTTCCATATGTGCCCAAACTTTGAACACCTATTGCATTTGGTTTTGTTCTTGAAATGATAGCATTCTTCTCTTTGGTGACTCTTTCCACAACCAGGACAAGACTGTAATTTGCTGAAGTAATATTTCTGTTTGACTTATTATCTGGAATGCTGTAACGCTTTACAGCATGAACTTCATTGGTCGGTTCCGTTGCATCTTCGATTTCGCTAGACGCCTTCACAGTTGCTTCAAAAATGGAACAAATTTGCAAAACCTCTTCTAATGATGGATTCGATTTTTGCAAACATGCTGTTCGAACTGTTTCATGTGGTATGTATAAAACAATCATATCCCTTATCTTATTATCGGCGTACGATTGTTTGCAGCCTTCATTCTCACACGCGAAGTTACACTCTCTAGCAACTCCCCTTAAATCTGCAACCCAATCCACATACTTCTGATTCTCCTTCATTCTCGTCTGATTATAAAATTTAAATCGGGCTGCCAAAGTATGCTGCTTACTTACAAAATGTGTGTCCAATGCGGAAACCAATTCCTTGTATGTTTTTTCTTGAGCTTTACCATCAAAAAGATTTTGCAATAACTCCAACATGTCAGATCCGACCCAGCTAAGAAAACAGGAACGTTTCGTGCCTTCACACGTGACAGAACTTGGTTCCATATGTTGGTCCAATTGAAATCGATATGTTGACCATTGATCTGTTCCAGGAATGAAGCTCTTAAATGAAGGAATCACGGAAGGTTTCTTGTTCCTTGTGAAAACCTCCTCTAAAACAGCTTTATTTTGAGCCATCATTTGTGCCATAAATGATTGATTAGATTCTTGTAGTTGAACCAATATCTGCGAAAGAGAGTTTAGATCCATTGTTTCTTGAATTTTTCTTTATATCCTCGTCGCCAAATGTTGAATCCCAGAAATTCCAAAATAAGTTATAAAATCACAAATAGTCTTTATTGATAAGTAAACGTAAACAGAATGAATATGCATGACATATTATAATACACAAAAGCTAATATGTTGACAAAAGTTTTCAATGAAGACATGATTGAAAATTATTTGAGTAACAAGTAGTTTTTTATTTCCAACACTCAGCCTATGTGAATTGAAACTTTCATCTACGGACAGAGTCAGGGGTTTCAGAGTTGTCTGACATTTGAATATGCCGACAAAAATGTGGATTAGGATTAAAGTTCAAAAGTGTTGCGAAGGAGGTACTTAAAGGAATGGGCCGACATAGAAGATTATAAAAGTGGATCTTATTTTGGGATTTCAGTAGGTCATCGTATAACTTTTGGACTTTTGACAACGGAAAACATAATATCGCTGTAAACAGGACCGCAACAAACAGTATCGGTATACATTTCCAAACGATCTTCGAACAGATCCTAAACTGCACTAACCCTGCGTTTACAAATTGTCTTGCCAATACTGTCTGTGTGTAAACGCCTAGTTAGGCACAAATGTTGAGTTTTGTGGGATAAGTACCTTAAGGAGAGGACCGATATGGACCATTTTAGAAGTTAAACTAAATTTGGACAAAATATTAGGAGATACAAAGTTTGGACCAAATTGGTTGCACCGTGACATTTTTTTAAATATTAGGGGGAAGTACTGGATGTTGTGGACTGGTATTGCCCATCTTCGAACTGAAACTAAGTTTGGGTAAAATATGACAAAGGCCAAATTTTTTACCAAATCAGTAGATCAGTTCGAGAGTTATGTTGCGCTCCAACCACCACACACGGTGCCATCGGGGCTTTTGCATATTGAAGGCTATTTTCTCAGGAAGTATGGATGAAACTTGTCGTAAGGGGTACAGGGAATAATGGTTCATATGTTGGTATATTCCCAATATGAATGTACGTAGATCCAAATTTTTTTAAATTTGTAGCAATTTGCATTTATAAAATAATATAATCCTGGAAGCAAGCGTGAATTTTGCATTTTCAAATTAAACTTTTCAACGTGTGGGACTAGAGTATATGGAATGGTACTGAATTGACCTCGGAGGTATTTCGGTACTTTTTATGACACTGAAAAAAGTACTATGGTAATGAATTTTCCATCCCTGTCGTACAGACTTATTGTTATACAGTCTCCCGCAAACCAAAAATATTTACATTTGTTAAATACAGATTTTTATTAGTTAATTATTACAATCTATAAAAAGCGATTTTATAAAAAATATTTATAATTACTTGTACTTTAATGTTATGAATAAATAATAATTTAAAAAAAAAAACAAAATGCAATTTACATTAAAAATAGAAATTAAACAATTTTAAGAAGATTCCAAAAATGATTGATGATTTAGAATGGTTGTCTGCACTCCATCATGGCCTTGGCACAGTAGTGTGGGAATTGCAGGCATTGCAATAAAATATCGGTAATGGACTGTAAGTGGATAGAAAACAAAACATTAAAAAATATGTCATGAGATAAAAAATATTTTTCATATATACAATTCGTGTAGCAGAGAGATATAGTAATGTCTCCCTCTCTTCATTGTTTACTTTTTATTTTGATAGCAATTTTAAACTTACCGTCAAACCGGGGAAACATGTCGTAAAGATCAACAGAATAATGTAGAAAGCAGCACAGAAGAATGCCACAAAGAATGAAATGAACCAAAAGACCAAAAACCAAAAGATAAACCAGATTGGATTGCCCATATTTGCTGTAGTTGATGTGTTTTGATGTTATACGACCAAATAAAATTGACAAAAAAAATCTGAAAGCAAAACAAGATTGAAAATGAAAACATAAACAATTTTTTAGATAAGAAAGTAAACAAATAATAAATTTGAATTTTTTTACTGTATTAAAAATTTTTTTGTGCGCATCATAAACGTAATAACTTCAAGATTAGATGAATTTTTTAGCAATACAAAAATCATTTTATTTTGTGAAAAATTGCATCCATTTTGGTTACCGCTATATTAAAATATTGGTGGGAAACAAAGAAGCGACATTTTAAAATTGACCATTCAAAATGGTGCAGCACTATAATCGACTAATAATAATCCAATTGTTGGATTTTTATAACATTTTTGTAATCAGAATGATAATTTGGTTAATTTCCTGAAAATTCGGCAGTTATAACTTCTTGCATATGTTATGCATGTAAAATTACTTGGTCCGACAGAATTGACTTTTGAAACAACCAAATTATGAATTTAAACACGTCTTTAACTTCCTAAAGTAAACTAATAGCTAGTAGGTAAGTCATGAAATTTTCAAAACATAACAACTAATGACGCACTATTTCCTATTTAAACGACACGGGTATTTATTAAAATTCAAATGTTTTGGACATGCACAATTCGTTTTCTTTAGATTCCAAAGCGCCTGCTTGTAGCTGCTGGTTTGTGTCTAATAACCGAAAATATTTAAACAATACTGTCATGCGACATTGTTGTCGTCGTCGTGACATTAATGCTCGCATTAATGTTGGACCTGACAAAAATAGCAACGCTTTCGAAAGCAGTTTCGGTGGCCAAATTTAGACATTTAAAAACATTGAAATCAAACTAATTTGTGGTATTCGAATGTGTCATAAATGGTGTTGTAGTGATTGCAACTGATGATTGCCAGTGTTACTGAATAACCGTTCGACCAACTTTGCGATAAGACACACACCAGTTGCAAACATTTAGTACGATGAAAAAATATCCATGGCACAAAGTCAAGAAATGCAAACACCTACTACAAACAAAATTTGAGTTGATAAGATATCATTACAATAACTACTATTATTTTGAAGAAAAACAATTCGACTTCCACAGAAAGTCACAGTCACAAATAAGAAAATATTTACCGTATGACGTCATATCCTATGTTAAATAAACATATATGAACCCAGCAAACCAAATGTCGGATGTCCGACATATCGAAACAATTTCGGAAGCAAAATCGTTCAGATTTCGTATCGATTTCTATACGATTTTTCGTAGGGGAATTTGTTCAGATTTCGTTCCGATTTCGGAGAAAATGTCGGAAGTAAATTTCCCTTCGAATTTGCTAATGTTTTTCTTCCGATTTCGTTACGAATTCGGATCGATATGTCGGAAACAATTTTCCCTTCGCACAACAACCACCTTTTGTATATATCTAAAAAGTAACATTGTAGTTTGTTGTCGAAAAACAAAATGGTTGGTTATAAAATTCGCATATACATTTTTTAAATATTTTAAATATAAATGCAACATATAATAATTCAAGCTAGTGCTGATAGACTCAACATATTCGTACACAAAGTTTACATTGTTCTACTATAACTACAAAATGATAACAACAGTGAAAATCACTAGATATCATTGAAATTATAATCTTCCAATAAAAAAGAGGCATCAAAGAAAATTTTTTTCCTTCGATAATCATACGAAATTATTCCAATATTGTTCAGAAACCTTTACGAAAGTTCGGAAGGTACCTCCGATTTTCCTACGACATTGTTCCGAAATCGTTCAGAAATCTGTACGAAAATTCGGAGGAAGAAATTCGAATTCCGAATTTCCCAAGGATTTTGTTCCGATTTCGTTGCGAATTCTGACCGAAATCGATCCGATTTCGCTCCGACAATTCGTTCCGAAATTATGTCAACCACTTCATACAACTTTCGTTAAGATATCGTTACGATTTCGGATCAGATATCGGACGTAACGTCCGAAATTTGTTCCGATTTCGTTACGATATCGGTACGATTGGTTTGGTGGGAATATACATATGTATTCCTGTATGTATATATCGCCAATTAACTTTTTGTTTTTTGTGATAACACGAAGAACACTTGTGAAAAAAGTACTCAATATATAATTAGTCATAAATATTTTTGAAGCGCTCTACTTTGATGATAAATATTGAAAATAATTAACTACTTTTTAATGGGACGGGCGCAAGATTCTGATACGCAATATGAATAATTTTGAAAATTATCACTATGCTGCTATGCTATCACTACAGATTGGTGGTAAATTTCCTCAAAAATAGAAACTTTCGTGTACGAGTTGGAGATGCAAATCTGTTCTTCAGCGACATACAATAGCCAGTCTGTTAAGGGGTGTTTACACTAGACATCAATGTCATATGACCCGAAATAAAAACATTCCATATCAGCCCACACAGACAATGTGGAGACGTAATTTCACTTCATTTTTGCTGATGAGGACGCAAAAAGTAAATGGCGTAAAAAAAATTCCCAATATTGCACACATTAGCGACTGTATAACGAAGGAAAATTTTAGGTCATATGACATTGATGGCTAGTGTAAACCCCCCTCTAGCTCTACGTGGACGTTTGGGCATACTGGGGGGAGGCGATTAAATATATACATGGAAATCTCTCAGAAACTTTCACCAAAGGGGGTTCATTTTTGAAAAATGCACGTCAGTCCAGGGCAAACCATAATCCACTGTTTAATCTTTCATTATGGAATCATATTCCACGATAAATTCGATTCCTATCCACAAGTGCATTATGTATTATCATAGGCAAATAAGATGAATTTTGCATATTAACGGCTATTCGCTATGCGAGCAAGACTGTCGTTGGAAGTTAATTTGTTTATCTACAAGCAAATAATCCAACATATCATAACTTATTGCTCTGCTTCATTTCTGACATAATATGTACAATAGGGTTATGACTTTTTGACCTTTTTTCTCAAAAATGATTTTCTGTAGCGAGAATGAATGAACTTTTGCCTATTAACGCCAAAAATAACATTCATTCCATTTAATTATTAAAAAAGGTGACGCACAAACTAGGGATAGGTAAGTCGACTTTCGGTTAATCGATTAATCGACTTTTTGCAGTCAAAAATCTAAAAATCGTAGTCGACTTTTGTGTGGAGAGAAAATCGCATAATCGATTATCTTGTGATCGATTTTCGTGTTTGTCCATAGATTGTGGACTTGGCGGTTTTACAGTTTCAAAAGAAAACTCGAAAATCGACAAATAGTCGATTATAATCGATTTTCTGCGGTTATGAAAAAGTCGAAAGTCGAGTTTTAAGACAACTGAAATAATCGCAAGACAGAAAAATCGCATTTTTAGTTTTAGACCAAAATTGAAAAGTCGAAAAATCGATTATTGCTTTCCATTACCTATCACTAGCACAAACCACATTGAAAAAAATTATTTTTTTGGAAAATCCTATGAAATGAAAAAAAAAAAATTGTTTCCCAAAAAAATATGAATGACCTTTGACCTATTAATAACTAAAATAACTTTTATTCCATTTAAATATCAACAAGTAACAACGGCATTAAATTCGGCCGGGCCGAACTTGTTATACCCTCCACCACGAGTTGTATTGAAGTAAAATGGAATAATTAGTTTCCTTTCCTTTCAAATTTCACCAATTTCGGTAAGACAATGAGAGGCACGTCGATCTATACCGACAAATTTCTGGCCGAAAGTTTTTAGACTCAAAGAAGACTAAGTAACAAATTTCCTATATTTCGGTAAGATTATGTGGCTAAAACTTAAAAAATACCGAAAATTAAGAGGTACTCTTCTATGGGGATATAGGAAGACGTGGACATATACTGATAATAGTCTTCTGGAATTTTTTATAACCTGCTGTAAGACTAAATAACGAATTTCAGTCATTTCGGTGGGATATTGTCGTCACAACCATCAACCTTCTAAGGGGGATATATCGAAACGTGGACCAATACCGACGAATTTTAGTCGGAAATGGGGGCAATGTAAAGGTGGTGGCGTATACAGACAAACTTCTGGGGAACAGTTTTATATCACCTACCGAAAATCGGGAGGTACCGTTATATGGGGCTATATGAAGCCGTGGACCTATACCGACAATTTAAAGGGGAAAGTAGATACCGAATTTCAGCCATTTCGGAGGAATATTAAGGCCACAACCTTCAAAATACCGAAAATCGGGAGGTACCGTTCTATGGGGGCTACATGAAGACGTGGACCTATATCTACAAATTTAGAGGAGACAGTTTTATACCCCCAACAAAGGTTATATACCAAATTTCAGCTATTTCGGTGGAATATAGAGGCCACAACGTTAAAAATACCGAAAATCGGGAGGTACTGTTCTATGGGGGCTGTATGAAGGCGTGGACCGACACAAAATTCTGGGGGGGAAGTTTTATACCCCCAACGAAGACTAAGTACCAAATTTCAGCCATTTCGGTGTCATAATGAAGCTAAAACCTTCAAAATACCAAAAATCTGGAGGTACCGTTCTATGGGGGCTGTATGAAGCGTGGACCGATACCGACAAAATTCTGGGGAAAGTTTTATAGCCCCAACGAAGGCTACGTACCAAATTTAAGCCATTTTGGTGTGATAAGGAAGCTAAAACTGTATTCTTTTGTAGCCTCAAATGGAGAGTATAAGAATATGGGAGAGTTGGCAAAGATTTGGAGCTGATCGAATTTTCAGAAGACCTACTAACAGGAACATATACATTCAACGCAATTAACATCGATCGCATTGATGTATTTATGATGATATGTTATCTAAACTTCTGCATATAAGCCAATTACTGGAAAGCAGTGGAAGACTTTCCCAACTACAATGATGCGTCACCTGCCCTGCTCAGGAGAAAGCATTTGCCCCTTCGCAACTTTATTATAATTGCGTGATGAAGGCTTTCTAGTTGACGTAGGGGATGAAAGATACTAAGATCACCTGGGGAGGTGTCTTAAAAACCCGTTAATTTGCCTACTGAAAGCACTCCTCGTTCCGGTAACATAACAACCCAGTGCACTATAGGTAATTTGCCCAGTTTTTGAGGCAAAAAGTCAATTTTGCAACTTTTATTAATAATAATTTTTTAGTTGGCATTGAAAAAGGAACATGTCAAAATTTATAAATATGAATAATATTTTTTAAAATAGCGCCATTATCGCGGTATAAATTGTAGTCAAAGTGAGAATTTCGAAGAAAAACTAAAAAAATATTTTATAAGGCATATTTCATGTATTTAAAACCGCGAAAAAATAAGCCAAACATAAATATATGTAAAATGGAATCGATTGGCAATTGCGAGAGGAAATCATTTAATATATGTATAATATAGCTTAAACATTTTGGACATTTTGGATAGCGACTAAAAAACACAAAACGTCAGAAAAAATATTTTATTTTTCTTAAACTCACTTCATAGGTGATATAGGGCTACGCATAGAGCACGAGAAGACAGAATGAAGTCCAAAAATTCTATCAAAGAGTGAAACATAAAACTGATTGTTTTGATATAAGCACATCTTCCCGTAGAGCAAAGTAACCTGGTAACAGATACAGAATGTGTGCCCAGGGTATGGAAAAAACATTATACCCTCAGCCTTTAGGCTAGAATGGGTATATACACTTTGATACGATAAAATGTCTGTCTGTCTGGCTGGCTGGTGCGCACGATTACTCTCGAACTGATCAACCGATTCGAACCAACTTTTAGGTCTCGTAATATTTTGTCCAAACTTAGTTTAAGTTCAAAGATGGGCCATATCGATCGACTCCTTCGGGTACCTTCCCCACAAGAGTTCAAAATTTATCTGTAAAATGGTGTGAACGATAACTCTCGAACGGAGCAATCGATGTAGATCGGGTTCGAATATGGAGTATATTGGTCCACTCCTTCGGGTACCTCCCACCCAAAATTCGGTTAAGGTGAAGTTTAAGAGCTCCCCTTGGATCATTTTGATCTCCGTCAGCACAGCTGACTGATACTTTCTTACTTGTTTTGTCCAAACTGTAGGTATCCAATACCAGCGAAGACGTCGAAGATAATACAGATCCAATACCAAAAGAGTGTATTCTCTCCGGCCAAGATGAGTTAAAGACAGCAATAAACCGGCTGAAGAATAATAAGGCAGCAGGAGTCGATGACATAGCAGCCGATCTGTCCAAACCCGTAGGCGACACACTGACACGGGATCAGCTAGTTAGCACCCCAAGAAAGAAGATGAGACTCTATGCTCTAATTATAGGGGCATACGTGTACACCCAATTGCTTATAACACAGTAAGAGGGATATTGTGTGAACGACTAAAGTCTATGGTCAATGAAATAATAGGGCCAAAACAATTGACCAGGTAAAGCCACCATTGACCAGACGTTTACCGTGCGTCTAATCCTGGAAAAGACCTAAGAGATGCAAATCGACACCTACCTTTTTGTCGATTACACTATGCATCACTGAAAATGCAAACAACTTCTAGTATGCATTTTTTGAAAGAACATATTTAGACTACAAAAACCCTAGTAGGGTTTTGTCCTGTCAGATCCAGTTCGGATTTTATGGCCTCATCTAAACCGGGCTAAATCTACACTTTTTTGCATTTATCAGGCCTTTATCTCAGAAATGAATAGGAATTTGGCCTTGCTGTCTTTAGCAATATTGTAGCCCTAAACTAGTAAAACCTATCTTTTGAAAAAACCACATTAGAAAAACCACATCTAAGACATCAAAATCTATAAAATATAGAAAATTTTACATAGTTGCTGAAATTCTGGTCAGTATCGGCTAAACTATTGGGAGTTGAACCAAGTAACCTTTTGCAAAAATCTTCCAAATAAAGTCCTCAACAATTCTCTAGAACATTCCGAAACTCTAAAATGCTTACTTCATGTTGTTTCAGCAGTATTTTGCATCATGTCTTTTACAACACGTATTTCAAACACATTTCACACCAATAGTTTATTCTCGCATTTCGGATTTCACTACATTATTGACATTTTTATTAAATCGTCGTTGAAAAATGTACTGAAAACAACGGCATAGAGGCATTTTACAACAATGACATGTTCTGAAGAGTTGTGTATTACATTCCAGTGAATATTTTTCCAAAAGAAAATATTCAGAAAAAATTAACGGTTTTGGAGATACGGTGCAAAATGCATAAAAATTGTAGAATTTTTGCATATATTTTGAAATTTGAAGCAATAAATGTAATTTTTCGAGTTCATTATTTCTCCATAATTTATTTTTATTCCTGTCCTTATCTACAAATTTGCTTCAGAGGTCAGCAGAAGATTCGAATTGGTTTCAGAGATATAGCATCGACTTTCTTAAAAAACTCAATATTTAACCATGTTTAGATGGGGCCATAAAATCCGAGCTGGATCTGACACAACACAACCCAACTAGGGATACTTGTCGTTTGGGTCTGTACTTTCAAAAAATCCTCAGTTCGAATTGTTTGCACAAGGTCACCTTAAAAATGTTGCACAGTGTTATAAAGCAGCCTTCAACAGCTCCACACACTCAAAGGAATTCCAAGCCATGTCTGAATTTGGTATTCCCGCCAATCTCATTCGCTTTGTAAAAATGGCATTAACTGATAAACGGTCCTCAATTAAAATAGGAAAGCACCGAATATTTAAGTACCAAAAGAGGTTTTCGACAAGGACACAGCCTTCGCTTCGACCTATTCAACGTTCGGCTGGAAAAGGTTATAAGGGACCAATAGCCGCATGTTACTCGCTTATGCCTACGACATTGACATCATGAGTCGATCAGTAAAATAATTAATAATACCTAAAAGAAGCACGAAAAACTACTATGAAAAGTTTCTGCACCAAATGCATTGAAGTTCAGTAATGCAATATTTAATTTTATTTCTTAAAATGACATATACGCTTTCCGTAATAACTTATTAATAGTTTTAATCTAATTTAAAATCAATATCGAACCATTCTCGACCAATTTGGGTTTGTATTTAACCAAAAAACAACAAAATAATTGTAAATAAGAAAATTTTTTATCGATTGAAAAAAAAAATGTATTCAAAAATTGTTTTTATCAAGAAAATATTTTGTTTTTATCAAGCACAATCTGGATTATTTTGATAAATATTTTTGTCAATATGTGAAATATTTTATCAGCTATATTTGTACTTTGTGATCAGATAATTTTATCGAGTTTTAACAATGTGCTTGGTATGTTTGGGAGAAAAATCCTTGGTGTATTTGAAAGATTGCGTTAAAAAAGGCTGCAGCTGTAAAATCGTCAAAATTCCGAAAATCGGGAGGTGTGTTTATATGGGAACTATACCTAAACTTGGACCTATATTGAATATTTTTTGCATTCATTCACATCAAAGCCTCAAACATTTGGAGGCCTATAACCGCAAAAGTTGATGAGATAGGAAAAAACTGCGAGACACGTGTCTTCTCTTTTTTGGTCATCTATCACGCTGCTGTGTCAGAATATGGTTAATAATTTTCGTGTTGCATAGTGTTATAAATGTTAGAACCAAATCATTGAAACTGGTTCTGAAATATGAATTAATTATAGTAATACCCCCTAGCGTATAACTACATACCATAAATAAAATAATTTTTATAAATCATACGCCCGTGGGGATAAAATTCGAAATTCCGGAATTTTAAATATATGACAATACATAACAAATGAACAATGTTCAAAAATGCTTTTGTAATGTTCTAGAGAGTTCTTAATTATTGCCTTGGCCACAATTTTTGTTTTGGTATTGGATCGAGAACCTCAATGGTTTGGTTGTTATATGCAAAAATATCAAAGAAAAACCATGACAAAAATGGAATAAAGAACTTCACGTAAAAATCGGGAGGCTCGATTTTCACCGTAGACGTTTGCTTTTTTGCTCAGTACAATCCCAGGAATCAGAAACGCGAAGGGCCCTTAAGATGTTCAAATCGCCCCACCCTAATATGTATGTATACAAATGAATTGTTAGATCATATCATTTGCATGCATCTCAAATTATTACACATTGCAATAATTCTTATTTAATTACTTCTAATAAAAAATGTTTATTGCCTTTGCTATAAATATCAAAGTAATGACAAATCTTTATTATTACGCCAAGTTTTCATTACGTCAATCGCCATGCATTTCAAACATTTTCTACATTAGCAATTTGTATGTTAATACATACAAACAAAATGACTTAAGATGCTCTACATTTAATTTGTTCAAAGAAAAAACATTTGCTATCAACTTTAGAATGCGTATTAAATTAATTAACACTTTAAAATAAACAGGAAAAAAATAAAACAATTAACATTCACTGTGTAAAAAAATGAAAACACATTTTTCTTTAAAGAATATCATCCCCCACAATCCGTCAACATGACGTGAGCGCCCAGAACCACTGTCGTCCTACTTTAAGAACATTGACATGCATCTCTGAATATTTCTTTAGAGAAGAAACCAAAACAAGAGAACATGTTTGGAATAGAAATAAACTTGTTTGTTGTATAGTTTTCACTTGAACTGAATCCACTGCGCTGTACTGCACCCACTTGTTGTTTGGGTTTTCTTTGCGTCACCACCGCCGTCACACACTCGCACACATACACAATCACATTTAAAGGGAAAAACAACATTGGATAGGTCTGTCTCACTCCAAATATTTTCTTGTTTGATTTTCATTGTTTTCACATTAACACTCATCTCTACTCTCGTAGATACTTGATCTTCTTGTTTGGTGTTTTCATACCGAGAGAGTGAGGGAGACCGTCATGCATTCATTTGTTTGTTAACACTAGTGGATAACCCAGTACACCGAGACATGTGTGAAGTTTAGAAGTGATGAAACTTGAAAAAGCCTTAGAACAAGATAACAAAGTAAATTACAACAACTAAAAATAATCAGCCGGTTTTGTCGACAGCGATGGTAAGCACACTCAGTGTCCGGGTTCGATTTCCAGGCAAGGTAACATCAAATTTTCAACGGTTGCAAAATACCAATCAGTAATGTTGGCGACATTTACTGAGTATTTCAGCAATGAAGTGGTAGTTCAGAAATCGGCGTCCGCTTTACACGCGAGCACGCAGTTTTTTATAGAGTACAATTAATCCCCTCTCTTTGTTCATAGGCTATTTACTGTGGCCCACGGAGGCTGTTTCGATAATACACACTGCATATGCTCCGAAGTTGTTGAAAGGAATTTGCCAGAATTCAGTGGTACTCCGTCGCACATTGCATCAGAAATCGATTTTCATGGCGAAAACACCAATTTTTGTCTTCACCGACTGTTAATTCATATATGGGATTCGATAGTCAACATACTGAAACTAAGAAAAACTTTCTGGATTAGGTCAAAATATTGAAAGGTGCGGGCGAGGTGTGCTCCTGAAGAATACATTTTTCCCAATTTTTAAAAATAAGTAGTTTTTTCAATTTCCTCGAGAAATAAATAGCCATTTCTCGGAAACTATATTATTTTCGTTTTTATACCCTCCACCATACCGTGGGGGTATATTAAGTTTGTCATTCCGTTTGTAACACCTCGAAATAATCATTGTTGATCCCATAAACTATATATATTCTTGATCAGCGTGCAATTTTACATCGATATAACCATGCCCGTCTAGCATCCGAACGGATTGAGTTAGGTGGATGAAATTTTGGGAAAATCTATTGTAGGTACGTAGAAAAGTCCGCGTCACTTTAAATTATTTTGAACGTATTGGTCCCATTTGAATATCGAATTGGTTGTAACATGGTATTTTGTGTGTTTCAGAGGCTACAAAACATACCCCCAAAAATTCGTTGCTACAGGTCTATGTTTTGGTATAGCTCCCATATAACGGAACCACCCGATTTTCGGTATTTTAAGAGTTTTGGCTACATTCTTTAGACGAACTACCTGTAATATAGTTTCATTTGAGTTTCCCTGAGGTCACAAAACATATTCACAAAAATCTTTAACATAGGTCCATGTCTCGGTATAGCCCCCATATAACGGTACCTCCCGATTTTCGGTATTTCGAGGAATTTGGCAACATTTTGGGGGTGAACTACCTGTAATTTGACGTTTGAGGTTCCATAGGTCACAAATTATCTTCACCGAAAATTGTCAACACAGATCCATGCTTCGGTATGGCTCAATATAACGGTACATCCCGATTTTCGGTGTTTTGAGAATTTTAACAAGTGTTATTTGACACTGACATTCAAAGTGGTCACAAAATTTCTCCATCAAAAATTGCCGATTGAACATTTTTATAGATTTTCTGGCCTTATACAGGCATTTGGTTTTCCTTGGTCCCAAAATATCTCTAATTAAAATTGTGGACAGAAAGGAAAATTATCCAATATGTACATCGTGGTGGGGCGTATAAAAAGTTCGGCCCGGTTGAACTTAACGCTTCTTTTACTTGTTTATTAAGTAGGTAGGATTGTTGCCTTTAGGAATCGTTTTAATAAATTAACGTAGCGTTTACACGAAGTGAGCAATCTCAGAGTGTCCTCTTTCGGCCCATATATACTTTATAGCCTCCGTTCGTTTAAAGGGGAGTACACACTAACAGTCAAAACTGAAGTCAACGTACTTTAAGGACAATTTTCCGGCAAATAACAACTTTTATTTAGCTAAAAACGTTTGAAATACAATATTTACGATATTATTTAGAGATTATAAAAGAAATTTTTCAATTAGGCTTTGATATTCACGAAATAGACCTCGATGACTGTCAGTTTTGCTTGTCAATGTGTACTATACTTAACACTTTTTTTAATTTATTTCGATATGGAATTTTTTAAAAATATGAGTTTTATGAAAACCCAATTAGTATTTTTTTTTAATTTTTGAATATTTTAAATAAATTAAATTTTTTGTTTTGAAATTAGAATATGATAGAAGCTAATATTCATTGAATATTTGATTCGTGGACAATAAATCTTTAAAAATTTGTTGTGGCGATGTAGTTAAAAGACTGGCCAACACCACTTTAAATTCGCAGGAAAAATCTTTAAAAAAACTTGATTCCATAATAGGGATAAATGTCCTTTATTTATTTTGGATACTTGTTTATTATTTAAAATCGCAAATATGACGTCACTTCTTCCAAGCGAATACATCATTTATTATTATTTTATTATTTATTTACAAATTTTAAAACACATCACACACAATAAAAATCATTATACATATAGGTATGCTGGGTAATATTGTTGATGACACAAACACAAAGCACACAAACATACATTTAAAAACACTAACCTTCAAAAATTTTATAGCGATCTTAAACTTCGCGTCCAATCAGAAAAATACGTCCACTTGCAGTCACGCCAACTTACGAACTGATCAACGCAACCAAACAAACCACTTGAATGAATGAAGTTGCTGCATGCCATGCATTACCGCATTACCATATCCATTCTTGATAAGTTCACAAAATACACTCACTAAAGAGCTAAAAGCTTATTTTGTTTGGCTATTGTTTTGATAATATTGCTACTTGCTCTCTCGCATGCTAGTTATTTGACAAAGCAATTTTATTTTATGCTTCAAAATAACTTCTTATCAATTCTTTTTTCTTAACATGGGGTATTAGGCGATAGTGGGGATTTTTAAGGTCTGCGGTTATGTACCGGAAAATATTTCGTAAAGTTTATTTTTAGAATAATTATGTGGTTATTTATTTAGGTGAAGTTATGAAACCTTCGAAAATTGATGAGAAGGTAAACAATATATGGTCTGTTCCTTTACTTTCAAAAATGGTAAAAGTGGCAAAAGTAGTAAAAGTTGTGACCTACTCTCGTTTCAATCGTATGCTTACATCAAGTAAAGGAACACTTTTGTAATTCTTGCACGTAAAGGAACATAGCTATACCTATACATAACCAAGTATAATAGTAATAGAGCATACTCGTAAATATGTATGCCATCAAATAGCCTCTCCACAAAGTGGTTCCAACCAAACGGTTCATGTATTAACCATATAAAGACCTTACGGTTTATAATAGAATAGTCGTACATTTTCAACTCTTCACTTTTCGTACACTTTGTTGATTTTGAGAGAGCGTTCAACGACGTAAGCAAGGAGGTTATTTTGTCAGCACCTCACAACATCGACACTCCCACACAATCCCACGGCAGCGGGTTCTCTCGTATCGGATTGACCCGAACCCAAAGTGTTTTGGCCAGCGACTGCCAACCCAACATCAAACCTATACTTCTACGTAGGTTTCTATGCTGATACAACAACAAAACTCCTACACAGGTAATATCGTTTATATCTTTCCGTTTGATACTACCGATGGATTTAAGGCTCTTCGAGATCTACGGAATCCTGCTGCGCCCGTTACTCCCTCTATCGACTCGCTAAAGCAGATACAAAATTTGCGTTTAGCCCTCATTATTTCACTATTGTACTTATTGAAAGACACTTTGTACTTCTCCCAATCTGTGGACGACTTCGCGTTATAAGCTTTGTTGTAAAGCCTTCTGCTAATGTTGCTAAGATTTGCTAGATCTTTAGACCTCCAGACCGGTTGCCATCTTCTGGCTGGGTGAGTAAGTGGGCAAGCGGTCTCATAGCTATCCACAAGGACTTTTGTTACATGATTCGCTGCACAATTAACCTCGATGGCTGTTGAAGGATAATGTAATACCCCCAGGCTGAAACACTAGTTCGGTGAATTTAATCTGTTTTCCGCGGATTTCTATGTGGTGGTATAGTTATCACTTACCCCAACAACACTATTTTTTTTTAAAAAGGGTTCCTGGACTAAGGCAATGTCAACATTATAAAAACCCTATCTGCGTGTGCATGGGAGGTTCCCCATCGCACGCGAATGAAACTTCACGTAGACATTCTTCAATTGGTTCATTGGTATGCCTGTCTTCTATCCAGTGCCGGATCTCTTAGCCTTGGGGTGTTTTTCTTCCGTTGACCTAATCCTCTTCACCGTATTCTTCGAAGAAGAAGGGTTGGTTGTGGTAGGAGCCACACGTCTATATACAGATGCCTATTTCGGCAAGGGCAAGTAGAAGTTCAGCAGCAGCAGTAATGCAGGTTGATCTGCATTATGGGAAGCGGTTGCACTGAGTCAAGCCATCATCGCTCTCAATATCACCTTTGGGGGCTATAGGGGTCGATGTTGGTGTTGAGCCCAGCTTGGCCTTTTCGGTCATTGGAATAACCGAGTCTCAGAGCCGGTTGAGGAGGTGGCATTTTCGACCAAGGTTTTTGGATGGAACCCCATCCTTAATAGCGTCCTGCCTCGGAAGGCTAGTTTTTCTGGCTGCTGCCGATGGTCGTTTTGTTGTTGTTATTGTAACAGTGTTTACACCACCACTGGTGTTTACACCACCACTATGTGGAAAGGGTATTATAAGTTTGTTTTGGGAAAAATTCATGTAACACCGCGAAATATTCATCGTAGACCCAATGTGGTATACCATTTTTCATATCTCGACGAGATAAAGCGATATAGCGATGTGTCTCCGTCCGTAGGTCTGTCCATTATAAATTGTAATCAAACTCCAGGCCGCAATTATGAACCGATCGTCACGAAATTTTGTATGGAGGTCAGTTTCACATCAGAATAGATCGCTATTTTAATTGTTTAATGTACCAAAAACAAAATATTTACCCGATTTTGTAGGTAAGAAGAAGCTTGCATTTTGAGATGGTGATCAGATAATATTTAGATGGTTTTTTAACATTTTTAATATTCAGCTTATATCCTTATTCTCTTAAGACCAACTTTTGACTTTTCCATTGATGCCAATTATGTTGATTTTCGTTACAGCTTAATATATCCAGTTATTTGTTTGTAGTGTTGTCATTAGCACGCTAAAAGTCGCAATTATAGCTCAATAGTCACGACATTTTGCGCGAGGTAAGAGTTTAGGTCGAAGAAGATGCCTACCATTTTTTATGATGATCTGATATTATTTAGCGGGTGAAATGGACCATTACTTTTGTATGAAAAATAAAAATATTAATTTTGGTCCATATGTTAAATCCTGAAAGGCATATGCCGACAAAGTAGCCTACATATGGAAAAAGAACTGCTGACCTTTCCCCTAATGCAAATTGCAATAATGTGTGTGCTCGATAACGGACCTACTGTCTAATATCCCGCTTGCGACGAAAATTCCAATTGTCGCAATTTAAGTAGTCCAGAACTAGTTCTAACCAGTACTAGTACAAATATTGGCCCCTAAGTAATGCGAAGGGAACCAATTGTCACCTTTTTATCCCCAAGTAAACGAGGAGGCGTCAGTTGCGACTTAATTAACTTAACTTAAACGACGAGTTGTATAAATAATTCACATTTACATTTTCTTCATAACTTCATCTTCTAATATATAAAAGGCAATGTGTGTATGTTAATATGTTTGTTTGTTTGTATGTTCCGAATAGACTCAAAAACGGCTGAATAGATTTTCTTGAAAATTTCAGATAATGTACTGGGAACACCGGTGGTGAAAATAGGCTATCTATTTTTTTGAATGGTCGTCGCGGAAGTGAAATATCGCGGTCATCCCAAATTATTCATAAATGTATTATTTCAGATAATATACCTAATTTTAGTAAGCGTGACTACAAAACCGCTAAAACACTGGCTTCAATATGTGGGATAACGCGGTAAACGCCATATTTTGGAATACAGTAAAATCCCGATGACTTGAGATGTCACTATATAGAAATTCCGAAAAATCGATTGGGAAATCTTATGAAATTTTGTATGTGGAGTTTTTAGGTCTGAGAATAGGTCGTAACCTATTTTTTTATTCCGTTAAGTGTAGTGACCGGTGGTCCTCCCACAATTTTTTTAAGAAAACCGCGAAATTCTATGGTAATTACAGTTTTGACCCTGAATGGTCGTCGCGGAAGTGAAAATTGCGGTCATCCCAAAATTTTCAAAAATGTTTTATTTCAATTAATTAGAACTGTAAGCTGTTTTTATACGGCTAGGAGTAGTGACCTGTGGTCCTCCCCCACAATGTTTTTAAGAAAATCTGAAATCTTTGATATTTTTATACCCTCAGCCTTTAGGCTAGAAAGGGTATATCGGCCTTTTTGTAGAAAATTTACTTATGTTGAAACTGAGGTATGGGGTATTGTAACTCGAGAATTGTTGTAATATACCATAACTTTTGAACGCATTTAGGTAAAATAAACTGTTTTAGCACGATTCACCGATGGATTTCTTAAAATTATAATTTGAGTGGAAGCTGTGGTCATATTAATGTAAAAAAAGAGGAAAAAATCGTTGAAGGAAACGAGTTTTTTTAAGTCAATTTTCAATTAGTGGCTTTACAATACAATGTAGAGTATAATGTTCAAAGAAAAAGTTAAAGAATACACTTCAGAGATGAAGTTTCTAATGTATGATTTTTTAATATAACCACCGCATCAATCTCAAACGGATGCTGACATTTTGAAGACTGAAAAATTGGGTTTTTTGAATTTTTGCTCTAATCGGAACGCGCAACTGTACTCGTTTAAAAACTGATTATGAGATTGTAGTACTCGCGATTACGCATTTTTTGATGTATAACTCGGGCGTGTAGCCTTCAAAGGTTCACAACAATCTCATCTTAAAGTCGAAATTTTTGTGCGTATTTTTTTTTAAAAAACCATTTTTTTGGATTCAAAACTTACAAATGCCATTCGATTTCAGTGGAAACCCGCGTGAATTTAGTTTTTTTACGTTCTGAATGTAACAAGCCTTTTCGCGTCTAAATCCATCCACTAGATCGGCGGATATGATACCCCTCAAATTTCGAAAATATGCAAAAAATATTTTTGAAAATATCGCGTATTTAGACGCGTTTTAGATGTGTTATTCCTACTTAGATAAATAGAGCGAAACGCATATTTAAAATGTGCGAAAACAGATATTGAAAAACGTTCGCGAATCCGGAGATATAATAGATTTTTTCTAAAAACTGAGTGCGATGCTACATCCACGGTTCTTGATGGATCGCATTGAAATGACATAGGATGATGTATTTTTTAATGGTGTTCATTGAAATCGGATGCGCATAAAATGGAAATGTACTTCGTGGAAATTATGGGCATTTTACTGTTTTTTGCACCCTAACATGCAACTGATGCTACATCGTGGTCGTCAAATGGAATTTCACAAAGTGTATATCAAATAAGAGGGATTGATTCGCTGTTTTGGAAAATCGGATGCGCATCTTGTGATTTCCACTATTACGCGGTTTCTATGCGTTTCAAATGTTGTAATATTCAATATAACATTATTTTAAGGTTATGCCACAATTGGAATTCCTTGTGATTTAATATAATGTTCTAAAAATATTCGCCAATAGGAAAACTATAAGTGAAAAAGTTGTTGCAACGGAATATCTTCATTGTTGCGTGAAATTTGGACGAAAATGACGAAGAACTCAATCAGTTTTTCTTCAACATTTCCTATAAAACCATAAAAAAATAAAATTAGAATAACATAATTTTTATTTTTTTCGTCACATTTTCATTGTATTTTTGCAAATAACACGAATACTATAGCTACAAACTTCACGACTTAGGTTTCATTTTATTCCTCACAATGTCCGGATGCTGCTATAATTTTTTTATATATTTTTTTGTAAGTATAAGCGCTATTGTTTCAATAATATGTTTGTAAATACGTGAAATTATTTAACAAATTTAATTTTTCGCGAATCCATTGAAACTTTTTGATTTTTTTTTTTTTTGCATATTCTCAAAGGGTGCGAATTCAGTTAACGACAATTGGATATAACAGCTTACTATATTAAGCCGCGATTTTTTTAGAATTTTTTCTAATTAGCATAATTAAAACGGTCATATCTTTTGCGCGCAACAATCAATGTTGGTAACGAAAACAGATTTGGAATGACGATTTTTTTCTTAATCTATGTACCAAAAATCATAGATGTAGTATCAAAATTTTTTTTTGATTTTTTTGAAATGGAAAAGACGATTTTAGAAATTTTTGTCGATATACACTTTCATACGGGCAAAATGTGCCTCATCGAAATAATGGTTTTAGACCCCAAGTATATTTGGAGGAAATGTCTTTCAGACAATTTGGTGTTGATTTAGCAATGTCCGTCCGTCTGTCTGTCTGGCTGGCTGGTGCGCACGATAACTCTCGAACGGATGAACCGATTCGGATCAAATTTTTTCTGTCGTAATATTTTGCCCAAACTTAGTTTAAGTTCGAAGATGGGCTATATCGGTCCACTCCTTCCGGTACCTCCCACACAAAAGTTCGAAAATGTTCGGAAAATTTGTGCGCACGATAACTCTTGAAGGGAGTAACAGATTTGGTCCATACCTTGTCCATCGTGAAACCTGTACCAGACTTAATTGAGGTTTCAATATGGACTCAATCGGTCCACTCCTTCGGGTACCTCCCACACAAAATTTCGGAAAAGTTCAGTTTAGGGCCATCTCTCGAATCGCTTTGATTTTTGTTTTAGCAACTTGTATTCACTGCCCCCCATGCGACAGTACAAGTTTCATTAGCGACAAGTCAATACTTCCTGAGAAAATAGCATGAAAGTTGCAAAAAACCCCTATGACACTGTGTGAGGTGGTTGGAGCGAGATAACTCTAGAACGGATCTGCCGATTCGGTCCAAAATTTGGTCTTAGTAATATTTTGTCCAAACATAGTTTAAGTTCGAAGATAAGCCATATCGGTACACTCCTTCAGGTACCTCCCCACAAAATTTCAAAATGTTCGGAAAAATTGTTCGTACGCTAACTTTTGAAGGGAGTGGCCGAATTGGTCCATACCTTACACATCCTAATATATCTACCAGATATAGATCAGGTTCGAATATGGACTATATTTGTCCGCTTTATCCGGTACCTCCCGCACATAATTTCGGATAAGTTCACTTTAAGACCCGATATCGAATCACTTCGATTTTTGTTGAAGCAACTTGCATTCGCTGCCTCAATTACGATGGTAAAAGTTTTTTTAGGGGTAAGTCCATACTTCTTGAGTAAACAGCCCGAAGAGTATAAAAACCCCCTATGGCACCATATGTTGTGGCTGGAGATCCACTTCCATAACGGTCTATATCGATCCGTTCCTTTTAGTATCTCCTCCGCAAAACTTTTGATGTTTAATCCTAATCAACATTTTTGTCGGTTCAAACGCCCACAATTGTTAAAACCCCCTAAATGCATACGTATTTTGGCAAAAAATTGTTTCAATATACACAGGCTGAGGGTATATCTCTGTCGGCAAAGCCGACTGATACTTTTTTACTTGTTGAACGTATTGTTTACAGATTGTTTTCCCTGAATGATCGCGGTCATCACAAAGTTTTCAAAAATGTATTATTTCAATTAATATACATAATTTTAGTAAGCGTGACACAAAAATGATATAATCACTAGCTTGAACAAGTGGGATAGCGCGGTCGTGAGCTATTTTAATACGGCTAAGTGTAGTGACCGGAGGTTCTCCTTCAATTTTTTTTTTAAATCTGAAGTCCATGATATTTTTGAACGTATTGAAAAAATCAAAAAAACCTGAAATTCCGGCTTCAAAATGTCAGCATAAATTTTAGGTGGATGCAGTGAATATATCAAAAAATCATACACTAGTATCATGTTGCCCATGGAGTATTCTTTGTGTAGGGTTAAGCCAGAAATCGGAAGAGAACATAAAAAACTTATTGGCTTCAACCCATTTATACTCATTTTTATACATTGATGCCAACACAGTTTCCACGAAAATTAATTTTAATGGTGGATATTATGGGATCCCTCCTAAAACACTTCATTTTAAAGCATTGTAATCATACTATATGGAATATGTTAACAGATCACTAATTCTGAATGGGTGAAACTCGGATTCATCGATTGTAAAACATTTTTGGTTTTTACCATATTTAGGTGAAGGTGATGGCACCAACCCACACGCACTTTGCGTATAGTTGAATATGATCCATTTTGGGATTTATAAATTAGTTTGCATATAAATTATTTGGTTCTCTATTCATTATTAGTTATTTTTTACCGATATAAAATATATTTTTGATATTAAAAAAGCAAAAATAGCCTGCATTGTCAAGCATATGTTTGGTACAAGTGCACAATTTTTCGACGATAGATCTTCAATTGAAAATTGTTACATATCATTAGTAGTGTTGAATAAATTGGAGGAGTGTCCGTCGGTCGACAATTTCACGGTCAAATATCGGAGATATGGAAATTTGCATTGTAACTGGGAATATTCGTAGGGGCTTATATATTAAGTTATATTAGGTGTATATCAAAAAGGATACTGATATTTAAAGAAAATTTAAAGATATAGCAGAAGGGGCTAAACTATTGCAATTTTCCAATTTTAGAATATTTATTAGAAATGTAATCATATATATTTTACATTTCCACAAACATCCAAGAAGGGACATGGGAGACTTCTCTCAAATCAATGAGTGGACCCCGATTCGTATAGGCTATCGCCGACTCTGACACCTCTTGAAGCGAAGTTTTACATGTCGCCAATATTACCTAGGAGTATTTTGTCACCGTTGAAAATTTGAATTTACCTGGTCGGGGAATCGAACCCACTACCTTCAGCGACCTTATTTAAGCTTGATGTAATAGGGTGACATTAAGTTATTTCTTACAATAAGTTTATTACTTCCATTAAGGAATTTTGATTTGCTGAAAGGTAATTCCTAGGGGTAGAGGTGTAGGGTATCACATTGTCGGCCGCGCCCGACTATAGCATTTGCTTACTTGTTTTATTTTATGTTTGTACGTTCATTTTCTGCTTATTCTGGTTCTGGGTCTATCCAGTTCTAGGAATGTGGCTGCTTCGATGGTGTTATGAACTTAAAAGACTTTTTCCGTTAATTTGAAATTTAAATTTATTAACGTTCGTTTTTATGATTTTTATAAAATTTATGTTTTTTGTATAAGGTACAATTTGTTTTGTATGATCTATTTTATTAATATCGATTTTATTTTAATAGTGTAAACGCTCTATAATATGTTTGTTATCGTTTTTAAAGATGTGTTCAGTAATGTCTTTGTAATAGTTAAACGATATATTATCGTTTGGTATTTCTCACAATGGCTCCTTTAAGTCATTCCAGGAGAAACCGCCAAGAGAGAAAGAATTAAGTAAGATCAACCTTTGTACCTTATTTGATTACGCAATCATTTCATTTAATTTACTTTGTAATTTCATTTAATTTACATTGTCATTTCAATTTCATTTATTTTAGATAATAAAACATCATCAAACAACAAACCGACAACAATTACAAACAGATGTACAAACTAACGTACAATCGAAATAAACAGACTTTGTAAAAGAACGAAAGGCCAAAGGGTTTGGTTTCATTTCAATCGAGGGCAAAGTTTGTGTTTTATTATAATTCTTCTGCCAAAAACAATAAGTTGGCCATTTGCCATAGTGGAAACTTATTCGAAAACGTTACAGCCGTAACATTATTTTTATTATTTAATTAATATTTGTATTCATTAATTCTCCTGGAACAAGTGTATGATACGTCGTAGCCAACGACTGCAAGAGAAGATGTCTCAAGGTAATGAGAATACAAAAAAGCCGCTGCCTGCGGAAGTCACTGCGTCAGCATCATCATCGGAGAGTGAACTCGAAAAAACAATAGTGGAGCAACAACAAAATACGGCAGTCGAAAACATAGAAAGCCTGAAAGAAGAAATTCGTGTTCTAAAATCATCATTGCAGATGTACATAAATGCCGCCAATACAACGACAAGTGTTGCTGTATCACAACCGCCAACTTTTCATCACAATGTAGTAGCTGCGCCGTCTACTACAATGTATTACAGTGTTGCGTCGATGCCCAGCAGAACTATGGATGAGCCGTATACGCCGACGGCACAAAAGTTAAGTATCGACCATCAGCATATGTTTAATCAAAACATAAACTCTGCTCAATACATAACCCCTCTTTTTCCACAGCCGCTTGTACAACAACAAACATACTGTCCACCATCGTATGCACCAACACAACAACAATTGCATTACGTGCCGTTTTCCACACCACAGAGTGCTTCATATAATTTGCCGCCGTCACTTTTATCACAAGCGCCCATGGTATCTTACCCGTCATACGCCACGCATTTGTTTAGTGGTGTACCTAATTCGACGTCAAACGATCAACCATCACAGAGATTGACAGTAACGCCGTCAACAATAATAAAAACATCAACACAGCCGAATGTGGTGCTGAATTCACAACAAAATAATTTTAGTGAAAAAACAAATAATTATGAGCAATCACAGCAACAGAATACAACGATGCCGTCAACATACTCACAGCCACAAACATCGACTTTCGCTGCAACTCAAAATGCCGGTAATGTCAACAATTGTTTATTGGAAGTGCCGCAACAAATTATGCAGACAAGTGTGCAAAATTCTATCCGAAAATTACACGACCTACCGGAATTTAATGGACAACCTGAACAGTGGCCCATGTTTGCCGTTTCATATAAAGAAACAACACGTATGTACAATTATACAAAGCTGGAAAATTTAACGCGGTTGCAAAAATCCCTAAAAGGAGAAGCCAAGGCCAAAGTGGAGGCTTATTTAATTCACCCTGAATGTGTTGATCAGGTGATGTCAACGTTGGAATTTCATTTTGGACGCCCGCAGATAATGATTCGATCCCAAATAGCCAAGGTACGATCATTTCCCACAATTTCTGGAAAGAAAATGTCGGAAATAATAAATTATAGTACGATGGTGTCGAATCTTACCGTTTTTTGGAAAATGCAGGGGCAACTCCGCATTTGTGTAATTTAACGTTGCTTGAAGAATTGGTCAACAAGCTGCCTCTATCTAAACGTGAAGAATGGGCAAGATTTTCTTTGAATAACTTGGGGCAATACCCAACAATACGCCAGTTTAGTACATGGCTGCAAGAGGTTGCCACATACGTTTCCTTCGCGACAGAAACAGATTCCACTAAAGCCGATTTTATGCAGAATAAAAATGCAAAAGTGAAACAGTCTTTTGCCATAACAACGGATGTCAACAGGAAGAATTTGTGCGTAGTTTGTGGAGAAAAACATTTAATATATTACTGCAGCAAATTTAAAAATTTTTCCACAGCTGAAAGGTGGAAAGTGGTAAAAGAAAAACGATTGTGTTTTACATGTTTGAAAGCTGATCACATTTCCCAAACATGTAATAATCGCCAGCAGTGTTCAGTGGGTGGTTGCCAAAAATACCACAACCGTTTACTGCATGAAGCTGGCAAAAACAACAACAATATAAATGCAAATAATATGGGTAATGGTGAAAAGCGAGCAACAGTGGGTGACAGTGAAAATGCCACATCATCTGTAACAACAATAGTGGATGAATATACAAACAAAAAAACACTATTTAAATACTTACCTGTGAGATTGAGAGGACCTAAAGGCTACATAAACATAATTGCATTTATTGACGATGGATCAAAAATTTCTTTGCTGGAAGAAAAGGTTGCCAAGCAGATTGGATTGTGTGGACCTTATAGTAATTTGTCACTAGGCTGGATTGGTGGCAAAAAATCAAGTGAAATGTCTATGCGAATTGATGTGGAAATCGCGAGTAAGAATGGAGAGTATTTGCAGATGAAAAATGTTAGAACTACTAACCATTTAAAATTACCAAAACAATCTCTGAATATTGCCGATTTTAAAAAACGTTTTTCTATTTTAGAAAATATTATTGTTGATGATTATTTTGATGTGACCCCGAAGCTGTTAATTGGATTACCCCACATTAGATTGGTTCGACCACAAAACGTAATGGATCTCGATGAAAACTTTTCTGTGCACCAAACACTTTTGGGCAACATTGTATTTGGCTCCAATGAAGAATCAGCGGATAATATGGTTTGTGTGATTGACGTCAGCGACTATAATGATATTCAGAAGCAAGTAGCTGAATATTTTTCAATTGAAGGTTTTGGTATGAAACCTGTTTTGCCCGTCGAGTCTGAGGAAGACAAAAGAGCAGAAGCTATCCTTAAAAATACAACTGTGAAAATTGGTAACCAATATGAAACTGGTCTTTTATGGAGGAAAGACGATTATGAATTTAAGGATACGTATTCTGTGGCGCTCAAACGACTTCAAGGCATTGAAACAAAAATGAAAAAAGATGAATCACTAGCTAAATGGTATAATGAGAAAATTGATGAATATATCTCGAAGGGGTACGCCAGAAAAATGAATGCAGATGAAGCCTCTATTGTGAATGAACGCACCTGGTACCTACCACATTTTGTAGTGACGAATGTAAACAAAAATAGTAAGCGCAGATTGGTTTTTGATGCTGCAGCAAACATCGATGGAGAGTCTTTCAACTCGAGACTAATGAAAGGTCCCTGTAAATATCAACCGAAGCCACTTCTTTCTATTTTGTTTAAATTTCGTCAAGGTAAAATTGGTATATGTGGAGACATACGTGAAATGTTCCATAGAGTTAAAATTCGAGATCAAGACCAAACAGCACAAAGGTTTTTATGGCGAGGAGGTGACAGTACGAGGGCACCGGATATTTATATTATGAGTGCAATGATTTTTGGATCAGCCTGTTCACCCTGTAGTGCACAATATGTCAAAAACTTGAACGCTGAAAATTATTTTGATTCTGAACCAAGAGCATATAAGGCCATTGTGGACTGTCATTATGTCGATGATTTTGTTGACAGTTTTGACACAATGGCTGAAGCGTTATCTGTCACCAGGAGTGTTATTCGAATACATAAAGAAGCAAATTTTGAACTTAGAAGTTTTATATCTAATTCAGTGGATCTTTTGGAGTCGCTTTTGCCGGATGGAGATGAAAACAAAATGGATTTTAAAAATTTTTGTGGTGGCGAGAGTACTGGTGAGAAGGTTTTAGGACTGTTCTGGTTACCTAAAACTGATTCCTTCTATTTTAATTTAAAATTTTCAAAGCTTTCTTCTGCAGTTCGAGACGGTGAACGAATTCCAACGAAAAGCGAGGTGCTGAGTGTGACCATGTCCATTTTTGATCCATTTGGGTTTATAGCCAACATTGTAATTCGATCAAAACTCATCTTACAAGAATTATGGAGATTTAATATAGATTGGAATGCGCCAATTCCAACTGAAATATATCGCAGATGGTACGAGTGGTTCACTGAGTTGCAGAATGTTAAGTATATTGAAATTCCAAGGTGTTATGCTGCAAATTTCACAAGTCCAGACACAAAAACTGATCTCCATGTATTCGTCGATGCTAGTGAAGTTGCTTTTTCTGCTGTTTGTTATTGGCGGATCACAGGTGGAGACCAGGTGGAAATTAAATTTGTAGCCGGAAAGGTAAAATGTGCACCAATAAAGCCCCTGTCAATACCCAGGCTTGAACTCCAGTCTGCTGTTTTGGGAGTGCGATTGAAGGAAGCCATAGTAGCCAGTCATGATATAAAGCCCAATAAAATAACATTCTGGTCAGACTCGAAGACTGTTGTCAGATGGATCCAATCTGACTGCAGAATTTATAAACAATTTGTTTCACATCGTGTTGCAGAAATTTTAGAATATTCAAAAGTGGAAGAATGGAGATGGATTCCAGGGTCACAAAATCCAGCCGACGATGCGACGAGACCGTGTCAATTTTCCGGTAAGGTTTCGAGATGGTTAAAGGGACCAGATTTTTTAAAAATGGATCCAGTTAATTGGCCACTTCTTCCAGAGGATATTAAACAATTTGAAAAAGATCCTGAAATACGAACAAAATTCATAGCAACTACTACGGTGAGTGATTGTCTGTTTCCATATGATGAGAAAACCAAATATTACAGCTTGCTGCGCAAAACAGCTTGGTTATACAGAGCAATTAATAATTTTAAAAGGAGTATTTCTTTTGAAGGCGAAACTTCGTTAAATTTGAAGCCGTATTTAATTCCCCAGGAGATTAAAAATGCTGAAAAATACTGGTGTAAACGGGCACAAGAAGAAGATTTTCAAAATGAAATCCTAGCTTTAAAAATGGGTCGTCGTATTTCCAAAAAGAGCCCAATATTTGAATTAAATCCGTGTTTAGGCGATGATGGTTTAATAAGAATTTCCGGACGCATTAATAATGCAACCTGCGTTGGACCTTCCACTAGAAAGCCAATAATTATGCCAAAAAATAATTTGATCACAAAATTGATTGTCAAACAGTACCACGAAGATTTTCTTCACCAAAATCAGGAATCCATTTGTGCAGCTATTCGGACCAAATTTTGGATACCTTCGTTAAGACAACTGGTAAGAAGTTCAAAGAAAAATTGTCAACTTTGTAAAAATCGTAGTGCAGTTCCAAGGCCTCCTTTAATGGGTCAACTTCCCGAAGATCGTGTTATACCATTTGTGAGAGCATTCTCGTATACCGGAGTTGATTTTATTGGCCCATATACAGTTTCATTGGGCAGACGTAGTGAAAAGAGATGGGTCGCACTATTCACGTGCCTAACTACGAGAGCAATTCATCTCGAGCTTGCGAAAGATTTATCAACAGATGCTGTCATTCTTTGCCTAAGAAATTTCATAAATAGAAGAGGAGTTCCTGTGCGTATTAGGAGCGACAGAGGTACCAACTTTATTGGAGCGAGTAAGGAAAGCTTCGTTTTTGATTCTTGTAAAATTGGCGACGAATGTACACGTCGTGGCATAGAGTGGCTATTTAATAATCCAGCGGACCCCTCAGCTGGCGGAGCATGGGAGAGGATGGTGCGTGCTGTAAAAAACGTTTTGGCTTTCACCCTGAAAGAAAAATCTCCTCAAGTGGAGACGTTAAATAGTTTACTCATCGAAGCAGAAAATTTAGTAAATTCTCGTCCATTGACGCATTTACCAATTGAGAGCGAAGACAGTGAGCCTCTTACCCCAAACCATTTTTTGGTGGGTGGTCCTAATTTTATTCAAACACCAACAGTAAATGAAAACATCTGTCTACGAAAGCAGTGGCACATATTACAACAAATGAAGCAAACGTTTTGGAAACGATGGATACAGGAATATCTTCCAGATCTAGTAAGGCGGACAAAGTGGTTTCATCCTGTACCACCGATTAAAGTTGGAGATGTTGTTGTTGTATGTGATAGTAATGTGGCGCGTGGTGAATGGAAGCGAGGTGTGGTGGTGGAAGTATGTACAGCGGCTGATGGTCAAGTTCGTTCGGCAGTGGTGAAAACATCGGCAGGCAAGTTACGTCGTCCAGCATCAAAGTTAGCAGTCCTGGATGTTAGTGGTGAATCTCCCGATCGATTCACGGGCGGCGGGATGTTATGAACTTAAAAGACTTTTTCCGTTAATTTGAAATTTAAATTTATTAACGTTCGTTTTTATGATTTTTATAAAATTTATGTTTTTTGTATAAGGTACAATTTGTTTTGTATGATCTATTTTATTAATATCGATTTTATTTTAATAGTGTAAACGCTCTATAATATGTTTGTTATCGTTTTTAAAGATGTGTTCAGTAATGTCTTTGTAATAGTTAAACGATATATTATCGTTTGGTATTTCTCACAATGGCTCCTTTAAGTCATTCCAGGAGAAACCGCCAAGAGAGAAAGAATTAAGTAAGATCAACCTTTGTACCTTATTTGATTACGCAATCATTTCATTTAATTTACTTTGTAATTTCATTTAATTTACATTGTCATTTCAATTTCATTTATTTTAGATAATAAAACATCATCAAACAACAAACCGACAACAATTACAAACAGATGTACAAACTAACGTACAATCGAAATAAACAGACTTTGTAAAAGAACGAAAGGCCAAAGGGTTTGGTTTCATTTCAATCGAGGGCAAAGTTTGTGTTTTATTATAATTCTTCTGCCAAAAACAATAAGTTGGCCATTTGCCATAGTGGAAACTTATTCGAAAACGTTACAGCCGTAACAGATGGAATGTAACCATAGATCTACTAGTGTTAGTTCTTACGGCCCTGTGTCGCATGCTGAGCAGATGTTTGCACGGTGTCATCGATCCTTGCCTTAAAGGAATTCAGACGGCTGCACCATCCTGGTTTCCATGGCAGCTGACGCTTCTCAGCTGCGATAGATGGGGCATGTTCATTGAGGACCGCATTCACACGATAGTTGTTTATGGCATCAGCGAATACAGACGCGTAAATGGTATTTAAACCTGCTTGATAGGTTCTCTCTTGTAACATTGGACCTCTCTTTCTAGATCATGAAGATTCCTCCTGACATGCCTGGGTTTGGGGTCCTATCGTGAATCGTGAAAACTTAATTCTAATAGGGTCGTCCTAATCTGCTCAGCCAGCGCTGTACCCCTCTGATCGTTTCCGAAGACCAAATGCCACAAATCATGATGTGCATTAAAGTCCCCCAAGACCAGATTGTTATGACCTATCAAAAGCGGGCTAATGTTAGGCTTGTAACCTGAAATACATCTATTTATCCGAGGGACGTACACGTTCAACAACTCTACCTCGGCAGTTACAAACCTGACTGCTACCCCCATACATTCCATTTACGGGTCAATATGTCTGTATTGAAGAAACTGGTGCAATGGGAAAGCTTATCCCCCATCCGTAATCTGACGACGGGGATTGTGTTCACGCAGCAACATAGTCCCAGTCGCATGGACAAGTCCAGAGCAACCCCTTAGACGCACCCAATCCTGACATCTATTGCATCTCACCGAAGGTTGGATATGGGTGAAAATGCGGATGTGAGAAACCTAGGACCGAAAGAATCCGGAGCAGGCATTCCGAGATATGCTGCTCTCAATACAGAAAAATTATACAAATACAGACATATGTATGTACACTGAGGCGGCAGCTGCTGGCCGGAACACGGATGTTGTGTGGTTCCGGGTCAATCCGGTACCAGAGAACCCGCTGCCTCAGCGAATACATACGCGTGAATGATATTTAAACCTGCTTGGGATTGAGGACTACCTAGTGTTTCCTACCGATGTTCTTCCTTAGGTAGTTTATCCGTCTACGATTTCCCCTCTTTTCCCTAGCCAAACATGTCGCAAAGCTGGTTGAGGTGGTGGAAGCCTTTTTCCACGAAGGATTTGCTCTCAATATTGTCCTGCCTCGGGAGTCGAGTTGACATTTCCTTATTCCATACTTTATACTTCCAGACTTCCCGAAATATGGGACTTGATATGGAAATGATTTGGAAAATGTTTTACTTTAACATCTCGAATCGGGTTGCATTTTTGCCATAGGTAATTCTTGGTGTTCCCATCACAAGGAGATATAGGTTTTGAGATTTTACTATTTATTCTAAGGCGATTAATACGGATATCGTTTTAAAGCTTATGGAGAGAACTTTTGTGAGAATGTTTTAGAGAATGTTTTGTCTTTAGAGAATGTTTTAAGTCCGGCTACTTAAACACGTACAATACGAGGGCAATAGAAAAATTTCTGCCCTAGGCAACACGCAGTGTCGCCATGCGTAATTTGACATTTTTTTTGGAAAGTTTGACAGTTTTTAGCCTAAGCATACACAGGAGAGTTTGTCAGTAGCTTGATTGAATCACCTCCAAAACATGGTTTTTGAGCGCGTTTATAGCATCTTCTTGCGACGAAAATCGTTGACCACGACTTTTTTCTTGATGTGCGGGAATCAAATGAAGTCATTGGATCCCTAGCCAGGGATGTACGGCGCATTACCCATCAATTCCACGTTTTGTCCGGTCAAATAGGCGCTGGTTTGAATCGATGTGTGAGAGTTCGCATTGTTATGATGCAGAGCGATTCGATTTCTCTTGTTCGTTTTTCCAATTTCTCAGGAGACTTCAGGCAAGTTTTACCGAAGAAAGAGGCGACCATTTGCTTTGAAGGTCTTCTTCCATGATCAATTTTCGATGGATTTGGCTCGAAGACCCAACGGTCTACTCCCGTTTTGTTTCGGTCTCCTAAGCATAGATCCAAGATTAGTCTCTGTGACGATCCTATAAATGTCGTTTGAAGCACCGCGATTGTTTTTATTCACAATTTCTTCTCACCAATGCACAAGAGCCTTTTTTTTGAGCGAATCGCCAAGTGTTCATGCAATATCAAATGTTAGTTGGTGGAAGAAATGCCCAATTGTGCCTCTATCTCACGGTATACAACATGGCGATCTTGCGTTATCCGTTCACGCCCGTCTTAATTTTTCTCTGGCACAACGGCCGATTTTGGGCGTCCCTCACGACCTTCGTTTTTTGGCGAGTGTCGGTTGAATTCATTAAACCAGTTTTTCATAATGCTATAGGATGGCCCTCTACCGACATACGAACATTTAATTTGATCGATGCACTCTAGTCGTGGTTATCCACGTCGAAAATTGTGAAAAATGATTGGACGAAAATGTTCACAAATAAATTCATTTTTTTTTTTTGCAAAGTGTTTTTTTTTCAAGACACTGTAAAAAACCCAACAAACTGTCCTGAGTACGATTAGGCTAAACTTTCCAAAAAAATGTCAAATGACGCCTGGTGACACTGCGTGTTGCCTAGACCAGAAAGTTTTCTAGTTCCCCTCGTATAAAAGACTGTTTTATTTGCGTAGCAAGTTTCGCACCTGTCCATAGGGGAAAGCCTTAAATATGCTAGACCTCCCCGGCGAACTATATATCGCTGTGATCAGGGTTCCAAGGAGTACCTATGGTAAACATTTCAACCCGTTCACCTTGTTCAATATCTTCTTACACATCTCTATTTCCAATTATCACCACATTATTTCAGGTTTGTTCTGCAAAATTCTACAATTGTTGTTTTATTTGTTAATAATAATTGTCAATTTCACATTTTTTTTGTTTCATTCGAGCGGTAATCATTCTTTGCTTTGCATAGCGACTTACATTAAAATATTAGTAAAAAAATTGTATAAAAAACAGTCTTAAAATATAAAACATTCTTTCGACATGAGAGCCGATCGCTTACTTTGGACTCGATGTGCGGCTGGAACAAATCAAATGAAAGTTCTTCTTTTCTGAACACTCTATTTCTTGCCAATTAAAAGAAAACTAGTGAATTTTTCATTTGCATTTGTTGTGTATCTTCTGAAAACAAGAACAATGGACACATTCTACACCATTTTATGCTCAGCATCCAAGAATCCTGTGTTTTTCGTTCTTCTCATTTTCAATGGGCTGAGAGAAAATCTGTGTATGTAGTTTTCCAAAGTATCCTGGCACCACTCACTTACGTGGTGGCATACCATTACGTGGAGCCAATACACCTTCCAGTAGATTGGGTCCAGGTTGATTTTTGGGACGTGGTGCCGGAGTTAAGGATCTGGTGTGAGGTGTACCTTCATGTTTCTTCTTCATAACCGAAGTTGCAGCACGACGTTGACGAATCTTTTCTTCCATGCGTGATGGAACCATGAAGCAATTCGATTCGCGATAAATTGGTTTGCGGCGATCATTCCAGGGAAATTCCCATTGAATGGGTTTGAAGTCGCGGCGCCATGGGCGGCGTGGTGTAAACCAGAAATCAACGGTCCAATCTTCTTCGCCCTCATCATCGACATCACTTTAAGCAAAGAATAACAAATCAATTTATAGATATTTAGAAAAAATTCGCTCTTTAACTTACCCTCTGACATAGACTCGTACAAATCTCCTGGAGCTGCGAAACAGTTTAAGGGCCTCATTGAATGTCAAATCCAAAGCTGGTGTATCATTAATCTGCGTTATTTCATCACCAATACGCATACCAGCCCTGCGTGCCAAGCCAGTGGGTGTGACATTTATAATGGTCAGCGGTTCGAATTGATCTACACCACCGGTTACCTCTATGCCCCACAACTCATCGAAGAAACTCATAATACGACGATCCGTTTCCACGGTATAAGTCATCAGCAATTGATATTCCACATTGTCAAATGCATCTGACGTATATTTGGGGATTTTGGTCCGGGGATCTTTCATTCTAGAAGAGAAAACCAAAGAAAAATAGTTCCATTAAATCTTACTCCCTCCCCATGACTTATGTAATCCAAATATTCCAACCTGTTTCAATAAAATCTCAAGATCAGCAATTATTTATTGTAACACTAATGAGGAAACGTCTCACAAGAGATCACCCACCAAATCGCTTGGAAGTCGAAAGGATGTAAACTATTTCCTTCTTTTTGATGGAAACCGCTTATCGCACGTATAATCTGACCGTACAATAATTCGATTTGAAATCAATTAACCAATCGTTAGTATGCGATCAATTGTATTTATAGTCTTTATAAAAGCATTTTATTTCGCTTAGTCGTCACATTGCTGAGGCGGGATGACGTTGTGATTTTGACAATGATTTTCTTCTTCATGGTCAAGAATTTTCGTTGTCATTTGTTTTGTTTGTTTCTAATCTTCCTTTTTACTTTCAACGTCATTGATTTTATTTTAATCGAGTGATTGATACAACCCCCGAACAAGATATTGTCAAATAGTTTGCAGGTAATTGTAATGTTGAATAGATATTAGTCGAATTTGTAGAACCCTCCTTAGTTAGTCCCAATTTACATTGGGCGAGTTTACTTGCGGATATTGTCATTTTGTAGGAGAGAGAGGTGAGGCATATGGTAACCCTTTGCCTCTCAGCACCCTCTCTCACCTACAAACTGACAATTGCCGCAAGTAAACTCGCCTAATGTAAATTGGGCCTTGCGATCAGGGCGTCAATAAACACAAAAGGCCAATAGTACTTAAGAACTCGTGAGGGCAAGCTGCATTTTGGACTAGGATGGATAAGATTCCGTCTAACTCAAAATCAGTAAAAGAACGCATGCAGCAGCCGCCTCACATAATGCAGATCACACTGCATCACTGCACAGCGGCTGCTGCTGAACTTATTCTTCTTGCCTTAGTCCAGGAACCTTATTTATAGAAAAATAATGCTGCTGGGCTAAGCGACGGCAACTATACCTCCTACGCCATATCCAACTAAGACAAGGTGAAAGCTTTTAAATAGTCGTCAGAAACAATCTGAAATTAAAGTATATCTCTAATTTTAGCTGAGGAAATATCACGGCAGTATAGATGGAAGGTAGTCTATGACTTTTTGACATTTTTTATCAAAAATGATTTCCTGTAGTGAGAATGAATGAACTTTTGCCTATGAAATGAAAAAAAATCTCAAAAAATTATTTCCTGTTGCACGATTGAATGGCCTTTTGCCTATTAATGGCATAAATAACTTTAATTCCATTTAAATTTTAAAAGACGTCCCACACAAACCATTTTTAATTTTTATGATATATGAAATAAAGTTGTATATAATATAAAATGATATATATGTAAAAATTCGATGATAAAATTAGTGAGAAACAAACGATTATGACATTTTGGTTATGTCGTGTGTCCCTATACCTTGTTTTCAGTTGAATATCTGCTTACAGTTTACAGTGACTTCAAAAAAATGTCAAAAGTTCTGAAAAATAAAAAATTTAAAAGCTTTTTGTGCAGAACCTTTTTTCATCGAATCACTTTATAATTAAGATTTTCTGTAATCTTAGGTATAAACTCATCAAATAATTATACATGGATAAAAAAGAGGTTGTAAAAAAGTCTTAACCCTAGCCACCATGTTCTCATTCATCTACATGCCATTTGAAAGCTCTGACCCATCAGGCCACGGTGTGGAGAGGCTCAATTTTAACTACATCCCACTTTGAACTTCTTGATTTTAATTTGAAAACAACAAATATGAGATTAAGCTTGACTTACCTACAAATAGTAAGTAAAACACACATCTCAACAAAACTGCCAAAGTGAATCTGAAAATTTGCTAATATATCGTGCATTTTTAAAGAAGAGTTTTTCAATGTCGTGAATTAAAAAAAAAAAATATTTTTCAATATCGTGAATTTTTTAAAGAATATTTTTCAATATCGTGGATTTTTTAAAGAATATTTTTCAATATTGTGGATATTTTAAATAATATTTTTTTAATGTCGTATTATCAATATCGAATATTTTTCAATGTTGTTGATTTCTTAATAAATATTTAATAATATCGTGGATTTCTTAAATAATCTTTTCAATATTGTATATTTTTTAACAAATATTTTTCATTATCGGGGATTTTTTAAAGAATGTTATTCAATATTGTGGATTTTTTAAAGAATATTTTTCAAAATCGTGGATTCTTTATAGAATATTTTTCAAAATCGTGGAATTTTTATAGAAAATTTTCTAAAATTTCGTGGATTTTTTATAGAAAATTTTCTAAAATATCGTGGATTTTTTAAAGAATATTTTTCAATATCGTGGACTTTTTAAAGAATATTTTTCAATATCCTCGATTTTTTATAGAAACATTTTCAATACCGTTGATTTTTTAAAGAATATTTTTCAATATCGTGGATTCTTTAAAGAATATTTTTCAATATCGTGGATTTTTTAAAGAATATTCTTCAATATCGTGGATTTTTCAAAGAATATTTTTCAATATCGTGGATTTTTTAAGGAATATTTTTCAATATCGTGGATTTTTTAAAGAATATTCTTCAATATCGTGGATTTTTTGAAGCATATTTTTAAAAATCGTGGATTTTTTAAAGAATATTTTTCAATTTCGTGGATTTTTTAAAGAATATTTTTCAATATCGTAGACTTTTTAAAGAATATTTTTCAATATCGTGGTATTTTTAAAGAACATTTTTCAATATCGTGGATTTTTTAAAGAACATTTTTCAATATCGTGGATTTTTTTAAAGAAAATTTTTAAATTTCGTGGATTTTTTAAAGAATATTTTTCAATTTCGTGGATTTTTTTAAAGAATATTTTTCAATATCGTGGATTTTTTAAAGAATATTCTTCAATATCGTGGATTTTTCAAAGAATATTTTTCAATATCGTGGATTTTTTAAGGAATATTTTTCAATATCGTGGATTTTTTAAAGAATATTCTTCAATATCGTGGATTTTTTAAAGAATATTCTTCAATATCGTGGATTTTTTGAAGCATATTTTTAAAAATCGTGGATTTTTTAAAGAATATTTTTCAATTTCGTGGATTTTTTAAAGAATATTTTTCAATATCGTAGATTTTTTAAAGAATATTTTTCAATATCGTGGTATTTTTAAAGAACATTTTTCAATATCGTGGATTTTTAAAAGAACATTTTTCAATATCGTGGATTTTTTTAAAGAAAATTTTTAAATATCGTGGATTTTTTAAAAAATATTTTTCAGTATAGTGAATTTTTAAAGAATATTTTTCAATATCCTGGAGTTTTTAAAGAATATTTTTCAATATCGTGGATTTTGTTAAAGAATATTTTTATATATCGTGTATTTTTTAAAGAATATTTTTCAATATCGTGAATTTTTTAAAGAATATTTTTCAATACCCTGGATTTTTTAAAAATATTTTTTTAATATCCTGGATTTTTTAAAGAACATTTTACAATATCGTAGATTTTTTTAAGAAATTTTTTTTTATATTCTGGATTTTTTAAAGATTTTTCAATACCGTGGATTTTTTAAAGAATATTTATCCATGTCCTGGAGTTTTTAAAGAATATTTTTCAATATCGTGGATTTTCTTAAAGAATATTTTTATATTTCGTGGATTTTTTAAAGAATATTTTCAATATCGTGAATTTTTTAAAGAAGCTTTTTCAATACCCTGGATTTTTTAAAAATATTTTTTTAATATCCTGGATTTTTTAAAGAAAATTTTATAATATCGTAGATTTTTTTAAGAATATTTTTTCATATCCTGGATTTTTTTAAAGATTTTTCAATACCGTGGATTTTTTAAAGAATATTTTCCATGTCCTGGATTTTTTAAAGAATATTTTTCAATATCGTGGATTTTTTTAAAGAATATTTTTCAATATCCTGGATTTTTAAAATGATATTTTTCAATATCCTGGATTTTTTAAAGAATATTTTTCAATATCGTGGATTTTTAAAGTACAATTTTTCAATATCCTGGATTTAAAAAAAAAATATTTTTCTTTATCGTGGATTTTTTAAAGAATATTCAATTCTTAGGAAGATTAGCAGAAGGTTCTACAAAAAAGCAAATAAAAGGAAGTTATCCACAGATTGGAATAACTACAAAGTGTCTTTTAATAAGTACAACAGTGAAACCACCAACATTGTTCTATGTTGTACCCTTTATGACAGTACATTCCGATTTAACGTATTTTAAAAGTCGTACACTGGAATAACTTACTGGAATAACTATAATTTGGTATTTCGTATTCTCATTGGATAGAATACATCGTGGTATCATTGATACTAAATATCGTTTAAAATAATTTGGTATTCATCAGTTAACATATTCTACTCCACTTACAAGCATATGGCGGAGGAGCAAAGAACTTTCAGAAACGAATGGAAAGTACCCAGTAAAATAAATTGGAAGCAGTGCCATGTAGACTACTTCTATCACGGCATGTTTTGATGCAGTTCAAACGGAGTCATGAAAAAGGTACTCCATTCCTCACATTTTAACCGCTTTTGGATGCAATCCAAAGAATCACATCCATTTGCAGTTAAAATGCAGTGCCAAGGGTCACTTAAAATGCAGTGCCAAAGGGTTAGTTAAAATGCAGTGCTATGGAGTGCATCTTTCAGTAGTCACGCTCTTGTAAAAATCATGAGTGAAAATGCATAATTCGATGCACTTCCAGATTACTTGTACATATAATTTAACTGCATCTTTGGAGGCAAACATTTTGCTGGGTAATTATTACTTTAATACAGGGTCAGGCACCATAATTATCTATTGCATACTTTACGGGGTGTCATTGTGTGAGTGCATGCTTTTTCAATGGGTTGAATTGTGTGTGTGGAGAGAGCAACGGTAAATGAGCGCTCACGGGCGCCTAATCGCCTGACGCTGCTTTAATACAATTCGTGGTGGAGATATAAAAAGTTCGGCTCCGTTGAACTTGTTTTTTTTTGTAGGTTACTTACGAGCGCATTGCGAAACCAAAAAATAATGTGTGTGTCGCGTATACAAAAATTTGTAGAAATTAGTACATTATTGCAGGTTCAGAAACATGTTAAATATCGGTCAACAAATACTACTTTTGACTGAATAAAAAAGTTCGAAACACATAATAATCTCTCGCCAGACCAAGACTAGTTAACACCAATGTAAACATTTCCTGCATTCGACTTTAAGCCAACGCTACCTTCCCGAAGTAGTGGTGTAGGGTATAACATAACAAGATGTTGGGAGACAGTTTTTTTTTTTTTTTGCTTTGGATGTGCTACATACATACAAGAAAAAGAAAATCTGTGCCAAATTACAAGTCGGTATGTAGCCCCAAACATTGCGTATGCCTTTGCGCCTTTATTTACATTTAACGGAAGTTATTGTTCTACACTGATTGACATATCGGAAGTTGGACCGGAAAATAAATAAGGACTTTGCGTGAATAATTGCCAAAAACAATACACATATATACATCTGTATGTATGTACGTATATATTTAAAATTTATATTTACATATTTATGTAGAATAAACAAAGTATTTAGTATGCTGCAGGTACCAATAAAAATGTAAACTCCATGCAATGACTTAAAATGTTAAAGATCATTGATCCATAATCCTTTATATACGTATGCAGTACTTTTCATATTCAGCCTTATTCTGAACGTAAATTTTCCATGAGTTTTACCTCTTTGCCGTTTCAACTTAAAGGAGAGTGTGAGAAAACTCAAGGAGAATTTACGTTCAACATAAACTTGAATTATGTTGTTCGACAGTCGACCATTTCGTAATTCAAAGATGGAGGGTATATTAACTTTGTCAATTATAACACAATGAAATATTTGTCGGAGACCTTAAAAAGTATATACACTCCGTTATATGTCAATAGCACATTTCAAATTGCTTTTGTTACTTAATTTTATTCGATATCCGTGGAATAACCTCGGGAATGTTTATATATCTTGGTTTGTAATCTTATGAAATATCTTTCAACAAAAAGTTTGGATTCGATAATGTACCGTTATAATATTTTTTAATTTTCTTTCAAAAAGCCCAAAATATCTACGGTTTAAAACATGGTAGATTTACTACAACAAATACAACTAGGGAGGATCTGGTTTTTTCTTAATAGTATATTGGCTCAGACCTAGGGGAATAAAAATCGCCCAATATTTTAACGGTTAAATAATCTTAAGGCCAACATTCAACCCTATTATGCAATAGGACTCATAGGAATTTGAAGTTTCAGAAAGAAATGTACCCAAATTTCAGTAGAAGCTCAAGTTTATTTTGCACCATTTGTCTTCTATCATTCATTTTTCATTAAATCTTTATAAATGTGACAAGAAACTGCCAACTTATGCCAAATTTTTAACGTATTATAGACAATTAAAGTCCACAGCTTTTATAAGGTCTTATTTCCCCGGTATTAAGTCATAGTTCGACCAATTTTAGCGTTTTAAACTTAAAATAACTTTTATTTGTTCCAATTTTAAAGAATCGTAGCAGAAGCATTCAAAATTTGAATTTTTTACACAAGTTATTAAAGAATGTGCTATTCCGATGAAACACTTTAAACCGTACAAGTTTTGGGATTTTTGAAAGAAAATTAAAAAAAAATTATAACGGTACGTTGTCGAATCCAAACTTTTTGTTGAAAGATACTTCATAAGATTACAAACCAAGATATATAAACATTCCCGAGGTTATTCCACGGATATCGACTAAAATGAAGTAACAAAAAGTAATTTTAAATGTGCTATTGACATGAAACGGAGTGTATGTATATGGGGTTTTCTAAGTGAAATCCGACACTTTTTCAAAAAGTGATCTTTGATTTCATTTATTTTTTGCTGCGGTGATGCTGCTCTACAGCAAAACATTTCAGTATATTTTCAGTTTTTTTACTGACGGTTCCAGTTATATCGGGCCTTGTAAAAGTCGAATTCTATTAAAACTATAGCCGAATAAATTGCACAGTGGGATTGGGTGCAATTTTAGCGTTTTAATATTAAAAATCAATTTTTTAACAATGATTATACTCTTCGATTTTCTTGAAATTTTTCTGTACTAAACTACGATTAATTACAAAAATGTTAAGTCCTATTTGATAGTGAGATTCAAATAATTGATATTTTTTCTTAATTTTTAAAAATTTGCCAATACAATTTTTCCTTTACACCACTGTGAAACATTTGTTATTTTACCAAAAAAATAAAAAAAAAATTAAATTTTTACAGTGTTTTATTTAAGTCGATGGTCAGACTAGCACGATTTCAACATGGCGACGTCAAGTTTATAGACGAGGGGTATGAAGTAGTGAAACCCATGTACATGGTTTTCTGTGTTTGTTATGTTGCCTCTTCTTGTTTTTCGTTGCAAGATTTTTTTCTTCCATTTTCTTTCATTTTTATTTTCTCAAGCATACGTTAACAACAAAACAAACATAAAAAGATTTAATAAAAACATTTAATTAATGAAATAGTGAAAATTTAACTATTAATAATAATTTATTTATTAATGTTAATTATTTTATGTTGTTTTTTTGGTTTATTTATGTCTTTTTTTGTTTTTATTGGTATGAGAAACATAACAAACGCGAATGGTAAAATAAAGAGGACACGCAAAAATCTTAAATTTCACGTTAACGTGTGTGGACACTAACGAAACTTGAAAAGAAACTTTACCGAAATTGGTTTCAAGAAACCTTGCTAGTCTGACCATCGACTAACTTGCTTTGGTGTCCGTTTAGTTTAAATCTGGTAACTCATTTTTAACACAGTTGCAGTAGACCAATCGAACTAAAACTTTGCACACTTTTCACATTTTTATTACAATAAATGAATATAAAATGAAAACCAATATGGGTCCATTTTTTCCTATAGCACCCATATAGCGGTACCACCTAATTACAAGTGTTTTAAGGATTTTATTTTAATTTTTAGGCCGAATTGGCTGTAACTTGGAATTTGGAGTTCCCAATGGTACAGAAACTTCTCCAACAAAAATTGTGGACGTAGGTCCAGGTTTGAGATAGCCCCCATATAGCGGTACTACCCGATTTCAAGAGTTTTAAGGATTTTATCTCCATTTTATCTTCCGAATTGACAGTAACTAGGCATTTGGAGTTCTCAATGGTACAGGAACTTCCCCACCAAAAATTGTCGGCAAAGGTCCAGGCAAGGCATATTCATATAAGGTAAATGCATGAATTGCAACAACTAACAAATTTACAAAAACAACATTGTTGTTATTGAAAATTAATTGTCAAAGATAAATATTGAATAATAGGGTCGTTCCAAAAATTTGTTCAGCAAAACATAGATACATTTTGAAAATGCTCTAAAATAGAACAAATTTGAATCAAAATGTAAATATAAAGCATACAGAACTGTCGCAGGTCATTGTTATTATACGTTTACGATGAAAAGAAGAATTGTATGGTAGCAAATTTCGAAGTTTAAAATTTCATGAGTAGACCCTATTACATTTTGAAAACTAATGGGTCTATCTTGTATTGCCACTAAACTTGAGTTGCGTTGTCAGTTGTCTGCGCGACTGAGACGAAATGTTGTACCATTAATGTCAACTCAACTGGGTGGTCGATAAACATGTTATCGATCAGTGTTTTTTCAAACTCGTGACCTCTCGTCATTTTCACCATATTGATACACAAAATTAATTAATGATGCAAAGAATCAATAATTGTTAACAAAATGTTTATTTTTCCTTCTATTTTACTTCTTGTTTCTTCGAAAATGTTCACTGCAACTGAAAATTGGTGGTTGCTGAAAAACAGCCGCTTCGTCAACTGAGATTCGCAACTTCAGTTGAGAGTTGCCATACGTGGATCAATTTTGACAACTGGCAACGCCACTCAACGATAATTGTTATCGATGATCGACCCCTAAATTTACAAAAAAAAAAGTAAGGATACAGCTGATTGTCATGGCAGAACTACCTGGTAGTGGTATCACACCAGCTGATCGAATATGAAAAGTCCCCAACAACATAAAGAAAGTTTTGACATAACATATTCAAAATTTTACGATGCCACTACCTGTGTAATGCTAAGTTTACATTTACGATATCCACTCGATTTCATCTGTCAATTCCATAGCTCAAACGTCAAATGAAATCTCATCTGAAATCCATTGGATTTCATTTGACGTTTAACCTATGGATTTGACAGATGAAATCGAGTGGATGTCGTAAATGTAAACATAGCATAATTGTGCCATGTATAAGGTATATGCATGAATTACAACAACTAACAAATTTACATAACAAAATTGTTGTTATTGAAAATTAAATGTCAAAGAAATAATAATAGGGTCGTTCTAAAAATTTTCCCAGGAAAAATAAAAATACGTTTTGAAAATACTCTAAAATAGAACAAGTTTGAATCAAAAAATAAATATAAAGCATTCAGAAGTGTCGTAGGTCATTTTAATTGCAGGTTTAGTATGAAAAAAAAGTATTTTATGCTAGATAATTTCGAAGTTCCAAATTTCATGAGTAGACCCAATACATTTTGAAAACCAAATTTACAAAAAAACTAAAAATACAGCTGTTTGTCACTTCTACCTTATATAAATGTGCCTTGGGACCAGGTTTTGGTATAGCTCTTAAAAACGGTACCACCCGATTTCAGGCATTTTGAAGTTTGTATCTACATTTTCGGCCTAAATTGGATTAATTTGATAATGATACTAAAAAGTTAAAAATAAAAAATAATTTAAAAAAATTATGTTAGTGTTTTATTTATAAATGCACTGAAAACTAGAAAATAATTTTTCGCTTAGCTTTAATATGTATGTATATTCTTCCTCATGATGGAATCTCTCAAATAAAACGCTTGTCGTTTAATTTTGTCACAATTTTTAATTTAAATGCAAACGTTTTATTTGAGAGATTCCATCATGAGGAAGAATATACATATTGAAGCGAAGCAAAAAATTATTTTCTAGTTTTCAGTGCATTTATAAATAAAATACTGTAACTTAATTTTTTTTAAATTATTTTTTATTTAACATTTGTTTTGTTGTATTATTTAGGAATTTATCTTTGGCATCTTAAAAACTGCTTGATTTGTCAATTTTGAAAATGGTTCAGCGATTATTGTACCAGCATTATAGTACATTTATATATAACTGGATTTAACAAACCCACTGGGTTTCAAATGTCAATTCCATTGCTTATATTTCAAATAAATCATCATAAAGAAGGTTAAACCTGCAAAAGGCTACAATATAAACATGGTCTTAGTGGGTATAACTGAATAAAGTTTTTTTGAACCCGCGATCTGTTTAGCCATTGCATATCTTAAATTCCTTCATTCGTATTTAAGATTTAGATTATTTGGCTCGGATGGCCATTCATGTCTTCCCGAGCTGTAGTTAGTATCCCACAAATAACCCATTTTTTACTCTTACAAGATTGCTTTAAGAATAAGTGTCAGATAAATTAAAAGGAGCACAAAGTTCCGAAAGGTTATAATAACGGTCCTTATAAGAATAAAATAGGGGTTATCTGTCCGATACCGACCAACATTTACCTACCGAGAGAATATAATAATGGTCATAGTCTTATTTCAATTGTGATTCTGAAATCTTTTTATTTAGGTCAAACTTGGTCTTTAGTCTTTTATCAGATATGACTTCAGCAAGAATGACATGCTTCTTATGTGTCGAGGCCTTTACTTTGTATTTGGATTGTGGGTCTCAGAGGGTTCAATTTGAAAAATGGTGACTTATATGTCCATTGTTTGGAAGGTACGACGATACCGCTTGACGATAGCTTTGCGCTTATAACAATAGCGTATTGCCAGGGACTGACTTCCGTATCGTCAGCTGCTTTGTAGTTTTCAAACTTCGTCAAAATATTTCAGTTGCACAGACATGCAACTAAATGCATCCGAAATAATGTAACATGTTTGGTTTTTCCACGCGTCAAAAATCCGCAATTGTGACGCTTTGAAGTACATATCTTCGCATTTGCTAAGTATTACTATGTCAACTTCACAATACTTCAGACAATTGTAGACATTTGCAAAGCATCTGACGATACGGAAGTCAACCCCTCTTTGGTTATGCTTAGTTTTGCTCGTTGGTGCTGCATTGTCATTCTCTCAAAGATTTTATGTACTGCTGCTGGATGAGTCAGTGCTACTCTCGAAACAAATATGTATTGCTGAACTGGTAACCGTGGACGAAAAAGGAAAACCAAAGAGATTACCACACAACCACCAAATTATTCGTCTGGTTTCGCTTTTAGTCACACCGCTCATCAGGCATATCGGATGCTGAAGTGGCTTCTATGGTAATGCTTCGAATCTTGTACATATACAAAAGTTATTGTAATATTGGTGGCTATTCTGAATGCAAATTCCCGGTAAAATTTCTCACTTTCTCCTTTAAATTGAAACGGTGGAATAACAAATCAAGGGGAATAAGAAATCATTGTAATTAAAAGACCAAGCTTGCCGTTAAACTTTGATTTTTCAAATGTAATGTGTTTTTGCACCGACTAGGGGTTTCCCGTTTCAATCTGCATACCTTCTAAGGCAACGCTTTTAAGCGATTCCTTCGGATGTTATGAGTTTGGCTTTTAACGCTTCACTGCTCGTACTCTTCAATAATGGCGATCATTTAAAACTTAGGGGTCGATTATGGATATCAACCCAATACCAATTGCGTTGCCCACAGCAAATTTAATAGTAGAAATTTCCATTTCCGCGTTGAAATTTCTACTTTTTTACTATTAAATTAATAGCTAGAAGTTCAAAACACTGATATTGAATGAATATGACAAAAATTCTGTCGTTTCACAAATTTTAATTATATGATTTTTCTCTTCTCCTAATTTTCATTTCTCTTTAGCTCATAAACCTGTTGGTCTCATGACCACTAACCGCTCTTATTTTAAAAAAGAAAATAAATTAAAACAATTGTTTTTAATTTTTTTTTTTTCAATTAACTTTAGTTTGTCTTCTTTAAATTCCTTGTTTACGATGGAAATTATGAAATGCAACTCTTTTGTTTTCAACATATTTTGAAGTTTCACAAGAGAAACCATTAATGTATAGTACAACTAAATAATATAGGAAGGAAATTTAACAAAATTGGAGACTGAACGATTGTAAATTTTACCATAAATGTTCTTCATTGTTTCATTAAGGCATAAATAAATAGATTTGTTGTTTTAGTTTTGTTTGAAAAGAAGCTCCAAATTATTCAGTGTTATTATGTTTTTATTCTATTACGTTGTCTAGTAGAGAGTTTTTGTGGCATTTGTTAGCTTTCAATGGATCAAGTCTTCTAATTTTTTGCGTTTGGTTAACAAATAAAACCAGACATTATTCACGATGTAATAAAACGAAAATGGCTAAGATCGATAAGATGGCCCACTGTGAATGAGAGAGAAAAAAAGGAATTAGCGTATAGTTAATGCAAAATACTATTAATCTTGACTTACCTTGACTTTGGGATACTCGTTCATAAATATCGTAATTATACCAACGTACGGTAAAAACCCTCTAGCTCTGCCAACGATGTCCTTTTTCGTTAACCACAATTGTCCAGGGGCATAGAGACCTCTATCGTCGACATTGTTGTTATCACCCTTTGTCAAGAATTTTACGGAGCCATCTTCCCTAGAATTGGTAAAATATCAAAACAGAACAGATTATTATCAAATTTCATAGAGTTCCGTTTGCTCTACTTACTTTTCATGCAATTTAATTACACGATGTACAATTGGAATGTCTCTGCCTTCAACTTTGAAAACAACAATTTCACCTACACGTACGGGTTCTTCCTTATAGTTGGTAAGGAAGAGGAGATCACCTCTGTGAAATGCTGGTTCCATACTACCGCTCAATACTACAACAATGGGACTCTCACTACCGGTCACCACCATCAAACCCTTCCAGATCATTAGGGCGGAGGACACAATCATGGCAAAGCTAAGAAATTGGTACAAGGACTAAAAATAGAGACACCAAGATACAATGATGCTTAGTAAACATATTGGCATTGCAATAGATCCAACAATATAAAAGACACGTATAACAACATCAGCAGCCAAGTTAAAGCTCTTCCAAACCAAAAACCCGCACACACACACAGATACACTTGTTTGTTAAAATGTGTGATTTGCTGCTTGCTTGGTTGGCTAGTTTGTGTGGCTACTATTGTTGTTGGTATTTTAAGTGTCTCGTCGTTCGTTTCCTTACCTGGCGTTTATTCATACGCTTAAAATCCTGTATCATTTCATCAATTTGTAATGTTTCGGCTAGACCCATATTGTATATTTTCTATTCTAAATCAATGCTACGACAAAAAAATAACTCTCTGAAAGAATCTTTAGAGATTTTGCAAAAAATTTCTGTGACTTCTAAAAAAGCCGCTAAGGTTTTTATACCACGTCAACTGAGAATGAAGCCGTCGATCGATGTTGTGACGCCGACTATTCTCGTTGCCGACATAAAATTCAATGCCTGCGTCATAATAGTCGAAAGTTGTCGCCTTTGTTTCATATGAGAAAGATCCTTGTTTATGGTCTGTTCCCATGGTAGAACAAGAAAAGGTAGCAGCAATACCCAGCTGACTGAACTGGGTTGTAGTGTTAGTGTCAAATTTCATATGACATTTTATACATTCATTTCTATTTCGATGTACATTAGGGACATATATTTTTTGAGAAAAAAAATATATCATTCGGAAAAAACCATTTCCCAGAAAGACTTCTTCATATCAATGATATGTAACCTCCTCCAAGTTCGAACGATAAGCCGAGAAGTAAATCACCGCTTGTAGAGGCGATACAACGTTTGTTAATATGTGAGGTATTTTGTTAAAATTTAAAAAAAATAAAGCCCTAATAAACATGTGCTTCTTTGATTTCTAAAACAAAACATTGAAACAGCTTCTCCTTTTTCTATGAATTTCCAGCGACCCCAAACTTTTCTGCAAGAATTCTACTTTCTGCGAGAATTTATGCATTTAGTGGAATGATGTGGAACCATAAAAATTGAAAATATAACAAATTTTCATTCATGTTTTCCAAAATATTCAACCAAATGTGAAAAATTATTAGTTTTTTAAATTCCAATAATTTATAGACATTTCCTTGTTTTGTTTACAAATACAACTGGCAGTAACGTTACAAACAAAAACAAATTCCTTTGTGGTTGTTGTTCGAGTTGTATTTGTTGTAGTATTAACTTTACCTTGTATTTGTTCTACCATGGTCTGTTCCTTTACTTTTAAAAATGGTAACAGTGGCAGAAAATGGTAAAAGTGGTGAATTGCTCTCATATAAATTGTATGCTTTTTAAAGTAAAGGAACACTTTGCAGGTTAAAAATGGTAAGAAATGGTAACCTCAGGCAAGTAAAGGAACAGAGCATTAATTTAGCCATCTAGCGATTTGGCATATGGTTGCCTGTTAGTCCCGGTCCACACTAGAGTGATATCATTGAAAAAAGTTCATGAAATTATGCGTCTCTAAATCGAGTTCCATAGTAGAGTAAAATCCCGAAATTTATGTGGATCTAAGAACGCCTTATTTCATGAAATTTTATCAATGAAATCGCTATAGTGTGGACCGGGACTTAACGAAATGCTCATGTGGTCTTCCTCTTCATTTACCGTTTAGACTTCCCTGTACTTTTTTTATATTGCAGTTTTCAGAGCCCATTTTCTGTCCTGTAGTGCGATTCTCTAAGTCCCAGTCCACACTAGCGTGAATTTCATTAAAACATTTCATGAAATTAGGTGTTCTTAAATCGAATTCCCCACTACAGCAATTTTATGATTTTACTCTGCTATGGACGTCGATCTAGAGACGCATAATTTCATATAAAAATTTCAGTGAAATTACTGTAGTGTGGCCCGGGACTAACACATTTTTTGAGCTACCGACAGAAATCGGTAAAATTAAAACGCAAAATTATGAATGAACAGTTTAAATAAAAGTTGACAACACCCTTGCTTTCGGTAGAACTTTACGAGGGTTTTTATTCGTCGCTAACTTACCGAAAAACATCGGTAATTACCGAAATTATAAGCAAAAAACTGACGTTTGACCTTTAAGCAATGGAATTGACAGTTGAAATCGAGGGGAATTCGTAAATGTAAACTTACTTTGTATGATTCTATCCATACATTTGGTCTGTTCCAAAACCTGCAAGAAGCTACTATTTTTTACTTACTTAGTTGGCCCATTACAGAACATTTGTTCCATAGACCGAACTAAGAAAAGATCTCCATTCCTCTCTGTTTTTCGCTTGACTTTTTGGAATACCGCGCCTTTCCATTTCTTCACCCACTTGTTTGCTCCATCGAAGCTTAGGCCTGCCGATTCTGCGTGCACCGCCATGGGGCATGTATTCATACGCCTTTTTAGCGGGTTCATCGTCGCTCATTCTCATGATATGGCCTAGCCAACGAAATCGTTGCATCTCGATACGTTTAACTATATTTTTTACTAAGATAAAATTTTCCCTTTATGTTGTCGGAAAAAATAATAAAAATTAGTAGATTCTTGCAGTTCTGGAACAGACCAAATGTATGGATAGAATCATACAAAGTAGAACACTAAAACGCATTTTATACTTGCACTTAAAACTGGTGTTTTGGCAGTTTACGTCATTTATTTGACAGATATTCAATTAATCGTACAAGTCCAAATTTATTCAATAATTTGTACAAGTCCAGTAACTCCTTGTAAACCGCCAAGGTCTTTTGCATTGTACTGAAGAGTAAACGAACAACATTCAGTAAAAATTTGTACAACCTTTGAGTAAACGAATACACATATTGTATGGAATTGACAACTTAAATGATGCATGTTTTATAAAAATGTTAAGCTGGGCACTCACCTATTAGTCTACCCGACAGCATTTGTGATAGTATGTGTAAATTTTCGAAAATTTGAGAATGACTTTTTCAAGACTGATGAAAATCAAAATAGTTTTGAATTCAAAATGAACCCCCATCAGTCAGGGTTAATTGCGTTTATTTTCAAATTGTCAATAAACAATTTTGAAAAAAAAAGAAAATAGTGTTGGTGTTGGAACACAAAAAAAAACGTATAATTCATTCATTTTTGGAGGAGAAATTCAAGAGTTTTAGACTTGACTGATGGTTCTTGCTACACACTTGTCAGTCACACATACAGAAAGGGTTCATCGGACTGAAGGCACAGACTGATTAATGAATGGGAGGCTTTAGACTATGTTTACATTTACGAAATCCACTCGATTTCATCTGTCAATTCCTTTGTGTATACGTCAAATGAAAACTCATCTGAAATCGATTGGATTTCATTTGACGTTTGAGCAATGGAATTGACAGTTGAAATCGAGTGGATTTCGTAAATGTAAACATAGTATTAAATCGTTATCATGAATTATTCGTATTAAAATATAAACAAAAATATTGACAACATGAAGAACTTTCAATCAAAATAGTCTTGTTGTTGTAGTTTCCATAATATCCATAATATTAAATCGTTTTCATGAAATATTCGTATTAAAATATAAACAAAAATATTGACAACTTGAAGAACTTTCAATCAAAATAGTCTTGTTGTTGTAGTTTCCATGGTATAAGTAAAGAGGTAGATTTAAATGAAAACAATCTATTGAACCCTTGTTTTTCCTGAATTACTAAAGGGCTGTTTACACCATATATCAATGTCATATGAGCTGTCATTTCTTTCACCCATTCGACATTCTCTATGTTTGTCAAAATTGACGTCATCCATACAACTTTCAATTTGTGCGTTTATACCTACAAGTGTTATTTTCGTATGACATAACCTATAAATATAAAAACAGCTGTTGTTGTCATTGTTTACATTTTTTGTTGAGTTGCAAATTTGGGCAAATTTTAATTTTGGTTGAAGGAAAATGAATATCTAGCATGTTTGTTGTGGTAGAATAGGTTTTTGGGGTTATAGAGGCATTCATGTTTTTGCCACAAAGCAATCATTTCCAAGACTGCTTCTTTCGACCAATCGATCTGAAAATAACATTATAAACACCCTTTATTTGCTTTTCTAAATATTTAAATATACATAACTTTCCATTTTCTTTTTTAAAAGATTTTGTTTTTCAATTTTTTTGAGAATGCCAGAAAACAGCTGATAAATTTATGTTTACATACGAGAATGCCGTATCAAATAGAGCGCTCCCTAAATGAAAAATGTACATATGAGTTGCCAAATCATTTTGATAGATGAAAATTTTCATAGTGGTCACACTATGTGTACAACATTCGCAGGTAGAAAATTTGACATCTCATACGACATTGATAGATGGTGTAAACAACCCTTAATTGTACCATGGGGACAGGTCAAAATACATTATTGTGAATCATGGTAGAACAAGAAAAGGTAGCAGCAATACCCAGCTGACTGAACTGAACAAGTGTTATTTTCGTATGACATAACCTATAAATATAAAAACAGCTGTTTTTGTCATTGTTTACATTTATTGTTGAGTTGCAAATTTGCGCAAATTTTAATTTTGGTTAAAGGAAAATGAATATCTAGCATGTTTGTTGTGGTAGAATAGGTTTTTGGGGTTATAGAGGCATTTATGTTTTTGCCACAAAGCAATCATTTCCAAGACTGCTTCTTTCGACCAATCGATCTGAAAATTACATTATAAACACTCTTTGTTTACTTTTCTAAATATTTAAATATACATAACTTTCCATTTTCTTTTTTAAAAGATTTTGTTTTTCTTTTTTTTTTGAGAATGCCAGAAAACAGCTGATAAATTTATGTTTACATACAAGAATGCCGTATCAAATAGAACGCTCCCTAAATGAAAAATTTACATATGAGTTGCCAAATCATTTTGATAGATGAAAATTTTCGTAGTGGTCACACTATGTGTACAACATTCGCAGGTAGAAAATTTGACATCTCACACGACATTGATAGATGGTGTAAACAACCCTTAAAACATCAAAATTAGTAAACACAAAAGCAACAAGTGGGATTGTTTACAATAGCGGTATTCACTCATGTTGGTAAAGTGGCATTGTAGATCTTGTACATCTTGTTAATATTGTAGATCTACAAGTGTTTACAATACTACAACAACAAAGTACATGAAAGTTTAATATACCACAGGGTTGTTAATTCACTCGACCTAAAAGTATTGTAAACATTCCATTGTACTTTTACAAGGGTTAGAACAGCTGATTGTTGTGCCGTCACTTTGTTGTGAGTTTTATTTTATGTCGGAGTTTTGTTTTTTTTTGGTGGAAAAATGGGAAAAATAAAAAGAATAAAGGATAATAAAATAATGGAGGCCAAGAAAAAAACAATTTTTTATGAAAAAAGTGTAATAAAACTGAAACTAAAAGATAGACTTACGACGACGTTAAGATGCATTGATTTGTTTACGATATTCACAAAAAAGACATTCACACTTCGTTGTAAAAAACCCTGGTACTTATAGTACATTAACAGGAGTTGTAAATCTACCACAATGAGTGAATACCGCTAATATCATTTTTAAGCATTTTATTAAAAAAACGCGAAAAATGAATGAAGTGTCAAGGCTTCTCTACATAATCGAGTTGTTGATATGATAAAATGTGTGTTTCAATGCAAATCTCACGAATTTCTTCCACACAAATGTTCTAAAAACAATTTTAAAAATCATTGAATTAGATCATGGTTTAATAAGAAAGGTTAGCCAAAGCTTTATGCCAATTTAATTTTTTTCATTCGAGTATGCCTAAAACTTCAAAACAATATAAACAAACTGTGTATGTGTGTGTGGTGTTTGAATAATATGCCAAACAATTTTAAAAACAATCGAATTCACTGATTTTTAAAATTGTTTTTAGACCATTTGTATGGAAGAAATTGGTGAGATTTGCATGGAAACAATCAGTTTATCATATTCACAACTCGATTATGTGGAGAAAACTTAACGCTTCATTCATTTTTCGCGTTTTTTATAAAATGCTCAAAAAATGCATTGTAAACAAACCCACTTGTTGCTTTTATTTTGAAGTTTTAGGAATTCAAGAAAAACAAGGGTTCTGTAGATTTTTTTCATTTAAATCTACCTCTTTACTTATACCATGAATTAGATTGTTTTCAAAATTGTTTGGCATATTATTCAAACAGCACACACACATATGGTCTGTTCCTTTACTTTTGAAAATGGTAAAACTGGCAAAAGTAGCAAAAGTTGTAATCTACTTCCATATGAATTGTATGGTGTCTGAAGTAAAGGAACGCTTTTCGAGTAAAAAGTTGTAAAACTTGAAGATTCTTGCACGTAAAGGAACAGGGCTATAGAGAGATTGTGTATTTTGTTTTGACGTTTTAGGAACGTTCGAAAGAAAAAAAATTAAATTGACAGAAAGCTATAGTTACAGCCAGTTTCTGTATGTCGAAAGAAGAATGTGTGCGAATGAAACACGCCCGAACTTTAGTTTTCGAAATTATTTTACCTTTGCTTTTGCTTCAAAACAAAAAAACAAATTTGAAAAACACACAAGAGTTTGGACGTGTTTCTTTCGCACACATTCTTCTTTCGACATACAGAAACAGGCTGTTAACCTTTCTTATTAAAGCCTTTACCTAATTAACTGCGTGTTGCGTGTGCGTTCAAAAAAACAAAAACAAAATACATGTGTTTGTTTTTGTTTTCAATTTGAAATACATGTATTTTGTTTTTGTATTTTTGAACGCACACTGCAACACGCAGTTTAATAGGTAAAGGCTTAAACCAGGTAGCTCCTGTTTCACCTTATTAATTGCATCATGGTCCCGTTGTTCCAGTCTCGGAATAGTCCCATTGAACTATTTCATTCCGCTACTACACAACTCTACATTTTTGACATTTTTGAATAGCCGGTGTCAATGTGCTTGATAAAAAGAGAGTTCCACAGCCCATAGCAGCATCCCTCTTTTCCCAAATCCAATATAAAACTATCTTGAAAATATGGGTGACAACAAACTTTTGGATACAACACAAATTGTAAATGGAATTGCTGTGCTATTATCATTCTTTGTTGGATATAAATATGCCCTGAAGAAACAAGAAATTAAGGAGCAGTTGGACAAGAAAACGGATGACGACACAGGAGCCGCGGGTGGTAGTACAAATGTAGCTGCTAATGAACCGGTAGGTATATTCAATTATAATTACACCCTCAGTATTTATGCTATCGAGGGTACCTATATACAATTTCATAAGGGCAAAATGTGCCTCATCGAAATAATGGTTTTAGACCCCAAGTATGTTTGGACGAAATCCGTTTCAGACAATTTGGAATTGATTTAGCAATGTCCGTCTGTCTGGCTGGCTGGAGCGCACAATAACTCTAGAACGCATCAAACGATTCGGTAATATTTTGTCCGAACTCAGTTTATGTTCGAAGATGGGTCATATCGGTCAATTCCTTTAGGTACGTACCTCTTCCACAAAAGTTCGAACATATTCAGAAAAATTGTGCCCTCCTGTCAATAGATGGACGTTTCAATTCACACAGGCTGAAGGTAGTATATGTCTGTCGGCAAAGCCGACTGATACTTTTTTACTTGTTGATAATTTAAAACTATAGTTATGTGTTAATATCTTTGTTACAGCTCTTCACCAGTTTTAGCCATAACTATAAAATGGTTTTGCTTGTTCGCAACGATCTAAAAATGGGAAAAGGAAAAATTGCTGCTCAATGTGGTCATGGCGCTGTTGGAGCATATCAAAAGGCTGTGCATCGTACACCAAGTCTAGTGAGAGCCTGGGAGAATACCGGTTGTGCAAAAGTTGCCCTTAAAGTAGAAAGTGAAGCTGAAATGATGTGCCTGAAAAAGGCGGCCGAAGCAAAGGGCCTAAATACCTGTTTGATTCGTGATGCTGGTCGCACACAAATTGAACCAAATTCTAAGACTGTTTTGGCTATTGGACCAGCAGCTGTAGAGGCTATTGATCAAGTGACTGGTCATTTGAAATTGCTTTGAGACTATCAAATATACAGTTTTATAGAATACTTAGGTTTAACATTTAATAAGTATTTAAGGTTAATTCTCGTAGGACGTGAAAAATAAAACAAACAAAATAAATTTATAAAATTTGTATGTATATTTCAAGGAGCTAGTTGAAAATGTCGCCTACATTACACGGAGGGGTATTTTGCCACCGTTGGAAAGTATAACATTTTTGTCCAGACTGGGTGTCGAACCCGGGCATACTGAGTGCAAGCGGACGTGCTTATCATTGCACTGTTGATATTAAAAAAGAAACGCGAGGAAGCAATTCTTCAGAACAAGCCGAATCCCACAGTTCTCAAAGAAATCGATAGTAACTCAACATTTTGAAATTTTCACTTGCCTAAGACCTCTGCAGTCATGGCTTCCCTCCCTCACTTTTTATTAAAAAAAATAAAGAATGATAAACCTCATCCACTGAAAAAATCTACCGTTATTTTGTCTACTCTCTACTGAAAAATAGACAAATTTTAGTTACTACCCTTTTGTTGAACAGGTGCAATATGATGTCAAACTCTTGAAAAATCAAAATTTACATTTTCTTAAAACTGTTTTTATTTTTAATCATACTATACAAAAAAATCAAATATTTAAAATAAAAATTGTCCTTATATAAAAAAGGAAATAAAATTTTATTGCAATTTAAAATCTTAACCAATCATCATCATTATTATCATCCTGTGACGGTGGATCTTCTGACGCTTGTTCTTGTTGCTGATGATGATCATCATCTAAGCCAGCCACATCACTGTAGGATGATAATTGTTGAATTTGCTGTTGAATGCCCATCATGTTGTGTACACCACCACCAACACCGCTATTATCTACTGCTCCGGCTATGTCTTGCTCCATTTGATGTGAGAAACCACCTTCTTTCTTTGGACGAGCATTATCATCGTCATCATCACTTTCCGAAATGGCTAAATCATTATTGATGTTCATATTATCCTGATTCATGGGAGCTGCACTCTCCTGGTGGGCATCTTCATCTTGTGGCAAAAATTGTGATACATTCGATTGTTGATATGATGTATCGTTTGTAGCTGCAGCACTGTTGCCACCGCCAAGGCGATTGTGCATTGTTAGGAAGTCAGAGGGATCATAGTTGGGATCCAAATCCATTGATTCTTCTGTAAAATGAAAAATATTATAATTAATTTATGCTTTTGGAAATTAGATTGTTTTTATTACCTCCAGCCAATTGTGGTGCCTCAATTTTCATTTCAGATTTTATATTATCTGAATGCATAACTTCGGAACCTTCACCCTCGCTGCCACCGGCATTTGACATAGAATGCATACGTTCACCTTGATCAAGAATATTGGCGGCACTATTTTCATCTTCGGATACCTCTTGGAATTCATCATCTTCATCCTCTGTAGAGCATTGTTGATCTGCGAGAAGATTTGTAATGATGTTAAATGATATAATGTAACTAATACTAGGGATTTAAATAAATACTTATTTATTTAAAAACATAAAAAGGACTTTACAATACCATAAACTAAACATAACAAGGATCTTGGATTTTTACAAACTGTACACAAATTATCAAAATAATTTGGAATATTTACAAACTAATTATTAAAAGGAATTTAGGAGTATTGAATGAATGTACACATATTTATAAATACATTAAGGAGTGTTTTGTATTTAGGTGGAATCTTAAAAAACAGTAGTCAGAATTTTGTGTTCGTCTTTTTCATACCCTCAGACGCACGACAAATGATGATATATACACTTTGATACAATCAAAAATTTGTCTCATCAAAATAATGGTTTTTGACTGCATATATCGCTTATTTACTCTAAGAGTGCCATAACCTAGAAAATGCGCATTACGATATTGCGTATCATAAAACTGTGCGACACGAAACAAGGAAAACTAAGCAGATTATGAAAGTAGAGCTAAAAATATAAATGTGTATCGGCGATTTCAAAATTTACATCCAAAAGTAAACTAAGAAGGCGGTGTAAGTTCCTTCCATTTATATTTTTTTCGAAATATTAGTTAAGATGTATTAGAATCCTGGGGTTTTAGGTACGAGTGTATTTGACAACTTTAGTGGGAAATATTTTTGTTAAAAATATTGAACCTCATGTGGGTCATCATAGGGGTCTTTTTCTCGAAAATCGTTCAAATACTTATTTAAAATGTGACCATATCGGATCAAAATATTCTACAAAATTGTTCGTCATAACATTTTAAAATAGGTCTCAGTATACACCAGATCTGTAAGTTTTATGTAAACGTCAGGAATCTCTAAGAATAAAAAACAAGTCTATCATCAAAAAAACTAAAAACATATTTTCGTGTTTTTTGGCAAAATCGAGTTATAATAACGGTGTGCAACAAAATTCAATTTTTTTAAAAATGACGGGAAAACCTGAGTTGATTAGGAAAGTAAAGCTAAAAATATGAGACACGTGCATCGGCGTTCTTAAAGTTTACATCGGGTAGTAACCAATGTAGGCGCGGAAAGTTCCGCCCATTTCTAGTTTTTTTGACATATTCGACTTAACATAGCTTGGAATCCTTGCATTTTAGCTATATAGTGTCTTTGGTAAATTTACTGAGGAGGATATAAGGGAATATTTTTGTTAAACAAATTAATCCTAATGCGCTTTATCAAAGTGGTCTTTTTAGTCCTTTTTCGAAAATCTTTCAAAAACTCCTTAAAAATGTGATCGTATTAAATCCAAATATTCTTCAAAATTGTCCGTCATAAAATTGTACTATAGGTCTCAGAATACACCAAAGCTTCAAATCGTATCTAATCGTCAGGAATCTCTAAAAATGAAAAACAGGTTTTGGGGTTAAAGTCGGACTTCATGGCTGACTTCCGTATCGTCAGTTGCTTTACAAATGACTGAAAATCTACGAAGTCCCAGCAACATTTGAATTAAGGGGGTTCATGCGATGACGTGATTTCATGGCATCTTTTGCATTGGTTTTAACGAAGTCGTGAAAGATCCGATCTTTTCATAAGCATTTGATTTAATGCAAAGGGGAAGTCGTGAAAGATCCGATCTTTTCATCAGCATTTGACCCTATACAAAGGAAGTCGTGAAATATCCGATCTTTTCATCAGGATTTGAACCCATTCCATCGATCCAATAGAGATTAATTTTGTGTTTTTATTTATAAAAATTTTTCAAAATATATAAGATTAATTATTTACAATAGGCTTAATGTTGTCGGAGACTCGAAATCACCACCAACGTTGTTAAAACTCTCGTCGTAATGATAATGTCATTGCAAAGGGTTGGTGCAATTAACAACTACGAAGCTACGTGTTTCAAAACATCAAACATACGCATTTTCAATGCAGGTAAAAAGCAAACATGTATCATTTTCATTTCTGATACATTTAGTTGCATTTTCGAGGAACACACTCATACGTGCAACTGAATTATTTTGACGAAGTTTAAACAACACAAAGCAAATGACGATACGGAATTCACCCCATCTGAGTTTATTCAAAATTGTCCCACAAAACATAATTTTAGAAATATCACTATGAGTTCCAGAATAAACCATATATCTAGATATAATATTTTCTTAAGAAAATTAGATTACAAATTTATATATTATAGGATGAAATTATTTTTTTTTTAATTTTGGTCTGTTGATTTTACATAATTCCATACTGGAAAATCTAACAAAATCCTTCCTATTTGGGGATATTGTTAAAAAGGAAATGTTCCAAATTAATGCTCTGTTCCAGAACCTGCAAAAAGCTACTATTTTTTACTACGATGACATTTTTTCCTTTATGTTATCGGAAAAAATACTAAAAATTAGTAGATTCTTGTAGTTCTGGAACATACCATAAATTTCCCTATGAGTCCCTGAACAAAAGAAATCTGTAACCCTAACGTATAACATTCTTAGCAGCCCTTGTTTTTGATAAAGGTTTTTATCCAAATTGTCGTTGTGATTCGTTATGAATTCATAGAGAAGATGTAGTGTTCTCCATTTAAACAGTTTTTACATATATGGTTTATTCTGAAACTCAGTAAAATGGGAACAAATTTCCTTTACCGACAGTTTGCAATTTTTTTTTTTTTTCAAAAATCGTAAGTTTCTTATAAATCCGGCCTTCGGTGGGAGATTTGAGACTTTATCCCAATCTCGGGAACGGGAACAACATTTTCTTTGAAATTTAAATTTTTCTCTAAGTAGCCGGCCTTTAAACCAGGGAATTTTCAGAACTTCAGAGGCCCATATCTCGGGAAGTATACATTTCCCCAACAAAAAAGCACTATCTGTGGTAATTATTTCTTATTTTTCCGAATAATGTCGGTAAAGGAAAGAACCAAGTTTCATATTTCTTTCATGCATCAACTCGAAAAAGAAGGAAAAAAATTAATACTGATATTTTCATGATATATGTATAATGTAATAAAAAAATAATATGTTACAGTGTCTTATTTATAAATACACTGAAAACTCGAAAATATTTTTTCTTTTAGCTTCAATAATTATATTCTTCTTCATGATTGGATCTCTCTAGAAAATTCCATTGGAAAGTTCGATATGTTTTAGTATACACGTACTTATTACAGTTTGAGGACGATGTGTTGCGAGAGACAAAAAAAAAAAAAAGAATTTACTTGTGAACATTTTCGTCCGATAATTTTTCGCAATTTTCGACGTGGATTATCACGGCAAGATATGCATCGATCAAATTAATTAAGTAAAACTATTTTAATTAAGTGATTGTATATCCAAACTTGATGAAGATGTTGGTCGCATTTGTACGTGGGCCTCAAATAATAATATTCAGATCAATGTGTCTAAAACTAAATGTATTCTTTTTGGTACTTCTACTGGCTCTTCACATATCACTGTGCAGAATAGAACAGTTTTCCCCTCTGATAGTATATCTTGTCTTGGATTTGAAATTGATTTAAAACTAAAATTTGGACGTCATATCTCAAATGTTATCTCTAAAGTAAATTATTCACGTTTGTTTTGTTTATTGTTGAAGTTCAATCTCAACAATAAACAAAACAAACAAAAAACAGCCGAGGCACGGGCGAATTGGAGCTTTGTTAAAAACAAAAAAAAAAAAAACAAAATTCCAGTAAACAACCTCACAGGCAACTGTGTTGGTGTTCTTTTCAACTCACAGAATTCGAAGAATTCTTAGTTCATACGTGCTGACATGTTGCAAAATATTTTGATTTTGGTGTTTCTTTGGAAAAGCCGAAAAGTGAGTGTGATTCTCATTCATATGAGAATACTAGACACTTAAAGAGTTCGGTTTTTCGCTAAAAAGGCATCATTTCAAAAACTGAGAAGCCAATTGATAATTCCCTTCGCCGGGATGAAATCATGATATTGGTAGCGATCAGTAAAATTTTGAAACACTGTCAGTTCGTTTTGAAAAACATTACTTTCTGTAATAGAGGGTAATAAATGAAGTTGAGCCAATGGGGGAATACTCCACTCAAACAATCGAAAAAAAAAAGTAAATTATTCACTTAAAACGCTGTACTCTTTGGACGTCATATTGCCTATGCATATTAAATATACTTTGGCTCATTCATTATTAATGTCACATATCCTTTATGGACTGGAAATTTACTCAAGTACAAACTCTCAATATTTTAGCAAACTGGTATCATGTTACCACAGGATACTTAGATTTGTTTATGGTAATCACAGCCGAATCGATTATCAATCACTCTCCGTCCAATTTATAGGTTGCTCTTTTGAACATTTAGTTAGTGTTAGATGCCTTTGTAACCTCTTCTCTACTATTAAATACGGCAAGCCCTCATATTTGTTAGACACCTACACATTTTTAAATACCACTAGAAATTCTAATATTCTTATCGAACGGTTTAATACTTCATATATGGACCACTCATTTCATAATAGAGTTGTTTCTTTTATGGAATGTATTGCCTTCGTCATTAAAATTTTTTTCCATTAGCCCTTACAAGTTTAAAAAGTCTTTACTTTCTTACTATCAAAGTATAACGTAGTTCTTTATTGTTTGAGTATTACTGACACTCATTGCATGTAAATGTTAATGTACTTTTAGGGAAATTTGCGTTAACAATTTTTAATAATAATTTTTTATGATAAAATCTTCATGTCTTAAGTACATTTTTTTTACGGTTTAATTTATTTTTGAATCTCACAATTAAATTGCCTTTATTTGTTTAAAGAATTTTTTAGAATGTAAGAAAATTCATGTGTCATAATTTGTAACACTATTAATATGTATCTATCAATTTGTAGCCCTTATAGGGATTTTGATTGATTAATAAATTTGATAATAATAATATTCGCGTTTTCATTATTGGGCTGGAAACTTTTAGATGAGCCCTCGTATTCGCGGTTATAAGAGCATTGTATTCATTCAGAGATCGAGAGACAAGACATAGAACGATTTGTATCGAATGGAACCCAGAGAATTCCAATTGAATTTCGAATTATTTCATTTGTAATTTGAGAATTTCATTTGAAATTCGAATTATTTCATTTGTAATTTGAGAATTCCATTTGAAATTCGAATTATATCATTTGTAATTTGAATTTTTTCATTTGTAATTCGAATTATTTCATTTGTAATTCGAATTGTTCCATTTGTAATTTGAATTTTTTCATTTGAAATTCCAAATGAAAAACTTCGATTTACAAATAGAAAAATTCGAATTACAAATGAAATAATTCGAATTACAAATGAAAAAAAATCAAATTACAAATGAATTAATTCGAATTTCAAATGAAATTCTCAAATTACAAAAGAAATAATTCGAAATTCAATTGGAATTCTCAAATTACAAGTGAAATGTTTCGAATTTCAAATGAAATAATCAAATTACAACTGAAATTCTTCGAATTACATGTGAAAATGGTTTATAACTAAATGACGGAATAAATTAAAAATTTGTTTTATATTTTTAAATCTTTCTTCGTTATGGTAATTCCCATCAATTGTTTTATATTTACATATAAAATACGGAATTAATAACGATTTATTTCATTTTTGAGGAGTGTACGAATTTGAACTTTGCATACTGTATATAAAGGTTGGTTGGTCTACGACCATTATTGCGATGTGTTGCAAACATCAGTGCCAAAACCTACATGTAATAACCTCCCAACTTAGTAGTACAGGGTATAAATAGTTTGATCTCAAAGTTAAAATATATTTCTATAATCTTTTTTACATTCAAAGTTATAAGCCTTCAACTCTTGAGTAACCTAGAATAGGGTCAGATGGTGTGGTCTTGGTTATAACTAGACAGCGGAATTTTATGCAACCCCTATTTTTGGTCCGATTCATGTCAAATTTTGGGACTGGGCATATTTTTGGCTTCTGACATATGAAAAATTTTGCAAAATGCATAAATTTTTGCATATGTAAAATTTATGCATTTTACATATTTTCTTATGCAACAGATATTTCAATAATAGGTACAAAAATGTTTGTCTGTACAAACTTTCTGTTTAAAATTCTCTTCAGACAAGTCAATAAAATAGAGGATTGTATAACCACAGCCACAACTTTAAAAATACCGAAAATCGGGTTGTATCGTTCTATGGGAGGTATATGAAGGCCTAAACCGACAAATAATCTAGGGAGGTCCACATCCACATCCAACAACGATATAATCGTGTATGTTCTGAGACACACTTCATCTCTCACTTAACACCTCGAGCATATTGTTCACCCCATTTACGCTTATTTTCCGAGTATCTTATGGACGGACTAGGGTGTACTCTTCTTTTTAAAACCCCTTATGAATCTTAGCCCCAAGAAATTCGCAAAAAATAGGAGTAAATGGGTTGAACAAAATGTTAGAGGCGTGAAGTGAGAGGTGAAAGTGTGTCTCAGAACAACACACCCGAATATTTCAATACAATTCCCCCAAGTCATATAAGCTCAATTAAGTAAATTAATTAAAATATCACAAATAATAACATTCATCCTAATAAGGTAACAACAAATTACAAATTAGTGTTCGGCCTGGCAAACTTTATAACCTAAAAGGCATTTGTTTCAATTTTTCATAAACAAACTAAACTAATAAAGAAAGGTTAAAAAAGATAAATGAGGTAAATCAAATTCAGGATAAAGGTATACAAAATTATTACAGGAAAAATAATAATAAACATATGTGTTAATTGGTGCAATATGCATAGATGTGCACTATATAACTACATAGATACATACAAGGTTTGTTTTTGTAATTTGTTAATAGAAAGCATTCTATAAAACTTGAATTGTTAGTAAGAATAGTGTGTGTGTGTGTTCTTGCGAATGTGTTTCATCAAATAAACAAAATTTAAACATAGTACACTATTTTTTACAAGTTATGTTATAATAGAAGATAGAATAGAAAGCAGTATTAGTCTTACCTTCTTCCGTAAAAGAGGAATTATGTGGGTTACTTATATTTGAGGTTAAGCTGTCCTTACGGGGACGACCGCGACCACGTTTAACAGCATTCGGATTAAATTTAACTAAAAGTATAAAATTTGTAACGCATTTTGTTTCGATAGGTAGGTAGAGATTGATAGTTTGTATTTATCATCGTTAATTTTTTTTTTGTTTTGGTGAATTGAATTTCTGGTGGTTGTGAGGGAGATTTGTTTTTTGTTTTTGTGAAACAAATTTTATTATAAAAAATAATTTGATTATTTAAAAGTTAACCAAACGATACGAAACCAAAAGAACACAAAATATAAACAAAATGAAATAGGGGACAACAAATGTAGAGGGAAAGTTCGAAAAAGGGGTATTCTATTAACGATGATACATTTAGAAGATATAAAGAAGAAAAATATTACAACATTTATTTATTGATAGACTATAATTCGTCCTACTATTTTATGGAGAATATATATATTCTCTCAAGCTAGATCATGTTCCAAGCTGCTTACATACGACATTCTATTACAAGCGTAATTCGAGAAGACGTAGCGTTTGGCTGTAGAAAAGCAGCACACAAAGACATATAGGGTTTTTGCTGAACGAAAATTCCCCGTGAGTTTTTTCACTTTCTCCCTTAAGTTGAAACGAACCTCTCAATCTAAATCATAAAGGTCCCTCATGGCATGCCTGGGTGGGGGGGAATCCTATTTACCAACGAAAGCATGCCGCTGTGTTGCTGTACTGGAAGAATCTTTGTCTCCTCATGTAGATGGTCCACTGAAGACATGAGGAAGAACACTGTTTCAGTTCTCAGGTGGGCATTCTGACAGGTTTAAATATTTTTCCATTGCGTTGCACTTCTATTCGCGGACCATAGTGGCTCCGTATACCTTTTCACAGACCTACCTATCACGTTATATATGGTCAACAAGGTTTCTTTATCTGCACTAAAGTTGTGCCAAATGAACTATATGAAACCATCTAGTTCACTTCGCAGTTCCAATTTTTGTTTTTAACAAACTTCGTATACTTAACAGCACACGTTATATTTCATGATGTTACTCATACGTTTTGGAACTAGTACAAGGAACTAGATTGCCCAACTCTAATCTGTATCCCAAGTGCTGCCGGCTAGGGACTTGAGGACCTTATTCCTACATCTCAGCTTGTCGCAGATAGCTGTGGCATGCGCGTACATGGATGAACATGCTGTCAAATGTGATTCCTAGAAGCTTGGGGAAGTTTTTAGTCAGAAGTCAGCTACCATCGACCATGACATTCAACTCAGAACCTCTGGCGGTGCAGTGGCGGATATTTGCATTTTCCTGGCGTGGAACAGCCAAAGAGAAGTTCAATCTTTCACAAATGTCATTAGGCGAGATCGTACACTCATCCACATACATTACGATCTCTGTGCCGTTTGGAGTGTGTGGAATATAGTAGAGATTAAACAGTTCCGGAGTTCGGGAATTCCCTGTTTCACTCTACGGGGCTGGGATTTCTGGCTTCCGCACATTTAATTGATTACCCAACGTTTCTAACTTAACCGGAGGGTAGTCTGTCTGCTCAATGTCCTCAAACAGTGTTGAGAACTTTGGTGCGATACTCGACTCCCGGTATATCCATCCATGTCAGCGTTACCATGGAGATTCCATGAAGACCCAAAGCTTTGGATGATTTAGCATTCCTGGTGGGTCATCCTCGACAGGAAGAGATCTAATGCGACGTAGTACTCTTTTCTTTGCCTTGTCACTGCCGGGGTGCTCAACAAACTGTCCATTAAAAAAACTTGCGCACCACTTCGGATCAGTCAGCGTAACGTAATCGTAGCTTTTTGTAATCGTCCTCCAACACGTAGTACGCCACCGTTGTCTAGGAGAGGACATAGCTGGCCAAGTTTGCTGCTTGAAGGAATGGGTTTTCCTTTCGGTAATTGTTGTATTTCTTCTGGAAGATCAACATTTTAAGACATTTTAACCAGTTTTTGTAGCGCATTACTTAATTCCGACGCTCTGAGACAGCCAAGAAACGTAATTTCGAATCAGGTTTAAATTGCAGAAATCGGAATATGTAAGCCATGACTCGAACCAATTTAGTTAGAGATGAATATGCAGTTAATAAGTTCGGATACTGTGAGACTGTGACTGAGGTCCCACCTGCCCACAATTCACTTATTCCGGCTCCAATGTTGGGAGCAAGTTGAGTTGAGCCGCTCAGCTAAATTTTTTTTCTATAAATTTTTTAAATAGCCGGCTATCGGTCGGGGACTTAAGAATTTCTCCTATGGACAGTAGCAAATTTAGAGCACGGGAACAACATTTTTTTTTAATTTTTTTCTTAGTAGCTGGGCTTTAACCAAGGAATTTTTGAACTTCAAAGGACCATATCTCGGAAAGTATGGATTTCCCAAAGAAATATAATATATATCGTGATCAGGAAGGTGAGATCTACCTATAAAAAAATGTCATCACGATCGGAGCTGAGCGGCTCAACTCAACTTATGCCCAATGTTGCAACCCAGAAGATTTAACCAATTGTTCGGCTTATGCTCACCGACCACCCTGTTAACTTCCAGTGTCAGCTCCCTGACTAATGTCGTCGCCTCTGCTGGGAAATTTGGTCCAACTTAGGGCATTCCACCATTTGGTACATATATGGCAGTAATAATTTCTCGGAACGTCTTCTCTGCTACCCGAACATCAGAAGGGTAGGGCAGATATCTGACACGAACTCTCTGAAACTAGGTCAATTGGGCCCTGAAAGTTCATGAAAGTGCGGCGTTCTGAGGTGATGAAATCTGTTGATGGAGACAATTATGGGGAGATGGTATGACCCAAAAGAAACGACGGGCTCTCAGATGACGTTATTTGTCGGACAAGCTGACAAGCTTTTTCAGGCGAACTGTTACACTCTCCGCTAATTCTGGTAAAAGAGTACTCATTGACCGTGAAAAGCGTAGAGCTATCAATCTGATCAGCAAGCACTACACCCTTCTGTGATCATCAGTGATCATGTCTCTGAACGACCTTTCTTCTACCCGAACATCAGAAGGGTTGGGCAGTTCTTTGAAGCGGTGATAGGAGAAATCCCTGAAACTAAATTAATTAGCTCAGCCAGCACTATACCCCTCTGGTCGTTTCCGAGGGCCGAATGCGGCAACTTATGACTGTAAAGTTCCCCAACAGCAGACGGTTTTGTCCTTCCAAAGCGGGCTAATGTTCAGCCTATAACCTGAAGTACAGCTATTTATTGGCTGGATGTATACTCAACCTCCATAGTTCGACACCTGACTGCTACACCCATACATTCAATGTACGGATCATTATAGCCAGGCTCAAGCGAGATAGATCAGTATTGAACAGACTGACGCAAAATATCTACTTTGTAGGTGCCTTTTAGCCCAGTCACATAGACATTGAAATAGCAAAAATTCCCACAGAGCTGAATTTTGGTGGAGAGCTACGGTTTGCCATTAGAAGCAACGTCCTAAAAGTCCCCATCGATCCCAAGTGTGTAAATCAAGTGTGTAAGTCAAATTTAAGGGTTTTTAGGTTTTCGGATTTATTTTTTGAAAACGGTTGATCTAATCAAAAACTGACTAAAGCAAATATAGTAGACAGAAAAATTTTCTACAAGTTTGGTCTTTATAATTTTTTTCCTAGAAGTAACCATTCTTGAGATATAGCTGTTCTAAAAAAACACATGATTTTTACACACTTATAAGATAAATATGTACATATTCAGACGGCTAAAATAAGCGAAATAACCGAGGTCTGTCCCCCCAAAAAATATATTTTTTCTTGAAGAGCGAAATTATACCTATGTATTATGTATTTAAAAAAATTCCAACAAAATCGGAACGTGTTTAGTAGAGTTGTTCCATGTTAGAGTCATTTTATGCAAATATAGCCCATTTAACCGACATGTGTAATCGAATGACCAACGGAAACGACCCCAACGAAAACTCTCCGATTTTTTTTTGAAGTTTTGTATAAATTTCAAGGGTGGCGGATCCGGTTCGCTGGTTATTCGACCCGAAAGGCTAAATTTAAAAACCGGGTTAGACCCGGTTATACTGAACCGATTACTGCAAAGTGGATATCGTTTGAAAGCTTATGGAAGTACCTAACACATAGTGTCGTACTTTAACTGGTTCGCCTCATAATGTACTTTATTTATTTGACATTTAGATCGCGATATCTCGAAAATGGTAAGTCTTTTTTAAAAATCATAAAGATCACTCTTATAGACAATTATTAAATCTACAAATTTTACTTTGGCCGCCTTTTGCTAAGAATTACGGTTTTTAAAAAAATGAAAAAAAAAAAAAAACTGAATAATGCCTCCAAAAATGACCTTTGACCCCGAATAACTTGTTTTGCACACATGGGATCGATGGGGACTTTTAGGACGTTCCTTCTAATGGTGAACCCTAGCTCTCCACCAAAATTCAGCTCTGTGGGAATTTTTGCTATTTCCCCCTTATACGCATGTCTATTTTGACTGGGCTATTTGTTGAAGACAAAAAACGCTGACTATTCGGCAAAAATGTGTTCGATAATCTTTCGGACATTTCCCTTTACATCACTGCTAAAAACCCTGAAGTTTGTAGGAAAAACTACCGAACACTCTTTTGTTCTATAATTTATTTTACTGTTCTTTATTACACAATAATCTCGCTTATTCTCTTCTTTTCCATCAATCTTCACAATTCTTAAGATGAACACAATAGACCAAAGTATCTGAATGGAGTACTTAACCTACTTCAGTGGTACTTAGAAAATCAGGATCTCATCTCAAAGACTTTAGTAAAACGTTGTCGCTTCATGTTTGACTGCATTTACAGACACAACCTATTAAACAACTCGTCCTCATTTATATTTTCAAATCAACTATGAATTATAGCAATTAGTATGCTTTGTATTTTCTCTTACAAATAAAACCTTCCAAAAAATAGTATATTGTTAGTATTTCACAGATAATACTAAAGTCGGTAATGCTTGGAAGAAGTATTATCGTATATGTATATGTTTATGAAATTTTACAAATTTAGTTATTCTGCAATTGAAAAACTAAATGATATTGCTTCTACATTGTTCCAAATTTAGACTATAAATAAAGTAATTTATATATATATTTTTGTTAGTATATATGCATTAGATAGGTTCTAGAAAATACCGCAGCCCATTGATTTTTTTTTTTTTTTTTTTTGAAAAATTAGTAAATAAAAAATACAGGCTTTTTCAAAGAGATAGTAGTGAAATATAACCTTTGACTTTTTAGAATTTATGCAGATAAATATGTTAAACTCCTGTTTTTAATAATAAAATATACACTCTAACACTCTCAAATCACAACATTGAAGTTAAGTAAAAAAGAAAATAATAAAATTAATTTTATTACGAACTTACCTTCTTCATTTGTATCACGATGTTTGCGTGGACGGCCACGACCACGTTTAACATCATTAGGTGGTTGCATATCAGGATTTTGCATGCTGGAACCGGTATTTAGTGAAATTAGACCACCAATACCACGATGTAATGTAGCATTTGATGAGGATGATGGCCTTTCATTACCTTCCACATCAATGAACTCATTTTCGGGTGTACTAGAACGGCTTGTACGCGTGTAATCGTATTCTTGATCTTCAACACCACCCCATGTATCATCGAGATCAGCATCAACGCGGGCTCGTTCTTGTACCTTGGCAATATTCTGTTCCAATTGTAGGCATTGCTCAGAACTCTGGAATAAGGAAACATACAAAATCAAACAACAAATTTGAAACCATTAAAAAGCGACAACAACATGTCCAACTTACTTCCTCCAATTGAGTGCGGGCAAATTCTAAAATATGCTTTGCATTTTGTGTAAATCTTGACTCACTACCATTGTATTGCTCACAATTTGCTGCTATTAACTCAATATCTGCCAAGAAATCAGCACGAGAATGATACTGATGGGCTGCAGGGCACAATTGAGAACAATTAGATAATTTAAACAAAGATCATTACCCAGCAAAAATACTCATTACAAAAACCTGTACTAACCCCTTATTTTAACAAGGGCATGTCGCGCCAAATAAGTGGATATTTTTGGCAAATAAAACAAGTAGTTGCTAAAATTAGTGACTACTTAATTAACTGCTTATTTTAGTGGCCCAAAAATAAGCATTAATTTCACGCGACATGTCCTTGTTAAAATAAGAGGTTTTGTAATGAGTATTTTTTTAACTTCGTATTTACCTTCAATATTTTTGCCAATGGTTTCCAAATCCATTGGCCTCTTAATAATGGTATAATAATCTTTAACCTGTTTCTTATTGACCGGTTTAAGGAACGGCCAACTTTCTTGCATAGTCTTAATTTTGGTGTGCAACTTTTCAAGTATGAATGATAAAGCCACTTGATCGTCATCATCCAGTAGAGGATTAATGGCCTTTTCTAAGCGTGCCAGCTTTTCCTCCTTTTCAGCCATCAAATCACAACAATTTTTATACATTCTCTGTGCAGCCGAAGTAAATGAACTATTTAGGCCATTGTATAATGTTGAATTTTCAACAATTTGTTTTAAATCTGCCAAGAATGTTTCACGTTTGTGATAGCGCTTTTGACGTATATTTTCACGCATTGTTTGCAAATCCATGGGTTTGGTAACAATGCGATAATAATCGGGAACCATCTGAAAGTATAAACGTATTAAAAATAAAAAAGGTGAAGACATTTGAGTGGGTTATCCTGCCTCGAATATGAACTAACTACCAAAACACACACACCCCTTAATTTGTGGCGTTTTTATTTGCAGATGCTTTGCAAATGCCCAAAATACATCCTATTAGCACCATTCTAGTTTGCATATCAACTGCCAGGATGACCCCTCCTTTGACCATGAAGGTCTTTCTTGCTCGTGTCGATAACATCCAATCATATACTGCCTTGTCAACATTTTGTTCTTGACAGTTATGACAGTTAATAACCTTGAAGCCCTTTTGAAGGAAGTCGCTGCCGAACTGACGATCACCCTGATTTACCATGACAGAAACATGAGCTAGTCAGGAGATTGGGATTTTGTCTACTGAGTATTGTCAATATGCGCGCTGTGTCCACAGGGGTGGTGGCACCCATGCTGATAATACCCTTCTATAGGGGATCTTCTTTAAACGAATCGTCGTTAGTCGGCACCCTTCCCAGAGTTCGCCAAGGCCGTCTATCGTGTTGGTTCCTCTTTAGGGGGCTGCGCTACCGAACTACGTTTGTTTGGGGGGTTCCCGATCGTCCGCGAACACAACGTCATCCGCAGCAATCCCACGGCAGCGGGTTCATTCGTAACGGATTGCCCCGAAACCAAAAGTGTTTCGGCCAGCGGCTGCCAAACCAGAATCATAAGCTGCTACAACAACGTCACGCATCGATTGTCGCTGATCTTGCCATCAGGATCAGATTTATAGATGACTGCTACTCGAAGTTCATCTGGTACCATTGGTCTACCTGTATTCTGTCCAGCGCCGCTACCCGTGATAGAAGATACGGAAGACACCTTTTGCCTCAAGTTAGTTTGAGATGCTGCTTTAGCTGTGATGTTTTTCCTGCTCTCCTTCTTTTGACAGCCGGTAGAAGAGGTAGAAGGTTTGGAGTCCGATTCCGGGTCAGACTTCCCAACCCTTTTCGCCCATGAATCTCTTTTGCAGTCAGCTCCCTCAACTTTGCGGGGGACTCTTTTTGAGGGAGTTGAATTCAAGAGAGGTGAAGCGCTGAGTCACGCCACCATCGCTTCCAGTTTAAACTTTTGGGGGCTATATGGGTCGATGTTGGTGTGGAGCCCAGTTTGATCTTCTTCTTCATCAGGATAAGTGAAAGTCCATTAATTTCAGGATTTCTCTTGGGTAAGTTCGTTATGTTTAATTTGATTTTTCTCATTGAGATGACGTAGTTCATCGATCGGCGAAGAGCGACTTCTCTTTAGCTAACCCAGCCGCTGAACTGGTTGAGGTGGTGAGTGCCTTTTTCGACCACGGTTTTGTTCGGGATTCCGTCCTACCTCGGAAGGCTAGTTTTATCGGTTGCGACCGATTGTCGGTATGCTTATGCTTTCGATAGTGCTGGCTTCAAGGAGTTGTGTGCTTCCGCTGAGACCGAGGCCGATTCATAGACTACAGGTGCTGGAATGACTGTGGTGTCAAGTTCGTCATCCGATAAGCTGTCATCGGCCCCAACAGAAGCACTACCCTAGCTGAGGCTTTGGGCCTGCGTCCGTTCCAGTGGGGATAGAAGTCGGCTTTGTTCAGCCAGACCGCCCTTGACAACGTCTTGGCAGGGTAGACCCGAAGATACCAACGCGCCAACTGTACCCTGGGTTTCCCCAGTCCTGTTTTTTTTAATCATTGACTTCGAGATAGGTCCTCAGGGTTAGTACGGCTAAGTTCATCATTCTAATTTTCTAGTACCGCCGCCTCTGCTATGAAATTAGTCTATGACTGGTATTTGACCAACACTATATAGCAAGCGGCTGCAGCCGTGATGATGACTGTGAAAGTTCTTCCAGCTTCCCAAAGATCTGAGGGACATTTGTGATGTCTGGCGACCTGTGACAAGCTCTAGTGAGATTCTCTAACTCATTTTTTGAGTTACCGAGAAAAGTCGATAAAATTAAAACGCAAACTTATGAATAACAAGTTTAAATAAAAGTTGACAACACTCTTGCTATCGGTAAAACTTTACGACTACTTTCTTTTGGTCGCTAACTTACCGAATAATGTCGTTAATTAACGAAATTATAAGCATTTAAATTTTACCGACATTTGTCGTTAACTCAAAAAATGAGTTAGAGAATTGCACTACTCCTCGAATTTAAGTGATTCATCCTTGTACTTGCGCCTTCGTTCGCCGAACATTTGCTCGACCAGCGTTGTGTTATCATGTCATGAACTGAGCATTGGGATCCTCAAGCGCGTTGTATACTACAACTGTCAATCAGCTTAATTTCATGGATGTTGTTGTTGGTTGACACCGCTGGCTGAAACACTTTTGGTTTCTGGTCAATCCGGTACGAAAGAACACGCTGTCGTTGGATTGTACTTTCATGGATCGCAACATTAGGTTACGAATCATAAAGGCGTCTTATTCTCTACATTTGCGAGATCTTGAACCATTCATTTATAAAGACACATTTTTCACAATATCAACCCACTTTATAATAAACCACAAAATTGTTGTCATTTTTTACAGTGAACAATTTCCACTTTCATATCTGATGCTGTGTACAGAAAATTATTGAAAACTTGATGCCACTTACCTTAGCATTAACAGCAAACATAAATGGTGTAACATCTGGCATTGCCCTTAAAATATTTAAAATTTCTTCTAAGATTGATGAGAGTACCACCACAGGATCTGTGCGACGACGATTGGCAGTTTTATTATGACGTTGTAAGTAATCACAATGGATATCGCTGGCTTTACGTTTCTTTTTACCCAAACCATCTTTGCCCATCTTAAGCAGAAGACCCTTTTTGTTACGGCCCATTAAACTCTCATCGTGACGCTTTAGGACCTTACTACTTAAGGTCACCTTAGTACCATCAACATTAACCAAATCATCATCATCACAATTCATTTCACGACTTTCGGGTTCTTCTTCAGGTTCATCCATAACAGAAGAATTCATAGATGAATTTGATGGTCCTTGGGTTCCAGTATAAAGAGGACATGCCTTATTGGTACGCATGTGACCAACCTGCCCGCAGGCGCCACATTTTAATTTCAAATCTGGTTTTAGCTTAAATTTCTTTCTGGAGGGGCTGACTTCTTTGTGACTGTTGTCTCTCTCTTTGTGCGATGAACTTTGCGAAGTCTTTGGATCACCCAATGATGTGGGCATACCACCAGGTTGTAACTTTTGATTTTGTGCCAACTGTGCCAGGCGTTCCTTTTCCTGATTGCGTTTTATACGTCTCAATTGTTCTTGGATTCTTCTCTTTTCTCGTTTCATTTCTTCCTTTTGCTGTTCATCAAGTGTGGCAAATTGTTTGATGAATTGTTCATCTTTGGTGGTCCTAATTTTGACATATGCATCTATGACCGGTTGTCGCCTTACAGTTTCAACACGTGTATATTCCTTGCCTTCTTGATCTTTAAAGGTTCTTGTGATTTTCAAAATGCGACCCAAATTAGGTTGGGGTTGTTGTTGATTTTCACCTCCTCCCTCCTTGTTTTTATCATTCTTTTGTTTATTGCCCTCTTCATCTTCCATCATTTTCTTTAGCAGTTCTTGTCTTTCTTGTTCTTCCCTTTCGAGGGTTAATTGGGTGGATGTTTTCTTATTGGACAACATATTTTCCAAATTTTTACCCAACTCTTCCAAATCGGATTCTTCCGATGCGGAGGATTCATCTTCATCAGTTGATAGGACTTCCGAACTTGCCAATACACGATTTTGTAAATCGAATATGCGTTGACATTCTTCTTTATAACGTTCTTGATGTTCGGCAATCGAAAAACGATTACCTCTGGAGAATTTATCCATGCCTTGTTCACCAGCTTTGGCTTTTTCTGTTGATAGTGTACGGACCACATCAATAACTTCCCAACGTGATAGCTTCTTAATTTCTTCTTCGGGTACTTTAAATTTACGCAACAACTCCTTGGCTCTTTGTAGCGGTAAACGACGTAAATCGGCATCTGTACCAGTTACAGTACGTTTCGGTTGGGATTCTTGTTCTTCTTTTGTTTGCTGTAAAACGATTTGGAAATATAAGTTTAAGTATAATACAATTTTTTTCAGAATATGTTCTTACCGTTGGCTTATTAGGCACCCGCACATATGAGAAACCTTCACCACAACCTGTGGGATCAGCGGGACCAGTTAGTTGCAACAAACATTTGCCACGCATTGCTTGAATGTAGGCCCTAAGGAAAAAAGAAAATTCATTAAATTGCAGTTTAATTGAGGTAAGCTTGCAGCAATGCAGTCCGCGAATACGAGTGCAAGGCAATGGAAGACTTTGTAGACATGTCGGAATGCATTCCTGAGAACGTCAGCACTTTAATATGCTTCGTTACAATGCCTGCCTGGATTTGTAATGTATGTAAACTATCACTTGGTCGATTAAAGGCCCCTACCCCCAACTTCAGAAATGATCTTTCTGTTGCGAAAGGTCAAAGGAATTAAAATGGCATTATTTAGATGAACAATTATGTTGCCGCCACAAGAGCTATTGGGCGTTAGCAAGCGGATTTAATGGGACTTCTGAATCTGCCTTGATGCTAGACTCCGATTGCACTAGTTGAGGTCGGCTTCGACTCCACAACCTTGGAGGACAGTCTGGAAAAGATGTGTCCAGCCTTCGATATAGGTCCACACAACATGCTGTGCTTTTCAGCCATACTAATAGAAATAACTTATTGTGGTCGCAACAAAATTTGTGGGCCTGGAGATTGAACCAAAGCCTGGTTAAGTTCTGAACGAACACATTTATATTCTTTGTTGCAATTTACTACTCCTTTAACAATTCTGCAAAGAGAAACACCGAAAGTAATTTTATTTACACACATATTTACCTTGTGGTATTCCAGGGAGCAACTTTAACTTCATCATCCAATTTCAACTGAGATTCCTCATCATCATCTTCTTGTGGTGCAAATATGGATTTCTCACCATAACCTGCATCCTACCGGAGAAAATTACAACAGCACAATAACACAACCCTTCTAACAATAAACAACCGTTGCGCTTACCTTCAAACGTTGTTCGGCCGCAATCATACTAAAGTAAGCACAACATTGCTCTGGCGAAACCATAGAACGTATCTCTTCCTCAGATGGCAAACGGAACTCTGGTTTAATAACCCACCAATTTGAATCCATACCAGTACGTTTGAAATCGGCACATTGTTTCAGTCTTTTGCGAATACTACTTTCCGAATGGGCTGGGAAGGCACGTTTTATATCATCCATACGTATACGTCGTGGATTATCTTTACTTTTCCAGAAGAGACGATATATAAAGACTTGTAAAAAGTCGCGAGTAAAGTTATTAACCCTTTTCGAATTTGGTCCTGGAACCTCATACAGCGGACACTCTTGACCCACCGTGAATATGGCATTAAATTCACGAATGTAATAATTATTTCGAGTACGTATTACCAAAAAGTCTGTAGGACTCACATTGTGTGGATAAATGGGTGCACGATACATATTATTTTCCAATGCCTGAATATACTGTCCCGGATGTAAGATACCGAGGAAAGGACTGGTGTGAGCAATAGCTGTTTCGCCATATTTGAAATCTTGTGGACCATTATCTTTGGTGGCTTTACGTTTGTAGTAGTTTTTAATTTTGGAACACATGCCGACTTGATTCATTAGCGGTGGATGTTCTTCACAAAACTCGGCCAATATAATGTCACCATCTTTACCGCTTAAATCTTCAGGATTACGCATAAAGAAGACATCACCACCACCGGAAGCAATACGTTCGGCATCTCTTTGTTTGGCCTTTTTAATGATATGTTTAAGCAAAGGTAATACGGGATGTGGTACCGGCTGTGATAATGGACCATAGGAGAATTTTTTCAAGGGTGGTCTGTGGAAGGATCTCAATTTCATTGGTCCCATATGTGTGGGTATAAAAGGAGATCTCAATTCAACAACTGGAGTAGAATGTTGTATTAGACTACCACCACCGACTTTAAGTCGTAACGTTGGCTCAGTCTTGGGCATGTAGTAACTATCATTGGAAATATTAAATGGATCTCTGTCGGGACTTTTCGGTGGTGGCGGTGGAGTATCTTCGGCCAATACATTAATGACACCAGCTTTACCCAGTAGAATTTTGGATTTCTTAACATGAGGATGGGGAATTTTAATCTTTGGAGGTGGACCAGTGTTTTTATTGATTTTCGACGGATCTATATCATCGGGTATACCCAAGATAATGTTCTCATCATTTGGATCCAAGGTCAACACTTTTGGTTTGGGTACCTTTGACATTTCTTCTGCATCCCAAATGATTTCATCTTCCCATTTACTATAAATCAATTCCTCATTTTCCACAGGGAAAATACTGTACCAAGTGTCATCAACAGCTTCGGCGGGTTTCGCGGGCAAACTGTAAACAAAATGTTAAATATAAAAATTGTTATACTTTCTATTGAATTCACTTCCACTTACTTTTGATTTGCTTTCTGTTTGCTTGTCGAGCTACCGCTAGCACCACTAATTTTACTTGTTGGGCCTCCCGTCACAGGTAGTGCCTTACCAGCCGGAGTAAATGCTCTCGATCCACTGGACGGCAACCAACCTGCAGCATTCGTTTTAGAATTTAGTTTCTGCAGTACTTTAGCCTTTATTTCATTGCCATCCCACACCACTTCATCCTCCCAATGCAGCTGTGACACCATAAGAAATGCATCATCCGCTAAGGCGGCTTCTTCTTCCTCCTTTGTTCGTTCCTCTTTTTTGGGCTGCTGCTGTTGCTGGGGTTTTGAGTTTTTCATTTCTTGTTTGATTTTAAAACCATAATTAAAACCCTCCCCCGAATCAGGTACATCCAACATATCATACCAGATTTGGGCGGGACCGTAACGCCAATCGGCAATTTTGGGTTTGTTTTCATTGTTTTCGCCATTTTCTGGTTCCTGTTTAACATCCTCATCATTGAATATACTCAATAGTTTATCTTCATCGTCTGACAAACATTGTGACGGCATGGGATCGGGACCATAATGCATTCCAAATCCTTTTTTACGTGGCTCCTCAGAATCACTTGTAGAATCGGAGCCTGGATTATGGGGTTTTTGATCGCGTGATTGCTTACGTTTGCGTCTACGTTTTTTTACATGTCGCCAAATTTGTGGCAGACTTGACGGTTTGCCTGGTCCAAATAAACGGGAAAATCTCAAGATTTTACCAGGTCTGAAATCGGGAAATAGTTCGCGTACATCTACGTTGGCATATTTCGAAGGTAGCATATCTGCCAGAGGAGTATCCAATTTACGTTCTGAAGCTGAAATCAATAAGATAAAAAGGAAGATGTTGTGAATATAATAACCCAGTCTTAAATGTCATTTAGGACAGGCCTCGGATAGAATTGAAATTTTGCCATGACACTGGTTCCACATTTTAGAATTTTACTTACGCTTTTCTGGCTTAACATCTGAATCCATGCCACTATCTGATCCACTTTGTTTACTTTGTGGTTCCTGTTGTGAATTGGGTTGTGTTCGTACAGGTGTGCTGGGCGGTGGCATTAGTTCTTTATCATCTTTAATGGATGAACAAGCATTACTCTGGACTTTTGTTGCCGGTATTGCGTCCTCTAAATCTTCCAAAATATTTGTAGAATCTGTTTTATTTTCACTCCCTTCAGTGGATTGTTGGGATTCTGATGGTGGTGTCTTCGGACAGTCTTCTGACAACTCATTTATGTCAGAATAATCAACGGCATTGGAATCTTTGATAATTTCACCATTATCATCTTCTTGGGTTTCTTTGTTATTCAAAAACCCCGATTTAAGAGCATCAAAATCACTCATGGGTTTCTTTTCTTCTTCATCCTCATCGTCAGCATCTTCTGCTTCAATAACTTCGCTTAGCATGGAATTTAATCCCATTCTAAAATAAAAAAATTACCATTAATAAGATTTATATGCGTTTGTTTTGTGCAATGTAACTAACTTTGATAAAGAAGACAAGTGCTCCTTTAATTCTGGATCGAAAGCCCCAGCTCCATCATCGTCCATAAGTTTGCCCTCAGAATCAATGTTACCGAATAATATACCAGTCAAATCAATACCAAAACCTCCTCCACCATGATTACTGCCACCGTGATTTGATCCATTACCCATAGATCCATCATCATCACTGTCTGTATCCATGTCGTCTAGGGCGCTTACTTTTGTTTTTGCTTTTAAATATTTTGATTTTCTTAAATTCTCTTTAATGGATCAAATGTGTCACCAATGCCCGCTGAAGTTTTATATGATGAAAGATAAACACTTCAGCGTTTTACAAAATACTAACAAAACATTTATTTAGCGGTAACAATTTAACGCGTTAACTTTTCTGAAAAAAAACAATAGTTCAATAGACGACTTTCATGAAATGAGCTATAAAACTATGCTCACAAAATAAATACGAACTAAATAGTTTAGTTGAAAGATTCACGGATAACACGTGAACTAGTTCCGTGAATAAAATCTTAAGGCCAAAGCTGCCTTGTCTACTTGCCTTGCTTGCTTCCAAGATCTATTTAACAGGTCACGTAAATATCACAACAACAACTCATTTTTGGCGGAAAATTCTTCAATATGTCAAAATGTTTGTTTACGTTTTCATACAACTTATTCACAATAGCAAAAAATTTGACAGATTGAAACCAATCAGCTGGACGTTTTACGTCACCATATGGTCCAAATACATACGGTCCGTTGTGCGACGCGTTGAGCGTTGAAAACAACAACCACATGAAAAATGTGTAAGTGATGCCAAGTTTGTCCTTGAAGTTTGCATGTGGTTGTTGTAACGCGACGCTCAACGCGCCGTATGTGCCGAGGCCTTTATTATTTCATCATGCTTGCTTCTAATAAAAGAAAAAAAAAGAAAGGAGCAACCCAGTTCGAAATTTGCTCCGCCTTTTTTATTCTTTTATTTTTATTATGTCAGAAATGAAGAAGAAAAGCAAGGCAATCAGGCGAGGCAGCCTATGTACCCAGGCCTTTACATTTGGACTTTTTCATAGCCCATTGCTTAAACGTCAAATGAAATCCAATGAATTTCAGGTGAGTTTTCATTTGACGCAAGATCTATTTAACGTAACAAGTCACGTAAGTAGCACAACAACAACTCATTTTTGGCGGAAAATTCTTCAATATGTCAAAATGTTTGTTTACGTTTTCATACAATTTATTCACAATAACAAAAAATTTGACAGATTGAAACCAATCAGCTGGACGTTTTACGCCACCTTATTATTTCATCATGATTTGACGTATACGCAAAGGAATTGACAGTTAAAATCCACTCGATTTCGTAAATATAAACGTACTATTATCCCATAACATTTATCAAAGCATACGTTTGCATTGGCACTTAATAAAGTTGAAAACACATCCAACGTTTGAGTAAAGTTTTGTATTGAGCGTTGGGAAAAACAACAACAGGGCGATGCCGACACCAAAGTCCAGCGTTGATCTGTTTGCCGGCATATATTTCAAATGAATTTGGATTTTCGGCATCATTCCCAACAGTGTAAAAACGGCCAAATCTATACAAAACTTTACCCAAACGTTGGATGTGTTTTCAGCTTTATTAGGTCGAGTTCCATACGAGAGTAATTTTATTAATTTGTTGTAGTGGATAAGAACCCATAGGAAAGTCCCAATTTACATTGGGTGAGTTTACTTGCGGCAATTGTCATTTTGTAGGAGAGAGAGGTGAGGCATATGGTAACCCTTTGCCTCTCAGCACCCTCTCTCACCTACAAACTAACAATTGCCGCAAGTAAACTCGCCTAAGGTAAATTGGGACTAATGGAAAAGTTTTTAATGCAAGTTTCATCGTGTGGCATAAGACCATGATACAATAAGAAGGTAGCATTATCAGCCCAGCTGATGGTAACATATGGCCTGTTCCCGTACTTTATAAAGTGGTAAAAGTCGTAAACGATTTTCATATACATTTTGTGTGCGGGAACGCAAAATGTGTAAAAGTGGTAAAAATTGTAAAAACTTTTTAGTTCTGGAACAGAGCTATAATGTGTCAATTTCATTGAATTTATGCCAAATTTTGACATCTTATGTTACCTTCTTATTGTATCATGCATAAGACTTAAGCTCTGTTCCAGAACTAAAAAGTTTTTACAATTTTTACCACTTTTACACATTTTACGTTCCCGTACACAAAATTTATATGAAAATCGTTTACGACTTTTACCACTTTATAAAGTACGGGAACAGGCCATTAATATTCTTTGATTTTTTCATTTTCATTTGTGTTAGAGCTGGCAAACCATCGATATTCCCAACATTAGATATTTTCGATATAATGTTTTAAAATATCGATTGCTATCGATATTATCGTAAGTTGTCATCGCCATTAATTTGCAGATGAAAATGGCGGAAATGTCAATGATTTTCGTGAAATTATGCAAAAGTAGTTCACAGAAATGTAAAGGGGAATAAACAACTGCTTTTATTTTATAAAAAATGTAAAAAATACATTTTATTTTAACGAAAAATGTGTTCGTGTGACTACGGACTTACTTTCTTACACACACATAACCGAAAAGCAGCCAAATTTATATATATTTCAGGTTATGGGCTTTTATTCCGATAATATCGATAGGCAAAACTATATCTATCGATATTGAATTTTTAAATAATAATCGATATTATCGATAGTGCCATCGATTTTTTGCCAGCTCTAATTTGTGTAGTGCTACAAAGCAGGTAGTGTTGGAAAGCGTGTTTGTGTTTTAAACGTTGACAAATCCAAATAATCGAAATGCAAAAAAGAAAAAAGACGTGAAGAAAATTAAAAGAAACATTTTGAATGAGCAATTTTATTTAGTGGCCCAGGCTTAAATGTCGTTTAGGGGCACCTCTCGGATCGGGCTGAAATTTTTACAGTAGATAGTCCTTGGCATCCTGAATACAACGATACATAATTTTCCGGGGGGAAGTCCATACTACACGAGATATGGGTCTTGACATTTCGGAAATTTCGTACTTTCACACCTTTAGGTTGTTTAGGGGCACCTCTCGGATCGGGCTGAAATTTTTACAGTAGATAGCCCTAGGCATCCTGAATACAACGATATATAATTTTCCGGGGGGAAGTCCATACTTCCCGAGATATGGGTCTTGACATTTCGGAAATTTCGTACTTTCACACCTTTAGGTTGTTTAGGGGCACCTCTCGGATCGGGCTGAAATTTTTACAGTAGATAGCCCTTGGCATCCTGAATACAACGATACATAATTTTCCGGGGGGAAGTCCATACTTCCCGAGATATGGGTCTTGACATTTTACAATTCTAACGTGGGCAATATGGGCATCGTTTTAAAGCTTATGGAGAGTACTTTTATGCACGCGTTTTGATCGCGTAGCCCACTTTTGACCCTGTCCATAGGAGAAAGTCTTAAATCCCCGGCCGAAGGCCGGCTACTTAAGAACACTTTCAATTTAAAAGAGAGTTTTGATCGCGTAGCCCACTTTTGACCCTGTCCATAGGAGAAAGTCTTAAATCCCCGGCCGAAGGCCGGCTACTTAAGAACACTTTCAATTTAAAAGAGAGTTTTGATCGCGTAGCACACTTTTGACCCTGTCCATAGGAGAAAGTCTTAAATCCCCGGCCGAAGGCCGGCTACTTAAGAACATTTTCAATTTAAAAGAGAGTTTTGATCGCGTAGCCCACTTTTGGCCCGGTCCATAGGAGAAAGAAAAGGCGGCATTGAAAAGTACTCTTCGTGAGCTTTAAAACGAGTCCCATATTGCATACGTTTTAAAAATAATGGTGATAAAAGTAAAAAAGTCAAGACCCATATCTCGGGAAGTATGGACTTCCCCCCGGAAAATTATATATCGTTGTATTCAGGATGCCTAGGGCTATATACTGTAAAAATTTCAGCCCGATCCGAAAGGTGCCCCTAAACAACCTAAAGGTGTGAAAGTACGAAATTTCCGAAATGTCAAGACCCATATCTCGGGAAGTATGGACTTCCCCCGGAAAATTATATATCGTTGTATTCAGGATGCCAGGGGCTATCTACTGTAAAAATTTCAGCCCGATCCGATAGGTGCCCCTAAACAACCTAAAGGTGTGAAAGTACGAAATTTCCGAAATGTCAAGACCCATATCTCGGGAAGTATGGACTTCCCCCCGGAAAATTATATATCGTTGGAATCAGGGTCCCAAGGGCTACCTATGGTAAAAATTTCGGACCGATCCCAGAGGTGCCCCTAAACGACACTTGTTCCGTGGCCCACTTAAACCGCTTAAGTTTTCCCGGTTTTTCTTTGCTATTGACTTCGTCCACATACTGATAAATATTCTGTCGCAATATTTCAATAGAGTCCCCGAATCTCATGAATATGTTATGGAACGTTAATCTAGTGAGATTGTTGGCCATGGAAAAGCTAATACAAAAATGTACATAAATGAGCATATCTAATGTGTCCAAAAGGATTTCAAAAAGAATGGATGTAAGTCAAAAAAGTATTTTGAATGAAAGATATTGTGAATATCAAATGTTCCGCAATACTCAGCTGACCACTCAAAATCAAACCTATGCAGGTACAACAACAACCAATTCTTCCAGCGAACCAAGTGAGTACATTATAATATCTACCCTTTCTCCCATTTCGAGAGGTGCATTTTTTTCAAATCTGCATTCACATCATACACTAAAAGGATACGGAGATAGGTATCACTCCGACAGTTTCATAGTTAGTTTAAGATTTTCTCGGCTGGAGGTGTTGGTTTTAATGTCCTGAAGCATGTTGGCGCTTAGAGCTGTCGTTTTACTGTGGTGCTTTCGGAAAACATACAGATGATCTCCAAACTGATAACCTCCTATTATTGTCGGGAGCAGCAAGGCTTCTAGAGTCTGGGTTACAGGCGAGAGAAGGGATATTGGTCTGTAAGATTCTCTAGTCCCTCGCATGTTTCCGTTCCGGAACCTATATTCCACAGTGGTGGACGAAAATATATATTTATAAATGAGTCTCAGTGACTTCAAAACACTGTAAGCAAATTATTTCGCGTTTTCCTCGTTTTCAATATCAGGTAATACGAATCCACAGTGCGTATAATCTCTATGCAAAAAAATAATAATAACCTAGGGCCACGCTTTGGTATTGCTTACAAATAAGCCTTCTTTCATTTTTAAATTGAATTAACTGCAATTGGGTATATCGTACGTAGAAAATTCCTATGAAAGAGATTATTGTATTTCGGGCATTCACTGGATTATACCCAACACCGCAAAGAATTTTTATATCTTCCTGCATAAGGTGGAGGCTATAATTAACACTATCATTCCGTTTGTAGCACATCTTTTGATATACATATGTATAGAAGACTGTTGAAATCTAGATACAGCTTTCAAAATTTAAAATAGAGGTTTTTAATTTGGTACAGTTAAAACTACTTCTAGAATGTTTGGTATTGAAAATGGGTTATATCGGTCTAAGTTTTGATATATCCCCCCATGGAACTGTAACCGCCGATTTTCGTTATTTTCAAGGTTTTAGCCACATTCTCTCATCGAAATAGCTGAAATTTGGTATTTAGTCTTCTTCGGGACACTTTCTGATATTGCCCCATAGAATGGCACCTTCCGATTTTAGATATTTTCAAGGTTTAAGCCGCATTATCCCACCAAAATGGCTAAAATTTGATATTTAGTCTTCGTAGGGGATATAAAATAATCCAGCAGAGAAATATCGGCATATCGCCCATTAAACGGTACCTCACGATTTTCGGTGTTTTGATCTTCAAATAACTAAAGTTTGGTATTTAGTCTTTGTTGAGGGAACAAAAACATTCCTGCAGAGAATTGTCGGTATAGCTAAACGTTTTCATATTGAACGATACCTCCCGATTTTCGGTATTTTGAAGGTTTTAGCCTCATTATCCCTTCAAAATGGCTGAAATATGATATTTCGGTGGGACTACAAAACTTCTTCCCAGAAAATTTTTGGCAAAGGTCCACGTTTTATATTGCCTCCATAGAACCGAAACCAACTGATTGACATTTTTAAGGTTTTAGCCGTATTATTCTACACGTAATGATGAAATATGGTATTTATTCTTCGTTAGGACTACAAAACTTACCCAGAAATGTGTCATTACTGGTCCACGGTTGTATATAGCCCCCATTAAACAGTACCTACCCAATTTCGATATGTTGAAGGTTTTAGCCTCATTATCACACCGATATGACTGAAATTTGGTATTCGGTATTCTTTGGAGCAAAACAACTCTCTCCCAGAAATTTGTCAGTGTAGGTCCACGTTCTTATATCTCCAACAAAAACGATACATCCCATTTTGGACATTTTTAAGGTTTTAGCCACATTATCCCACCGAAATAGCTGAAATTTGTCAGTATAAGTTCTTCCCGATTTCCGTATTTTTTTAGTTCTACCCACACAGTCCACCACACACACACAGGGTGCCACTGTGGTGCACTGGGGAACAAATGGAATACTCTACCAGCTGACGGAAAAAAATTGAAATTTTTTTTTAAATTGTAAGTTTTTCCTTAGTTGCCGGCCTTCGGCCGGGGATTTAAGACTTTCTCCTATGGACAGGAGCCAATTTAGGGCACGAAAACAACATTTTTTCGGAACTTAAGAGGCCCATATCTCGGGAAGTATGTACTTCCCCCGGAAAAGTTTATATATTTATGATCAGGACAACAAGATCTACCTGTGGTAATTTTTCCAGATTTTTCCGCCAGGTGGGAGAGTATTCTATTTATGCCTGCAATGGTATGCCCACCCGCCTTGCACGCTAAATGTCTGCGGTTCGATTCCCAGGCCAGGGAACATCAAATTTTTCACCGGTGTTAAAATACCCCTCAGTACTGTTGGCGACATTTCCTGAGTATTTAAGCCACTCATTTATATGAGAGAAGTCTCCCTCGTCCCTTCAGGGATGTATGTGGAACAATTATAATTATTATATTATTACCCACACAGTCCAACCGAAGTGGTTTCAATGTAATGTATGGTGTAGAGTATAAAAAGATCGACCCGGCCTAACATATCGCCGTTTTTACTTGTTCTATACTATATGACCCCGGTTAGGCATTTAATCTATATAATATCTACGATTTTGAAGCCAAAATTTTATAAAGGGCACAATTTCAGTAATTTTGGATCTCGTCGTTTTAACCGATGAGCCGTTATAAGTGATTTGGACTGTATCAGCAAATACCCATACATACATATTAAAGAAACCCATTAATCTACATGACAAAATTTAAAATTCACCAGAATTTTTTAAATACTTCAGTGTACTCTATTTAGTATGGAGATACTACTTAAATGATTTTTTGAAATATTTTCCTTGAAATTGTTTCTTTATTCTGTTAATATATAATATTTTAAATTATTTCTATTTCTTTTTTTTTTTCATTTAAAAATGTGAATATTAATGAAAAATGTCAAGAGTTGCTATTCACGTGAACCGCAATGCATGTTCACACATACATACATACGTACATGACCTTTTCGACTTCTGCTCTGTTTTAATTTGTGTTGTTGTGAGGCACACTTAGTCATTGTACGATTTAACACACAAGGGTAATTTTTCATTGGTTTCTTTGTACTATTCAGATACGTACCATGAGTGTGCAGTATTTATACCTAACAGCACTGCTGATGCTCTTTTCCGCTATGTTAAACGTTGACTTCAACGTAATATGTGAGTTGAATTCATTGTCGTTTTTCGAAAATAGTTCTCATTCTATCGTTTTTCCCTTTTGGCTAAATAGTTCGTAAATGGCTGAGAAAAGCATACTTACCTGGCGTAGGGGTTACCGTGATCATGAAGGCGGTTCCCCCGGAGTGAGGCTTGGCCATTGCACTTTCGGTTGAGTTGACCTCCGCGATTATTCCTAATGTGAATAACTCGTGCGTGTAATTTTTGGTAGCCGGGAATGGCGTACGCGCCGTCCCGACATATAATAATCCATTACAACAATTGTCATTATTGACACTTTGTTCTTATTAAAGTACAATTGTATGTACCTGAAATCTGTCCATGCTAAACAAAATCATAAAATTTCGATTGGACGCTAAGAAAGAGGTCATCTCTAACATTGGTGTCAGTTTGTGTAACATAAGACATCGAGACGTTCTTATATAACCATCTAAGATATATATCATTATATTGTTATTAATTTATTTTAAATTTTACCGATTTTTGTCGGTAGTGAATCGCACTGCAGGTTTAAATATGGTCTATACCAGTAATCTTTTTCGGTACCCCTGCACAACATTTCAAAATTGTGCAGGTCAAGGACATGTGTTGAATCGTTTTGAAAAATTTGAATACAGATAGCTCCGCGACAGTATTTTTTTCGGAAGCATGTCTATACTGCCTGAGATAATGACATAAAAGCTTTTACTTTGTCGAATAAAGTGACTGATGAGCACGATACATCAAGTTCAAAGAATGTCTATATTGGACAAAACCTTCTAAATTGTCATTTAATTGCAGTATATGGACAGTTCAAGGTTCGTTTTTAAATTTATACCGAACGTACTCCTTGTGGACCTGTTTACATCTATATAATGTTTTTGTGGGCAAGTTCATGCTTCCTGAAGTTATGGTCCAAAAGCTTAAAACTTCTGCAGTCGTTCTTTATCATTGCTGAGAGTCGCTTTAAATTGAACATAAGTAACTGTTCATCAAATTCTGCACAAAGAAGTACTCGATGACAATGTGAATAACGCGATCCAGCACATGGTGCTGGCAACTGACGAAATTGGCTGTGGAGTAACCTTTCCCTGTGAATATTTGCTGCAGTCGATTTACAACGCCTGTCATTTAGCTGGTATTCTCGCTTGTTGTATCGCCATCAATTATCTCGATTGATTCCCACATCTAACACATTCAGGAGTCCTTCTGCGCTTGTTTGAGTTTTCCATTTTTCAATCTCAGCGCAGCCAACTTAATTTCTATTGATTTTTCTTGCGGACCACCACAGTCTGATATTCAAAGATCTCAAGGTGTTTGCATGCTCCCCAAATAAAACGTCCTTACTAAGTTCTCCTCAATCCCACGGCAGCGGGTTCTTACGTACCGGATTGACCCGAAACCAAAAGTGTTTCGGCCAGCGGCTGCCAACCCAGCATTATATGCTGCTACCAGAGCAGCTTCATTGTCGAATGCTTTATGGGTTCCTGACCAACATGGGCTTGGGATTTCAATGCCCACAGCGGAAAGATTACTTTGTGGGACGACAGCTTTGAGTTTATAACAAAGCGTCTTCCTTATTTCCTTTTGCTCCTTGATGCTGCATTGTCATTCTCCCAAGGAATATCTGTACTGCTGGCAGATGAGTCCGTGCTACTTTCGAACAAGTCAGGTATCACGGACCAGGAAATTGTGGACACATTTGCATCTATTGTCTTCTTTCGCTTGTGTGGGTGAATGGCATTGGCACCAGTCCGTTTGTCGTTGGACTAAATAACGCGGTCTTTGCTCTTAATTTGCAGTTTGTAAAGGTTATCATCCTCTTGGCACATTTATTCGCCTTTTACCTTGGTGATGTTAAACAGAATCAGCGTTTTGTTTTTGTACTGAACCGCTCGTATTCTTCCAGAAGTTTTGTTAGTTTGCACATATTGGTTGATCAATTTTTGATTTGGTCCATAAGGCTTTACGATTTAAAGTGGGACTTAAAAAATAATGATCGCCCATAAATGTGGTTTATGTAAAAAAACACCTAAGGAGAGGACCGATATGGGTCATTTTAGAAGCTAAATTAAATTTGGACAAAATATTAAGAGATCCAACGTTTGGACCAAATTCGTTGCCCCATTCAAGATATATCTTGCATACCATTTTAGTAACATTTTTAAATATTGGGAGAAAGTTCCGGTATTGCCCATCTTCGAACTGAAACTAAGTTTGGAAAAATATAACGAAGGCCAAATATTGGACCAAATCGGTTGATCCGTTCGAGAGTTATCGTGTTCTCTAGCCACTACATACGGTGCAAGAGGGGTCTTTACACCTTTCGGGCTGTTTTCTCAAGAAGTATGGACTTGCCCCTGAAAAAACTTTTACCGTCGTATATGGGGCAGTGAATGCAGGTTGTTACAACAAAAATCAAAGCAATTCAAGAACAGGTCCTAAACTGAAATTATCCCAAATTTTGTGTGGGAGGTACCCGAAAGAGTGGACCGATTGAGTCCATATTGGAACCTCATCTACGTCTAGTAGAAATTTCACGATGTCCAAAGTATGGATCAAATCGGTTATTCCCTTCAAGAGTTATCGTGAACACAAATTTTCCGAACATTTTCGAACTTTTGTGGGGGAGGTACCGGAAGGAGTGGACCGATAAATCTTCGAACTTAAACTAAGTTTGGACAAAATATTGATTTTGGTGATGGTCGGATAATATTTAGGGGTCGGAATGGGCAAAAAACTTATTTAGAGAAAAAGTCAACGGATTCTCCAAAGCAAATATTTCCGCTTCTATAAGGGTATATCAAAAGCAAAACATGCTAATGAAAGTAGAAAATATCACCTTTCTAACGATGTATAGGTGGTTGTAGTAGGTGGCCAAGCAACGAAGATATCGCAATAGCCGCTGATAGAACACAACTTTTAATTTTTGCAATTTTAATAATAATGACGAATATCACAGCTTTGGTTGGGGACCTTCCAAAAACAGAGTCTGACTATGAAAGTAGAAAATTCCATCTTGACAATGGTGCAAAGTAGGTTGGCGTAGGTGGCCAAATAACGGAGATATCGCAATATTCGGTAATACATCCCATTTTTCCATTTTTTTGTAATCACGCTACAGGTCGCAATTTTGATCGGATCGTCACGAAATTTTGGGGGTTAATGGGGGTCTACAGAGAAAGAAGCCTATTGATTTTGGTGATGGTCGGATATTAGTCAGGGGTCGGAATGTAAAAAAAACTTATTTGGAGAAAAGGCCAACGTTTTATTTCAAAGCGAATATCTCTCTTCTGTAAGAGGTGTATCGAAATAAAAACCTGGCAAGGAAAGTAGAAAATATCACCTTTACAACGATGTGAAATAGGTTGTCATAGGTGGTCAAACAACAGAGATATCACAATAGTCGGTAATGCATCCCTTTTTCAATTTTTTGTGAAATCACACTATAGGTCGGAATGTTGATCGGAAATTTGATGGGGGTCTCACGGAGATAGAAGCATAATGATGGTTTGCGTACATCCCACTTTTCCATTTTTATTTAAGTTGTACTGACGATGTACTTAAATGCGTTTCAACAAAATTGACCTGTATTAATGAACACATTCAGAGCAAAGGCGCTAAGCTATCCCTATTTTAATACTTTGAATTTTATTAGTCAAACGCTTATGCACAGGGGTAGTGGTGTAGGGTATCACATAGTCGTCCCCGACCCGACTATAGCCTTGGCTCACTTGTTTTCATAATTGTTGTTGTATATGGAGTTAAAACTTGTTATTGTCTTATTTTTGAAGCATTAAACTCAGTGTGACCAGATCTAAAAAAGTGTTGCTCAGAATCAGAATTAAAATAATGCTAAAATGCCAAAAAATAATGCTAAATATAAGTGTTATCATACCCTCCACCATACTATAAAGGGTGTAATTAAAATTGTCATTCCATTTGCAACACGTCAAAATATTCGTCGGAGACCCTATGAGATATGTATATTCTTTATCGGCATAAAATTCTAAGTCGAAATAGCCATGTTCGTTAGTCCGTCTTTCAGTGTCTTTCAAGATGCAGCTCGTTATAATTTGGTATAAAAGTTCCTATTACTGCTAGGATTATTGGTATTGAAAATGGGCTATATCGTTTTAATATAGCCCCCACAGAACGGTAGCTCGGTATTTTGAAGTTTGTGGCCTCTATATCCCTCCGAAATGGCTGAAATGTTTTATTCAGTCTTCGTTGTGGGCACAAAACTTTGCCCATGAAATTTGTCGGTATAGGACCATGCCTTCATATAGCCCCCGTAGAAGCGTACCCCCCCGATTGTCGTCATTTTGTCATCAATATCCCACCGAAATGGATAAAATTTGGTATTAAGTCTTTGCTAAAGGTACAAAACATTATTGCAGGTACAAAACATCCCTTGCAAAAAATCAGACAGTATAGGTTCCAGATAGAAAACTTACTCGCAGAAACGTATCCATTAATACCCAGGTTTTAGTCTATCTCACATGAACCGATATTGGCCAATTTTATGTATTTCACGGTTTTTTGTGGAATTTTCGAACCGAGATTGCTGAAATTTAATATTGTGTGTTGTCAGAGGATACAGAACTTCCCTCCGGAAAAATGTAAATTCTGGTCCATGTTTTGCAAAGAGCAACGATGACGCTCATTTAGAGGGGTTATCATCAGTTAAGATATTCTGATCCTGCAAGGAATAAGAGGAAGAGCTTAGTACTATCATCAATATTTTCTTCAATACAGTTCGTTGTGGAGGGTATAAAAAGTTCGGCCCGGCCGAACTTAACCCAGCTCTTACTTGTTCTTTAATCACTACGCAAATGGTTGCCATGCTTATATGTATAAATGTGTATTCAACCAAAAACTATCAGATTGTTTTTTATAAAAAAGTACTAAAATGAATGTAGTGCTAAATTGATAAATAGAAATTTTGGGGCCAAATACAACAAATAATGCTAAATTTGATAAAAATGATGAAATGGTCACCCTAATTATACTATAAGTAATTGCAAAAAAACCTAATTTCAATTTCAAAAGTATTTTAGAGACATTTTTCTAAAACGTGTAAATTTGTTGCAAATGTATTGGCCACCACTATGCATACGTACATGACCTTTTCGACTTCTGCTCTGTTATAATTTGTGTTGTTGTGAGGCACATTAAGTCATTGTACGATTTAACACACAATCTACTGAGGGTAATTTTTCTTTGGCTTCGTTGTACTATTCATGTACGTGCCATGAGTGTGCAATGCTTATACCTAACACAACTGGTGATACTCTTTTCCGGTATGTTAAATGTTGACTTCAACGCAAGATGTGCTTTGAGTTGTTTGTTATTTTTCGAAAATAATTCTCATTCTATCACTCTTTCGTTTTGGCTAAATAGTTCGTAAATTGCTGAGAAAAGCATACTTACCTGGCGTAGGGGTTACCGTGATCATGAAGGCGGTTCCCCCGGAGTGAGGCTTGGCCATTGCACTTTCGGTTGAGTTGACCTCCGCGATTATTCCTAATGTGAATAACTCGTGCGTGTAATTTTTGGTAGCCGGGAATGGCGTACGCGCCGTCCCGACGTAAAATAATACATAACAACAATTCTCATTATTTACATTGGTAGTTATAAAATTACAAATGTATGTATATACACATATGGTCAAAATAATAAGTACATCATAGTTTATGTTTGATTTTGTGCTCCACAACACTGATGGGCAAATTGCGAGAGACTCATGTATTTTTTACACTTTTGTGTGTGAGGCAGAGCATTTCTGCCCATCAGTGCTCCACAATCAGTTTTTTCTCAAAAAAGATGTGAACTGCTTTACATTTCGAAACTTCTATTCATAATCAAAACGCAGGAAATTGGTAATATATTGTTTCTGTGACACTTTTTTCTAAAAGTTCAAAGTTTGGTAAAAAAGTACATTTTGGATTTTTTATTATTTACCAATAATCGAGTAAATTTTAATAAAGGTTGGTTAATAATTTAACTGTGCTAATAATATTAAACATAAATAAATAAGCTTACTTACTTAGCTGGCCCATTACGAACATTTGTTCCATAGACCGAACTAAGAAAAGATCTCCAATTCTCTCTGTTTCGTGCTTCGCTTTTTGGAATACCGCGCCTTTTCATCTCATCATCCATTTGTTTGCGCCATCTATTCCTTGGCCTGCCAATTCTGCGTGCACCGCCATGTGGCATGTATTCATACGCCTTTTTAGCGGGTTCATCATCGCTCATTCTTATGATATGGCCTAGCCAACGCAATCGCTGCATCTCGATACGTTTAACTATATTGATGCCTTTGTATAGCAGATACAGCTCGTGGTTCATGCGATCGTAGATCTTTCGAAGAATTTTTCTCTCAAACACGCCAAGCACTGCCTTATCTGCTTGCGCAAGTACCCAGGCTTCGGACCCATACATTAGCACGGGTAGTATCAGTGTTTTGTAAAGCGTTATTTTTGTTTGACGAGTTGTGGCTTTGTTTTTAAAGTGCTTACTTAAGCCAAAGTAGCATCTGTTGGCCAATACAATTCTTCTTTTTATTTCACAACTCATGTCGTTTGTTGTGTTTACGGCGGTGCCGAGGTATACGAAGTCTTTTACTACCTTAAAATTATAGGAACCAACTTCAACAGTTGGTCCAATCTCAATGGACGCATTGCGCGTCGACACCATCAGCTTGGTCTTCTCGCCGTTTACCGCCAGACCCACTTCAGCAGATTCTCCTTCGATCTTCATAAAGGTATCGGTTACTTCTTTTACTGATCGTCCCATGATGTCTATATCATCAGCATAAACAAGTAACATGTGGCAATTGGTGTAGATTGTGCCACTTCTTTTGACGTTTGCCTCTCGTATAACCTTTTCTAGCAGGATGTTGAAAAGGTCACACGAAAGGCTGTCTCCTTGCCTGAAACCTCTTTTGGTATAAAACCCCTCGGAGAGGTTCTTTCCTATTTTAACTGAAGATCTTGTGTCAGAGTCATTTTACGAGGATACCAAATTCAGACATTGCTTAGAATACCTTTGAACGTATCGGGCTGTCGAAGGCTGCTTTATAATCGACAAAAAGGTGGTAGGTGTCGATCTGCATCTCTTGGGTCTTCTCCAGGATTTGGCGCAGGGTAAATATCTGGTCAATGGTGGACTTGCCAGGTCTAAAGCCACATTGGTATGGTCCAATTATTTCGTTGACCATGGGCTTTAGTCGTTCGCACAATATCCCTGACACTATCTTGTATGCGATAGGGAGAAGACTTATGCCCCTGTAGTTGGAGCATAAAGTCTTATCTCCTTTCTTATGGACGGGACACAGGATGCTCAGGTTCCAATCGTCGGGTACGCGTTCTTCCTGCCAGATGGAGCTAACTAGCTGATGCATACACCTTATCAGCGTGTCGCCTCCGGTTTTAAACCGCTCGGCTGGTAGGCTATCAGCTCCTGCTGCCTTATTATTCTTCAGCCGGTTTATTGCTGTCTTTACCTCATCTTGGCCGGGTGGTATACATTCAATACCGTCTTCTTGGATTGGATCTGTGGTATCATCGTCGAATCCGCTACTATTGGATACCAACAGTTTGGAAAAATTCTCTTTCCATATCCTTTGCACACTATTTGTATCAGTTACCAGATTACCTTGCTGGTCTCTACAGGAGGGTGTGCCAGTTCCAAAGCCATCAGTTTGATGTTTCACTCTTTGGTAGAATTTTCGGACTTCATTCTGTCTCCTGTACATCTCGATTTGTTCACACTCCCGCTTCTCCATCTCTCTCTCTCTTTTTCCTGCGGAAAAGATGTTTCTCCTCTCTCCTTTTCTCCCGATACCTCTCTCGTGTGCTACGCGTTGCTACTGATTGTAAAGTAGCCCTATATGCCGCAGTTTTCTCTTCGGTAGCAGCACGACACTCCTGGTCATACCATGGATTCCTTGGTGAAGGTCTCTGGTATCCAAGTACTGATTTTGCGGCTGTTTGCATGGAGTGGGCAATGTTTTGCCATTGTCCTGATATGTTATCGGGACGAGGAGTGCTTTGATTAAGCAGTTGGGCCAGTTGAGTGGAATATGCTGTGGCTATCTGTTGTGATTGCAGCTTACCGATGTCAAACTTCCGTGTTGTGTCTGTTCGCATTTTGTTTGCTACGTTTAATCTGGTACGTACCTTTGCCGCAACAAGGTAGTGGTCCGAGTCTATGTTTGCACCTCGGAACGATCGTACATCCAACACACTTGATGCATGTCTTCCATCTATCACAACGTGATCAATTTGATTTCTTGTTCTTTGATCTGGAGACAGCCAGGTGCCATTATGAATATCGAGATGCTTAAATCTGGTACTGCTAACTACCATGTTTCTTGCAGGTGCAAAGTCTATCAGCCTCATACCATTGTCAGATGTTTCACTGTGGAGACTGAATTTCACGACTGTTGGGCCAAAGATATTCTCCTTTCCAATTTTGGCATTAAAGTCGCTTAGTATAATTTTAATGTCATGGGCAGGGCAACGGTCATAAGTTTCTTCTAAGCGCTCGTAAAAAATATCTTTGGTCTGTTCGTCCTTGTCTTCAGAGGGAGCATGAGCGCAAATAAAGCTGATGTTGAAGAATTTTGCCTTTAATCGAATTGCAGCGAGTCTTTCATTCACTGGGGTGCAGCTGGAGACCAGATGTTTTAACCTCCGACCAACTACAAATCCGCAACCAAACTCATGCTTTGTGTCATGGCAGCTATAATACAGTGCGTCACCTTTAGGTGTTGTTGTGACGCCTTTCCCGTTCCATCGTATTTCCTGTATGGCAGTAATGTCGGCCTTATACTTTTCAAGTACATCTGCCAATGCGTAAACTGCACCTTCTCTATAAATAGTGCGAACATTCCAGGTGCAGATTCGCAGATCATGGTCCTTAAAACGTTTGCGGGGGTCGTAAACTTTTGAGGGATTTGTTTTTCTTTTTTTCATAGTAGGCTGTTTTTCTAGGGGAGGGTTACTAACCCGATGCCGAAACCCAAGTTTTTAACGTTCTTATGGGTGAACGCGGCACATGTTAGCTCACTACCTTCAACGGTTGTTAAAGGCAGTTCCCCAGGTGACACCACGGGGAGGTCAGTGTCCACTTGAGATGAAAGAGGGACCAAGATAAATCCTGGGCTTTGCCATTTTAAAGCCGGTCAGGACCGTTGCTTGGTATCTTCCATCCCCTACGTCACCAAATAATAAAATAAACAGAAGTAAAAAGTATCAGTCGGCTTTGTCGACAGAGATATACCCTCAGCCTGGGTGGATTGAATTATTTTTCCCAAAAAAAAAAAAAAAAAAAAAAAAAAATATTGGGCGTATGAACCGACAAATGTATGGATAGGATTGAAGCTCAAAAATTTGCTGGGATAAAGATAGATAGGGTTTTTTATCACACTAGCCTACAAAAACATAATATCGCTGTAAACAGGGCCATTAGGAAAACCTTCGGTAAAAATGTCCAAAGGATCCTTGAACATACCCTTAACCACACAAAAATGTGGAACATTGTGTGGGTGGTACCAAAATGATTGGACAGATAGGTCCCAAATTTTAACATAAACTAAGTTTCAACAATATTTAGAGATACAATGTTTGGACCAAATCGGTTGCTATGTCTAATATTCAAAAAAATATTATAATAACCAAAGTGTGGATGAACGCAGTATTCGGTTCGAGCTCTCCACGCACTACATACGGTACAATAGTGTTTTTTTTACAATTTTCGGGCTGTTTTCTCAAGAAGTATGGACTTGCCTCTCAAATAACTTTTACAGTCGTAATTGAGGCAGCGAATGCAAGTTGCTTCAACTAAAATCAAAATGATTCGAGAGCAGGTCTTAAATTGAACTTATCCGAAATTATGTGTGGGAGGTACCAAAAGGAGAGGACAAATATAGTCCATATTCGAACCCGATCTATATCTGGTAGATATAGGAGTATGTACCAAACCGGCCACTCCCTTCAAGAATTATCGTGCGCACAATTTTTCCGAAAAATTTTGAACTTTTGTGGGGGAGGTACCTGAAAAGTTGACCGATATGGCTTATCTTTGAACTTAAACTTAGTTTGGACAAAATATTACGAAGGCCACATTTTGGACAGAATCGGCAGATCCGTTCGAGAGTTATCTGGCGCTCCAACCACTACACATGGTGTCAGAGGGGTTTTTTGTACATTTCAGACTATTTTCTCAAGAAGTATGGACTTGCCCCTGATGAAACTTATAGCGATGTGCAAATTATGGACCAAATCGGTTATTTGCTTTAAGATTTATCGTGTGCACAAATTGTCCGAACTTTTGTGGGGGAGATACCCGAAGGAGTGGACCGATACAACCCATCTTCGAACTTACCCCCAGTTTTTGTAACTTATTTTTGTTCATTCGTCTATATTCGTAATAATTTAGGCATTCATAGCTCAGCCCCCAGATGACATACACATCTAATTTTTCGTATACCCGTTCCATATATCGTTAGGAATTCCTCATTTAAAAATCAGCGCTCTACATTTGCGATAAAGCGAGTAAATCGATCTTCAAAATTTGACAATTCGTGTGAGAAGAATAAAAAATTTTACAAAAACTGGGGGTTAAACTAAGTTTGGAAAAAATATTATGAAAGTCAAATTTTGGACTGTATCGGTTGATCCGTTTGAGAGTTATCGTGCGCTCCAGTCAGCCAGACAGACAGACGGACATGGCTAAATCAACTCCAAATTGTCTGAAACACATTTCGTCCAAACATACTTGGGGTCTAAAACCATTATTTCGATGAGGCACAGGTTTGTCAAAAAATCACATATAGGATTGTAGAACTTGCGATTCTGAGTTATTTGATACTCGTATATGTGTCGTGAATGTAGCCTACACAGCTTCACAGAAATCTGCATCCAAATAAGAAAATTTTGTGCGAACATTTTTCTAATAATCATATTTTTCGGGTCTAATTTTTACAATTCTCATTCGATTTACTAGCAATTGATTGCAAATCTTAGATTTTTACGTTGCGGATCTAATAAATCTTTACTAGTGAAATTCCATCTACTAAAACGCGAGATACGAGAGATTCCAAGGTAGGAAAATCACCTAAAATTGTTTTCGAAAATATCGCGCATTTTATCGCGTATTCTGCTTCAAAGTTTCCATTGGCCCTTTATATAGCTAATATTAAAATCTGTCCCGATTTTCAAATTTTTTGTAGGATTACTTGTTTAGCCACTACAAAGAACTGGTAAACTGTTTTCATCGATTGGACAATAAATGTGGTCTTCCCACTCTCCATGAAATTTGTCGGTACAGAACCACGCCTTCATATAGCCCCCGTAGAAGCGTACCTCCCGATTGTCGTCATTTTGATAGTTGTGGCCTCAATACCCTACCGAAATGGCTAAAATTTGGTATATATAGTCTTTGCTAAAGGTACAAAACATCCTTGCAAAAATTCAGACAGTATAGGTCCATATAGAAAACTTACTCGCAGAAAACTATCCATAAATACCCAGGTTTAGTCTATACCACATGGCCAATTTTATGTATTTCACGTTTTTTTTTTAAATTTTCGAACCGAGATTGCTGTAATTTAATATTGTGTGTTGTCAGAAAATACATAAGTTCAATATTTTCGTCAATACAGTTCGTGGTGGATGGTTTAAAAATGTCGGCCCCGTCGAACTTAACCCAGTTCTTACTTGTTTTTTAATCAATACGCAATTGGTTGCCATACTTATATATATATAAATGTGCTTACTTACTTTACTTAGTTGACCCATTACAGAACATTTGTTCCATAGACCGAACTAAGAAAAGATCTCCATTCCTCTCTGTTTTTCGCTTGACTTTTTGGAATACCGCGCCTTTTCATTTCTTCATCCACTTGTATGCTCCATCGAAGCTTAGGCCTGCCGATTCTGCGTGCACCGCCATGTGGCATGTATTCATACGCCTTTTTAGCGGGTTCATCATCGCTCATTCATGTCATTGTATAGCTGATATAGCTCGTGGTTCATACGACGTCGATATTCACCGTCAACGCAAATCGGGCCGTAGATCTTTCGAAGAATTTTCCTCTCAAACACACCAAGCACTGCCTTATCTGCTTGCGCAAGTACCCATGCTTCGGAGCCATACATTAGCACGGGTAGTATCAGCGTTTTGTATAGTGTTATTTTTGTTTGACGAGATGTGGCTTTGTTTTTAAATTGTTTACTTAAACCATAGTAGCATCTGTTGGCCAATACAATTCTTCTTCTTATTTCACAACTGATGTTGTTTGTTGTGTTTATGGCAGGGCCGAGGTAGACGAAGTCTTTAACCAGCTCAAAATTGTAGGTACCAACTTCCACAGTTGGTCCGAGCTCTATGGACGCTTTGCGCGTCGACACCATTAATTTGGTCTTTTCGCCGTTTACCGCCAGACCCACTTTCGCAGATTCTGCTTCGACCTTACTGATCGTCCCATGATCCTTTACTGATCGTCCCATTATGTCTATGTCATCAGCTTAAGCAAGTAACATGTGGCTATTGGTGTAAATTGTGCCATTTCTTTTGACATTTGCATCTATTATTACCTTTTCCAGCAAAATGTTGAATAGGTCACACGAAAGGCTGTCTCCTTGTCTGAAACCTCTTTTGGTACAAAATTCTTCGGAGAGGTTCTTTCCAATTTTAACTGAGGACCTAGTATCAGTTAAAGTCGTCCTACAAAGCCGGATGAGCTTTACGGGGATACCAAATTCAGACATTGCATGGAATACCATTGATCGGAGGGGACTGTCGAATGCTGCTTTATAATCGACAAAAAGGTGATATGTGTCGATCTGCATCTCTTGGGTCTTCTCTAGGATTTGCCGCAGGGTAAATATCTGGTCAATGGTGGACTTGCCAAGTCTAAAGCCACATTGGTATGGTCCAATTATTTCGTTGACACTATCTTATTGGCAATAGGGAGAAGACTTATGCCCCTATAGTTGGAGCAAACAGTCTTATCTCCTTTCTTGTGGACGGGGCACAGAATACTCAGATTCCAATCGTCGGGTACTCGTTCTTCCTGCTAGATGGTGCTAACTAGCTGATACATACACCTTATAAGCGCGTCGCCTCCGGTTTTAAACAGCTCGGCTGGTAAGCCATCGGCTCCTGCTGCTTTATTATTCTTTAGCCGGTTGATTGCTGTTTTTACCTCATCTTGGCCGGGCGGTGTACATTCTATACCATCTTCTGGGATTGGATCTGTGGTATCATCGTCTTCGCTACTATTGGATACCAGCAGATTGGAGAAATGTTCCTTCCATATCCTGAGCACGCTATCTGTATCTGTTACCAGATTACCTTGCTTGTCTCTACAGGAGGATGTGGCTGTACCAAAGCCATCTGTTTGATGTTTCACTCTTCGGTAGAATTTTCGGACTTCATTCTGGCTCCTGTACATCTCGATTTTTTTCACACTCCCGCTTTTCCATTTCTCTTTTTTTTTTCTTGCGGAAAAGACGTTTCTCTTCTTTCCTTTTCTCCCGATATCACTCTCGTGCGCAACGTGATGCTACTGATTGTAAAGTAGCTCTATATGCCGCATTTTTCTCTTCGGTAGCAGCACGACACTCCTGGTCATACCATGAATTCCTTTGTGGAGGTCTCTGGATTTTGCGGCTGTTTGCATGGAGTGGGCAATATTTTGCCATTGTGTTATGTTATCGGGACAAGGAGTGCTCGCGTTAAACAATTGGGCTAGTTGAGTGGAATATGCTGTGGCTATCTGTTGTGTTTGCAGCCTATCGATGTCCAACTTCCGCGTTGTGTCTGTTCGTGCTTTATTTGCAACGTTTAGACCGGTACGTACCTTTGCTGCAACAAGGTAGTGGTTCGAATCAATGTTTGCGCCTCGGAACGATCGTACATCCAACACGCTGGATGAATGTCTTCCATCTATCACAACATGATCAATTTGATTACTTGTTCTTTGATCTGGAGACAGCCAGGTGCCCTTATGAACATCGAGATGATTAAATCTGGTACTGCTAACTACCATGTTTTTCGCAGCTGCAAAGTCTATCAGCCTCATACCATTGTCAGATATTTCACTGTGGAGACTGAATTTCCCGACTGTTGGGCCAAAGATATTCTCCTTTCCAATTTTGGCATTAAAATCGCCTAGAATGATTTTAATGTCATGGGCAGGGCAACGGTTATATGTTTCTTCTAAGCGCTCGTAAAATATATCTTTGGTCTGTTCGTCCTTTTCATCAGTGGGAGCATGAACGCAAATAAAGCTGATGTTGAAGAATTTAGCTTTTATTCGAATTGCAGCAAGTCTTTCATTCACTGGGGTGAAACTAGATACCAGATGTTTTAGTCTCCGACTAACTACGAATCCGCAACCAAACTCATGCTTTACGTCATGGCAGCTATAACACAGTGCGTCACCTTTGGGTGTTGTTGTGACGCCTTTCCCAATCCATCGTATTTCCTGTATGGCAGTAATATCGGCCTTGTACTTTTCAAGTACGTCTGCCAATGCGAAGACTGCACCTTCTCTATAAAGAGTGCGAACATTCCAGGAGCAGATTCGTAGATCATGGTCCTTAAAATGTTTGCGGGGTTCGACAACTTTAGAGGGGTTTGTTTTTCCTTTCTTTCGTTTTTTCATAGTAGACTGTTTTTTCTAGGGGAGGGTTACTAGCCCGACGCCCAAACCCAAGTTTTTAACGTTCTTATGGGTGAACGCGCGGCACGTGTTAGCTCACTACTTTTAACGGATGTTAAAGGCAGTTCCCCAGGTGACACCACGGGGAGGTCAGTGTTCACTTGAGATGAAAGAGGGACCAAGATAAATCCTGGGCTTTGCCGTGTTAAAACCGGTCAGGACCGTTCCTTGGTCATGTGCATGCAATCAAAAACCATCAGATTGTGTTTATAAGTACTAAAATATTTGAGAATTTGCGAATAAAATAATGCTAAATTGATGAAATTGTGCGGCTAAATATAAAAAATAATGCTAAATTTAGCTGCAAAAATGCTAAAATGAGTGTGACCACCAAACTGTAAGTAATTGCAAAAAACCTAATTTCACTTTCAAAAAAATTTTTTAGAGACGTTTTTCTAAAACGTGTAAGTTATGTATATTTAAAAATGTTCGGATTTTATATCCGCTACCTACTGTAGCAACTAGTTATTTTAGGTATGAGAGATGTTCATCCAGATTGTGTGATTTGTTGTTATGGCATTCCATAGTAGCAACTACCCATTCTGCCATTGTAGCATTTAACACACATTCAACTGAGGGTTGATTTTGCCTTGTTTATTGAAATGTACAATAATGTACTTAACACAACCTTACAAATGTTTAAGTGTACTATGTTTCTTGTTGATTTCCCTGTCAAATGGGCGTTGAATTTGTTGAAGTTTTTTCGAAAATAATTCTCATTTACTCGCTGCAGCACGATGGGTAAGTACTTCAGCAATGGCTGAGGAAAGCATACTTACCTGGCGTAGGGGTTACCGTGATCATGAAGGCGGTTCCCCCGGAGTGAGGCTTGGCCATTGCACTTTCGGTTGAGTTGACCTCCGCGATTATTCCTAATGTGAATAACTCGTGCGTGTAATTTTTGGTAGCCGGGAATGGCGTACGCGCCGTCCCGACATATAATAATACATAACAACAATTCTCATTATTTACATTGGCAGTTATCGAAATACAAATCGTCACCTGAAATGCCCAAAGACGTAACCCTTTGAGGGTTATTTATTGTTTATATATTTTTTGACAAAGATTTTATTTCATTTTTATTTATTATGGTTTATTTTAAGTATGTCACTATATGATATACAAGACTTTTTAGACACTTTGAGTGACGAGGGTTGTAAAGAGGGAGAAATCGTTAACGTTTATGTACAGTAGGCCGGCCCAACAAAATTACAACGTTTTTTTTCTATTTGATCCGAAAACCTTATATATGAAATTTTATGGCGATCGAGTATTGCTAACCCGTGCCACCAGCGCGATCTTTGTTTCCATAGTAATTTGTATGGTGCCAAATATGCATTTTCACAAACATTTTTTAAAGGTCGTATTTATAGTCCAATATTGGAAGAGGGAATCGACGAAGTAATTCCCAAACTTGAAAGACCAATTCAAATTGTCTAAGTCTGCATTTAATGCCTCGCTATTTTTTAGACGCCAGCTTTAGGGATTGCAGCAAGGAAGGTCATTTCTTATTTAAACAAAAACGATTTGAACAAAAAGATGTCAAAACTAAAATTGCATACATCGTTCACGTACGAAGTGCCAAAAATGCGATGTGAATTTATCCATGTTTCGAAAAATATCACATTTTCAGCCAACAAAATTGATTGAAAAACGTAAAATTCGTTTTTTCCTCTTTGTTTAATTTGAAAAATCTTTGAACTAAAACACTTGTACATAAACTACATATTTATTTTATCAATGAAACTCTTTGATTTACGCAAACAAAATAAACATGAATTTTATTTGAACCATTTTATAAGGAGTCCCTGCGGTGGTTCCATATGGTACCGGGCAATAACGGGTAAACGGATAACAATACAGCATTTTCATTGTGATTTTCGAATTCACGGGGTTAAAATTAGTTAATGAGAGAATTTTCACGGAAAAAATAAAAAAAAAAAATTGGGAGAATTTACTCTTAGTTTTAATGAAAAACAAATAAAAAGTCGTTAAGTTCGGCCGGGCCGAACTTTTTATACCCTCCACCATAAAATAGTCTTAATTAAAATGGAATAATTAGGATCCTTTCACAATTTTAGGTGTAACAACTTTTCGACAATGGATAGACTCCTACTGCCTCCCACTATTGCTTAAATTACACTGTGAACACAAATGTTGGGGCAGAGATAATTCCTTTTGGAGATGAAAGCCTTTGGTGTGTTTATATTAAAAACCCCAAAGAACAGATGCGCCGTGAGTCGAACTTCCGCGTTATGGCGTGATGAAGTTTTTGCAAGAGACCCGGTAAGCCATCATGAATTAGCATTATATCTTTGTTTGTTGTTTTTGTAGAGCACTTAAGCAACAGTGAACAAAGATATAACGCTAATTCCTGATGGCCCACAGGGTCTCTAACAAAAATTTCATCACGCCATAACGCGGAAGTTCGACTAACGGCGAATCTGTCCTTCGGGGTTCATAATATACTCACCAATGCCTTTCTTCCCCAAGAGGAATTTTCCGTGCCCCAGACTTTCAACTCCATTTTGTTGCACAGTGTTATCTAATCTAATCTAAAAAAATGTGTTCAGCGAGGTGAAAGGTACCACTACGGGGCTATATCAAAGAGTCAACCTATCTTAAAATTTTTGGCGGAAAAGTTTTATAGCTGCAGGTAACTTCAAGAGTCAAACTGAGGGTATTTTCATCACAACAATGTAGACCCTCAAAAATGGACCCATGTTGACGAATTTTAGTGAAGAAATTTCGTGACTACTGAAAATTCCCGAAAATCGGGAGGTACAGTTATATGGGTGGATATACCAAAACATGGACATATGTATATTGACGATTATTTTTGAATAGACAAAATTGTAGCTAAAATTCTCAAAATACCGATCATTACATCTAGTTCTGTTAAAAATTGCAGCAAAAATTCTCAAAATACCGAAAATCGGGAGATACCGTTATATAGGGGCTATACCAAAACATCGACCTATGTTGACGATTTTTCGTTGGAGATGTTTTATGACCACTGAGAACTTCAAATGTCAAATTACAGCTATTTCGGTTAAAAACTGTAGCTAAAATTCTCAAAATACCTAAACATGGACCTATGTTGACGATGTTTGGTGAAGATGTTTCATGACCACTGGGAACCTCAAATTGCTAATTACAGCTAGTTCGGTTAAAAATTGTAACTAAAATTCTCAAAATACCGAAAATCGGGAGTACCGATATATGGGGGCTATACCAAAACATGGACCTACGTTGACGATGTTTCGTGGAGATGTTTCATGACCACTGAGAACCTCGAATGTCAAATTGCAGCTAGTTCGGTTAAAAATTGTAACTAAAATGCTCAAAATACCCAAAATCGGGAGGTACGGTTATAAGGGGGCCATACCAAAACATAGACCTATGTTGACGATGTTTGGTGGAGATGTTTCATGACCACTGAGAACCTCAAATGTCAAATTGCAGATAGTTCAGTTACAAATTGTGGCTAAAATTCTCAAAATACAGAAAACCGGGAGGTACCGTTATATGGGGGCTATTCCAAAACATGGAAATATGTTGACGATGTTTGGTGGAGATATTTCATGACCACTGAGAACCTCAAATGGCAAATTACAGCTAGTTCAGTTAAAAATTGTAGCTAAAATTCTCAAAATACCGAAAATCGGGAGGTACCGATATATGGGGACTATACCAAAACATGGACCTATGTTGACGATGTTTCGTGGAGATGTTTCATGACCACTGAGAACCTCAAATGTCAAATTGCAGATAGTTCGGTTAAAAATTGTGGCTAAAATTCTCAAAATATCGAAAATCGGGAGGTACCGTTATATGTGGACTATACCAAAACATGGACCTATGCCCATATCCTTTGGGATATAAGTTTGTTGATCACTAGGAACCCTAAGTGCCAAATTATAGCTAATTCGGTCTGCAAATGTGGCGAAGAACGTCAAAATACCTCAAATCCGGAGGTACCGTTATATGGGGGCTATACCAAAGAGTGGACCGATATAGCCCATCTTCGAACTTGACCTGTCTATGGTAAAAAGACCCTCGGGTGCAAAATTTCAGCACTCTATCTCAATTATTGCGGACGCTAGAGTGATTACAACAGACGGACGGACATGGCTTGATCGTCTTAGAATTTTATCCTGATCAAGAATATATATACTTTATAGGATCGCAAATGATTAGTTCGATGTGTTACAAACGGAATGATAAACTTAATATACCCTCCATACTATGGTGGAGGGTATAAAAAATGAAGTGGAAGTTAGCATAGGGTAAGTGCACCTAATGTCGGCATGTACCAGTAGTCGGCATCTTTTGAATTTGAACTCAAATAACTAAAAATTAAGAAAACAAAATAGGAAAATAATCTTAAAAATTCTTCAACAATATTGTCAGCTACCTTTATATAAAATTTCATTGAGCTAGGACCAATTATTATATCGAAATTTAAGTTTTTGTCAGTGAGGGTTTTTCACCACAACCGAAAATGCATGTTTCTTAAGAAAAAAATTGTGGAGATGTTAACCTTATAAGCTCTGTAATTATATTAAAATGAAGAAATTTTCCACAACATTTTTGTTATATAGGTAGAGAACAGTTAAAAGAACACTTTAGAAAAAGAAATGTTTAAAAAATATTTATAATTGTGCAATTTTTGCTGATGCCGACTTTAGGGACCAAAAAATATAAAATTTGCCTGAAGTCGGCATGGGGTTATAACCATTGATTTTTATCGATTACTTTTAGCTAAAAATTACAAAAATACTAAAGAAATACTTTAAAGGCTAATTAATAAAAAATAGTTTCAATTTGAAAGGATCTTTAGCGATTTTAAGCAATATTAGTCATGATTTGAAGTACGTACGTTGTGGGGTGCCGACAACTGGGTAATAGATGCCGACTACTGGTACGAACTAATTTATTTAAACAATATGTTTAAATTTCCTTATTTTTTTAAGTAAAATCAATAGAAATGTATATACTAAACTAGAAATGTATAAATAACTAATGTTTAAACTATAGTTATTTCAAATATTTAAGAAAAAATGTAAAGGATGCATTTTTTCTTCATTTAAATATAACATGCCGACTACTGGATCATATCATGCCGACTATTGGGGAATGGTGCCGACTACTGGTGAAAATGCAGTATTTCACTAAAATTGTATTTTTTGCATGTTGAACAGAAATAATCAAAAAAAAATGTTTATGGGGGCTATCATGAACGGCAATTCCCCGTGAATTTTTTCACTTTCTCCCTTAAGTTGCAACGGCGGAAAAACAAAACTCACGGGGAAATTTCATTCATGATAACCCCCTATATAATCTAAAACTACACAAAATAACGAATCATAACAACTTAAATTCAATTTGATTGGACATTTAGACTCGGAATTACATAAGGCTAAAGATACGAGAATCCTTAAAGTGCCGACTACTGGTGCACTTACCCTAAATGCTGAGGACATAATTAAAATGCTTATTACTCGGAAATTAACGAAATTTCCCCGTAAGATTTCGACCAAAATGTGGTAGTTGTTAAGTTGTTACCGATATCAAGAATGCTGTTAACTTTCATTAAAACAAAAACAAAATAATTTTGCATTTTTATTTTACCGATGTTTGTCGTTAACTCAAAAAAATACATACAGAATGTCTCTACAGAAAACCTATGAGCTTAGGATTTTATTTTACGATTGTCTGCAAGAACAAAAATTCTGTTGTAGCCACAGAAATCAGTGCAGAAGTAGTTTACTTCTACATTTTAGGATTTAATTCCATTGGTGAGTTTTTTTTTTGTAGCGAAGGTGGTGTTTTTCATACTAACTCATCGTACAATGGGTAGAATTGAAATGAAACACATACAGTTTGTCAAGATAATGTTTTCGAAAGAAGAAAACGAAAATTTTTTATTTTATCGTACATATGAATTTATGAAAATTTGCACATTATTGTGATGAAATTGTCAGGGTTCTTGCACAAATTAGTTGCTCGACTTATTGAAGACAGTATTGAGCACGACAATAATAACAAAAATAAATTATTCATTAATACAAAGTGTCAAAAAAATATTTTGGAATTGTAATGGAGATTACAAAATAACCCGTCTTTTCCGTAAATAATTGAAAATCATGACATTTTATGAATTTTATTCCTAATAGGTATTAACTACTAACAAATATCAACAATATTAGTTAAAGGAATATCCCCTCTAAGAGGTTTACCATATGAACCAAACAAGCACCAGGTCATAAATTAATACAATAAAATATTCGTTTTCTTATTTCGATAATATTATCTTGACAAACTGTATGTACATTACTTTGCCGGCAATTGTTATGTCTTGTGTGTTCGTTGTTATGAGTCATATTGTGCCTTTGTACAATTTAATACACAATCCACTAAGGGTGATTTTTTCTTTTACTTCTTAATACTTTTCATGTTTGAGCTATGAATGTCCAATATTTTACCTAGCACCACTTCCTTTTCTGCTATGTTAAATGTTGATTTCAATGTAAGATGTGCCTTGAATTCTTTGTAGTTTTTGGAAAATAATTCTCATTCTATCGCTCTTCCACGTTGGCTAAATAGTTAGTAAATGGCTGAGAAAAGCATACTTACCTGGCGTAGGGGTTACCGTGATCATGAAGGCGGTTCCCCCGGAGTGAGGCTTGGCCATTGCACTTTCGGTTGAGTTGACCTCCGCGATTATTCCTAATGTGAATAACTCGTGCGTGTAATTTTTGGTAGCCGGGAATGGCGTTCGCGCCGTCCCGACATAAAGTAATACATTACAACAACCTCCTCAATGTTGACATTTTGTTTTTATAAAATTGCGAGTTAATAGAAAAACAAGTAAGAAAGGTGTTATGTTCGGCCGGGCCAAACTTTTTATACCCTCTACCACGAACCACGAAAATTGCTCATAGGGGTAGTCATCGTAGTTATTTCCAAAACATGGACCAATACTTTAATTTAACTTTAATTTTTTCCAGAAATGTATTCCATATCTGTCTTTAAATATGATGCTAAAAATTTGCTATATTTTATAAAACAGTTTTCATTTTATAACGTTTTATGGCATTTATGATGACGATATACTTTATAGGGTCTTCGACGAATATTTCGATGTGTTACAAACGGAATGACAAATTTAATTATACCATTCATATTATGGTGGAGGGTATAAAGAATAAAAATTGTCCACAAAGTAAATTCTAAATAAAAAGTATTCAAATTTAAAATTATTTATTTATTATTTAATCAATTATGTAATACTACAATTTAGTTAGTAACTAAATAAAACAGCGTGATCCCTGAAATTTTTGAAAAAGTATTACAGAAAGAATAATTCTTCAAAAAAGATGGCATATATATTTTGGAAAAGAGGCAAAGATTTTTGTATTTTATATTATTTCCAGGAAGAAATTTTGTGAATAGGACAGACAGCAGAAATGGTCCGTATGACGAAATACCTACAGCAAACGAGTGACTTGAGACTGAATAGGAATCCAATTCTAGTTGGTTTTTGCCAGGATATATCAACCAATTACAGCAAAATTGGATGAAAGATGAGAATAAATCCTCAAAACGCTTTGATTGCCACCACAATTTTGGCAATCAAAGATTGGGAAAATGCGTACTATTTTTGAGGAGTTCAGAAAATGGGTAACTTAGGCGATGAAGGATACCAAGTAACGGTCCTGACCGGCTTTAACATGGTAAAGCGCGGTATTTATCTTGGTCCCCCTATCTCATCTTAAGTGGACACTGACCTCCCCGTGGTGTCACTTGGGGAGCTGCCTTTAACACCCGTTAAAGGTAGTGAGCGAACATGTGCCGCGCGTTAACCCATAAGAACGTTAAAAATTTGTGTTTGGACGTCGGGTTAGTAACCTTCCCCTAGAAAACAGCGCTATGCGGCGCCAGTTTGGTCCCCGGGATTATGCGATACGGATTGGAAAAAGATTCTAACCTGCCAGATTGCCGCCCTGAGAACAGCAACAGGGTACCTCCTTAAGTCTTCAGTGGACCTTCTACATGAGAGGCAAAGATTCTTCCAGTAAAGCAACACAATGAGATGCTTTCGTTGCAGTACTTGCTTGGGTGTTACCGTGAGAGCCATCGCAATCATCATCTGCTGGCTAGGCCCGACACATTCAGGCATATCAGGAAGGATATTCATGCTCTAGAGAGGGAGGTCCAACAATATACGAGAGAACCCCTAGATTAACAGGCATATCAAGCAGGTTTAAATAGTATTCACACGGATGCATCCCCCATCTATCGCAGCTGAGGAGCGTCAGCTGCCACGACAAATTAGAGTAGTTTCGGTGCAACTACGCTCGGGATATTGCATTCGCCTAAATTCTTATTGGGCGGAAATCGACCGTGCCGTGCAAGACATCTGCCCAGTATGCCGCATGGGCCCGAACGACACAAAACACCTAACTCCAGTGGATCTGTGGTTACATCCCATCGAAGCATCCACTTTCCTGGAACTGGAGATAGACCCAGAGCCAGATTGAACAGAAGAACGAACATACAGACATAATAATAAACATTGTTACAACAACAACAACACAAAACAGCAGCCTACAATGAAAAAAACGAAAAAAAAACAAACACCTCCAAAGTTTACTACCCCCGCAAACGTTTTAAGGACCATGATCTGCGAATTTGCACCTGGAATGTTCGCACTCTTTATAGAGAAGGTGCAGTTTACGGATTTGCAGATGTACTTGAAAAGTACAAGGCCGACATTACTGTCATACAGGAAATACGATGGAATGGGCAAGGCGACCCAACAACACCTAAAGGTGACGCACTGTATTATAGCTGCCATGACATAAAGCATGAGTTTGGTTGCGGATTTGTAGTTGGTCAGAGGTTAAACACCTGGTCTCCAGCTTCACCTCAGTGAATGAAAGGCTCGCTATAATACGGACAAAGGCAAAATTCTTCAACATTAGCTTTATTTGCACTCATGCTCCAACCAAAGACAAGATATATTATACGTTGTCCTGCCCATGACATTAAAATTATTCTAGGCGATTGTAATGCCAAAATTGGAAAGGAAAATATCTGCTGTGATGCTGACAGACTTCGCACCGACAAAAAACATGCCAGTTATCAGTACCAAATATAAGCATATCGATATTCATAAGGACACATTGCTGTCTCCAGATTAAAAAACAAGAAATCAAGTTGATCACGTTGTGATAAAGGGAAGACATTCATCGAGCGTGTTGGAGGTACGATCATTCCGAGGAGCAAACATTAATTCGGACCACTACCTTGTTGCAGCAAAGGTACGTACCCGTCTAAACGTTGCAAATAAAGCACGAACAAATACAACGCGGAAGTTGGACATCAGTAGGCTGCAAACACAGATAGCCACAGCATATTCAACTCATCTAGCCCAATTGCTTAATAAAAGCACTCCTCGTCCCGACAACACACCACCACAATGGCAAAATATTGGCCACTCCATGCAAACAGCCGCAAAATCAATACTTGAATACCGGAGACCTCGACCGAAGAGAAAAATACGGCATATAAGGAGAGATATCGGTAGAAAAGGAGAGAGGAGAAATGTCCTTACCGCTGGAAAATGAGAGAAATGGAAAAGCGGGATCGAGATGTACAGAAGCCAGAATGAAGTCCGGGATAAAAGGAGGGTGGAGAAACGTCCTTTCCGCAGGAAAAAGGGAAAAGTAGAAAAGCGGGATCGATATTTGCAGAAGCCAGAATGAAGTACGAAAATTTTACCAAAGAGTGAAACATCAAACTGATGTAGAGACCAGCAAGGTAATTGGGTAAATGATACAGAAAGTGTACTCGGGATATGTAAAGACCATTTTTCCAAACAGTTGGTATTCAATACTAACGAAGACGACGAAGATGCCACAGATCCAATCCCAGAATATGGTATTGGGAGTATTACGCCCGACTAAGATGAGGTAAAGACGTCAATAAACGGGCTGAATAGTAATAAGGCAGCAAGAGCCGATGGCTTACCAGTCGAGCTGTTTAAAACCGGCGGAGACACGCTGATAATGTGTATGCTTCAGCTAGTTAGCACCATCTGGCAGGAAGAACGCGCACCCGATGATTGGAACGTGGGCATCCTATGTCAAGTCAACAAAAAGGGAGATAGGACTGTGTGCTGTAATTACAGGGCCATAAGACTGCTCCCTATTGCATATAAGATAGTATCAGCCTATGGTCAATAAAATAATCGGACCCTACCATATTTTTACCATATTTTTGTCGACTATAAAGCAGCCTTCGACAGCCCTATACGTTCCTTCGCAAAGCTCATTCGGCTTTGTAAGATGACATTAACTGAAATTCCGTCCTCAGTTAAAATATAAAAGAACCTCTCCGAAGAGTTTATTAGCAAACCAGGTTTCAGACAAGGAGACGGACTGTCGTTTGATCTCTTCAAAGGTCAAAAGAAGTTGTACAAGTAACTGACACTGACACCAAAAGTCGAAAGGGCATCTGCTAAAGTTGGTCTGGCAGTAAATGGCATAAAACTATGTTGATGGTATAGACGCGCAATACGTCCACAGATTTCGAATCAACTGTGAATCTTGGTACCTGAAATTTTGAGGTAGTAAAAGACTTCGTCCACCTCGGCACCGCGATAAATACAACAAACATCATCATTTGTGAAATACGAAAAAGAATAGTGCTGGCCAAGAGTTGCTACTTTGGACTAAGAAAACAGTTTATGAATAAAGCCACATCTCGTCAAATAAAAGTAACACTTTACAAAACACTGATATTACCTCTGCTAATGTATCGTTCCGAAACATGGGTACTTGCGCAAGTGCTTGGTGTGTTCGAGAGAAAAATTCTTCGAAAGATCTACGGGCCAATCTGCGTTGACGGAGAATATCGACGTCGTATGAACAACGAACTGCATCAATTATACTACGACATCAATATAGTTGAACGAATCGAAATACAACGATTGCGTTGGCTAGGCTATGTCATAAGAATGAGTGATGATGAACTCGCTAAAAAGGCGTCTAAATACGGGCCGCATGGCGGCACACGCAGAACTGGAAGACCAAGGCTTCGTTGAAGCGAACAAATGAAACGCGACATCAGAAAACTCCATATTCCAGATTGGGAAAATACAGCAGCAAACAGAGAGGATTGGAAATCGTCTCTTAGTTCGGCTTATGGAACAAATGTTCTGTAAAAAGCCAGCTAAGTAAGTCAGAAAATCGGTAATGGTCATATCAACATGGAATTTTATGGCCATAAATACATACAAAGAGCGTCAAAATAAACTTTACACATCTCAACATATTTTTAATTGCGCTCTTGAACCAACTTTAAATTAAATGAGCTTACACCTGGGAAGTTTTTGCGGATTCTGAAACTACAATGTTTATAGAAGAGAAACATAAAAAAAATACCCGGAGCGCTTTTTAAATAAATCGCGGTCAAAGTTCACATTTGTAGGGTTTTTTAGGTTTTCACAATTTTGCTGAGAAACGGCAAGCCCTATCTAAATGAAACTAAAGAAAATGTCGTAGCAGTGAAAATTTTCTACAAGATTGTCCTCTATGGTACTTTCGTAGGTTTTACCATTTTTGAGATATAGAAATTAAAATTGGGACAATTCACTGACTGTATCGTCTCCCTATAAAACAATGTCATGACTGCAATATCCCAACTTAAACGTATCTCAAAAATGGTACAACCTAGGAAAAATTACGATAGCCAATCTTGTAGAGAAATTTCACTACTCGAAAAGACTTACCGTTTCGAAAATCGCGAAATCCTAACAAAAAACCAAAATATTTGACCTTAACTTCTACATCTCAAAAATGGTAAAACCTAGGAACAAATCATATCCTTCAATCCTGTAGAGAATTTTCACAACATTTTTCGAAATGGGGCTATTTCGATAGGACTTGCGGTTTTCGAGCAAAATCGCGAAAACCTAAAAATGTGTACTTTGACCGCAATTTATTTAAAAATCCCTTCAGCGATTTTTTGTTCTATTTGGATTTTTCTCATGTTTCAGAATCCCTAAAAATTTCCCATGTGTAAACGGTTTTTATTTAAAGTTTGTTAAGGCGCACCGTACATAACATTGTTTTATAAGGAGGCGATCATAGACTAATAAACGAATAGACAGAGAAATTGTAGTGTGCTTGTTTTTTGTAGATGGCGCCCATCCATTCAATATGCTCATGATATCCTGAAGTTGTCACTCAAATATGTCGTGTAGTAGCTCCATAGACAAAATAATCTATAGATAGAGAATTTTAATGTGTTTATTTTTTATAGATGTTGCCCTTCCACTCAATATGTTCCCGATATGCTATGGTTTTCACTCAAATATGTCGTGTAGTAGCTCAATGTTAAAAAATATCACTAACGCCATCTAACTATTACAGAGCATACTAACTAACAAGCTGAGAACAATTCTTCGTCTACACCTTCATTAGTCTATGGAGGCGATAGAATCAGTGCATTGTCTCAATTTGAACTTCTATATCTCAAAAATGGTAAAATCTACGAACATATCATAAATGTCAATCTTGTAGAGAATTTTCACAGCTACAATATTTTCTCTAATCTCATTTCGATAGGACTTGCTGTTTCCAAGAAAAATCGTGAAAACTAAAAAACCCTAAAAAATTGAAATTTGATCGCGATTAATTTAAAAAGCCCTCCGGCGATTTTTTGTTTTTTTTTTAATTTTTCTCATGTATGAACATTGTAGTTTCATACGTATAAAATAAAAATTCGACTTTTTAAGTATTTAGTGGTGAATTAAATTGTACCATAGACTAATGAAGGTGTAGACGAAGAATTGTTCTCAGCTTGTTAGTTAGTATGCTCTGTAATAGTTAGATGGCGTTAGTGATATTTTTTAACATTGAGCTACTACACGACATATTTGAGTGAAAACCATAGCATATCGGGAACATATTGAGTGGAAGGGCAACATCTATAAAAAATAAACACATTAAAATTCTCTATCTATAGATTATTTTGTCTATGGAGCTACTACACGACATATTTGAGTGACAACTTCAGGATATCATGAGCATATTGAATGGATGGGCGCCATCTACAAAAAACAAGCACACTACAATTTCTCTGTCTATTCGTTTATTAGTCTATGATTGTACGCGTCAAAATAATTTTTAAACTTTTGCCAAACATAAGCAATTTGTTATTTCTGTGAATTAACGTACATTTACTTTGGCTTCTTGAACTCCTTTCAACATTGCTATGCTTCTTATGTGTCGTGCCATTTGCAAACTTTTGAGCCAAAATCAACTGGCCTTTTTGTATATGGTGAAATGCAGTGCTAAACGATTAGTGAAAATAACATGATTAGGGTCTGACAGGAACTGCATCGTTTGTGTGGGACGCTCTTGTAACAAAAAAATAAATCAAAATGCATATTTTAATGTCATTCCATATCACTTGTGAATACAAATAGTCCTTGGAGGCTCTTTGCATTTTTTGATTTCTTTTGCGAATTTTAGTTATTTTATTTACTAAAAATTAACTTAAATATTATAAGACATTTATACAGATAAATACTCGTGCATACAATGCAGGTAGTAATGAAAAGAAGCAGAGGCATGTGTATGTATGTACATGACCTTGCGGCAGTTGTTATGACTTGGCTTCTTTTTTATTGTTATGCCTTTGTAAAATTTAATACACATTCTACTAAGGGTGATTTTTCCCTTAATTGTCCAATCTTTGTACCTAATACTGTTGTTGGTGCTCATTTCCGCTATGTTAAACGTTGATTTCAACGTAAGATGTGCCTTGAATTGTTTGTCGTTTTTTGAAAATAATTCTCATTCGATTGCTTTTCTGCGTTGGCTAAATAGTTCGTAAATGGCTGAGAAAAGCATACTTACCTGGCGTAGGGGTTACCGTGATCATGAAGGCGGTTCCCCCGGAGTGAGGCTTGGCCATTGCACTTTCGGTTGAGTTGACCTCCGCGATTATTCCTAATGTGAATAACTCGTGCGTGTAATTTTTGGTAGCCGGGAATGGCGTACGCGCCGTCCCGACATAAAATAATTCATTACAGAAATTGTCATTGTTGACACTTTTAGTTGTAAAATTAGAAGTGTATAATACATATGTAACTGAAATCTGTTAATTCTACTTTCGGTGCATTCAGAAAATAAGTCATAAAACTTCGATAAGTAGTGTCATCTGTAATATTGGTGTCAGTTTGTGTAGCATAAGATATCGGGACGTTCCTGTAGTACTATCAGAGTTAATAAAGCATTATTTTTTTATTCATTATACCCTTAGCCTTTAAGCTAACAAGTCTACTTATATACACTTTGAAATTATCAAAAATGAATTTGATCGAAATAATGGTTGGGGTACAACCAAATATGTTTGGCTGAAATTGGAGTCGATTTAGCCCTGTCGTAGGTCTGGCTGGTGCCCAGGAGAACTCTCGAACTGATTAACCCATTTGGACCAAGTACCTTATGCAAACATAAAACAACTTCGAAAGTGGGTCATATCGGTCCTCTCTTTTGGGTACATCCACCACAACAGTACGATTTTTTTTTTGCTAAAATGGTACGCACTATTACTCTCGAAAAGAGTAACCAATTTAGTCCAAACTTTGCATCTCCTAATATTTCTCCAGGAAGAGGACAGGTTTGAATATGGACTATATCAGTCATCACCTTTGATGCCTTCCTGCACAAGATTTCAAAATTGTTGTCAATATCATCGTTGCGGCGGTGTAGGAAACCAATCTCAACAACTACTTCACTGTAAGGTTACAACGTACTGAGGAAGGATCGCACTAGAAGTGGAGTTGGGGGATTTGCTTTCCTATGGTACAAGTCTGTTCAATATACGCCTTTTTCAGATGTAATTCGAATTATTTTAATTGTAATTCGAGAATTCTATTTGTAATTTGTAACATTTCATTTGTAATCCGAGAATTCCACTTGTAACTCGAATTATTCCATTTGTAATTCGAATTATTCCACTTGTAATTTGAATTATTCCATTTGTAATTCGAATTATTTCATTTGTAATTCGAATTATTCCATTTGAAATTAGAATTATGCCATTTGTAATTCGAATTATTCCTTTTGTAATTCGAATGATTTCATTTGTAATTTCAAATAAAATAATTCGAATTACAAATGGAATAATTCGAATTACAAATGGAATAATTCGAAGTACAAATGAAATAATTCAAATTACAAATGGAATAATTCGAATTTCAAATGGAATAATTCGAATTTCAAATGGAATAATTCGAATTACGAATGGAATAATTCGAATTACAAATGGAATAATTCGAATTACAAATGGAATATTACGAATTACAAATTGAATGTTACGAATTACAAATAGAATTCTCGAATTACAAATGAAATGTTACGAATTACACTAAAATGTTTCGAATTACATCTGGAAAAGGTGTAGACCTATTGTAGGGACAAAATTTTATATTTTGTATAAACGTGTTTATTTAATAACTACACCTTTTCCACATGTAATTCGAAACATTCCAGTTGTAATTCGTAACATTTCATTTGAAATTCGATTATTCTATTTGTATTTCGTAACATTTTATTTGTAATTCGAATTATTCCATTTGCAATTCGAATTATTCCATTTGTAATTCGAATTATTTTATTTGTAATTCGAATTATTCCATTTGTAATTCGAATTATTCCACTTGAAATTCGAATTATTCCATTTGTAATTCGAATTATTCCATTTGAAATTCGAATTATTTCATTTGTAATTCGAATTATTCTATTTGTAATTTGAATTATTTTATTTGTAATTCGAATTGTTTTATTTGTAATTCGAATTATTCTACTTGTAATTCGAATTATTCCAATTGAAATTACAAATAGAATAATTCGAATTACAAATGGAATAATTCGAATTTCAAATGGAATAATTCGAATTACAACTAAAACAATTCGAATTACAAATCAAATAATACGAATTACAAATAGAATCATTCGAATTACAAATAGAATAATTCGAATTTCAAATGGAATAATTCGAATTACAAATGGAATAATTCGAATTTCAAATGGAATAATTCAAATTACAAATGGAATAATTCGAATTACAATTGAAATGTTTCGAATTACAACTGGAATAATTCGAATTACAATTGAAATGTTTCGAATTACAAATGGAATTCTCGAATTACAAATAAAATGTTACGAATTACAAATGGAATTCTCGAATTACAACTAAAATGATTTGAATTACATCTGAAAAAGGTGTATAAATGCACTTGAAAAGTAAAAGGCCGACCTTACTGCCAAACAGTAAGTAAAATGGATTGGGAAAGGCGTCACAACAACACTTAAAAGTGACGCACTGTATTATAGCTGCCATGACACAAAGCATGATTTTGGTTGCAGATTTGTAGTTGGTCGGAGATTAAAACACCTGGTCTCCAGCTTCACACCAGTGAATGAAAGACTTGCTACAATTCGAATAAAAGTAAAATACTTCAACATCAGCTTTATTTGTGCTCATGCTCCCACTGAAGAAAAGGACGAACAGACCAAAGATATACTTTACGAGCGCTTAGAAGAAACATATGAACGTTGCTCTGACCATGCCATTAAAATCATTCTAGGCGATTTTAATGCCAAAATTGGAAAGGAGAATATCTTTGGCCCAACAGTCGGGAAATTCAGTCTCCACAGTGAAACATCTGACAATGGTGTGAGGCTGATAGACTTTGCAGCTGCAAAAAACATGGTAGTTAGCAGTACCAGATTTAATCATCTCGATATTCATAAGGGCAAAGAACAAATAATCAAATTGATCATGTTGTGATAGATGGACGACATTCATGGAGCGTGTTGGAGGTACGATCGTTCCGAGGAACAAACATAGATTCGGACCACAACCTTGTTGAAGCAAAGGTACGTACCCGTCTAAGCGTTGCTAATAAAGCACGAACAGATACAACGCGGGAGTTGGACATCGATCGGTAGGCTGCAAACACAACAGATAGCCACATCATATTCAACTCATCTAGCCCAATTGCTTAATGAAAGCACTCCTCGTCCCGATAACACATCACCACAATGGCAAAATATTGACCACTCCATGCAAACAGCCGCAAAATCAATACTTGGATACCAGAGACCTCGACCAAGCTATGACTAGGAGTGTCGTGCTACTACCGAAGAGAAAAACACGGCATATAAGGATAGATATCGGCAGAAAAGGAGAGAGGAGAAACGTACTTTCCGCTGGAAAAAGAGAGAAATGTAAAAGCGGGATCGAGATGTACAGAAGCCAGAAGGAAGTCTGGGATAAAAAGAGAGAGGATAAACATCGTTTCCGCAGCAAAAGAGATAAATGGAAAAGCGGGATCGAGATGTGCAGAAGCCAGAATGAAGTCCGAAAATTTTACCAAAGAGTGAAACATCAAACTGATGGTTTTGGTACAGGCACATCCTCCTGTAGAGACCAGCAAGGTAATTGGGTAAATGATACAGAAAGTGTACTCGGAATATGGAAAGAGTATTTTTCCAAACAGTTGGTATTCAATACTAACGAAGAAGACGAAGATACCACAGATCCAATCCCAGATGATGGTATTGGGAGTATACCGCCCGACTAAGATGAGGCAAAGACAGCAATAAACGGGCTTAATAGTATTAAGGCAGCAGGAGCCGATGGCCTACCAGCCGAGCTGTTCAAAACCAGCGGAGACATGCTGATAAGGTGTATGCATCAGCTAGTCAGCACCATCTGGCAGGAAGAACGTCGGGAACGTGAGCATCCTATGTCAAGTCCACAAAAAGGGAGATAGGACTGTGTGCTGCAATTACAGGGCCATAAGACTGCTCCCTATTGCATATAATATAGTATCTGCCTACGGTTAATAAAATAATTGGACCCTACCAGTGCGGCTTTAGACCGGGCAAATTCACCATTGACCAGATATTTACCTTGAGATAAATTCTGGAGAAGACCCAAGAAATGCAGATGGACACCTACCATCTTTTTTCGACTATAAACAGCCTTCGACAGCCCTATACGTTCATTCGCAAAGCTTATTCGGCTTTGTAAGATGACATTAACTGACATTCCATCCTCAGTTAAAATATAAAAGAACCTCTCCGAAGAGTTTATTAGCAAACCAGGTTTCAGATAAGAAGACGACCTGTCGTTTGAACTCTTCAACATCCTGTTGGAAAAGGTTATACGAAATGCGAAGGTCAAAAGAAGTTGAACATTGTATACAAACAGCCATATGTTACTTGCTTATGCCGACGACATTGACGTCACGGGTCGATCGGTAAAGGAAGTAACTGACACCTTTGCTAAAGTCGAAAGGGTATCTGCTAAAGTTGGTCTGGCAGTAAATGGCATAAAAGTAAGTTGATGGTATCGACGTGTAATACGTCCACAGATTTCGAATCTTGGTACCTACAATTTTGAGGTAGTAAAGGACTTCGTCTACCTCGGCACCGCCATAAATACAACAAAAAGCATCAGTTGTGAAATACGAAAAAGAATAGTGTGCTGGCCAACCGATGCTACTTTAGACTAAGAAAACAGTTTAAAAATAAAGCCACATCTCGTCAAATAAAAGTAACACTTTACAAAACACTGATACTACACCTGCTAATGTATGGTTTCGAAGCATGGGTACTTGCGCAAGCATACAAGGCCGTTCCTGGTGTGTTCGAGAGAAAAATTCTTCGAAAGATCTACGGACCGATCTGCGTTGACAGTGAATATCGACGTCGTATGAACAACGAACTGTATCAACTATGCAACGACATCAATATAGTTGTATGGTTCCGAAGCATGGGTACTTGCGGAAGCATACAAGGCAGTGCCTGGTGTGTTCGAGAGAAAAATTCTTCGAAAGATCTACGGACCGATCTGCGTTGACGGTGAATATCGACGTCGTATGAACAACGAACTGTATCAACTATGCAACGACATCAATATAGTTGAACGAATCGAGATACAACGATTGTGTTGGCTAGGCCATGTCATAAGAATGAGTGATTATGAACTCGCTAAAAAGGCGTTTAAATACGGGCCGCATGGCGACACACGCAGAACTGGAAGATCAAAGCTTCGTTGGAGCGAGCAAATGAAACGCGACATCAGAGAACTCCACATCCCAGATTGGGAAAATACAGCAGCAAACAGAGAGGATTGGAAATCGTTTCTTAGTTCAGTTTATGGAACAAATGTTCTGTTAAAAGCCAGCTAAGTAAGTCAGAAAATCGGTAATTGCCATATCAACATGGAATTCTATGACCATAAATACAAAGAGCGTCGAAATAAACTTTACACATCTCAACATATTTTTAATTGCGCTCTTAAACCAACTTTAAATGAAAAGAGCTTACACCTGGGAAGTTTTTGCGGATTCTGAAACTACAATGTTCATAGATGAGAAACATAAAACCAAAAAAAAAAAAAATAAAAAAATACGTGGAGCACATTTGTAGGTTTTTTAGGTTTTCACGATTTTGCTGAGACACCGCAAGCCCTATCTAAATGAAACTAAAGAAAATCTTGTAGCAGTAAAAATTTTCTAATCTACGGTACTTTCGTAGGTTTTACCATTTTTGAGATATAGAAGTTAAAATTGGGACAACTCACTGCAATACCCCAATTTAAACGTTTATTTTTTAAAAATGGTACAACCTAGGAAAAAATTACGAAAGCCAATCTTGTAGAGAAATTTCACTACTCCCATTTCGATAAGACTTACCGTTTCGTTTACCCTCCAGCAATTTTTTGTTGTTTTTGAATTTTTCTCATCTATGAAAATTGCTGTTTCAGAATCCCCGAAAATTTCCCACGTGTAAACGGTATTTATTTAAAGTTCGTTAAGGCGCACCGTGACATTGTTTTATAAGGAGGCGATAGAATCAGTGCATTGTCTCAATTTGAACTTCTATATCTCAAAAATGGTAAAATCTACGAACATATCATAAATGTCAATCTTGTAGAGAATTTTCACAGCTACAATATTTTCTCTAATCTCATTTCGATAGGACTTGCTGTTTCCAAGAAATATCGTGAAAACTAAAAAACCCTAAAAAATTGAAATTTGATCGTGATTCATTTAAAAAGCCCTCCGGCGATATGTTGTTTTTATACCCTCCACCATAGGATGGGGGTATATTAAGTTTGTCACTACGTTTGTAACTACTCGAAATAATCATTGTAGACCCCACAAACTATATATATTCTTGATCAGCGTGCAATTCTACATCGATATAGCCATGTCCGTCCGTCTGTCCGTCTGTCTGTCTGTCCGTCTGTGGAAATCACTCTAGCGTCCGAACGGATTGACGTAGGTTGATGAAATTTTGAGAAAATATGTTATATTTACGTAGGACTTTTGGTATTGAAAGCGGGCTATGTAGGTCCACGCTTTCGTATAGCCCCCATACAAAATGACGCGTGACGCGTCGTCGTTTTAAGGAATTTTTAAGATATTTGGCACATTTTACCACCGAATTGGTTGTAATTTGGTACTTTGTGTCTCCAGAGGCCAAAAAATATTCCTACCAAAGTTGGGTTATATAGGTCCACGTTTTGGTATAGCCCCCATATAAGGCCCCATATAAAGTACGCGTCATTTTAATATATTTTGAATGTATTAGACCCATTTGACCACAGAATTGGTTGTAATTTGGCATTTTGTGTCTTCAGAGGCCAGAAAACATTCCTACCAAAGTTGGGTTATATAGGTCCACGTTTTGGTATAGTCCCCTCATAAGACCCCTTATAAAGTACGCGTCATTTTAATAGATTTTGAATGTATTAGACCCATTTGACCAAAGAATCGGTTGTAACTTTGTATTTTGTGTTTCCAGAGGCTAAGAAACATTTCTACCATAAAATGTTTATATAGGTCCACGTGTTGATATAGCCCCCATAATACAATATCTCCCGATTTTCGATATTTTGAACGTTTTAGCCTCATTATCACACCGATATGGCTGAAATTTGGTATTTAGTCTTCTTTAGGCGTATAAAACTTTCCCCCAGAAATTTGTAGGTATAGGTCCACGCCATCATATAGCCCCCATAGAACGGTACCTTCCGAATTTCGGTATTTTGAAGGTTGTGGCCACATTAATCCACCGAAATGGCTGAAATTTGTGGTGGAGGGTATAAAAAGTTCGGCCCGACCGAACTTAACGCTTTTCTTACTTGTTTTTTTTTTTAATTTTTCTCATCTATAAACATTGTAGTTTCATACATATAAAATAAAAATTCGACTTTTTAAGTATTTAGTGGTGAATTAAAATACAGAAAATATTAGGCCCTTGAAAAGGTTCATTAGAATATAAATTAAGATTTAACAAAATTACTCTAAATTGTACGCGTCAAAATAATTTTTAAACTTTTGCCAAACATAAGCAAATTGTTATTTCTGTGAATTAACGTACCTTTACTTTGGCTTTTTGAACTCCTTTCAAGATTGCTATGCTTCTTATGTGTCGTGCCATTTACAAACTTTTGAGCCAAAACCAACTGGCCTTTTTGTATATCGTGAAATGCAGTGCTAAACGATTAGTGAAAATTACATGATTAGGATCTGACACGAAGTGCATCTTTTATGGGACGCTCTTGTAAAAAGAATAAGTCAAAATACATATTTTAATGTCATTCCATATCACTTGTGAATACAAATGGTCCTTGTAGGCCCTTTGCATTTTTTTATTTCTTTGCCGAATTTTAGTTATTTTATTTACTAAAAATTAACTTAAATATTATAAGACATTTATACAGATAAATACTCGTACATACAATGCAGGTAGTAATGAAAAGAAGCAGAGGCATGTGTATGTACATGACCTTACCGGCAATTGTTATGACTTGGCTTCTTTTTTATTGTTATGCCTTTGTACAATTTAACACATTCTACTAAGGGTGATTTTTCCCCTAATTGATCAATGTTTGTACCTAATACCGTTATTGGTGCTCATTTCTGCTATGTTAAATGTTGATTTCAACGTAAGATGTGCCTTGAATTCTTTGTCGTTTTTTGAAAATAATTCTCATTCTATCCCTCTTTCGTGTTGGCTAAATAGTTCGTAAATGGCTGAGAAAAGCATACTTACCTGGCGTAGGGGTTACCGTGATCATGAAGGCGGTTCCCCCGGAGTGAGGCTTGGCCATTGCACTTTCGGTTGAGTTGACCTCCGCGATTATTCCTAATGTGAATAACTCGTGCGTGTAATTTTTGGTAGCCGGGAATGGCGTACGCGCCGTCCCGACATAAAATAATTCATTACAAAAATTGTAATTATTGACATTGTTAGTTGCAAATTACAAATGTTTGTATGTAACTGAAATTTGTTAATTCTACTTTCTGTGCATGCAGAATAAAAGTCGTAAAACTTCGATAAGTGTTGGTATAATTTATAACAGTTTTGAAGTGTTATCGTGCGGTTCAGCATTTGATGGTGTACTGGAACAAAGGCTTGAATTGAAATACAATTTCATACAATTCATAATTTCAAATGCTGTTGAATTGTACACTAATATTATAATAAATTTAAATTCTAAAAAGCTAGCACCATTTATTTTTAAAAAGGACCACATATTTTGTCATAGAGCAGCTTAGATTAGCTATTATTAGCAATATCCATTCAAAATGCACCATTAATATTTATTTCTTGAACAATATTGCTTAGTTTTGTAGAAAATTTAGTATATTTATAAACAATTTAATTTTTTAAAAAAAATTTCGAACGTTAACTTTACTAAATTTTATGTTTCTGTACATCAGAGGCCTCCACAAGGCTATTCAAGTACAAAAAAGTCGAACTTTACCCAGAAAAATACTTAAAAAATAACAAAAATGTAGTGCCTTAAGGTGTTCGAATATGAATTTTGCCTCGACTCTGAACGCCATCTACCGTAAATGATGGAACTAATTAAAATAAGTCTTTGTTTCAGGTAAATTATTCTTAAATATTCTCTATCCAATTAATTAAAGCATTTGTTTCTATTATATCTGCCATAAATACCGATTTTACTCATTTTTGAAGGGTGTTCGAATATGAGTTTTGCATACTGTATAAAGATGCAGCAACATCAACTCCTTGACCTTGAATCAGTGTTCGGAAACAAACAGTACCTTATCATAAGGTACCGTACATGTTACACAAACACTAAAAATTTATAAAGTTTATGTACACGTACACAAACTTTAAAAATCCATTTTAGCGTTTATGTACATGTACCCCACGTGAATCGAAAAGTTCGTCAAACACACATAATTGGTACGCAACCACCATCGTAATGTAACAACCACGTACCTAACGAAATGGTTGCGTACAGAAGCGCGTACATTAAAAAACCACCTAGTGTACATCATAATGTACCTTTAGAAAAGAAGTGGTGGTTAATAAATTATTAGAAAATATTAGATTTATTTTTTTTTTTGTGGAATAAATACAAATAAAATATAATTAAATATAAATGAATATTTATCTTCTATTTATTAGGACTATAATGACATTATTTAAATGTTATAAATACATATGAAGGAATTGAGTAATGCCTAAGCAAAACGCTCCTATCTAATTTTTAAAATATTGACAATTTGCAAAAGGGTTGCTATGGGTGATAGAGGTATATTTTTGGCGATTCGAACTTTAAGGGTACGAATACTATTAAAATTGTTCCATTTGTATTGTGAAAACCACAGTGGAACCATAATCACAAAATATTCTTATATATATTGTCCGACGTTTTGCATGTATTCCAATTGGTAATTAGAGTTATTTTTAATGTTTTTTTTAGCAACGTCAAGAAGAACAGTTGGAAATAATTTATTTTGAGTTTGATACTAATACACTAATATAATAAAATATCTTGTCGTTTCCCAGATAGCATTTGGAAGACTGTTTTTTCAAAAATCACATTGCGGAGTCTTTTTAGAGTCCTTTTGGTGATCACAAACTAATTAAGTCGCTTGTATGATCAGAAAGGGACTCGAAAGTGACTCCCTGTAATGATTAAAAAAAGTACAATTTGTAATACAACAACAAATGTGTAGCAATCACAAATAAATCATTGATGTGTTTAAAATGTGACCATTTTTTTATTTATTGTCACATATTAATCACCTGGAAGATTGAAAAATGCTTAATCAAAAAAGGGTCATGCAGGTGTTTGAAAAGTGATTATAATTATGTATCTTCTGATCATATTTTGAACTGTTAGGTGATTAAAATCTGATTGTTTTGTTTTATTTTGTTTGGTTGTAAATAATTCTCATATACACTTTCTACAAAACTTTGATATAAATGTAACGTATAATATTAAAGGTACAGACAAACACAACACAACAGGTTTTGCCAAGTGAAATGAAGAAGCAGTATACTAACCACCAAGCAACATAAAGGATAGTTAAAAGACATAACAAAGCAGAAAAGACTATAAAACAAAGGAAAGGAACAAAGAAGAATAAAAAGAAAAATTTTTTAATTTATTTCGTCTAACAAAAAGACTCATAAATGACTCCCTAAAGACTCATAAATGATTATAAACATGACTCTAAAAAGACTCGAAAAAGGGTCCCAAATTAGTCAACAAAACACCAATAAATGATTGAAATACGACTCGAAAAAGACTCATTTGTGATTTGTTTAGAAGAGTCGCCTGAGGTTACGTTTTCCTCCCGACAAATGAGTCATTTATGATCAGAAAATGAGCTCATATTCCAGCTTTTTAATCGTGCAGTCGGATCAAAAAAGACTCGAATTTGATTAAAAATTTCAAAAAATGCTGGCTGGGTTTTATGATTTCAAAATAAAAATAAATTCTAAATCACTATAAGAATTACTTTTTTGTGTTTTTCCAAATTATGAATTGCCGTTAATGTACTCAAAGACTGATACCTAGCGATGAATTCAAGGTCTACTCATGAAATTTGGAACTTCGAAATTTGAAACAATAAAATACTTCTTTCTGTCCTAAACGTGTAATAAAATGACTACGACAGTTCTGAATGCTGTATATATACTACATTTAGGTTAAAATTTGTTCTATCATAATCGTTATGATCGTTTTTATCTGAAATCATATTAACAAGCAGACCACATGCAACCAAATCTTTTTGGAACGAAAACCATCATCAGCGAGATTGCTAATATTGTACAGGCAATACCGTTAACCCAAAGTTTTGACTTTTGACATTTGTTCCAGCTTTTTTGGCGTTTTCTCCATTTTTGCGTTCCCGAACTTTTTGAAAAAACTTTTGTGTAAGATCAATTTTTTTCTCTTTCTCTCTTTTACGAGTTTTACTATTAAAAAGTATGGGAACAAAGCTTTTGTATATCAAGTAACATTGCTTTTACATTAGCTATTACGTCATTTATTTTTTCTTCTAATAAAAAAATCATCTCCTTGAATGGCGGAAATAAAAACATCCCTATAAGATGTGCTTTTTCAGCATACTCAATTCGAACATACTCGGTGAGAGCATTCCGTCGTCTATCTTTTCATTAGTCTATGGTTCTAGCTTTAATTCAGATATACGATCCAACTCATTCTTTTCTAGCAAAATACTTTAAATTTCTTTCTAGACTTGGTATATGCTCTCAAGCATAATATACGAGTATGTTGAATTCCAACGTGTTTTTATATCTTGTTTTAACGTTTTCGACAATTTGTTTAGCTCCGAGTGTTTAAAATATCTTACAAGCTTTTTTGAGCAGTCAATCAGAGGTTGTTTTTCAACAACATCATCCATAACTAAGTTCAAATTGTGGCAAGCGCAAGGTATACGTTTAAATCTTTTAAAATCCGAAACAACGTTGGAACCATTGTCGGTTACAAATACAGAATTTCTCAACTTGTCTTCAATATCAAATTTAGCGAGATAAACAACTGATTTTCAAAGACAGTATATTGAGTTAACCCGCTGAGTTGTTTTTGTATTTGCTTTTCTCTCATGAACAGAACAAATGGCAAACAAACATCACCTTTTTGTTTTGGCCTCTCCATAACAAAACGGCAAAAAATACCAGACTACGAAAACGAAGCAAATAATTTTAGGAAAACTACAGTATGTGAATTTTTTGTCGGTTTTATATTCGTGTTCGATTTTTGCGTTTAGTATAGTCTCTTACACGACTTCTAAAGGCAGCACAAAAATTTAGCACGATCGTGGCACATAGTGCAGATCGTGTTTGGTCGTGTCGTGCAAAATCGTGCCTTGAAAAAAAGCACGATCACGCAAGGCCAAAAATATATTCCGGCACGACACACACAAACGAGGCGATTTTCGAGAAGGCACGAACACGCTTTACTCACGGCAAGACACGCGCCTACCTCTTGTTCAAATTTAGTTTAACATCTAAAATGGTCCATATCGGTCCTCTTTTTACTACCCACAAGAGTTTAACATTTGTGTCTATGTGCGGTTTAGGGTCTGTCCGCAGATCCTTTGGAAATGTATACCGATGCTGTTCGTTGTGGTCCTGTTTAAAGCGATATTATGTTTTCCCTTGACAAGCCTATGCTTCCTTGCGAACTGGCCCAAAAGTTATACGATGACCCACTGAAATGATTAGTGGGCGCGATATCTATCGAAAAGATATGATTCCCAAAATAATATCCACTTCCATAATGGACCAAGTCGGTCCATTCCTTCAAGTACTTCCTCCGCAACACATTTGCACTTTAATCCTAATCCACATTTATGTATGCAAGTTCAAATGTCCAAAAAGGGCAACAAAATTCAAAAACAATTAAAAAATTATCAGTCGGCTTTGCCGACAGAGATATACCCTCAGCCTGTATATATTGAAACAATTTTTTTCCAAAAAACTTATGTATTTAGGGGTTTTTAAAATTTTTTGGGAATTTGAACCGACACAAATGTTCATTAGGATTAGAGATCAAAAGTTTTGCGGATGAGATACTTAAAGGAACCATTAAGTGGATCTCCAGCCACTACATATGGTGCCATAGGTTTTTACATCCTTCGGGATGTTTGCTCAAGACGTATGGACTTGCCCCTGAAAAAACGTTTACCATCGTAATTGAGGCAGCAAAGTGATTCGATATCAGGTCTTAAAGTGAACTTATCCGAAATTTTGTTGGTAGGTACCGGATGGAGTGGACAAATATAGTCCATATTTGAACCTGGTCTATATCTAGTAGATATATTAGGATGTGTAAAGTATGGACCAATTCGGCCACTCTCTTCAAGAGTTACCGTATGAACAAATTTTCCGAACATTTTTGAATTTTTGTGGGGGAGGTACCTGAAGGAGTGGACCGATATGGCTTATCTTCAAACGTAAACTATGTTTGGACAAAATATTACTAAGGCCAAATTTTGGACCGAATCGGCAGGTCATAGGGGTTTTTTGCAACTTTCAGGCTATTTTCTCAGGAAGTATGGACTTGCCCCTAATGAAACTTGTACGGTCGTATGGAGGACAGTGAATACAAGTTGCTAAAACAAAAATCAGAGCTATTCGAGAAATGACCCTAAACTGAACATTTCCGAAATTTTGTGTGGGAGGTACTCGAAGGAGTGGGCCGATTGAGTGTATATTGAAACATTATCTAAGTCTGGTACACATTTTACGATGGGGAAAGTATGGACTAAATCGGTTACTCTCTTCAAGAGTTATCTTGCGCACAAATTTTCCGAACATTTTCGAACTTTTGTGGGGGAGGTACCGGAAGGAGTCGAACGATATAGCCCATCTTCGAACTTAAACTAAGTTTGGTCAATATATTACGAAAGCCAAAATTTGAACCGAATCGGTTCATCCGTTCGGGAGTTATGCGCACCAGCCAGCCAGACAGACAGACAGACGGACGGACATTGCTCAATCGACTCCAAATTGTCTGAAAGACATTTCGTCCAAACATACTTGGGGTCTAAAACCATTATTTCGATGAGGCACATTTTGCCCGTATGAAAGTGTATATACCCTCGTTAGCATAAATGCTGAGGGTATAAAAAACCCCAAAATACATTCGATCTGTCCGTAGATGAAAGTTTAAATTCATATAAGCTGAGGGCATATATTTTAATTTAATTTTATTAAAAACACGATAGCTAGCCAACAGGGCCAAACATTTCCAAATACAACAATAAAGTTACTTCTCCGACTTATCTCTGTCGACAAAGCCGACTGATACTTTTTTACTTGTTATTTCACATTTTTTATACCCTCCACCATAATATGGAGGGTATATTAAGTTTGTTTTTCCGTTTGTAACGCATTGAAATACTCATTTGCGACCCTATAAAGTATATATATTCTTGATCAGGGTAAAATTCTAAGTCGATCTGAGCACGTCCGTCCGTCTGTGGTAATCACTCTAGCATCCACAAAAATGGAGATAGGACGCTGAAATTTTGGGAAAATGCGTCTTTTGTTTGCAGGCAGGTCAAGTTCGATGATGGGCTATATCGGTCCACGTTTTGGTATAGCCCCCATATAACGGTACCCCCCGATTTACGGTATTTTGACGTTTGTAGCTACATTTTCAGACCGATTTAGCTATAATTTGACATTTAGGGTTCATAAGTATCAATAAACTTATATAACAAAACTTGTGGACATAGGTCCACGTTTTGGTATAGCCCCCATATAACGGTACCCCCCGATTTGCGGTATTTTGACGTTTTTAGCTACATTTTTAGACCGATTTAGCTATAATTTGACATTTAGGGTTCATAAGTATCAATAAACTTATATAACAAAAGTTGTGGACATAGGTCCACGTTTTGGTATAGCCCCCATATAACGGTACCCCCCGATTTACGGTATTTTGACGGTTTTAGCTACATTTTCAGACCGATTTAGCTATATTTTGACATTTGGGGTTCTTAAGTGTCAATAAACTTATTTAACAAAACTTGTAGACATAGGTCCACGTTTTGGTATAGCCCCCATATAACGGTACCCCCCGATTTGCGGTATTTTGCTGTTTGTAGCTACATTTTCAGACTGATTTAGCTATAATTTGACATTTAGGGTTCTTAAGTGTCAGTAAACTTATATAACTAAATTTGTGTACAAAGGTCCACGTTTTGGTATAGCCCCCATATAACGGTAGCCCCCGATTTACGGTATTTTGACGTTTTTAGCTGTATTTTCAGACCGATGTAGCTATAATTTGACATTTAGGGTTCTTAAATATCAATAAACTTATATAACCAAAGTTGTGGACATAGGTCCACGTTTTGGCATAGCCCCCATATAACGGTACCCCCGATTTACGGTATTTTGACGGTTTTAGCTATATTTTCAGACCGATTTAGCTATAATTTGACATTTAGGGTTCATAAGTATCAATAAACTTATATAACAAAAGTTGTGGACATAGGTCCACGTTTTGGTATAGCCCCATATAACGGTACCCCCCGATTTACGGTAGTTTGACGTTTTTAGCTAAATTTTCAGACCGATATACCTATAATTTGACATTTAGGGTTCTTAAGTGTAACTAAACTTATAAACTACGTTTTGGTATAGCCCCCATATAACGGTACCCCCGATTTACGGCATTTTGACGTTTTTATCTACATTTTCAGACCGATTTAGCTATCAATTGACATTTAGAGTTCTTAAATGCCAATAAACATTTATAACTAGTGGACATAGGTCCATGTTTTGGAATAGCCCCCATATAACGTTACCGCCCGATTTCAGGTATTTTGAGAATTTTACCTACAAGTTTTAACCGAATTATCTGTAATTCGAACATTTGACATTTGAAATTCTTAGTGGTCACCACACCTCTCCACTAAAAATTGTCAAGAAAGCCCCCATATAACGGTACCTTCCGATTTTCAGTAATTTGATGATTTTACCTACAATATAAAACCGAACTAGCAGTAATTTGGCATTTGAAGTTCTTAGTGGTCACAACACCTCTCCATCAAAAATTGTCAACATAGGTCCATGTTCGGATATAGCTCCCATGTAACGGTACCTCCCAACTTTCAGTAATTTGGCAATTTTAGCTACAATTTTTAACAGAACTAAGTGTAATTTGACATTTGTAGTGGTCACCACATATCTGCACCAAAAATTTTCAACATAGCCCCAATATAACGATACTTCCCGATTTTCGGTACTTTGAGGATTTTACTTAAAATTTTTAACCGAACGTAGGTCCATGTTTTTGTATAGCCACAAAACAAACCGCCCGATTTTCCGTACCTTAGCTTTATTTTTTGGACGAACTTTCTGTAATTTGTTCATTTAAGTTCATATTTTCGTATAGCCCAGATACCTCCGAACTAGCTGTTAATGACATTTGAAGTTCCCACGTTATGTACCGATTTTCGATATTTTGAGGATTCTAGCTAAATTTTTAAACCGAATTAGGAGCTATTTGACATTAAAGGCTCCCATCAAAAACTGTCAACATAGGCCCATGTTTTATTATAACCCCTATATAACAGTACCTCCCAATTTCTAGCCCACCAAAAATTGTCAACAGTTAGATATAGGCACCATAAAAAAGGACCTCCCGAATGAAGCATTTTATGTACATTATCTGACATTTTAACGTACTCACTTAAAGTTGGGGACAGGAATGAATATTTTATGGTGGAGGGGGATGAAAAGTTCGGCCAGGCCGAACTTAATGCTTTCTTACTTGTTATTAAATCATTTCTTATTTATTAATAATGGCAAACATTTATTACATCTTAATTCATACAAAGTAAATAAATTTTTAATAATTTATTGATTACTACAAAAACAAAATTTCAACAAAATGACAATAGATTTCAAGTGCAAACTCCACTCCGCTTAAAAGGTGATATTAGATGTTTGTTGTATTCAATTTTGATCGTGGGTGTTAAATTTTATTTGGAGAATTCTAAATATGAGAAAATTATAATGAATTCATTAACAAAATGAGTGTTTGGGTTGATGAATAGCAGAGGATGGAGTATGATACTGGGTCCACAATATATTCGCACACACAGACACAATGGCTGAAATTGGCAGCACTTGTTCACATACTCCAGCCATCCATCGACTCACTACAATTGTTGGTTGGTTGGCCATTAAGTCTCACTTGAAATTGCATGTGACACCATCTCATTCTTTTGTCCGTTAGTTAAAGTACCCCTTCGATCAAGCGCTCGAACGGGTCGGGTCGTGTGTTTTTATTTACATTTTAATGTGTGTGGTGTTGTTGGTTGGCACTGTGGCGGCAAATGCTGCTGCTGTTAGTTTTGTTCTTCAATCAATAATCCGGCAAACCTACACTAACCCGTTTGGTGGCTGAGCTACGAATGTTACGACGCGTTATTGGTTTCTCAGATGTGGGCGACTGTGCTGTTGTCGCATCATTCTCAGCTATAATTGCACCATCATGGAAACACAGACTACTGCGCAAATGTTTTCGAGGTTTGTTTACATCAGCCGCCGTCGTAGCCGGTGGTGGTGACTGCTCTGTTTCAGGTGATGCACTGTTGAGTGGTGTGCTACTTTTCCGTGTAACTGGTTCTGGTGAGGGAGACGACATGTCAGCAGCATATTTTCTTGAGTAGATATTGTTATTTAATTTATTAGTAACTTGTTTAACGTTTTCTTTGTGACTGCCGCCGCCGCTATTGCTGCCATTTCTGTTACCTGTTTTATTGTTCATGACTTCGTAACCATCCTCCTCATATGGATGTGAATCGTTTTCATAAAGTTGTTCATGGGCCCTTATCTCGGTTCGCCGTTGTATATTTCCACGGGTCCTAGTGGGTGATATTCTATTGCGTCGATAGTTTCCAATTGGTTCCTCATCGGCATAATACTCTTCAGGATAATATTGATGGCGCCTGGGTGGTGATGGTTCTATGCGAACTTTTCTCATTCGCTCTCCAATTTCTTCTACGTCCCCCACATTGTCCCTTCTTCCTCTATTGGTCTTAGTTTCATTTTGTATGCGCCTGTACTCAGGTTCTTCTAACAAGTCCTCCTCCCTGGCATCATAGTTTCTTCTATAACGTTGAGGTGGAGGAGTTTCCACAAAATCCCGGTCCTCTTCATAGTTTCTGTAATTTCTCTCCTTAGATAATACTGATCTACTGGGCTTTTCATAATAATCTTCGGATTTCCTAACATGCCTTCCCAATTCCTCCTCCTCATTAGAATAACGTGAATCGTAAACATTTCTCTCTGATGATCTAACATTTGATCTCTCTTCAGCTCTGCCATCACGATATTCATTTCTATTCCCTTTGGCCACATTAACTTCCTTGATTTGTTTTGTGGGCCTTTCCAGGGTTTTTGTATAACGATTGTTGTTGATCTTCGGTATATCTTTTTCCTCACTAAGACTGCGAACATCTCGTTTAATTTGTAATTTTGGACTGTTTTTGGAATTCAATTCCATTTCTCGTTTGTCATTCATATCCATTTTGGGTTTGCGAAAGTTGTTTTGTTGACTTTTGGCTGGCGGTGGCGCATGTTCTTCCTCTTCATTGACGAAATCATAGAACTCGATTTTTGACATATACGCCTGTTTCCGTTTGGCACTTGTGTAGGCCTCGTCGACAATCGTTTCCGGTAGTTTCAGTTTTGTGGCAGTTGGTTTTTCCGCCAGCTCGGTCTTTTTACCAACACCTGATCGTAGCAAAGGCCTCCGGCTGGGTGTCGAGCTATTCTCATTCAAATTATCACAGAATTGTATGGAGGATTGTGAAAATTCTTTATTAAATCTCCTCTTCGTGTCCACATCATCGTTGCCACCCCCGGAAAATTGTTTTATATAGTTAGGTTTATCATTGGTCTGCAATTGTACACTGTTGCGACGTTTAAGTCTACTTTCAATTGCCGATTCGGCCTTGGTATCATCGGGCCAAAATAAATGCGATTCTTGGCGATTTGGTACAGCCCCGCCTCCTCCTCGCTCCATCATTTTGGGCGGAAGACCCGAAAAGAATTTTCCATTTAACATTTTTTCGCTTAGTCCGTTTGACGACCGCGATGCAAAATCGTGTCTTATCCGTTCGATATCTTAAACTCTACTAAATTGAAATAATGACCGCTGCTTGTGTTCTCATTCTCGTTGGCCGTCGTCGTCGTGATCGTGAGTTGTTTGTTTCAAAGAAAAATGTCGCTGTTTCATTTTGTCTGTTGACACTGCTGTAGGCGTTTTATGCCAAGTAAAAAATGAATAAACTTTTGGTAGCTACCACTATGCCAACTGACATAATCGATGGGGCACAGTGGTTAGTTATTGCTAGACAGCGGAATACTATGCATGGTCGTAGAGAAAATCTGATTAGAAAGAAACTCGTTTTATCTCAAAATAGAACGAATTAGGCCCAGACATTTTTGCATATTTTGCCATATTTTTACATATTTGCATAAAATGAGCATATGCAAAACCATATGCAAGGATTTGTGGCCTGAATATTCTACAGAAATTGCTGAAATTTGGGGATATGAAACTTTACACCAGAAATTTGTCCGCATAAGTCATATAGCTTCCATAGAACAGTACCTTCCGATTGCCGATATTTTGAAGGTTGTGGCCTCAATATCACAATGAAATTTTGTATTAAGTCTTGGTTGGGAGTATACAACTTTCCACCTGAAATTTGTCGGCATAGGTCCACGTCTTCATATAGCCCCCATAGAACGTTACCTCCCGATTTTCGGTATTTTGAAGCTTGTGTCCCCAATATCCCACCGAAATGACTGAAATTTGGTATTTAGTCTTCGTTGGGGGTATACAACTTTTAACCTGAAATTTGTCGGTATAGGTCCACGTCTTCATATAGCCCCCATAGAACAAACAGTACCTCCCGATTTCCGGTATTTTTATGGTTGTGCCCAAGATTAGTCATATCCCACCGAAATGACTGAAATTTGGTATTTAGTCTTCGTTGGAGGTACAAAACTTTCCACCTGAAATTTGTCGGTATAGGTCCACGTCTTCATATAGCCCCCATAGAACGGTACCTCCCGATTTTCGGTATTTTGAATCTTGTGCCCCAAATGTCCCACCGAAATGACTGAAATTTGGTATTTAGTCTTCGTTGGGGGTATAAAAATTTCCACCTGAAATTTGTCGGTATATGTCCACGTCTTCATATAGCCCCCATAGAACGATACCTCCCGATTTTCGATATTTTGAAGGTTGTGGCCTCAATATCCTGCCGAAATGGCTAAAATTTGGTATTAAGTCTTCCTTGGGGGTAAAAAAAATTTCCACCTAAAATTTGTCGGTTTAGGTTCAGGCCTTCATATAGCCACCATAGGACGATACCTCCCGATTTTCGATATTTTGAAGATTGTGGCTGTGGTTATAAATTTCTCTATGTTATTGACTTGTCTGAAGATAATTTTAAACAGAAAATTGTACACCCAAATTGTTTGTGCCTATTATTGAAATATTTTTTGCATAAGTGCATAAATTTTGTATATGTCATATACCGATATCTAAGGTCTACTTTAGAATACCACAGATATAAGTGATCTAACAGGTTGTAAGAGTATAATTTAGCCAAGATATCACAACTGCCAAACAAATTCAGAGTCTGATGAATCTCATCAGAATATAATTCCATCTGTCGATTCGATGGCACATGCCATTAAAGCTCCTCGATTTTAGAGAAAAAATTATAATCTTTGGTTTGTGCAGTTGGGAGTGCAATTGCTTTGAATAGAATTGATTCCGAACATGTACATATGTTTGGCTGGCATGCTTGTTGGCAGATTCTTCAATCGGAAACCAGCGGTACATTGTGCTCATCATCTCCCATCACTGGAAGTGATAAGTTTTACATTCCAATACCAAACTGCAACTGTCCGATGTCTCGTCCGCTAGTTTGTGCACCAATTGACTTGGTGGGTCGGTCTGGATGTGCCTGTTTTGTGTCCGGATCAGCTTCAACACCTCTACCACATCCGGCCAGCTTGCAGCCGTACCAAAGTGCGTGGGTGCCATTCACTCTCTGGATGAGGAAATGTCTCGATTTCTTATCTTCATAGTTGATGCCCTTTTAAACAGCTACCCTGCCAAAGCCGGTCTTTCTGTCGTTCACATCATCAGAAGTTATGACCTTTCTCAGACGATCCTCACTAATCCTGCCTTCAGGATCAGACTTATCAATGATTACTACCAGAAAGTCACCTGGAAAGATCTCCGGGAGGGCTTGGATGGCTCACGTGTACTTTCACCAAAGGGCTGTGAGGGCTTTTGATCTAGGCTGCCTTTGCATGTCTTTCCAGGCTGAGTCCTTTTTACTGTCTGGCGAGCGACCACCTTGGCGTATGAAGGAGTCGCAGATGAAGCAGTGTCACTAGTTGAGACCTTGCGTGGCTGATTTATCTGCGCCACTAGAGCCAGACATCACCATCTTGGCAGCCGCTCTGAAAATGACGTATCCTTGCATTATGTGTCATTTCCCTTGGCTCAGACCCCGTTCCTATCATCGTCTCTGTTAATAATTGATTCCAAACATGCAGAGTATTGTATGTTTGGCTGGCATGCTTTTTGGCAGACACTTCAATCGGAAACCAGCGGTCCATTGTGCTCATCATCCCTCATCACTGGAAGTGATAAGTGTTTGCATTTAACATTCCAATACCAAACTGCAACTGTCCGATGTCTCGTCCGCTAGTTTAAGCACCAATTGACTTGATGAGTAGGTCTGGAAGTGCCTGTTTTGTGTCCGGATCAGCTTCAACACCTCTGCCACATCCGGCCAGCTTGCATCCGTCCCAAAGTCCATCAGAGCCGTTCACTGTCTGGACGAGGAAATGTATCGATTCCTTGTGCTCACAGTTGATGCCCTTTTAAACAGCTGCCCTGCCAAAGCCTGTCTTTCTGTCGTTCACATCATCAAAAGTTATGACCTTTCTCAGACGATCCTCACTAATCCTGCCATTGGGATCAGACTAACAATGATTACTACCAGAAAGTCACCTGGGGAGATCATCCGGAAGGGCATGGATGGCTTTCACCAAAGGTTGTGATGGCTTTTGATCTAGGCTGTCTTTGCAGGTCTTTCCAGGCAGAGTCCTTTTTATTGTCTGGCGAGCGGCCACCTCGGCCTGCTTCGCAGCAGCTATGCGGTCTTCGATTTCCCACTAGTCTGTCTTGGGGTTGATGGACCGACAGTCGCTTCTGCCACTTGACTTCTGCCTTCACCATCTCCTTCCTGATCCAGGTTAGGGGCTCCCGACATTGCAGTGATCTGTGGGCTAATCCTCTGCGAGTTGGAGGCTTCTCAACATTTTTTAGACTGCTTTAGGGCGGTCGCAGATGAAGCAGGCTTACTAGTTGAGATCTTGTTTGGCGCCACTAGAGCCAGACACCACCATTATGACAGCCGGTATGTTAAATCACGTATACTTGCATCATGCGTAATTTTCCTTGGCTCTGACCCCCTTCCTATCATCGTCTTCGTTAACAGACCAATCGACTTCATAACCTAGTTTTCTAAACCATGAGAACCATGAGGTTCAGATCATTAACGAATCACCGCTTCAGAGAGTTGCGCATTCCCTCAGATCCTCGGGTAGATGAGAGTATTTTTCGAGGCATCATCACAGCTGCAACCGTTCGCTACATACCTGCTGTTCTGGGGAGATCTTCCGTGATGGATGGTTCATGTGTCCTTTCACCAGACGGTTATGGGGACTTTTAACCTAGGCTGCCTTTTCAGGCCTTTCCACGCTGAGTACTTTTTTCTATTTGGCGAGCGATAACCTTCGCATATGAAGTCGCATGTCTGCTGCGAAGAGGTCTTCGATTGCGCACTAGCCCGTCTTGGGGTTGATGGACCGACAGTAGCTTCAACCACTTGACTTCTCGCCTCACCATTCTCTCTTTTCCTTCCACGTCCAACTTCTCAGAAGGGCTAGAACTGTTAGGAACTGCCGATCTTGCATTGATCTGTGGTCCAACATTTCTCGGTCCTCTTTCCCCTTACAGTTTTAGGGGCAGTCGCAGAGGAAGCATTCTCAATGGTTGAGACCTTGCGTGGACCGACAGTCGGTTCAACCACTTGACTTCTCGCCTCACCATCCCCTCTTTTCCTTCCAGGTCCAACTTCTCAGAAGGGCTAGAACTGTTAGGAACTGCCGTCCTTGCATTGATCTGTGGTCCAAAATTTCTCAGTCCTCTTTCTCCTTACAGTTTTAGGGGCAGTCGCAGATGAAGCAGTCTCAATGGTTGAGGCATTGCGTGGATAATTCATCTGCGTCTGGGCTTCGATACGGTGTTCCGGACCTTGATATGTTCCTGCCGTGGCTTTGTCTTCGGGGCCGATGGAGTCAAGTTGCCCGACGCAGTCGTAGACACCACTGGTGTCCTCATCGGACTAGAACAGCCTGAAGTAGGTCCAGTCATCCCAGCTGGATCGGCAGGAAACGTTTCTTTTCGAGAGGGTATTTTCTTTCGAATCGACTCACGAGTCGAATTCCTTTCTCCCAGAATTCCGATTGGTTGAACTCACTCGGGTTCCTACCAATAAAATTGTTACTGTCCCGCACTTTTGTAGGAGTGTTCATCTTTCCTTTCCCTGACCTTATTGCTCTTAGTGGTAAGTGTGTGGGAGAGTCGACCAAACTGTCCTCCACAGCCTCATCCATTAGACACAGTCTGGTAAATCAAGTATCCTTGCATGACGTGTCATTTTCCTTGGCTCAGACCACCTTCCTATCAGCGTCTCAGTTAACAGACCAATCGACTTCATAACCTCTGATCATCGTACTTTTCTAAACCATGGGAAAGCTGATTGATAAGGGTTCAATGAATTTACGAATCACCGCTTTTAAGTGTTGCGCATTCTTGAAGATCCTCAGGTAGCTGAGAGTATTTTCCGAGGCATCATCTCAGTTGCAGCCGTTCGTTACATAACTGCTGGTCGAGTACTATATGTACAAAATTAGATAAATTTTCCAAAGTACAAATGAGCGTGATAATCTTCTTCGTACGAACCCTGAAGAGTTTGAGAACTTGCTCTTAAAAGGTACAACCACAATTTATCATGAGTGATGTTGCAGATGTCATCCGAAACGCGACATCATCCAAAGAGGTGGGAATCTCAATGGTGAAGCTTAAGCAACTGGATGAACCCGGAGTTCAGTTTTTGACAAGTGTCCTCAATTTGTCCTTAGCCACCGATATTGTGGGAACTGGCAGAGTGGTCCCGCTACAGAAGCCAGTCTATAATCACAGCAGTGGCCAATCTTACAGACTGATTTCCCTCCTCTCGTCAGTAGCGGAGATTCTAGAAACACTTTTCAACTCCCGAAATCAGCACGTATCAGTAGAATGGACCGTGCTACTGAACAGTCATGGATTGTGTTACCGTCAACCATGCCAAGCTCTTTAAGAGATAACTTCCCTCCAGTAGTGTTTGATGTTGGATAATCAACCGTAGAGTAAAACATGGACTTAGTGCAATTCTTTTATCAGAGGAAGCCACAAGACAAGATCAGAAGTAGGAACAAGGTCTTTACTGGTGCTGACGAAGAAACCGTTTGAATTATGCGGCGCCAGTGTGGTACACAAATCTTAGCTCTTCACAGTGGAAGAATATTCAAAACTGTCAGAATGCCGACCTGACGAATGCAACAGCAACGAATGCATGATACCAGTGGATTATCTTCACGAATAGGCGAAGGTATTACCGGTGCATCAGCACAGCAGGACGTTGACGATGCAGTACCTGCTTGGGTGTTATCGCCGTGAACAGCCCTGCTACGCTCTTTTGAACATGCTTCCCCCGTCCTGGCACGTTAGGAGAGATCTTCATGATCTAAAGAGAGAGAGGTCCAAAGGTGCAAAAGAGGACGTCTAGATCAACAAGCGGTTTTAAGATGCTGACGCTCACAGTAGCAGAAAAGTTCAGCATGTCATCGGTCAATAGTTCGATCATTCACTTGCTCTTTAGATGAACGAAAAATAAAGATTTTGACCGATATCTAAAAATATAATATTTACGTTTTATACCACTGTAACAGGTTTCAAATCAATTTTGTGGCATTATGGAAAATTGTGAAAATCAAAAGACAAATAACCGACATATGCACACACATACAAACAACTGGACTTAAATATATAATTTATTCTTATAAATTTTGATTTTGTACTTGTACTTTGTGTTTTTCTTGATGTTGTTGTCGTTTTTTTTTTGTTTGGGTTTTTGGTTTTACGACCAAATGCCAACTTCAAGTTTCTAAATTTGGTTAGTAGTGTGTCGTTGCCGTTGTCATTGGAATGGAAGTAATGAATGAATGAACGAATGACTGACTGTTTAGCTGGATTTCTGGTAACCAAAGATTGTGATCTACAAATAATGTAGTTGTTGTTGTTGATCACATGTAATAACGCTGACGTCAAAGATCACTTAACCAACTTATTGAACACTTTTATTTAAAGTGCATAGCCAAGTTTTGAAGTGACGACAAGTTGACAAGATTGAGATAAAAATCATTTTGTAGTTTTTAAACAATTTGATGATGTTGATATTATCATTTTCTGCGACATTCTTATTGAACGATAAAATTATATATCGTATTTAATTACCTAAAATGATCATAAGATCCGCCAACAGACAGGGGGTCTTTAACCCAATTTTATTGATGTATCATAAAAAATAGATATTGTTGTTCTTTTGTCATTTTATATTCTAATTTCCAAAAAAAAGAGATTGACGTTTTTTTGGAAAATAACCAATAATTCTTCTTGGAGATAGAACCACGATTGACACTAATAAACTGAAGCCATTCATCTATTAGACCTTGTTGTTTAAAATCCATTGATTTATTATGAGAAGTATAACAAAGTGGGATTTGAGAATGGAAAATTAAAAACCAACGTTATAAGATATAAATTATAATTAGAATTTTATGCAACCCCTATTTTTGGTCCGATTCATGTCAAATTTTGGGACTGGGCATATTTTTGGCTTCTGATTAAATTGCAATGAAAACATATGAAAACATATGACATATGCAAAATCATGCAAAATGCATAAATTTTGCATATGCAAAAAATAATATGCGCATATGCAAAATGTATGCATTTTACATATTTTCTTATGCAACAAATATTTCAATAATAGGTACAAAAATGTTTGTGTGTACAATTTTTCTGTTTAAAATTCTCTGCAGTAAACAAGTAAAAAAGTATCAGTCGGCTTTGCCGACAGAGATATACCCTCAGACTATGTGAATTGGAACTTTCATCTACGGATAGATCGAATGTATTTAGGGTCTTTTCAGAATTTTGTGTCACTTGTTGGACATTTGAACTTGCCGACAAAAATGTGGATTAGTTCAAAAGTTTTGCGGAGGAAGGAATGGACCGACATAGTGCATTACGGAAGTGGATCTTATTTTGAGAGTCATATCTTTTCGATAGATATCGCGCCTACTAGTCATTTCAGTGGGTTATCGTACACCTATTGGACCAGTATGCCAGGAAGCATGGATTTGTCCACGGAAAACATAATATTCCTGTACACCATCGGTATAAATTTCCAAAGGATCTCCGAACAGACCCTAAACTGCACTTGGACACAAATGTTGAAATTTGTGGGGGAGGTATCCTAAGGAGAGGACCGATATGTGTCATTTTAGAAGTTAAACTAAGTTTGGACAAAATATGACGAAGGCCAAATTTTGGACGAAATCGGTCTATCAGTTCGAGAGTTATTGTGCTCTCCAACTACTACGTATGGTGCCATAGGGGTTTTTTACAAATTTCGGGCTGTTTTCCCAAGAAGTATGGACTTGCCAATGAAAAAACTTTTACCGGATTGCAAGTTTCTTCAACAGAAATCAACGTTAGTCAAGAGCAGGTCTTAAAGTGAACTTATCCGAAATTTTGTGTGGGAGGTACCAGAAGGAATGGGCAAATATAGTCCATATTCAAACCTCATATATATATATCTGGCAGATATATAAGGATGCGTAAAGTATGGACCAAATCGGTCAGTCCCTCCAAGAGTTATCGTGCGCACAATTTTCTCGAACATTTTTGAACTTTTGTGGGGGAGGTACCTGAAGGAGTGAACCGATATGGCTTATCTAAACTAAGTTTGGACAAAATATTACGAAGGCCAACTTTTGGATAGAATCGGCAGATCCGTTCGAGAGTTAGCTTGCGCTCCAACCACTACACACGGTGTCATAGGGGTTTTTTGAACCTTTCAGGCTATTTTCTCATGAAGTAGGGTTTTGCCCCTGATGAATCTTGTACCGCCGTATGGAGGCCGTGAATAAAAGATGCTACAACAAAAATCAAAACGATTCGAAAGCATGTCCTTAACTGAACTTTTTCGAAATTTTGTGTGGCAGGTACCCGATTGAGTCCATATTGGAACCTCATCGAAGATTGGTAGAAATTTCACGATGTGCAAACTTTGGACCAAATCGGTTACTCCCTTCAACAGTTTTCGTGCGCACAAATTTTCCGAACATTTTCGGACTTTTGTGGGGGAGGTACCGGAAGGAGTGGAGCGATATAACCCATCTTCAAAATTAAACTAAGTTTGGACCAAATATTGCGAAAGCCAAATTTTGGACCAAATCGGTTCATCCATTCGAGAGTTATCGTGCGCACCAGCCAGCCAGACAGACAGACAGAAGGACGGACTTTGCTAAATCGATTCCAAATTGTCTGAAACACATTTCATCCAAACATACTTGAGGTCTAAAACCATTATTTCGATGAGGCACATGTTGCTCGTATGAAATTGTATATACCCTCGTTAGCATAAATCCTGAGGGTATAAATAGAGAAATGTATAATCAAAGCCACGACCTTCAAAATATGGGGGCTATATGAAGGCCTGCACCTAAACCGACAAATTTTAGGTGGACAGTTTTATACCCCCAAGGAAGACTTAATACCAAATTTCAGGCATTTCGGAAGGATATTGAGGCCACAACCTTCAAAACACCAGAAATCCAGATGTACCGTTCTATCGGGGCTATATAAAGACGTGGACCTATACCGAAAATTTTCAAGTAGAAAGTTTTATACCCCCAACGAAGACTAAATACTAAATTTCAGTCATTTCGGTGGGATATTGAGGCCACAACTTTCAAAATACCGGAAATAGGGAAGTACCGTTCTATGGAGGCTTTATGAAGGCGTGGACCTAAGGCGACAAATTTCAGGTGGAAAGTTTTGTACCCCCAACGAAGACTAAATACCAAATTTTAGAAATTTCGGTGGGATATTGAGGCTACAACCTTAAAAATACCGAAAATCGGGAGGTACCGTTCTATGGGGGCTTTATGAAGGCGTGGACCTAAGTCGACAAATTTCAGGTGGAAAGTTTTGTACCCCCAACGAAGACTAAATACCAAATTTTAGTAATTTCGGTGGGATATTGAGGCCACAACTTTCAAAATACCGGAAATAGGGAAGTACCGTTCTATAGGTGCTTTATGAAGGCGTGGACCTAAGTCGACAAATTTCAGGTGGAAAGTTTCATACGCCCAACGAAGACTTAATACAAAATGTCAGCCATTTCGGTGGAATATTCAGGCCAAAAATCCTTTCATATGGTTTGCACTGGGTTTCATATGGTTTTGCACAGGGCTCGACTGCGACTCCGACTCCAGACGAGTTTTTTTCGCGACTCTGGCTCCGACTCCGGGTCGACTCCGAGAGTGAACTCCTATACCACTAAAATGAGTAAAATATGCACAAATTTTTAACTTTTTCCTATATTTTGGCCTATATAGGCTAATGTGTTAGTTGTTCCTTACGTAATATTCATTAGGGAAGGCATTCGTTCGAATACATTCGAACATATCAATATTGTTTCTGCCGAATCTTACATTGAAAAATACAAAGTTAGAAAGTTTTCTTTTTTTGCACGAGTATATTCTGGACGGAATACTTCCGCGTGAGAAAATCTTTAAGCTTTCAAAATATGTGAAAATGAAGGGGCAATACAAATCATAAGAACTACATGCACACGGTGCTCTTGAATCAAATTTAAATGGAAGGTGCTTACACCTGGGAAGTTTTTGCGGATTCTGAAACTACAATGTTCATAGATGAGAAAAATCAAAAAACAAAAAAAAAAAAAAATCGCCGGAGCGCTTTTTAAATAAATCGCGATTCAAGTTGACATTTTTAGGGGTTGTTTAGGTTTTTACGATTTTGCTTGGAAGCCGCAAGTTCTATCAAATTGGGAATAAAGAAAATGTTGTAGCTATCAAAATTCTCTACAAGACTGACCTTAATGATATTTTCGTAGGTTTTACACCTTTTGAGATATAGAAGTTGAAATTGGGACAATTAAAATTAAATTCAATTCTGTATCGTCTCCTTATAAAACAATGTCATGACTGCAATTTCCCAACTTAAACTTATATATCTAAAAAAATGGTACAACCTAGGAAAAATTACATAAGCCAGTCTTGTAGAGAATTTTCAAAGCTATAAGATTTTCTCGGGTCCCATGCCGATAAGACTTGCCGTATTCAAGCAAAATCGCGAAACCCTAACAGAAGAACCTAAACATGTAAACTGAGCTTCTTTATCTCAAAAATTGTACAGCCTGAGAACAAATCGTAAACGTCAATCCTGTAGAGAATTTTCAGAGCTACAACATTTTCTTTAGCTCCATTTCGATTGGGCTTGCTGTTTCCAAGCAAAATTTTGAAAACCTAAAAAACACCTAAAAATGTGAATTTTGACCGCGATTTATTTAAAAGTCCCTGCAGCGATTTTTTCTTGTTTTTGGATTTTTCTAATCTATGAACATTGCTGTTTCAGAATTCACAAAAACTTCCCCTGTGTAAGCGGTTTTAATTAAAAGTTAGTTAAGGCGCACCCTTCATGACATTGTTTTATATGGGGGCGATACAGTCAGTGCATTGTCCCAATTTGAACTTCAATATCTCAAATATGGTAAAACCTACGAAAATACCATTAAGGTCAATCTTGTAGAGAATTTTGATAGCTACAACATTTTCTTCAGTTTCATTTTGATAGGACTTGCGGTTTCTAAGCAAAATCGTGAAAACCTAAACAACCCCTAAAAATGTCAACTAGAATCGCGATTTATTTAAAAAGCGCTCCGGCGATTTTTTTTGTCTTTCTATTTTTGTAGTTTCAGAATCCGCAAAAACTTCCCAGGTGTAAGCATCTTCCATTTAAATTTGATTCAAGAGCACCGTGTGCAATAAAAATTATAAGCAATTCATGACCAAGTTTCAAACTGGATGTTAGCCAACATTTTAGTGTGCTTAGCCTTAATTGTTACTCAGTTTTTTCGCAGATTTTTTTCTTCATCGGAAAGAGAAAAATGTTACGAAGTTTTGAGGCCGTCTACGAAACCCTGTTTTTATTAAAGCATTTTGCGGTGCCAACTCTAGCTCGAAAACTAATAAACCAATTGTCATATATTTTTTGGCCGATTTCGAGAAAAACATAGTTTATACGCTGCATACAAAATAAAATAAATTGTTCCCATCCAACGCTCACACTATGGCAATATTGTTCCGATCGTTTTAAAAATTTAACCACATATTCTATGCCTTTTATACTTTCTACTTTTTCTGAAATTTATAAGTAGGGATCACCCCTTAAACTAAAATTCAGCGCTCACATTTTGAACTTTGGTGTGGAGTGGATAATTTTAGTGAAATATTTGAGATATGTTGTGTACACCACTCAGCACGTAGGCAGATGGATGTTTTCTGGAACTAAAAAATTAGCAGACGATGAGATTTCGTGCATGAAAATATTCTACAAAAATGTTGCTAGGAAAATTTTATGTAGGGTCGGTCCACTAGGACAAGAAATCGATATTGTCATGTTTTCATTGTCCTTCATCACTTTTACCCAATCCTTCCTCACGAAAACTCTATGGGCCATTATTATTTGTTTTCGTTTACTATCTGATGGATTTGAAAAAGCAAAATAAACCAATTTGGAGGCATTAAAAATATGATTTTTACATTAATGCCAAGAAGCTCCTCTTTGAAATTCAATCATAACTTTTAACTTTAAGATGAGCGGAACGCTCTTAATCTGTTCGGTAAATCCAAAATATAACAAAAGAAGACTTGTAATAATGAATATGTATTTCATTGAACTTCGTATATGCTATTGATTGTGTAGAAAACTCGGATACACATGAACTACACTGCCGCTCACTAGAATAGAACCCCCCTGCAAAATTTTTTTCAACCTCCATTTTATTCCGAATTATACAAGATATGAAGTTTTTAAGTTTTGTTATATTTTGCTTCATGTGTTTGGAGTAAACTTAGTCATTCATTTGCATTCAAATCCAATTTTTATAAGAATTATACAAGGAAAACAAAATAAAGTCAAAATTTGAAGTAAAAAAGTTGGCTCATTTGAATAGAACCTCCCTTTACAACTTGGGAATACAGAAAGATTGTATTAGAACATCGATGCTTATTCACTCTATATTGAAAACGAAGTACTTTCAGTAATATTCAGTAAAAGCATATCCCTCCCGATTAAGGATACATCCGTATATCCTGCTTTGGCAAGGATTCTTTAAATAATCATGTGTAATGCCTAACAAAGCATGCTTTTTTTCAACAAGTTTATTTTTGGAAGCGTACTGTCTCCTTTAGTAGTATATTTTACGTATTAGCCATTTCCATACATTTTAGAGAATATTTACCACTGTAGAATATGACGGTCCGCATTTCTTTTCAAAAATTTAAGTTTTGATGACTCGAGGTGTACAAAATTTATAAAAACGTGATATCCGAAAATGCTTCTCACTACTGGAAATGAAAGGAACTGAGCTAGAAGGACTGCATTTTCGACACAAAGTTTCCTCGTTCTATTTAACTGAAAACATGTCATTTAAAAATTATGAAACAATAATGGATCCTTTGGGATTCTCACTTGGGGCTTTCATTCTGAAAAGGAATTTTTCCTCCCCCAGATAAGATTTCCCAAAGAGACCACCATGTCTTTAATAGAAAACAAGAATGACTTCTCATAAAAAACTATATGAGAATACCAATAGACCTTTGTGAGAAAACCAGTAGGACTTCTGACGAAAGAGGTTAAAGGTCCAATCTTAATCTGATTGTCATATATTGTTTGCAAAAATGTAAAGAAAGACTACACTTCAGATGATAGTAAAAATCCTGTGAATTGTCCCTTAACAAAGTATAATATACCGTTTGCATATATGTTTTCTTATACCTTTCTTTTAAAATAAATAATGATTTTTAAAAAAATGTTCTTGTTCCATATTTAATGTTGTATTTCTATAACGTGGAAAAAAGTTCGCCCGGAGTCGGAGTCGAGTTATTTTTTTCGACTCCGACTCCAGCAAAATTGCTCGACTCCGACTCGTAGACTCCGACACCCTTGTTCTGCATATGCTCATTTTATGCAAATATGTTAAAATATGGGCTGACGTAGGGGATGGAAGATACCAAGCAACGGTCCTGACCGGTTTTAACATGCCAAGTGGACACTGACCTCCCCGTGGTGTCACCTGGGAAACTGAGCTAACACGTGCCGCGCGTTCACACATAAGAACGTTAAAAACTTGGGTTTGGGCGTCGGGTTAGTAACCCTCTCCTAGAAAAAAACAGCCTACTATGAAAAAACGAAAGAAAAGAAAAACAAACCCCTCTAAAGTTGACGAACCCCGCAAACGTTTTAAGGACCATGACCTGCGAATCTGCACCTGGAATGTTCGCACTCTTTATAGAGTAGGTGCAGTCTTCGCATTGGCAGACGTACTTGAAAAGTACAAGGCCAATGTTACTGCCATACAGGAAATACGATGGATTGGGAAAGGCGTCACAACAACACCTAAAGGTGACGCACTGTATTATAGCTGCCATGACGTAAAGCATGAGTTTGGTTGCGGATTCGTGGTTAGTCGGAAGCTAAAACATCTGGTATCAAGCTTCACCCCAGTGAATGAAAGACTGCTGCAATTCGAATAATAGCTAAATTCTTCAACATCAGCTTTATTTGCGCTCATGCTCCCTCTGAAGACAAGGACGAACAGACCAAAGATATTTTTTACGAGCGCTTAGAAAAAACTTATGACCGTTGCCCTGCCCATGACATTAAAATTATACTAGACGACTTTAATGCCAAAATTGGAAAGGAGAATATCTTTGGCCCAACAGTCGGGAAATTCAGTCTCCACATTGAAACATCTGACAATGGTATGAGGCTGATAGACTTTACAGCTGCAAAAAACATGGTAGTTAGCAATACCAGATTTAATCATCTCGATATTCATAAGGGCACCTGGCTGTCTCCAGATCAGAAAACAATGTCACTCCATGCAAACAGCCGCAAAATCCATACTTGGATACCAGAGACCTCCGCCAAGGAATCCATGGTATGATCAGGAGTGTCGTGCTGCCACCGAAGGGAAAAATGCGACATATAGGGCTACTTTACAATCCGTAGCAACGCGTAGCGCACGAGAGAGATACAGGGAGAAAAGGAGAGAGGAGAAACGTCGTTTCCGCAGGAAAAAGAGAGAGATGGAAAAGCGGGAGTGTGAAAAAATCGAGATGTACAGGAGCCAGAATGAAGTCCGAAAATTCTACCAAAGAGTCAAGCATCAAACTGATGGCTTTGGTACAGGCACATCATCCTGTAGAGACCAGCAAGGTAATTTCGTAACTTATACAGATAGTGTACTCAGGATATGGAAAGAACATTTTTCAAATCTGTTGGTATCCAATAGCAGCGAAGACGACGAATATGCCACAGTCCCAATCCCAGAAGATGGTATTGAATGTATACCGCCCAGCCAAGATGAGGTAAGGACAGCAATAAATCGGCTGAAGAATAATAAAGCAGCAGGAGCCGATGGCTTACCAGCCGAGCTGTTTAAAACCGGAGGCGACGCGCTGATAAGGTGTATGCATCAGCTAGTTAGCACCATCTGGCAGGAAGAACGCGTACCCGACGATTGGAACCTGAGCATCCTATGTCCCGTCCACAAAAAAGGAGATAAGACTGTATGCTGCAACTATAGCGGCATAAGTCTACTCCCTATTGCCTACAAGATCGTGTCAGGGATATTGTGCGAACGACTAAAGCCTATGGTCAACGAGATAATTGGACCATACCAATGCGGCTTTAGACCTGGCAAGTCCACCATTGACCAGATATTTACCCTGCGGCAAATCCTGGAAAAGACCCAAGAGATGCAGATCGACACCTACCACCTTTTTGTCGATTATAAAGCAGCCTTCGACAGCCCGCTGCGTTCAAAGGTATTCCAAGCCATCTTTGAATTTGGTATCCCCGCAAAGCTCATCCGGCTTTGTAAAATGACTTTAACTGACACAAGGTCCTCAGTTAAAATAGGAAAGAACCTCTCCGAAGAGTTTGGTACAAAAAGAGGTTTCAGACAAGGAGACAGCCTTTCGTGTGATCTCTTCAACATCCTGCTGGAAAAGGTTATACGAGAGGCAAACGTCAAAAGAAGTGGCACAATCTACACCAATAGTCACATGCTACTTGCTTATGCTGATGATATAGACATCATGGGACGATCAGTAAAAGAAGTAACTGATAGCTTTATAAAGGTCGAAGGAGAATCTGCTAAAGTGGGTCTGGCGGTAAACGATGAGAAGACCAAGTTGATGGCGTCGACGCGCAATGCGTCCATTGAGCTCGGACCGACTGTGGAAGTTGGTTCCTATAATATTGAGGTAGTAAAAGACTTCGTCTACCTCGGCACCTCTGTAAACACAACAAACGACATCAGTTGTGAAATAAAAAGAAGAATTGTATTGGCCAACAGATGCTACTTTGGTTTAAGTAAGCAGTTTTAAACTGCTCGCCACATCTCGTCAAGCTTTCGCAAGCAGACATGGTAGTGCTTGGTGTGTTTGAGAGAAAAATTCTTCGAAAGATATACGGACCAATCTGCGTTGACGGTGAATATCGACGTCGCATGAACCACGAGCTGTATCTGCTATACAAGGACATCAATATAGTTAAACGTATCGAGATGAGCGGTTGCGTTGGCTAGGCCATATCATAAGAATGAGCGATGATGAACCCGCTAAAAAGGCGTATAAATACGGACCGCTTGGCGGTGCACGCAGAATTGGCAGGCCAAGAAATAGATGGCGCAAACAAGAGGATGATGAGATGAAAAGACGCGGTATTCCAGAGTGCGAAGCAACAAATAGAGAGGAATGGAGATCTTGTCTTAGTTCGGCCTATGGAACAAATGTTCTGTAATGGGCCAGCTAAGTAAGTAATGTAAAAATATGTCAAATTATGCTCGATATGCAAAAGTTTCCGGGCCTAATTCGTTTTATTTTGTGATAAAACGATCATTCGAAACTTATATGCATTTGCATAGGATTCCGCTGTCTAATTATAAATTATAAAATACAAAATATAAAATATAAAGTATAAAATATAAAGTACAAAATATAAAATATAAAAAACAAAAAAATAAAACATAAAATATAATATATAAAATATAACATATAAAATATGACATATAAAATATAGAATATAAAACATAAAATATAAAAATATAACATATAAAGTATAAAATATAAAATTTAAATTACAAATATAAAGCATAAAATATAAAATTTAAAATATAAAATACAAAATATGAAATATAACATACGAAATATTGAATATAAAACATAAAATATGAAATATAACATATAAAATATTACATATAAAGTATATAATTTAAAAACCAAAATATAAAATACAAAATATGAAATTTAATATATAAAATACAAAATATAAACTGTAAAATATGAAACATTAAATATAATAAAATGTGGAATATAAAATAAAAACATATAATATATAATATAAAATACAAAATATAAATATAACATACTTCGTATGTGGAAAGGATATACATACAAAACAAATAAAAAATATTTAATATAGAACGGTGAACATGGACAATTTTTTGTACTAATACCTATATTAATTGATATTTTTTTAATGTAAGTACTATTCGTACCACATAAGTCCGATTTTCCTCACGCCTACACATCAAGAGCCAGCCATAATTGTTGAGATACATATTTTAATTGGGGTGCTCAGCTCACTGTGGTTCCGCCCGTGGACAAAAATCGAAAAATTTATGTCGACGAATTTGATTGCGATTGAAATAAATATTCTCTAAACACATTAAATTTTTATTATCCAGTATTATTTTTGCCAATTTACAGCGGTAATATGCCAAGTTAAGTCAAAGAAATTGAGATTTGTATGTGGTACCTTAAAAACGAAGAAAACATCCGCAAAGCAATCGTAGCTTATGAGTGAAATTATAAAAAAACAAGTGAGCCAAGGATATAGTCGGATCGGGGCCGACTATGTGATACCCTACACCACTTCCCCTGTGCATAAGCTTTTGACTGGTAAAATTCAAAATATTAAAATTGGGATAGCTTAGCGCCTTTGCTCTGAATGTCTTCATTAATACAGGTCAATTTTATTGAAACGCGTTTAAGTGCATCGTCAGAATAACTCAAATAAAAAATGGAAAAGTGGGATGTATGCCAACCATCAACGATCACATTCCGACCCCTGAATAATATCCGACCACTACCAAAATCAATAGGTTTATTCCTCTGTGGGACCCCCATTAACACCCAAAATTTCGTGACGATCCAATCAAAATTACGACGTGTAGCGTGATTACAAAGAAATGGAAAAAAGGGATGTATTAACGACTATTGTGATATCTCCGTTATTTGGCCACCTACGCCAACCTACTTTGCATCATTGTAAAGACGGGATTTTCTACTTTCATCGTCAGACTTTGTTTTTGGAAGGTCCCCAACCAAAGCTGTCATATTCGTCATTATTATTAAAATCGCAAAAATGAAAAGTTGTGTTCTATTAGTGGCTATTGCGATATCTTCGTTGTTTGACCACCTACAACAACCTACTTTACATCGTTGCAAAGGCGAAATTTTTTACTTTCGTTAGTAGGTTCTGCTTTTGGCATACCCCCTACAGAAGCTGAGATATTTGGTTTGGAAAAAACATTGTCTTTTTCTCCAAAAAAGTTTTTTGCCCATTCCGACCCCTAAATATTATCGGACCATCACCAAAATAAATAGGCTTTTTCCCCTGCGGGACCCCCATCAACACCCAAAATATGGTGACGATCCGATCAAAATTACGACCTGTAGCGTGATTTTTTTAAAAGTGGGAAAATGGGATGTGTTGCCGCCTATTGTGATATCTCCGTTATTTGGCCACCTACGCTAACCTACTTTGCATCATTGTAAAGACAGGATTTTCTACTTTCATAGCCAAGTTTTGTTTTTGGAAAGTATCCAACAAAAGCTGTGTTATTCGTCATTAGAATTAATATCGAATAAATTAAAAGTTTGGTTCTATAAGCAACTATTGCGATATCTTCGTTGCTTGACCACCTACGATAACCTACCATACATCGCTGTAAAGGTGATATTTTCTGCTTTCATTAGCATGCTTTGCCTTTAATATACCCCTTATAGATACGGAGATATTCGCTTTGAAATAAAACGTTGACTTTTTCCGCAAATAAGCTTTTTGCCCATTCCGACCCCTGAATATTATCCGACCATCACCAAAATCAATAGGCTTCTTCCCCTCCGGGACCCTCATCAACGTCCAAAATTTGGTGACGATCCGATCAAAATTGCGACCTGTAGCGTGATTACAAGATTTAGATGGACAGACGGACGGACGGACGGACACACATAGCCAGATCGACTCAGCTCGTCGAGACATTCATTTTGGTATATATAAGTATGGGTCTACGACCATTATTTCGATGCGCTACAAACTTTTTGGCCAAAACCAACTTATAATACCCTCCCCACATAGTGGTGTAGGGTATAATTAAGAGGTAAATGTACAATTTCCAAAATGAAACTTATAGTTGATGGCATTGACAAGATTCTTACGAAAAAGCAAATTCAAAATTCGTTTTCTAAGTTCCTTAAAAATAAATTCTTTGTAAATGACCTTTTTTGCTATTTTTAATATCATTACTATAAATTTATGTTGAGTTTTACTAATGTTGGCCCTGTAAGGGCAAGTCCATATATTTTTTTAATACAGGCGAAAGTTTCTAGTTTACGATAAAAAGAAATCTAGCTGCCACCATCAGCCACCCTGTAAGTTATTCCCCTTATACCACGCCTGTAAAATCGTCAAAATACCGAATATCGGGAGGTACGTTTATATGGGAACTATACCTATACTTAGACCTATATTGAACATTTTTTGCACGGACGTATGCTCTTCCCTCCGAAGTCAAAATATAAAATTATAGCCAAACTCGGTTAGAAAATCTGGCTAAAATCATCAAAATACCGAATATAGGGAGGTCCGTTTATATGGTAGCTATATCTAAACGTGGACCTATATTGAACATTTCTTGCAAGGTGGTATGTTGTTCCCTCAGAACACAAAATGCAAAACTACAGCCAAATCGACTGGAAAATTTGGCAAAAATCGTCAAAATATAAAAAAAACGGGGGTACCTTTATATGGGGGCCACAACCAAATGTGGACCTACATCCATTAAATTTGTTTTTCTCCCTTTTGGGCTCGTTATAATGCTATGTTTAAAATTTCGAGGCGTTAACTCGATTAGAACTATTTTTGGCATTCCTTTCCATACAAGTGGGACCACTGTGCAGCGCCAAGACGGCTTAACCCATAACCGCGATCCTCATTTCCTATTTCCTATCTGTTCCCCCAAAACCATTTATAGTACTATTTAGTACTTTACATATAAATACAAACCTCCTCCTAATATTTCAAAACTCCCTTTACACAATAACAATTTGTACCATATAGTACAATTCGTATATTTATGGTACATATTTCCTAAATCTGACGTTATTACCAAATAACAACAGTAATCTTAATTCTAAATCTCACGAATCCAGGTCTATTCGTTTGTCCAATACAAAATTGTACCATGCATTGAACCATCTTCGTACCCCTAAGACTACCAAATCCTAATTGTACCAAATTTAGTACTTTTTGTAAACATAAGTACGAATTTCCAAAACAAACTCCAACAGTAATCTCAATTCCAAATTTCAAGATTACAGCTCTAGCCGTTCGCTCAAATCCAAATTGTACCAAATTTGGTACCATTTAGTACTTTTCGCACCCATAACCAAAAATTTCCAAAACTACCTCAATCCTATACTTCAACAGGTATTTTAATTCCAAATTTGAGGATTTCAGCTGCAAATTTGGTACCATTTAGTACTATTCGTACCCATGAGTACGAATTTCCACAACTACCTCAATCCTACACTCCAACATCACTCCAACAATTTCAGGATTCCAGCTCCGTCCGTTCCCCCAAATCCAAATTGTACCTTATTTGGCACTATTTAGTACCTTTTGTACCCATATGTACGAAATTCAAAAACTACCTCCATATCTCAAACCTTCACTCCAACAGTAATAGTAATTCCAAATTTCGGAATTCGAACTTTATCAGTTCGCCCAAATTCAAATTGTACCAAATTTTAGTACCATTTAGTACTATTCGTACACATTTTCAAAACCACCTCCTTATATTAACTCATCTTCTAAACCTTGATTTTCATTCCAAATTTCTAGACTTTAGCTCTATCCGTTCACGTAATACCAAATGGTACCAAATTTAGTAACTTTTAGTACTTTTCGTACACTTATAGTTCGAATTTCCAAAAACCTTTTGGTACACCTTTCTAACTCTCCATCAGTGAACCTCATTCCAAATTTCAGAATTCTAGCTCTTCGCGTTTGCCTAATACAAAGGGTACCATATTTAGTACCTTTTTCCGAAATCAGAATTGTACCAAATTTAGTATCATTTAGTACGTTTCGTACACATAAACACGAATTTCCAAAACCACCTCAATTCTAGTCTCCAACAGTAATCTTAATTCCAAATTTAGAATTCCGACTCTTCCTGTCCGTTCAAATCCAAATTGTACCAAATTTAGTACTATTTAGTACTTTTACCACCCATAAGTACGAATTTCAAAACTTATCTCAATCTTACACTCCAATAGTAATCTTAATTCCAAAATTGAAGATTGAAGATGACTATAATATCACATCAGTCCATCGTATTATTAACAGCAAAGCTTTTAAACCTTCGTCGAAATACACTTCTGGAAAACGAAAACTGCCGTAGCTCTGCAGGAAGTTGATTCCACAAACGTGCAGAGCGAATAATGAAAGATCTTTCGTATAAAGATGTGGAAAAACGTGGAAAAATTAATTGTGTGTTTCTAGTAGATCTAAGAAATTACCGATTTATAAAGAAACTAGCAAATACCCGCTACTTCGTATGCGGAAAGGCATACAATATATATGAACTCTGTTCTGTTGTATTTAAACCTATTTTAAATACCAACATTTAATCGATTTAATTCCAAAAAAACATATCTGCCGTATTGCAACCCTACACAGCTACCATATTTTTTATTTCGGATTTCCAAAACTACGACTTCATATCACAGACATACACCAACCGCGACTCATATTGCAAATTTCAGACTTGACTTCTGGTTTTACTCCTTCACTTACACAGCATTCCCTCCCAATACGAATTTCCAAACACTAAACTTTCTCTCACCCCTTCACAACAACAATAACGCACATTCACAATTCAAGGTTCTAGCTTCAGCGGTTTCGCCAAGAACCCGAATAGGTTCGTAAAATTTTCGAAATATATCCCCATATAACGGTACCCCACGACTTAGTGTTTTTTAAAAATAGAACAAATCTATACTGTCCAATTTTCTTTACATTTGGACCTTGAATACTCAGAGGATATAAAAGCTTTATTTAAAAAATGTCTACTTCAATCCACTTTTATTAGAAGAGGTATTTTGAAGACTTAGAGCATTTTGAAGATTTTATGCACATTTTCCAACCGAACTCCGAACTTTATCTCCAAGTTCAGAGTGATCTTCATAACAAATATTTTTCCATTTCGTATTTTTTGTCCAAATTATATAATCCAAGCTTTGTTCCTACACCCAACACCAAATTTAGTACCATTTAGTACTTTTCGTTCACCTATAGTAGGTATTTCTCACTTTAACCGTTTAAGCAATACCAAAATGGTTTTGGTACCAACATGTTACCAAACTTTTCGTACACATAATTAAAGGTTTCAAAGCTTACTTCCTTATACTCAACATATATCCCGACCGCAATTCACTTTTCCAGCTTTATATGTTCCGCTGAAAGCAATTATATTACTATTTAGTACTTTTTGTATAAATAAGTGCGAATTTTCAAAACTTCATCCCTACCTCTACTCTAAACAACAATTGCTAATCTAATACCAAATTTCAAATTTAAAAATTCCACCCCTTTACAAAATCACAAATTGTACAAAATTCTGTACCATATAGCAAATACCAAAAGGTACCAAATTTTGTACCATTTGCCACTTATCGTACACGGCCAAATCCAAATTGTACTAAATTTAGTACCATTTAGTACTTTTCGTACCCTAATAGGTAGACTTTACAAAAACCTTTGATTGTTACTTTTCATGAGTGACCTTCATTCCAAATTTCAGTATTCCAGCTCTATCCGTTCACCCAAATCCAAATTGTACTAAATTTAGTACCATTTAGTACTTTTCGTACCCTTATAGTTCGAATTTCCAAAAACCTTTCAACGTTATTCTTCATCATCGACTCTCATTTCAAATTTCAGAATTCCATCTCTATCCGTTTACCGAAATCCAAATTGTACTAAATTTAGTACTATTTAGTCTTTTCGTACCCTTATAGTTCGAATTTCCAAAAACCTTTCATCGTTATTCTTCATCAGCGACTCTCATTTCAAATTTCAGGATTCCACCTCTATCCATTCACCCAAATCCAAATTGTACTAAATTTAGTACTTTTCGTGCACATACAGTTCGAATTTCCAAAAACTTTTCTTTGTTGCTCTCCACCAGTGACCCTCATTCAAAAGTTCAGGATTCCAGCTCTATCCGTTCACCCGAATCCAAATTGTACTAAATTTAGTACCATTTAGTACTTTTGTTAATCTCCATCAGTGAACCCTCATTATAAATTTCAGGATTCCAGCTCAATCCGTTCACTTAAATCCAAATTGTACTAAATTTAGTACCATTTAGTACTTTTGTTAATCTCCATCAGTGGCCCTCATTCAAAATTTCAGGATTCCAGCTCAATCCGTTCTCCGAAATCCAAATTGTACTAAATTTAGTGCCATTTAGTACTTTTCGTACCCTTATAGTTCGAATTTCCAAAAACCTTTCATCGCTTCTCTCCATCAGTGACCTTCATTCCAAATTTCAAGATTCTAGCTCTATCCGTTCACCTAAATCCAAATAGTACTAAATAGAGTACCATTTAGTACTTTTCGTACACTAATAGGTAGAATTTCCAAAAACCTTTTTTTGTTACTCCATTTCAAATTTCAGGATTCCAGCTCTATCCGTTCACCCAAGTCCAAATTGTACTATATTTAGTACCATTTAGTACTTTTCGTACCCTTATAGTTCGAATTTCCAAAAACCTTTCATCGTTACTCTTCATCAGTGACCTTCATTCCAAATTTCAGGATTCCTGCTCTATCTGTTCACCCAAATCTCAATTGTACTAAATTTAGTACCCTTTTGTACTTTTCGTACACTTATAGTTCGAATTCCCAAAAACCCTTTGGTACATCTTTCTAGCTCTCCATCAGTTACCCTCATTCCAAATTTTAGAATTCTAGCTCTTACTGTTTGCCTAATACAAAGGGTACCATATTTAGTACCTTTTAGTACTTTTCGTACACTTCTAGGTCGAATTTCCAAAAACCCAGCCTTATCTCACCCCTACACCCCAACAGCAACCTACACCCAAAATTTCAACTTTCTAGCTTCAGCGGCTTCGTCTGGGCGCTGATGAATCAGTCAGTCAGGCAGTCAGTCAGTCACTCACCTCACTACTCTTTTATATATATAGATTATCATCAAGCTTAACTCTAAACGAGAAAATTAATAAAAATAAAATTATAATTTATTTAATATTTAATGTATAATTTTATAATTGTAATTATTATTTATAAATTATAATAATTCGGCTAATTCCCTCCCAAATAAATTAATAACAACTTGAAAACTTCGGACACGTTTTTATTGAAATATTCACTTGTTGTTGTTGTCGTTTTTGTAATTTAATTAAATACAATATTGGAAATGTTCATACATATTTAATTTGTTCCATTAGTTTGTTCATTTTTGTATTTTCTTGTTGTTTTTAAAACTACCAATTCTGATTTTATTTTGTTTTTCTTTTGTGTGTGTCAGTAGTGTTTTCATATGTACTTTTCATCTATCATTCTGAATTTCCAAATAAACACATTTAATACTTCTTACAAATACATAAAATACATCATATCATAAATCTAATTTATCAATAATTTGATGATTAAAATCATTTATTCATAATTTTATCATTATTTTTCTTCAATGGAGTTTTTGTTTTTTGTGGGAGTGGGGGAGGGAATATTGTTTATTTGAAATGTGTATTGGGTTTTTAGTCTGTTTCACAGATGCTAATCTAAGGCAGTCTGCTATGAACGAGGTGTGACAAGGATATTCCAAATTATTGAAATTTTCTTAAACACAAAAACTGAAATTTAATCATTTTAGTTCAGTTCATATTTTGAAATATTTGGTTCATATTTTGAAACTATCAAGACAGAAGCTCTTTGTCCCACCTCGTTCTTGACAAATTGCATGTTTTATTTAAAATTAACACAAAAAATAAATAACTAAAATACATTTAAACAGCTTCCATTATTTTATAAAACAAAAGCCAAGTCTATGTTGAACACAACTTAAAGATGGAGTTATAAAAATAGTTTTTCATAAAAATTTTATTTGCCGGATATGTTAAAATTTTGTTTTTTATTTACTTTTGGGATACATTAAAATTTTCATTTTATATGCTCCATAATTTACAATTTTTGTGTTTTTTTTTTGTTTTAAAAAGCATTTCATGCAAAACTACAATTTGTTCTTTTGTTTAGCCAATTCAAATTTAATTTTTTTTTCACATAAGTTGTTTGTTTTGTTTTTGTATCGATTTGATTCATCTCCTTGGAGTCGTTTTTTTTATCAATCTACTTATTTTTATGGAATTAAACGTTTGTTTTTTGGAGGGGAACTAAGTAGGTTCGTTCTATATTTTATATGGACTATTTACAATTGACTGGCAACACTAAAAAATAAAACTACAATTGGATGGCAACTCTTACAACATTATCGACAACTGATCGTAATGTAATGTTTTATCGGTGTTTCTGTAGTATGTATGTAGGTGATTGACCGTTTTTTCCCATCATCTTCTCACGATATCAAATGGCGGAAAACATCTTTGGGAGGGATATAATCAATGCTGTACGTGGAACAAGTTTTCTTTAGCGACACCTCGCAGAAAAATATGAAAAATGTTCCATACATAGTGCATTCCATACTGATTGCAAGGGTATCGTTTACTTCTCTAGATGGAGGCCACGAAAGTTCCTCAAATGCCACTTCAGTAACAATAATATTCCCCTTAACCTAAAATCGGAAATGCATAGCCTGCCCTCGGCCGGGATTTTTGACTTTTTCCTATGAAATAATTCTAAAATAGGCTACACATTAAAGTATTTTTCCCTTAAACTAGAATATCTATTACATAGAGGACCATCGGCCGGGAATAGAAGCTTTCTCCTATGGAGAGATGCCAAACATTGCCGCGCATTAAAATTTCTTTTACATAACATTTCCCGTTGAAAGTATATATTGTTAAAAATCCCTCCCTCCCTTTGTCGTAATTCTTTGCGAGGTGTATAAGTGGAGGTTTTGGGGGCTGGAAGTTTTGGGGGCTATATCTGGGGAAGTATACATTTCCGCAAAAAAAGTCAGGAGCAGCGATCTTCATGATCTCGTAAGGGAAGTCCAACTTTATGAGAGAGAATTCCTAGATCAATAAGACTATCAAGCAGGTTTAAATAGCATTCACACGGATGCAGTCGCAGATACCATAAACAACTATCGTGTGAATGCGATCCTCGGAGCTATAGTTGAGGAGCGTCAGCTGTCACGACAAACCAGGGGCTCAGTTCTTGTTATATGAAAATTTTCGAATGAAAACGGTTATAAAAGAAATGAACAGTTTTAAAAAGAATATATGTTTCATTTTAAATTTTCATAGAACAAGAATCCAGTCCCTGAGTAGTTTTCATATAGGACAAGGATCGATGACACCGTGCAAAACATCTGCCCAGCATGCGGCACAGGCCCGCACGACACAATGCAACTTTTCAACTGCCCTGCCAAACCTACTTAACCAACTCCAGTAGCTTTGTGGCAAGAACCCATCGAAGCAGCCGCATTCCTGGAACTGGAGATACACCCAGGGCCAGATTAAGCAGAAAAAAACGAACATATCAAATACTGTTACAAGAACAACTGGAAGGAATTCAACTCTCTCCGGCTTATTCAAGACTGTGTAAACTTCTGGAGGGGGAAGTTGAAGATGTCACAAATGTTCTCCGGGATTGCTATGAGAAGTTTTGTCCATTAACTTACCCAGGTAGGAGAGATCATCCAGATTTGTGGAATAAACATCTCAGGAAAATCAGGAGGGTATACAAAAAGGACCAAACTTAGTGTTGATTAGGACCTATACATAGTTGGTTTCAATAGGTATAAGATTGAGGTCTGGAAAGCTAAGAGGAATTCTTGGATAAACTTTATCGCTGCGTTACTGCAACGGCAAGATTTCACAAGGTGGTCTCAATGTATCCAAAATCCATTGTCACCGTTCTAGAGACTAGGCAAAGACTTACATTTCAAGGTGCAAAGATACTAATTCTTATTTGGTATGAATGGAACCTACACACCCGACGTTAGGGTCTTTGTTGAGTGGTTAATAAGTAATTTAAGCATTTTTTGTCGATCAATACTTTCCAACCCTACAAATCTTCTGGACTAAATCGTGTCATTCGGCGATGCTTCAGAACCCACCACCTATCTTGTTAAGTGCAAGGCCGATATTACTGTCATACAGGAAAAACCATGGATTGAGAATTACGTCACAGCAACACCTAAAGGTGACACAGTGTATTAGAGCTGCAATGATATAGAGTTTGGTTGTTCACTTGTAGGTAGTCGGAGGTTAATACATCTGGTCAACAGTTTCACTCCGGTGGAAGAAAGACTTCCTACAATTCGGATAAAAGCTAAATTTGTCAACAAAATTTTTATTAGCGCACACTCTCCATCGAAGACAAGATATATTTTACGAGCGCTTAGAAAAATACCTTGACCAGTGTCCTATCCATGACATTCAAAATATTCTTGGTGATGAATGCCAAAACTGGAAAAGAGAATATCTTTGGAATAACAGTCGGGATATTAAGTCTCCACAATTAAACATCTGACAATGGAATGAGGCTAAAGGTACCCGCTTGCGCGATGGTCTAGTTCGGCATCGGAAACTCATCGATTCTCAACGTTACAGTAACTAGTTCCACTTCTGACCCCTCACAGTGCAATCAACTGTAAACTTTAACATGGGAATGTCATAGGAGGTAACCAATTGACACTCTATGCATTACCTGTAGGTGGTATTGTACTAGTTCCAGGTTTACAGTCATATACCAGTTTATTTATAAAAAAGTGGTGGGAAATAGTCACAACTGACGCTTCGTCGTTTACTTGGGGATATATAGGTGTCAATTGGTTCCCTTCGCATTACTTATAAGTCAAATGTGAACTAGTACCACTTACCTCTAGTTTAGGACTATTTAAATTACGACAATTGGAATTGCTAGCGGGTAGAGAGAAGAAGAGGGCGATTTGCATATTTCCTTCGTATTCCTTTTTTATACATACCAGAACAATATGAATAATATGTACGAAGATATTCAGTCCATCAACACTAGCTTCTGTTATTGGATGCTTCATTTATATTAAAGTTATGAAGAAAATGTAAATGTGAATTATTTATACAACTCGTCATTTAAGTTAAGTTAATTAAGTCGCAACTGACGCCTCCTCGTTTACTTGGGGTAAAAAAGGTGACAATTGGCTCCCTTCGCATTACTTAGGGGCCAATATTTGTACTAGTACTGATTAGAACTAGTTCTGGACTACTTAAATTGCGACAATTGGAATTTTCGTCGCAAGCGGGTAAGGCAACATTAGGCAACTATGTGCTCCAGCGACCGACAGTGTGTGCTTACTGAGAGCAAGTGAGCGTAAATAGTGCATTGAAATTTATGCTCACTTGCTCTTAGAAAGCGCACACTGCCGGTCGATGGAGCAAATATTTGCCTAATGTGACCTTACCTTAATAGATTGCCCGGGGCAAAGAAAACATGGTAGTTAGAAGCACCAGATTTAAGCATCTTGACATTCATAAGGGCACGTGACTGTCACCAGATTAAAAACATGAAACCAAATAACGTTGTGCTAAATGGGAACGGTGCTGGATATTCGCACGATCAGAGGGCAAACATTGACTAGGATCACTACCTTTTGTAACAAAGGTACGAACCCGATTAAACTTAGCAAATAAAATACGAACAGACACAACACGAAAGTTGGACATTCGAAAACTGCAATCACAGTAGATACCCACAGCATATTTCATCCAACTGGGCCTTGTTTAAAAAAGCACTATTCGTTCCGATTACATATCCATTCAACATAATTGGATACCATAGGGCTCCATCATAGAACTCACGGTAAGACCAGGAGTGTCGTGCTGCTACCGAAGAGGAGAATACTGCATATAGGGCAACTCTAAAATCGGTAGCAAATCGTATTACACGAAAGATGTAACGGGAGAGAAAAGAAGAGAGAGCAAAAACGACCACAAGACAAAGAGAGAATTCGAAAAACGGTAGTGTGAAAAAAATCAAGATGAACAGGATTCATAATGAAGTCCGAAAAATCTACCAATGATTTATGCGTCAAACTGATGAATTTGGCTACAGGCACATCCTCTTGTAGAGACGAGCAAGGTAATCTTGTAACAGATACCGATAGCGTGCTCAGGTTATGGAAAGAGCTTGTTGAGCCTTAAGGGTTTTTTAGGTTTTCACGATGGTAACCGCAAGTCCTAAAATAAACCTAAAAATGTGAATTTTGACCGCGATTTATTTAAAAATCCCTCTATCGATTTTTTCTTGTTATTGGATTTTTCTCACTTATGAACATTGCTGTTTCATAATCCGCAAAAACTTCCCAAGTGTAAGCGGTTTTCATTTAAAGTTAGTTATGGCGCACCATGTATGACATTGTTTTATAAGGAGGCGATACAGTCAATGCATTGTCCTCAATAACGGTAAAACCTACAAAATTATCATAAAGATTAGTCTTGTAAAAAATGTTCATAGCTACAACATTTTCTTTTGTCCCATTTCGATTGGACTTGCGGTTTCCAAGCAAAATCGTGAAAACTTTAAAAGCCCCTAAGATTGCCGACTTGAATCGCGATTTATTTAAAAAGCGCTCCTTCAATTTAAAGTTGCTTCAAGAGCACTGTGGTACCCCATGATTAAAACTTGAGACTGACTGTGTGCTCAAATTATAGGGACGGCGGAGGTACCGGAAGGAGTGACCCGATAGGTACCATCTTCGAACTTTATCTATGATTCGCAAAAATATTACGACATACAAATACCAACACAGTATCCGGTTTGAGAGCTGTCGTGTGCACCAGCAACTAGACATGGTGGCCATAGGGCATTTTTACAACTTTCGTGTCATTTTCTAAGGAATTAACGATTTGCCTCACGGTGCGCCTGAACTAACTTTAAATGAAAGGTGCATACTACTGCGAAGTTTTTGGGGAATTATGGAATTATTCCATTTGTAATTCGAATTATTCCATTTGTAATTGGAATTATTTTATTTGAAATTCGAATTATTCCATTGTAATTCCATTTCTAATTCGAATTTCAAATAGAATAATTTGAATTACAAATGAAATAATTCGAATTATAAATGGAATAATTCGAATTACAAATAGAATAATTCAAACTACAAATGGAATAATTCGAATTACAAATAGAATAATTCGAATTACAAATGGAATTCTCGAATTACAAATGAAATGATACGAATTACAACTAAAATGTTTCGAATTACATCTGAAAAAGGTGTAGTCTATATTCTATCTTGATCTATGTCTGGTACAAATATTGAGATGTGCAAAGTATAGATCAAATCGTCTGATCCATTCTTGCGCATAATTTTTCCGAAAAATTTTGAACTTTTGTGGGGGAGATACTTGAGGAAGTGGACTGATATGACCCCCCTCTTCGAACTGGACCTAAGTTTGGACAAAAAATCACGGAAGCCACATTTTTAACCGAATCGATTGATTCGTTCGAAAATGATAAATTCCGCTTCAACCAGACAGACAGGCCAACGGAAATGGCTGAATCTACTCCAAATTGTCTGAAACGGATATTGTCAAATTTTTCACTTGATTTTTTTTGGAAAGTTTGACAGTTTTTAGCCTAAGCGTACTCAGTACAGTTTGACATGCGACCATCTGGCGAAGAAAATAGTTGACCACGCCTTTTTTACTTGATGTGCTGCAATCAAATGAAGTCATTGGAATCCCAGTCAGGGCTGTTCGGCGCATGACCCATCAATTCCACGTTTCGTCCGGTCAAACAGGCGCTGGTTCGAATCGATGTGTGAGAGGTCGCATTGTCATGATACAGAACGATTCGTCTTCTCTGTTCGTTTTTCGAATTCCTGAGAAGACTTCAGGCAAACAAATTGTAGTGTAACACTCAGAATTGACCGTCCTACATTTCTCAAGCCGTATAGTTGCCACACAGTCAGTTTTGACGAAGAAACAGCCGACCATTTGCTTGGAAGGTCTTCTGCCATGAACAACTTTCGTTGGATTTGGCTCGCTTTCGTAGACCCAAACGGACGATTCCTGTTTTGTTTCGTACTCCTAAGCATAGATCCAAGATTCATCGTCGTCGATCTTATAAATGTCGTTTGAAGCACCGCGATTGCTTTTGTTCACAATTTCTTTGCACGAATCCACAAGGGATTGACCAATTTTGCAAGAAAATTCCATTTTTGCGGCAATATCAATATCATGCAATATCAAATCTTAGTTGGTGGAAGAAATAACCAAGGATGCATCTATCTCACGGTATATCTGGCACAACGGCCGATTTTAGGGGAACCTCACGACCTTCGTTTTTTGCGAGTGTCGGCCACAATTGAATTCATTAAACCAGTTTTTCAGTGCTATAGGATGGGCCTTTATCGACATACAAAGATTTAATTTGATCTATGCACTCTTGCCGTGATTATTTACGTCGAAAGTTGTGAAAAATTATAGGACGAAAATTTTCACAAGTAAATTCCATTTTTTGTTTTTTGCAAATTGATTTTTTCAAGTCACTGTAAACAACCCAACACATGGTTGTATGTCAAACTGTCCTGAGTACGCTTCGGCTAAAAACGTTGACAGTTTCCAAAAAATGTTAAATGACGCCTGACGACACTATGTGTTGCATAGGCCAGAAGGTTTTTTAGTGCCCCACGTACGTTAATTTTTGTTGAGTACCAGGGCACTGCAATGTTAAGGGAAATGAGGTAATTGATAAATGGGCAATACGAGGCTCTCAGTTCTCGAACCTCAGGTTGGAGAACTGTGTCAAGTCACCGCTTTGTTTCTTCCTTAACAAACTCAACTCTACACAGAGAAACCCGTAAGAATTTGGCAAAAGGTATCTAATTCAATCTGGCCGGCAAACTCTGGGCATCAGATCTATGACAAGCATGTGGGAGGACAGCAACATTGATTATCGCACGTTATTGGAAGACACGGAACCAATCGAGCACCTTATATGTGGGTGTCTTAGACTGTCGGTCAGGCTTTGCATGAGATGGAATCCCTCTCCTACTCTTCCTCTATTGACCCTACAGCCCTGTTAACCTTCTGCACGAGCCTTAAGTGGCTATGGGGCGGGTCAACATAGACTATCGGGTATGTTCTGAGACACACTTCACTTCTCACATAACGCTCAATCATTTTGTTTTCCCCATTTACGTTTATTTTTCGGGCGGCCCCAAGAAATTCTCAAAAAATAAGAGTAAATGGGGTTAACAAAATGCGTGAGGCGTGAAGTGAGAGGTGAAGTGTGTCCCAGAACATAAACCGTATGACTTTTTAACTAATTACTTCCACCCCCTATGCCTACTATATCCACTATTCTGCTACCTCTTTCCTGTTTTTCAACCTTCCTTTCTTCCTCCCACCCACTTTCTTATCCAAGCACAATGGATTGGTGGTTTCCGAGTGGAGTGTCTGTCAACAATTAACGGCAGCTACGCATTCTATAACCTAAACCCTAATCCAAGTCCTCAATTGTAAGGCTAAGGTTGTAAATTGTAAGCCAAAGACATATCTGCGTCTTTCAAAACCGGAAATGGCATGAATGGCATTTATACCAACATGTTTCGATCGCATATAAGTCAGAGCTTGCCACCACAACGGATTGTTGGCTGATTTACACCTCAAAATGGTATACAGTCTCAATGAAGTCAAAATTCCCTCAATGTTAAAGTTTGGGACGACCCATAGATTTATTACAGGGTTTAGATATATACCAGACGTGCAGATATCTGTCGGACCTTCTATCAAAGACTTAACTTGTAGTGACAAATGCTCACTGTCTGTTAGATGAACTCAATGACACAATACCGAAGGGAGTTTGTTCGATGCGAAAACGGCTTCAACGATTTGAAAACGATTTCCGATACATGAAACCTCATAAGTTTCTTGTCTTTGCCTACGAACATTCTCGAAAACATAACATTACGATCATTTACACAATAGTCTTAAATCACAATCCTAACTTACAATTACGACCGCTGTTTATACGCTTACACAATGTATTTTAAAAACTACTTTGAACTCCTCGAACATAACGCATCAAATTCTTCACCGCCATGACATCTCTTGAACTTAATTTTGCATACCAAGTGTTGTTGTTCCCGAGTTTGTGGTCACTGTTGTTGTGGCTGCCGGATGTTGCATTAGGATGAAATTTGTTTTACCCTCTTTATCTGTTGTCAGCTGTAGCAATTCGGGTTTATCCACGACGGCAGAGCCTGTAATATCTCCAGTATGAGTGATGACACAATACTGATTTCCATTATAGGTGACAATGGGCAGAGTTGCAACAGATGTTGGGACATTTGTTGTAGTCAAATGATGTTGTTGATGCTGTTGTTGTTGCTGTTGATGATGATGCTGCTGCTGTGATTGTTGCTGCTGCTGTTGTTGTTGTTGATGTGTTTCCGTTGTCGTTTGAATATTCAGACCGTTCAGATTGTTCAGCTGGGCTTGGACGTAGGTGGCGGCAGTTGGTGAATTTGCAATAAAGTTGGCAATCTAATTAAATGAAATTAATGGTGTTTTAAGCTTTTGTTTGTGGTACAACATAAAGAACGTTTTTGTGGTGTTGTTGTTGTTGTCAGTCTCTGAGTGTATGTGGGAGTGGGTATGAGAAAAAATTTATTTTAGGGTGGTTGTTGTTTTTTGTTGACTTTTTTTAAAAGTGTTTCCTGTTTAAAAGTATATCTGTTGTTGTTATTGTTTGTCTAATTAATCATGTGATTTGCATATATTTACATCTTGATTATTGCCAGTGTTGTTGTTGTTGGCTGTGGAGGTGGCATCTCTATTGTCGACATTTACGGTCGTTATACCCGAGGTGGTTGTACTAAAAATGGCCGGTGGTTGGGTTAATTTCTTTGGTGCTCTTTTAACCACATTTTGCTGTTCTTGTTGCTGCTGCTGTTGTTGTTGTTGTACTGTAATCTGTTGTTGTTGTTGTTGTTGCTGCTGCTGGTGTTGTTGCAAATTTATGAACATTTGATTTTGTATGATTATCTTTTCTTTACGCTGTGACATTTCATCATTGTTGCCGCCATCATTATTAATGCTGTTGTTGTTGTTGCTGCAGTTGTTGTTACCTCCACTATTATTGTTGTTGTTACTGTTCGTAGTTGTATCCATTTGATAGTTGTTTTGATTTGCCATTTTGGCATCTTTTCCAGTATCCGTTGTTTCCTGTTCCTGATGTCAATACTGAAATTAAAAAGTGTGGACAATTTTTGAATTAATTTTAAAATGCTTGTTTAAGTCAGGAATTAATTTTAAAACTTTACAGTCAACATTTACTCCATTCAAAATCTTAGGACCTAAATGTACAATAGTGTGCCACCGTGGTGCACCGCCTTGCACGTAGAAGGTCGTGGGTTCGATTCCCCGGCTGGGCAACATCAACATTTTCAACGATGGCAAAATACCCCCCATGTGGTATCGTATTGACCCGAAACCATAGTGTTTCGGCCAGCGGCTGCCAATCCAGCATCAAACCTGTGCTTCACGTAGGTTTCTATGCTGCTACAACGACAACAATAAAGTCAACAATAAAGTCAACAGCCTTAAGGTCTCAGCCTTAAAAGCCTACGTACATAAACGGTTGGCTTTCTTGATTCGCTTCATTTCTGATAAAATAATAACAAACAAGTAAAAAAGTGTCAGATATACCCTCAGCCTATGTGAATTGAAACTTTTATCTACTGACAGATCGAATGTATTTAGGGTCTTTCAGAATTTTGAACATTACTTACAGACAAAAGTGTTGCGGAGGAAGTACTTAAAGGAATGAACCGACATAGTCCATTATGAAAGTGGATCTTATTTTGGTTTATTGCCCAAGATGATTTTGAGGTCGCAATCATTGATACAACTCATTGCGAAGCTTTGAAATTTGAGGATCAATGCGGGCCCACATTTTATGTTGAAGTTAAGCAAGCTGATGAAATAGGAAAGGAATAACCTTAAAGTTGTGAATTTTAAGGATCATTGCGGGGGCACATTTAATGTTGAAGTCAACAGCTAAAGTCCATTTTTATGCCCTCAGATGTTCTTCACACAACTCATTCCGAAGAGATGAAATCTGGGGATCTTTGGTTGGTGCCATATTTAATGCTGAGACTAAGTAAGTTGATGTAACCTATAAAAAGGTCCGATAAAGATAAAGATCGTAAACATTAATAAAAAATCATTCATTATTTCGAGGCACCGACGTCTTGAGTTAAAAAGGCGGGTGAACATCTGTCAATTGTAAACCGGATTAAAATCGATATCAACACCACATCTGCTGTTAAGGCATCTGTCATGGCGAGACCAAGGGGCAAGTTGATGTAACTTATAAAAAGGTTCGATATAAGGAAAAAGGTGGCACCAGAGGACTAACTTCATGAGGAGGCGAAGGTTCTACCGATGCATCAACACAACAGGATGTTGTAGATGCAGTACCTGCTTGGGTGTTATTGTACAGGCTTCCCCCACCCAGGCACGTCAGGAAAGATCTTCATGATCTAGAGAGAGATCCAAAGGTATAAACGAGAACCTCTAGACTAACGAGCCTAACAGGTAGGCCAGGAGAGCATACACACTGATGGAGTCTCGCAGGCAGTACAGAGATACATTGTGAACGCCGGCTGTCATGGCAAACACGAGTGGTTTTAGCCTAGGTATAAACGAGAACCTCTAGACTAACGAGCCTAACAGGTAGGCTAGGAGAGCATACACACTGATGGAGTCTCGCAGGCAGTACAGAGATACATTGTGAACGCCGGCTGTCATGGCAAACACGAGTGGTTTTAGCCTAGTTAAGATCCAGGGAACAGGGAACAAGGGAAGGACCCATAAGGTATCCCGAGGTCTGTCTCCACGGGCTGGGTTCGAAGAAGAAAATATTTGATGCTCTCCAACTGCATGAATGCGAACAAGGAGAGCTTCGGTAGAGCTACAAAAATGTACATTATTATGTTGGAAACAATTTACAACATCAACAATCGTCGGTAAAAGGACACAGAAGACACCATTCATGAATGTATTAGATCGAATATATTAACACTAACTTACGATCCATATATTGTTAAGGTATCAACAATCGCGGTTAAAGGCACTAGATCTGATTTTTAGCATTCATGTGTAAAATTACTATAACGATTGTGAAGGCACACCCGAATTCAAAGAAATAAACTGGTCAGGGATGGCGGAAATGTCGATAACATTTCCCTCTTCACAAGTTGGGTTTGAAGGAGAAAATATTGGAGGATATGTAAGGATTATTGATTACGGATGCAGAGTCGTCGAGAAATTATCATAGCTACCAAATCCCATATTAGAACGAATTGAAACTCTCTGAAACAAGTTGGAAGGATAGGACTGGGCTCATAGCTAAGGTAAAAACGGATAAGATCGTCTGTACCATGTGATTCTGATTGAGCTAAGTAGAGTGCCTGCATTAGAGAACTGACCGGGGAAGTCACATCTGGGCAAAAATTCAAATTTAAAAAGGATAAGATTGTCACACGCTATGCCGATTGGGCTGATTAGATTGCCTGAACGAAAGAAAGGACAATCGGGAAGTCACTGAGAAAGCCGTGAAGGGTCGTTGAGAAAATTATCTTCTCCGACTGTATGATATAATTGATAGCGCTGATTCCGAGTAGAGCATATATGACGATCATTGGGTGATGGGTGGATGATTCCAGAGGAAGGCAATCCTACCATACGAAGTGAATGGGAGTAAGGCAAACATCGGCAGAGTCCGGCATAAGGGCGCAGGGGGACGGTAATGTCACCGCAAAGGGTAGGGCCTATTTACACCACAAATTATGCCTTCTAAGTCAAGGTCATCTACTGTCGAGTTAAGAAGTCTAAAGAATTCCTCACCTACGCTGTAGGTAACAACATTCAAACTACGTGGGAAATTTTTTTCCCCAATGAAGTAATCACGGTCTGATGAATGCCTTCAGAAATGAAGGCGGATAATATGCAGAAATACCCTCGACAGAAGTTGCCTTCGGAGAGGAGATTATAGAGCATTCAACTCATTTCAGGAGGGCTGCGACTTACGGCGACCTGACATAACGCCCAGTAGATATAAGGGCTTGGATACTGCATACAGAAACGGATACGGACAATGCGCAGAAATCGCTCCACAGAAACGCCTTCGGACAGGAGATTATCGCGTATTCAACTTATTACAGGAGGGCCGTAATTTATGGCGACCTGTAGTGCGATTCTGTAACTAGTTGACGACAGAATTACCGACAACTATCGATAACTGGACATTTTTATTTGCTTATAATTTCGATAATTAATCAAATTTGTCGGTAAGTTACCGACCAAAATGAAGTTGTCGCTAACCCCTACCGATGCCGCATATGTTGCCAACTTTTATTTCAACTTTTCATTCGTAATTTTGTGTTTCACTTCTACTGATTTTTGTCCGTAACGGGAAAAAGGTTACAGAATCCCAGAATCCCACTGACATAACGCACAATATACTCGTATATATGTCCATTAAGATAAATTCGTATTTAACTAGCGAACTAGTACAAATCACCTAGCGAAGACACAAATCACTGTAGCGGAGACACAAAGCGCTCTGTTAACGCTTTTACTAACAGCATAGACTATTAAATGTATAGACAGAGAAATCCTCTCAGTGAGTATGTTCGAATTGAGTCTGCTTAATATGCTCTCAATTTTTAAAATGGCAATAACTATAAATTGTTAACCTATTTATTTTGGTAAAATACTATATTTGGGTATAGTCCGGTCAAAATAGACATTGAAATAGCAAAAATTCCCACAAAGCTGAATTTTGGTGGAGAGCTAGGGTTTGCCATTAGAAGCAACGTCCTAAAAGTATCCATCGATCCCATGTGTGCAAAAAAAATTATTCGGGGTCAAAGGTCAAAATTTAAGGGTTTTTAGGTTTTCTGGTGTGGACGCACAAAGTAAATGACGTAAGGAAAATCCCCAATATTGCACATATTAGCGACTATATAATGATGGAAAATTTCATGTTATATGACATTTACATATAGTGTAAACTACCCCTTAATGGTTATAACATATATGCGAAATCGGATCGTAGGTCATAAATTCCAATGGTTTTTTTTCGTTTTTCTATCCTATATAAGTTGGTCCATGTGACCTTCGACGTCCAAGGTGAATAAGATCCTATTCGAAGTCTATATTTTTTTGTTTTTTTTTTTTACACTTGAGCGATATGTCAGAGTGCCCTGAATTACGAAAGATCAAGAAAAACGAGCGATTTTTCTTCTACTGAATAGTTTTCCATCAAAATAATGATAAATCAGTTTATACACGCAGAGAAAAAAATATGTTTGATCCAACAATATTCCAAGAGCAAAATATGTATTGTTAACATATTGTTGGATTCCTCATGTAGTATTGTAAATCCAAAAATAGTTTGTGTCAACTGAACAATATTTCTCCCTTTTCTTCGAAAATTTGTTTCTCTTCTCTCGCTATTCGATGCCGTGTTGAAAAAACAATTTTGGTGAGTTGTGGTGTGTTTGTATGACATGCTGCCCTTACCTTTGTTTTTGTGTGTATGTACTTGTGAGACTCTTGTTATACCCTACACCACACAGTGGTAAGGGGTATTATGTCTTTGTGCATTTGTATGTAACATACAAAAGGAAACGAAATAGACCCACAGTTCCTTTTGGGGATATACATATAATCACTTTCTGAGTCGATTTATGCGTGTCCGTCCGTCTGTCTGTCTGTCTGTCCGTCTGTCCATGTATTTTTGTTCGCAACATACAGGTCGCATTTTTTGTCCGATTCAGCTGAAAATTGGGGACTACAACTTTTTTAGCCATAGGAAGAACGCTATTGCTTTTGGTGAAAATCGGTTCAGATTTGGATATAGCTCCCATATATATTTTCGCCCGATTTCACGTATTTGCTGCACCAAACACGCTATATACGTCCAATTTTGATGAAACTTTGAATGTGTGACTGAATTTTGTCTACAAATAAGTGTGCAAAATTATATTGAAATCGGTCCGGATTTGGATATAGCTCCCATATATATTTTCGGCCGATTTCACTTATTTCCTGTACCACACGCGCTATATATGTCCGATTTCGATGAAATTTGGAATGTGTGACTGAATTCAGTCTTGAAATAAGTGAGCCAAATTATACCGAAATCGGTTCAGATTTGGATATAGCTCCCATATATATGTTCGCCCGATTTCACGTATTTGCTGCACCAAACACGCTATATACGTCCGATTTTGATGAAATTTGAAATGTTTGACTGAATTCGGTCTAAAAATAAGCTTGCCAAATTATATCGAAATCGGTTCCGATTTGGATATAGCTCCCATATATATTTTCGGCCGATTTCAAGTATTTTATGTACCAAACACGCTATATTTTTCCGATTTCGATGAAATTTGGAATGTGTGACCGAATTCAGTCCAGAAATAAATGTGCCAAATTATATAGAAATCGGTTCAGATTTGGATATAGCTCCCATATATATTTTCGGCCGATTTCACGTATTTTCTGTACCAAACACGCTATATATTTCCGATTTTGATGACTGACTGAATTCAGTCTAGAAATAAATGTGCCAAATTATATCGAAATAGGTTAAGATCTGGATATAGCTCAGATTTATATTTTACATATTCACAGTGGTGTAGGGTATCATATAGTCGGCCCCGCCCGACTTTGATCCTTTCCTTACTGGTTTTTATTTGTTTCTGTTTTGTTTCATTCTTCTTTCCTTTTCATGTTTGTTATGGTGTTTAATTATTCCTTATGTTGTGGTGGGTTCTTGTGACTTTTTGTTTGTCTTTGTTGTCAGCCAATGCAGCAAACCATGTATTGTGTTCATCAATGATTGCAATATTATACGCGACATTTATATCCAAGTTATGCGAAAAGTGTATATGAGAAGTATATGCACTCAAATCAAAAATTTCTGGGCTGGTTTTCTGTATTGACAATACTTTTTGTAAACAAAATTAGATTATGATAGTTCCTACAATCGGTATTGTTAACGATTTTAACAATATTGCGGAAATTCGAAAGTTGTTTTTGTTTTCTATGTTTGGAACAAAAGATGGTATTTTTGGATTTGGGTTACAATGTTTGAACAAAACAAATACATTTTTGGAACCAAAACATATATTTTTGTTCCAACAAAAGCGAAAAATATTTTTTCTCTGCGTGTAGGTATCGTAAATGTGAATGTGAAAATGTTATGTATTTAACATTATATACAAAAGAGGGATGAAGAAAGAAGTGGACAAAAAAACCCCACATTTTACCAATTTTTCGAGCTGTATCGTTCATCAAAACGTGGACCTATACCGATAATTCTCTGCCGGAATATGTTGTGAAACAATTATTATCAATTGGATAATGGGGCTAAAACCTTCAAAATTCCCGAAATCGGAAGGCACTGTTCCATGGAGCTGTATTAAAACGTGACCTATACCGACAATTATCTGCACAAATGTCTTTTAGCCCCAACGAAGACTTTATAACAACGTTTAGGTAAATGTGGCTAAAACCAAGAATATACCATAAATCGGGCGCATTTCATTCGATAAAGCATAAAACAAAACTGGAACCTGTATCACAAAAATTCTCTGGGATAGTTTTGTAGCACCAACAAAATCTAAAAAAAAACTAATGTGACTACTACTTCAAAATACCGAAAATCGGGAGGTACCGTTCTATGGGGATTATTTCTTGTTCAAGAGAATTATACCCCATATCATGCCCGTCCGACAAATACCGACAAAAATAGGGTTACCAGTCATGTCGGACTGTAGGAAACGTTTGGAATTAAATAACTGAAGGATGTACGTATAAATGCTAGTTTCCATGCTTAGCCTTCGTCCACTCACTAAAATAAAATTCTAATATGCCTCATGATCGGACTTCACCACGCGTGAAACGTAGCATAATGGTTGAACGTGTGGGACTTCGGTGGACTCCTAATTTTTCAATGTACCTCTTAGGTCATAACAGCTCAACTCGAAAGGGAATTAATTTAAAAAAAAAAAACTGTTCTAAAAGTGCAGAAATGGTCTCCCCTATCTTCGAAAAATGTGGTGATTTGTATGTATCCATATCTTAAATCTCTTCAAAATATCTCACTACCGACTTTTGCTCACCTCCAAATGACTCTTGGCATGCAATGTCCATTCATCGCGATTGGAAAACATTCGACCGCACAACTCACAAGTCCACGACAGCTGCTGTTGGGCGTGATGATGTGGTATTATGATTCCGGGTATTGAGGTGGTCTGTGCCGTACCGGCATGTTGTCCACCACTCGTCGTTTGAACAATAATATTTTGTGCAGCCACCTGGACTGCTTGTTGTTGTAATTGCAATTCCAAATTTTGTTTATTGTCCTCGGCTTCCGGCTCCTTTTTCTTGACCAAATTATTGAGTCGTTTCCCAAGTGGTGCTATATTTGTTGGTGTTACATGCTTAAATTTATTCATATGGATGACCAATTTATCCCGGCGAGCGAATGCTTTATTACAAACCTACAAACATATGGTGGAAATAATTATTAATAATTTCATTCAAAGACAAGAAATGCAGATGCGTCTATAAAATTATACTTCACAAATATAAGGCTTCTCTCCGGTGTGTATACGCATATGTATGGTTAGTTTATCTTTGCGCGCCAATCCTTTGCCGCAAACGGTGCATTCAAATGCCTTGTTGGTGGCTGGAAGTACAAAGATAATAGAATTAGATAAAAACAAAAAATTGGGTTGGATTTACTTACGTTTAGACGGATTTACTTTTCGTACACCTGATGAGGCCTGTTGCACTTGTTGCAGTGCCTTGAGGCGGCTGGCCGGATGCATAGAACCACCCTCTACATAGGGCTCTGTAAATGGTATCAAATTCGGCTTGGGTATATTATAGGTAATATTGTCCGATGACCAGGTGCCCAGACTTTGTAGAACGCGTACACCACCTTCAAAGCCCATACCAACATCATCGGGTACGGTAAAGGTGCTGTCATTGCCGGCTGAACTTGAGGAACTTATTTGTGGTACTTTAATGGTGCTTGCATAGTGTTGCTGTTGTTGTTGTTGCTGCTGCTGTTGTTGTAATTGTTGATTTGTGTTGTTGTTATTGTTGTTATTATTACTATTACTAGTGTTGTTATTATTGCTATTGGGAGAACTTTGTTGTTGTTGTTGCTGTGTTTGATTGGTATTGGACGTTTGTTGTTGTTGTTGCTGCTGTTGTTGTTGTTTGAATTGTATAGCCGCCTGGGCCATTTGCTGTTGCACTGCCATATGTGCCTCCAGATATGCGTTCTTCTGAGCCACTGTCATTTTATCCATATTCACTGTACCGTCCTGGGATGTGAAATAAAACATAAAGCCAAATTAAATGATTTGCTTAGAAATTTTTAGAAAATTATTAAATTAAATTTTAGTTTGTAAAAATCCTTACAATAAAAAACACTTTTCCCTGTCGCCATTATCACTCAACTAACGAAAACAAACAAAGCCATTTCTCTCGGTTTACAACCCTTATTGTGCTCCCCTTTTACGCAATGCACTCTTGACATTACGTTTTCTCTTCTTCCCTTCCCTTTCCGTTCCATTCCATTCATTGTGTTTGACAATGGTTTGTGCTTTATTTTCCTGAAACACTTGGAAATGAAACATTGCATACTCTTTTAAATGTAATGTTCAAACAGCAGTGATGTCAATATTTCACGGAGAAAATCGCTATGTTTTGTACCCAATAATGTACGAACATCGCGGAAGTTGAACATGGGTAAGCTATAATCACAACAGATAGCCACAAACAATTTTTGAGGTACATACATATGTCTGTCCAGTGCAGACCAATCTCGCTTGAGCTTGTCTACATTAGGGTTATGATTATTTTGCACCTCGTATCCCTTGATCATATTTTGATGAGTTTTTATCAAAGATGAGATAAAATCTTAATTATGAGGTGATTCGATAAAAAAGCTCACGCAGAAAGTCATTAGAAATGTTTTCTATAATAGCTTTTTCTACAAACTTTTGAACTAGAAGCAGATATATAACTGAAAATAAGCTTTGGAGCCACCCGACATAATCAAAATGGCATAACTTTTTGTTTCTCACTAAATTTATAATCATATTATTACATATATATCATTATATATCATATATAACAACGACAGTGATGGAGGATTGACACCTGATATTTGCTGGCCGAAGATGGCCGAAATATTGGAAATAAATACAGTTGAAATCGCTTATAACGTCGGTAAAGTGACCGACGGAATTCGTCGCTATAACCGATATGTCATTATAAGCGATAGGGCTATAAAGGGCCCCAGAGATTAGGGACTTTTGGATATGGTCGTTATAACCGATATGACGTTATAAGCGATTTCGACTGTAATCAAATAAAACAAATGTTTCGTTGTTTTATTATGAAGACCTACAGCCGAACAAAACTCACAAGAAAAAATATCATATATAATTTTATTTCATATATCATATCAATTAAAAGTGGTTGTGCGGAACCTTTTCAATATTTAAATAGAATAAAAGTTATTATAGTCACTAATAGGCAAAAGATCACCCATTCGTGCAACAGGAAATATTTTGTTTCAAAAAAACTTTTTTCATTTCATGGTATTGTTTTAATTATACCCTCAGCATTTATGCTAACGAGGGTATATACACTTTCATACGGGCAAAATGTGCCTCATCGAAATAATGGTTTTAGACCCCAATGTTTGGACGAAATCCGTTTCAGACAATTTGGCTGGCTGGTGCGCACGATAACTCTCGAACAAAACGGATGAACCGATTTGGCCCAAAATTTGGCTTTCGGAATATTTTGTTCAAACTTAGTTTAAGTTCGAAGATGGGTTATATCGGCACACTCCTTCCGGTACCTTCCCCACAAGAGTTAGGAAATGTTCGGAAAATTTGTGCACACTATAAATTCTAAAGCGAGTAACCAATTTGGTCAATGCTTTGCACATCATGAAATTTCTACCAGACTTAGATTAGGTTCCAGTATGAATTCAATCGGTCCACTCCTTCGAGTACCTGCCAAACAAAATTTCGGAAAAGTTCAGTTTAGGATCTGTTCGCGAATTGATTTTTGTTGTAGCTACTTGCATTTACTGCCCCGCTTACGACGTTACTTGTCTCATTAGGGGCAAGTCCATACTTCCTGAGGGGACTTCAATGTCCTTCATGAGCTTTGGCGTTCCGTCCTAGGCAATAACCAGCAGTGCGATTCTCTAACTCATATTTTGAGTTACCGAAAAAATCGGTAAAATTAAAACGCAAAATTTTAAATGAAAAGTTTAAATAGAAGCTGACATCATTATTGCTATAGGTAGAACTTTACGACTATTTTTTACGCTAACTTACTGAATAATGTCGTTAATTACCGAAATTATAAGAATTTTAATTTTACCGATTTTTATCGGTAGCTCAAAAAGTTAGTTAGAGTTAGAGGGGTGCAGTAGCCTAGCAAATTGATAGCTCGAAATTTTGCACGGTGAACTAAGACGCAATGATAAGAGGAGATTACCGCAGCTCCCCAGACATCACCATTGCCATTCCGTTATTTCCCTAGCATGAGACCATCTTCTGATTATCGCCTCCGTTAACAGACCACCCGACTTCATAACCTCTGACTGCCTTACTTTTGTGAACCATGGCATGGTTTGAGAGAACGTACCAATCACCGCTTCAGTAGTGGGATTCTCTAACGCATTTTTTGGTTACCGACAAAAAATCGTAAAATTAAAAGTTGGCAAGACTGTTGCTATCGAGAGGACTTTATTTATTTTGGTCGCTAACTTACCGACGAATTTCTTTAATTACCGAAATTATAAGCATTTTAATTTTACCGATTTTTGTTGGTAACCAAAAAATGCGTTAGAGAATCCCACTATAGAGAGGAGCAGCCCGTTCCATCAGATACACAGGTAGCTGATATTTTTCTGTGACATCATCACAGCTGCAGCCGCTGATGGTTGAATACCCGAAATCCGCAAATCTAGCAAATGAGTGTGGGCCAACGGTTAAATCAATCTCGAATCCGAGAAAGAAGGATGATAGATCGGCTGCTAATTTCAATGGCGTGACGGAGACAGGTGCGTAGATGGTCGCGCGTTAAAGAGGAGAGGAGTAGGGATGGCCAAAAACACACATTTGCAGATTATAACTTGCGCTAGTGTGAGTGGAAACGTAAACAATGCATTAACCTAACGAATGTGTTTATAGTGTACGTGTGTTTCGTATGCCCGCGGGCATAGGAAAGTTGTTGTTGGTGGTCATCCCTGATAAGAGCCTTCCCAGCCGATGAGGTACCATTACAATTTACGATGAGCGACGTTGCAGACGTCATCCGAAACGCGAAATTATCAAAAGCGCTGGGCCCACACGAAATCTCAATTTAACTATTGCCCTCAATTTATTGGTAGCCACCCGTATTGTACCAGAAGCCTGGAAAGTTAGGATGGTGGTCCTGCTACTGAAACCATACAAGGATGCATGAAGTGGTGAATTGTACAGATCGATCTCTAGAAATAATAATAATAGGTGCAAAAATGTTTGTATGTACAATTTTTCTGTTTAAAATTCTTTTTAGACAAGTCAATAAAAAAGTGTAATGTATAACAACAGTCTCAACCTTCAAAATACCGAAAATTGGGACGTATCGTTCTATGGGGGCTATATGAAGGCCTGAACCTAAATCGATAAATTTTGGGTGGAAAGTTGTTTACCCCCAAGGAAGACTTAATACCAAATTTCAGCCATTTTGGCGGGATATTGAGGCCACAACCTTCAAAACACCGGAAATCGGGAGGTACCGTACTATGGGGGCTATATGAGGACGTAGACCTATACCGACAAATTTCAGGTGAAAAGTTTTATATCCCCAACGAAGACTAAATACAAATTTCAGTCATTTCGGTGGGATATTGAGGCTACAACTTTCAAAATACCGAAAATCGGGAGGTACCGTTCTATAGGGGCTATATGAAGACGCGGACCTATACTCCCAACGAAGAAAATGTCAGTCATGGGTCTAATTCGTTTTATTTTGTGATAAAACTAGTTTCTGTCTAATCAGATTTTCTCTACGACCATCCTAACCATATACATATGCATTTGCATAGGATTCCGTTGTCTACTCATGACCTATCAAAGGCTTTCGATACCATCAACCAAGCTGTTTAGTCTTTAGATAAATATACATATATGTGTGAACGCCAATCGTTTGTGGACTTCAGAAATCAAAAGTCCAACATCCGTAGAGTGAAACAGGAAATTCCCCAAGGCGGAGTGATATCTCTTGAAGAATTCAACCTCTCCCTTTCTGAAATTCCACACCCTGCAGGCGGCATCCACTGATACACTGTTCACCACTTGGATGGCTGAAATGAGGCTCCCACTGAACATAGTGGTCGATGGTGCACTGATTCCGACCACCAACTATCCCAAAATTATGGGTGTAACGTTCGTCAGTATGTTTAAGTCGGCCGCGCAAGCAAGCCACAGCTATTTGCGATAAGATCTGAAGGCGGTCCTCAAGTCGCTGGCCGGCAGCACTTGGGGTGGTGACAAAGAATCCTTGTTGACCACATACAAAGTAATAGGCCGGTCTGTGGTAAGCTATGCGGCACCAGCGTGGTAAGCAAATAAGGCTACACAGCGGAAGAATATTCAAACTTGCCAGAATGCCGCCCTGAGGACTGCAACAAGGTGCCTCCTCATGACACAAGTGACCATCTTCAGGATGTTGTCAATGTAGTACCTGCTTGGCAGTGACGTACGCAGGATTTCATTTCGGGGGGCCCAACTTGACCAAAAATCATGAAAATTAAAAATGTTGTGTATCGTTACGTAAAGCTATTTTAAAGTGGTTTTAATTGATTTTATGTATATTCAATATTGCCACAAAGTATATATATATTCAAAAGAGAGAGATCACAATATTTTAGATACAAGATTGAAATTTGAAACTGATTATAATATATTAGTCCTTGAATGAACCATATCAGACCAGGTTCGGCATAGTCTCCTTACAAAGTTTTTAACCAAATTCTCCAACAGAAATGAAGCAATAACTAAAAAATTTTTCAAATTAATATTACCCATACACGCAGAGAAAAAATATTTTTCGCTTTTGTTGGAACAAAAATATATGTTTTGGTTCCAAAAATGTATTTGTTTTGTTCAAACATTGTAATCCAAATCCAAAAATACCATCTTTTGTTCCAAACATAGAAAACAAAAACAACTTTCGAATTTCCGCAATATTGTTAAAATCGTTAACAATTCCGATTGTAGGAACTATCATAATCTAATTTTGTTTACAAAAAGTATTGTCAATACAGAAAACCAGCCCAGAAATTTTTGATTTGAGTGCATATACTTCTCATATACACTTTTCGCATAACTTTGATATAAATGTCGCGTATAATATTGCAATCATTGATGAACACAATACATGGTTTGCTGCATTGGCTGACAACAAAGACAAACAAATAGCCACAAGAACCCACCACAACATAAGGAATAATTAAACACCATAACAAACATGAAAAGGAAAGAAGAATGAAACAAAACAGAAACAAATAAAAACAAGAGTCTCACAAGTACATACACACAAAAACAAAGGTAAAGGCAGCATGTCATACAAACACACCACAACTCACCAAAATTGTTTTTTTTTAACACGGCATCGAATAGCGAGAGAAGAGAAACAAATTTTCGAAGAAAAGAGAGAAATATTGTTCAGTTGACACAAACTATTTTTGGATTTAAAATACTACATGAGGAATCCAACAATATGTTAACAATACATATTTTGCTCTTGGAATATTGTTGGATCAAACATATTTTTTTCTCTGCGTGTATACATGTACGTTTTGGTGTATCCCAGAATTTTCAACCACATTAGCTCTTATTTGGCATTTTGGGTTCTAAATCCCGCAGCGAATAGCTTTCGAAACATTTTCTATATTCGTGGCTATTAGCATCGTTTTCAAAAATATCGTCAGTAATATGGATTTTGGAAATCATTTTGTTGGGAGAATTTCCATGCAAAAAGTGGTGAAAATAGATCCACGTTCGAACGCAGGGATTGCATTCGCGAATATGTCAAATAGATATATACATTATTTGGAGGATATAAACAGTTCGATCTGAACATAACGCCGTTTCTTCTTTATCACACACTAACTTCAGTGCAATTAAAAAAGTATTGTATTATTGTAAGAAAATAATATTCTTTAAGAGCATAAAAACACCAAAACTTTACTATTTTACCAGAAGTGATATAGTCCGTAAAAGCCAACTAATAATTCAGAAAATTACATTAAAAAAAAAAAAACACAAAAATATCAGGAGCCGGGCGAAGCAATCTACGACTCATAGACTCCGAATCCAACTCGCAGTACTGTTTGAGACTACGCTAACACATGGTCGAAAAAATATCTCTAAAAAAAGCTCGGTAACATTTTAGCTAAATCCTGAAAAAATAGTTTAAGACGAAATACTTCATCTGATACATGAATGGTTGTTGTTCCCGTTTATTTTTATCTTAATTGTACGACTAGATGTTTATGGACTCGATGACCTTAAAAACTTTCCAACGACCAATCACTTCTGTCGGCACAGTGGAGACAAACTTATGAAAATGCATAACTTTTGTTTTCTGGAAAACAAGTAAAAAGTAACAGTCGGGCTTGCCTACAGAGATATACCCTCAACCTGTGTGAGTTGGGACTTTTATATATAGACAAATCGAATACGGGCTACATAGCCAATTTTTATACCCTACACCACTATGTGGGGAGGGTATTATAAGTTGGCTTTGGCCAAAAAGTTTGTAACGCATCGAAATAATGGTCGTAGACCCATACTTATGTATACCAAAATGAATGTCTCGACGAGCTGAGTCGATCTGGCTATGTGTGTCCGTCCGTCAGTCCGTCCGTCCGTCCGTCTGTCCGTCTGTCCATCTAAACCTTGTAATCACGCTACAGGTCGCAATTTTGATCGGATAGTCACGAAATTTTGCATGTTGATGGGGGTCCCGGAGGGGAAGAAGCCTATTGATTTTGGTGATGGTCGGATAATATTTAGGGGTCGGAAAGGGCAAAAAACTTAGGTGGATAAAAAGACAACGTTTTTTCCCAAAGCGAATATCTCAGCTTCTATATGGGGTATACCAAAAGCAAAACCTGACAATTAAAGTAGAAAATATCACCTTTCTAATGATGTAAAGCAGGTGCTCGTAGGTGATCAAACAACAATTTTAATTATATTGACGAATATCACAGCTTTAGTTGTAAAATTTCCAAAAGCAAAGCCTGACTATGAAAGTAGAAGATCCCGTCTTTACAATGATGCAACCTAGGTCGGTGTAGGTAACCAAATGACGGAGATATCGCAATAGTCGATAATGCATCCCATTTTCCGATATTTTTGTAATCACGCTACAGGTCACAATTTTGATCGGATCGTCACGAAATTTTGGGGGTTAATGGGGGTCCCAAAGAGAAAGAAGCCTATTGATTTTGATGATGGTCGGATAATATTCAGGGGTCGGAATGGGCAAAACACTTATTTGGAGAAAGGTCAACGTTTTATTTCAAAGCCAATATCTCTGTTTCTTTTAGAGGTATATCTAAAGCAAAACCTAGCAAGGAAAGTAGAAAATATCACCTTTACAACGATGTAAAGTAGGTTGTCGTAGGTGGTCAAATAGCAGAGATATCACAATAGTCGGTAATGCATCCCATTTTCTGATTTGCTTGTAGTCACGCTACAGGTCGCAATTTTGATCGGATCGTCACGAATTGTTTGGGAGTGGATGCGGGCCCCACAGAGGAAGAAGCCTATTTAGTTTGGTGATGGTCGGATAATATTCAGGAGTCGGATAAAGCGAAAAGCTTATGTAGAGCAAAGTCAACGTTTTTTTCTTATGCGAATATCTCCGCTTCTGGTTGGAGTATTTAAACAGGAATACCCGTCAATGGAAGAAGAAAAGATCTCGTTTATATTGATGCAAAGTATGTTGGCGTAAGTGAGCAAACCGAGATATTGCAAAATTCAGTAATAAACCCAATTTTTCCATTTTTTTGTAATCACGCTTCAAGTTGGAATTTTGATCGGATGGTGACGTAATTTTTGGGGTAGATGGGGGCCCCACAGAGAAGGAAAACTCATTTGGAGACAAATTCAAAGTTTTATTCTTTGTGAATATATCGGCTTCTAGTAGTGGTATTCCAACGGCAAAGCCTGTAAATCGAGGAAGAAGAAAATATTACCTTTACATTGGTGTAAAGCAGGTTGGCGAAGGTGGTCAAACAAGGGAGATACCACAATAGTCGATAATGCATCGAATTCTTCCATTTTTTGCAATCAAGCTGCAGGTCGTAATTTTGATCGGATTGTCACGAAATTTTGGTTGCTTATGGGGGTCCCAGAGAGAAAGAGGCATATTATTTTTGGTGGTAGTCGGATTATATTCCCTAAAAGAAATGTTTAACAGTGAAAAGCTTATGCAAAGGGGTAGTGGTGTAGGGTATCACATGGTCGGCCCCATCCCGACTATAGCCTTTGCTCACTTGTTTTTCTATAAATTGTATAGCCAAGATGTTTCAGAATTTGATATGTACGTAATTTTAGGATGTTTCGGTCAAATCGGATAATTGAAATTTTGTGTTGAAGGTATCTGAAGGAGTGAATCGATATAATCCATATTCGAACCCCCCCCCCCCCCCCACCTGCGTACTTCCCTGCTGCATGGGATGTCAATGTAGTACCTGCTTGAGTGAGCATCCCTGTCACGATGTTATAGACAGGCTCGTTACGGCAGATCCTCATGATCTGTGGAGAGAAGTCAAAAGATACAAGAGGGTACCTTTAGATTAACGAGATTATCAGTCAGGCGTAAATATCATTCACACTGATGCAGTTACACAGCCAGTACAGAGGTTTTGGTTTGTTGGGTCCTGTTAGGAAAGCTAGCTTGATCGACTGAGAGAACTGCCGGTAATATCTCAACAATTCGCGAAAATTACATAATTCTTCTTATTTTTGATAGTACTTTCAGAAAAATGATCAGAAAATCATTCCGCGAGAGGTTAGAAAAATATCCTATCCGGCTTACTGATGACCTACAGTGTATAACATTTTTATTGCTAGTTGTTATTAAATATTGAAATCGCACAAAAACTCCCAAATTGGCATCACTTAATAACAATACTCTTTAAAAGAGAATAAGAGAATATTACTTGACGGTTTTATTACTTAACGGTAACGTAAGTATTGTTGCTAATGTTACTTTTCGTACATATATATTTCTGTTTCCTTTTGCAAATTGTATATTTTTTTATTTTATCATTGAATTTTCTTTACGCGCAAAATTCTTGTCTAATTCCTTCTCCTTTTTTCGCTAGTTTGCAACACACATACATATCCATTGTTATGTTTGCGTATGTTTGCTATTCTTTATTACGTATAAATGCCGGATGCAATTTTAGAGGTTTGAGGTTCAAGTGTGTATTTCATGGTGAACTTTTTTATACAGAAATACTTAAATCGCAGTAAATAGTAATGATATACATATGAATTTATGTACATACGTATTTACAAATGTAAATAATGTATAAAGTAAAAATTTTGCAAAATTGTTATTTGTGTTTATTAATCTTAAGTCGGTTGAAATATGATATAAGAACCACATTAGTAAATTCCACCAATGTTGACGACCCCGGTAAATGCTTTAAGTACAATAATCTACGAATCAGCACCTAGAATGTCCGGATTCTTTATAGAAAATTTGCTGTTTACGCAGTGACGGATGTACTCTGTCAAAGTGCAAAGTGTCATATTATCGTTTTACAGGAAGTACAGGGAAAAGAGAAAGGCGTCAGAACAATACCTACATGTGACACATTAAGCAGCCATATAGTTGTAGTAGTAAGGACGAAACTAAAATACGTAGTCCCCAATATCACCCCGGTGATGTAGTCTTTTATCCACCGACAATTTCAATAGATTCTTCAACATCAGTCTTATCTGCGCCCATTCCCCTACCAAAAACGAAGTCGAGCAGACGACCGCAGCTGTGGGTCTGTTGTTGGTCGGAGACATCCGACACGAATGAGGCTAAAAGGCTTCGCGGCATAGATGTGAATTGTACATACGATCGATTCGAGGAGCATCGGCTCGAATCACTATCTTGTAGCAGAAAAGCTAATAAAATACCTAAGCTAAAAACTACAAATAGATTAGACATCTAAAGAATAATTGTACACTCAACCTTCAAAATTGTTTAATGATAGCACTTAGTTATTACCAAACCCACGCAAACAGTCGCAATATCTGTACATGGACCCCATTGTGCTGCCACCGAAGAATATGGGATATTGGACTTCCATTCAATCAGTAGCGACACGTAGCACACGAATAAGGTATTGGAATAAAATAAGTCCGGAGAATTGTCTCTTTCGCAAGAATGAAGTGTGAACATTCTACAGAAGAGAGAAATGTCAAACGCATAACCTTGGTTCAGGTACATTCATTCCCATGTACAGACATGAAATATAATCTAATAACAGATAAAGAAAATTTGTAATATCAACTTTCCAACCAGTTGTTATTCTGACCTCGTATAGGAGTAACCCAGCTGAAGACTTCTAAGGCACCATGGTTTACTACCCAAATTGTTATAGGCCGTCAACAAAGAATGAGACAAAGTTGGATGTTAAAACTATATATAGACCTACATAAATCTGCTTCCCTCAATCTCAATCCGTTATGAATTTCCAAATATTATGCAATCCCAGAAGATGGAAGGAACTTGCCAAGTAAACTTCTATAAGAGCAAGTTGCTGATATCAATGAGAAAAGTTGTCTAATCTTGTTGAGAGCTGGTAAAACACTATATCCTGATCGAATGACATCATGCAAAGAGAGAAAAACGACGGCATCTAATCTTGGTGATTGCTTGCACGATCCTGCTCGAAAGAATAAATGTTTATTGAAAAAGATACGAACGTCTATTCAAGTTGAATGCTTGAAATAAATTCAATCCCGCTCGAATTAGAACATCTAATTGCTCGTGAGGCCCTTAATCTAGATAGAAGGACCAAATGGAGTATCAACGAGCAATAGGAAGCATAACCTAACTTCAAAATGCGTTGTTGTAAGCTTACAACTGTAGTCTCACAAAGCAGCATAGATGTGCCACCAGCTTTCCACTGAGGGCATTAAAATACCAACCCCATGTCAGTCCGGCTATTTACAAGGGAGCTGCTCGGGTGAAGGAGTACTTGGTAAGAAGAAGAACATGCACTTTAACGGCAAACACCTTGAGAGCTTCCAACATGTCAACATCAGTGAGATATAATGGATGTATGGTTCTGCCATAGGAGTTATGTTGCTGCTTGCTGCGACAGATTATCTCTCAGCGTGTCTTCAACTTTGTCGTCAGATCCATCGACTTCGTCCTCGGAATACGAGAACGCCCGCAGTCTTCCCAAGAACAACAAACGCAGCATCTAAGGATCGTACAAGAAGCGGAGGAGGGGACTTGTCATCCTTATAACCCAGTCTGTCCAATACCGACCTGTCTCGCTAGAGATTGTCTCTAGTGCAGCCATGCACGCGTCTTTAAGAAAAAGTTAACTACAACTCTCTTTCCCATACAAAAACTCAAAATAGCATTCTCTTCTTGTGCACCATTGCTCTAGTGACACGTACATGGAATGAGTGAGTCACCCATACATGGAATGAGGTAGCAGTAAAGTGTAAGACTGCTGAGGTAGGGTTATTTAATGTTTACATACCATCGATGAATAGTTGTGTCCTGCGTTATATTCCTTAAATTAATAAGCTTTGACATTCAGCCCTTGGCAATGACCATAGGGGTAAAGCGATGGCCGAGCAAATTTACAGCTCCACATTTTTCACAGTGAATGAACGGGTTCCTACGATGATAAGAGGTGATTTCCACAGTTCACCAGACATCACCATTGTTGTCATTTCTCGTGGCTGATCATCGTCTCCGTTAAAAACGTATTTGCAAGGGTTCAAAGAATTTACCAATCACCGCTTCAGAGATCTCTACATTCTCTCAGATCCCTGGGGTAGCTGAGATAATTTTCCGGGACATCACAGCTGCAGCCGCTCGCCACATAACTGCATAATTCGAATACCCGAAATCAGACCCAGCTTTGACATTCAGCCCTTGGCAATGGCCATAGGGGTAAAGCGATGGCCGAGCAAATTTACTGCTCCACATTTTTCACGGTGAACGAACGCACTCCTACGAGGATAAGAGGAGATTTCCACAGTTCACCAGACATCACCATTGTTGTACCCGAAATCAGACCAAACTTCCCAGCAGATGCTACGGGACTAGAACATGAGCAAATGATGATCTTCGTCGTACGAACCCTGAATACCCAATAGTTAGCACACACTCTGGAAGTCTACAACTTTTTCAGATGTAATTCGAATTATTCTACTGGTAATTCGAATTATTTCTTTTGTAATTCGAATTATTACTTATGTTGATCGAATTATTCCATTTGTTATTCGAATTATTCCATTTGTTTTTCGAATTATTCCATATGAAATTCGAATTATTACATTTGTAATTCGAATTATTGCAGTTGTAATTCGAATCATTTTTTTTTTTTTGAAATTCGAATTATTCTAATTGTAATTCGAATCATTTTATTTGTAATTTCAAATAAAATAATTCGAATTGCAAATGGAATAATTCGAATTACAAATGAAATAATTCGAATTACAAATGGAATAATTCGAATTACAGATGGAATAATTCGAATTACAAATGAAATGTTACGAATTACAAGTAAAATGTTTCGAAATACATCTGAACAAGTAAAAAAGTATCAGTCGGCTTTGCCGACAGAGATATGGGCTTATGAACCGACAAAAATATGGATTGGATTAACGCTCAAAAATTTGCGGGGGATATCTATAGATAGGGCTTTTGTAAAATGCTTCCCTAAGAAAAACATAATATCGCTGTAAAGAGGGCCACTATGAAAACCTCCGGTAAAAATTTCCAATGGATCCTCGAACAGACCATAAACCACACAAAATATTGAACATTTGAACATAAATTAAGTTTGGACCAAATCGGTTGCTACGTTTATGAGATATCGCGCATACCATTTTAGCGAATATTTTCGAACTTTTGTAGGGAAGGTACCGGAAGGAGTGAACCTGTAAGTACCACCTTCGAATTTCATTAAATATTCAAAGAAATATTACGATATCCAAAGTGCGGACGAACGCAGCATTCGGTTCGAGCTCTCCAGCCACTACATATGGTGCCATAGGGGTTTTTACACCTTTCGGGCTGTTTTCTCACGAAGTATGGACTTGCCCCTGAAAAAACTTTTACAGTCGTATTTGAGGCAGCGAGTGCAAGTTGTTTCAACAAAAACCAAAGTGATTCGAGAGCAGGTATTAAAGTGAACGTTTTCGAAATTTTGTGTGGGAGGTACCCGAAGGAGTTGACAAATACAGTCCATATTCGAACCTGATCTATATCTGGTAGATATATTAGGATGTGTATAGTATGGACCAAATCGGTCACTCCATTCAATAGTTATCGTGCGCACAATTTTTCCGAACATTTTTGAACTTTTATGGGGGAGGAGAGACCGATATGCCATATCTTCGAACTTAAACTAAGTTTGCACAAAATATAACGAAGGCCATATTTTGGATAGAATCGGCAGATCCGTTCGAGAGTTATCTTGCGCTGCAACCACTACACACGTTGTCAAAGGAGTTTTTTTTGCTATTTTCTCAGGAAGTATGGACTTGCCCTTGATGAAACTTGTAACGTCCTATGGGGGGCAGTGAATACAAGTTGTTTCAACAAAAATCAAAGCGATTCGAGAGCAGCTCGGTTACTCCCTTCAAGAGTTATCGTGCGCACAAATTTTCCGAACATTTTCAAACTTTTGTGCGGGAGGTACCGGAAGGAGTGGACCGATATAGCTCATCTTCGAACTAAGTTTGGTCAAAATATAACGAAAGCCAAATTTTGGACCGAATCGGTTGATCCATTCGAGAGTTATCGTGCGCTCCAACCAGCCAGACAGACAGACGGACATTGCTAAATCAACTTCAAATTCTTTGAAACGGATTTCGTCCAAACATTGGGGTCTAAAACCATTATTTCGATGAGGCACATTTTGCCTGTATAAACGTGTATATACCCTCGTTAGCATAAATGCTGAGGGTATAAAAAGGCAAATTTATGAATGAAAAGTATCAATAAAAGTTGATAACAATGCTAATATCGGTAGGATTTAGGGACAACTTTATGTTGGTTGTTAACTTACCGAAAATTATCGTTAATTACCGATGTTATAAGCAATTTATTTTTACCGGCTTTTGTCGGTACCTCGAAAAATAAGTTACAGAATTCCAGCATTGGACCTATACCGACAGATTTCAGGTGGAAAGTTTTATATCCCTAAGAAAGACTTACAGTCAGTTTCTGTATGCCAAAAGAAAAATGTGTGCGAATGAAACACGCCCGAACTTTAGTTTTCGAAGTTATTTTACCTTTGCTTTTGCTTCAAAACAAAAAACAAATTTGAAAAACACACAAGAGATTAGACGTGTTTCTTTCGCACACATTCTTCTTTCGACATACAGAAACAGGCTGTTAATATTTCAGCCATTTCGGAGAGATATTGAGGCAACAACCTTCAAAATACCGGCAATCGGGAGGTACTGTTCTATGGGGGATATATGAAGACGTGGACTTATACCGACAAATTTCAGTTGGAAAGTTTGTACCCCCAGCGAAGGCTAAATATCAAATTTCAGGTATTTTGCTGTTATAATGAGGCCACAACCATCAAAATACCGAAAATCGGAAGGTACCGTTCTATGGGGACTATACGAAGACGTAGATCTATACCGACAAATTTCAGGTGGAAAGTTTTATGCCCCCAACGAAGACTAAATACCAAATTTCAGTCATTTCGGTGGGATATTGAGGCCACAACCTTCAAACTACCGAAAATCGGGAGGTACCGTTTTATGGGGGCTGTATGAAGTCGTGGATACTTGCGGAAAAAAATAAGGTGGAAAGTTGTATACCCCCAACGAAGACTAAATACAAAATTTCAGTCATTTCGGTGGGATATTGAGGCCACAACCTTCAAACTACCGAAAATCGGGAGGTACTGTTCTATGGGGGCCTATATGAAGACGTGGACCTATACCTAGAAATTTCAGGTGGAAAGTTTTATACCCCCAACGAAGACTTAATACCAAATTTCAGTCATTTCGGTGGGATATTGAGGACACAACCATCAAAATACCGAAAATCGGGAAGTACTGTTCTATGGGGGCCTATATGAAGACGTGGACATATACCTAGAAATTTCAGGTGAAAAGTTTTATACCTCCAAGGAAGACTAAATACCAAATTTCAGCCATTTCGGTGGGATACTTAGGCCACAAATCCTTGAATATGGTTTTGCGTATGCTCATTTTATGCAAATATGTCAAAATATGCGAACATTTCTGTGCCTAATTCGTTTTATTTTGCCATAAATTGAGTTTCTGTCTAATCAGATTTTCTCTACGACATGCATTTGTATAGAATTCCGGTGTGTAGTGATAGGTTAAATATCTACTGTCCATCACCTGGACGGCTGGGCACAAGAATGAATGAATATGTCCGCTATTAGAATGACATATGAAAATGCATGGTGTACGCAAAGAGAATGAATGTGATGGATAAACAAATGACTGATAATATAAAAATTCGTGGTATTTCTAATTGGAAAGATGGCGTAGTGGATCGAAGTGGTTGATATCAATTATTAGTTCGGCTAAAGGGACAATTTCGTACTTCGCTAGAAATTCTATACTGTTTCATTTTTTTATATTTATAAGATGTTTTAATACTCTTTAGGAATCTTAACTATAACGCATTGATAAATATTTAATTATTATTTAAATATATGTCATGCAATTTCCAGTTATATACACTTTTAATTGGATAAGCATTTTAATGGTGATTTCGTAAGCGTTTTTTAAATTTATTTTTGTTTTAGCTTTTGATAGAACTTATATGGAAGAAATCAAAGTAAACACAAATATGTATAAGTTCATATGTATATGTATGTACATATGTATACATACAATTATATTACATATAGATATATTATTTCTCACTATTGCACAATATGCTTCAAATAATCCATTTCCAAGTTGATTGGTTTAAATATAGACTCCTTAAATGGCACCACACAGTAATACAATTTCTTTGTTCGTTTTATTTGCACTTGAAAAAAATGCCGGTGTAATTTTTAATTTCTTAGAATTTTTGCTTTTTGTATATCCGGTGTGACGAACATTGTCCTTTATTGGTGTCCTTTAGAAACAACCAAACGATTGCTATTTCTTTAGTTCGACATTTAATCGATTTTTCGCGTTATAATGAAATGATTTCGTTACAGACACACGCCGGCAAACAGCCAGCCAGCCTACAAATATACACATTCAATCAAACACACAGACACCCACGCACTATATCTTAAGGTTATGATATAATCATTAAAAAATTCTTAAGAAATTCTGGGGAAAAACTTTACTTCGCGGAAATCAAATGAAACTCTGGGCCTCCGGCATTCGCCTTCACCAACAACCAGAGAGGTGGTTATCTTCACACTTAAACTGTTTAAAAACTCCCAGGAAACCGCAAACGCACACACACACACACCGAAAGAATTGACAAGGCTTTTTATAAGCCAAGTCAATTCAAACTAATCCACCAGTCAGTTAAGCCAGCCAGCCAAACAGCTAACAAACTATATAATTTTAATAAAAAAATATTCTTTTTTATTTTAACACTTGATATGCACCGCCGCAAAGTATGCTATGAATTTTTTCCAAGCACCTTTTGTTTGTGTATGTATTGCGAAACTGATTTTGCCACTCAAACACCGAACTCAGACAAAGTCGTCTGTCTGCTGCCTCCGTCGTCGTCGTTAGTCAGACGAGAGTTTTTTTGTTCTGGTGTTGTTGCTTGTTCTTTTTTCTGGTTGTTTTTTGTTTGTCTTTCCTTCCTTGTTCTAAGTGTTCGTCGGTATAATGTTGTTTTTGTAACATTCGAACGAATTATTAAAAGAAATCAGCGAATAAAAACGAATAGATTGAAATTTAAAGTTTGATATAAAATTATGCATGATTATCATCACAATCACATTTGTAATAACGAAACGAAAATGATGAATACGAATCGAAGAACTGTTAATGAAAACTGAATGGCTGGCGGTAACTGTTCCTGTTGTGTACGACGCATCATTTTACTTTCAATTATTGTTTGTTGTCCGAGTCCCCAAAATGTCCTTAACGCAGACGCTTTCAAACTCTCACAATGCTGCATCACAAACACACACATAAATGAAAGGTTGGGAAAACTTTACTCAGGGCCATATAGGGATGTCGTGTTGTGAAGACTTAGTAATATATTGGGCATTATAATTGCTATGTAATTTCATCTGCAGTTGGAGGAAAACAAATCATAAATAAGGCATATGTACAGTGACTGTCACTTAAAATGATGCAACATGAAATTAAAAATATAATAGTTGATAACTTGGAAACGAGTTGAGATTTTTTAACAATTAAAAAACAATTTTGTAGGCTGAAAAGTTGTCTTTAAGATGGCATACAAAAATATTCCGTTTTATATTATTTTCAATGTTCAATTAAAAAATGTCCATTTTTTGTTTTCCGGTAAAATTTAAGTATAACGGTTCTGTAAACGGAATATTTTTGTATGTCATGTCAAAGACAACTTTTCAGCCCACAAAATTGTTTTTTTTTAATTGTTAAAAAATCTCAACTCGTTTCCAAGTTATCAGCGTTTAAATTTTTTATTTGAGATTGCGTTATTTTGAGTGACAGTCTGTACTTGTGTGTCTCCAAAATACTCCATAAATTTTCTATAGGATTCAAATCTGGGATTGGGGAGGTGTTTGAATCACTTTTATATAGTTATATAACATCCATTCTCGAACAATGTATGATTTGTGCTTGGGGTCATATCTTGATACAATTGGAATGTTGTCCCCAATCCCATTTTTTCAGCGCTACATTTCAAATTATCCTTCAGAATGTTTAAATAACACATCTTATCGATAAAAACAAGATGCCCTACACTGGGTACGATGGTAAATCCCCTTACGGCATACCAGTGGGAACAACATATGGAGAGAATTACAAATGAAACAAATAAAAACGATGTTCGCCCAGGCCGAACTTTTTGTACCCACCACCATAATTTGTATTGAATCCATTTCAGCTATTTTTGTTGTATTATATGGGTACAACCTTAAATATAAATTACCAAAAATCGAGAAGTACCGCTTTATGGGAACTATATCAAAACATTGATCTGCACCGAAAAATTTCTGGAGAAAAGTTTTGTAGCCCCAACGAGGGCTAAATACCAAATTTCAGTCATATCTGTGGAGTAATCAGGCTAAACCTTAACAAGTAAAAAATATAAAATAAAACAGATATACCCTCAGAAAACAAAATGTTGAACTTTTGTGCCAGAGAAGGTACCCTAAGGAGAAGACCGATCTGGACCATTTTTGAAGTTAAAGTACATTTGGAAAAAATGTTAGGAGATCCAATGTTTAGACCAAATCAGTTTCTCCGTCCAAGATAATCGTGCGTACTATTTTAGCGAAAAGTTTTGAACTTTTGTTGGGGAGGTATCGGAAGGAGTTTACTTAAACTAAGTTTGGAAAAAATGTTACGAACAACGTTGACTTGCACCTACAAATTTCTGGAGAAAAGTTTTGGAGCCCCAACGGAGATTAAATATAAAATTTCAGCCATTTCAATGGGAAAATGAGACAATAACCTTTAAAATATTGAAAATCGGAAGATGCCGTTCTATGGGGCTATATATAACCGATATACATAACTAACCAATACCAACATCAAACACAACAATACCACGGTTGGGGTCTGGGAACTCTTTCGAGGTTGCCTTCTTAGCATCTAGCCAGTTGCTGGTAGCTAGCCAACTAAAGACCTCTGTACATAAGAGGCATGGTATTCTTTTTTAATCATTTCTTGTAAAGGAATAAAGAACGGCCGAGCCAACTTCGAACTAGGTTGACCTTTTCCTTTTAGTCTTCTACCAGAAAGAACGTAAGCAAGGAAGTCAGCCGCTTATGTACCTTAAGTGCAGTCAGAAACTTTATCTGCAAAATACTAAAAAAAGTAATGACTATGCTCGTCCCGAAAGATGGACAACCTAACGAGACCAACAACAAAATCGTCCGATGTTCTGAAAGCCCTGTATTAAAAGGGAAAGTTCCTTATCGGTAATATCAGATAAGGATAAGCCAAAATCTCTCAAAACGACGATCGTCCATCTCACTCCAAGCGAGAACGTTTCCAGACAAAGGACATAAAGCCCGTAAAAAGGAAGAAACTAAGGCACAACATATCTGCTTCCACCACCACGGAATGGGGTAAAGTAGAAACTAAAGCTGTGTTCCTTTACTTACCTGAGGTTACCATTTTTACCATTTGTTACCATTTTAACCTGCAAAGCGTTCCTTAACCCCGAAAAGTGGCAAAACTGGAAGCAATTTTTAAGAGAGTGAGAGAGGAGAGAGAGCGAAAATGGCTTTCTCTTCTACCACAGGCTACCAGCAAAATTTCTGCAGGTAAAAAATGGCAGAACTGATTTTTCGACTTTTGTTTGACGATTATTTCACAATGAAGAAGAAAATGAACGAAAAACAGAAGAAAAAGTCGAACGCTGACAAAACTAAACTAAAAACTGTGAAATAAAAGACGAAAATTGATTTTTTATGTTTCTTTTTGACATTGCTGCCAGATCTACCATTTTTCCGTTCCTTTACTTTTCTGGTAAAAATGTTCATGAGAGAGCAATTTTGAGCAATATTGACACTTTTCTCTTTTACCACTCTTACCATTAAAAAAGTAAAGGAACAAAGCTTAAGTTGTCCGAATGAGTTAGTGAACATGTTTTTACATCATATTTACAGGACGAGTTCTCAATGGGATTTCTGGAGAAATACATACATACCTAAGCTAAGCGATGATTGGGACATCATTGGACATCAGCCTAAAGCTAAACCCGGTCCAAGAAACCCCAATGAGACCTCGTGTCAGAGTGTGGTTGTCCAGAATAGAATACCAAAAACGCTCGAAAGACTCTTTGACGTGCAATTTCGAGAAAAGATGGAGAACTCAAACAACATATCTTTTAGTCAACAAGTTTACCTTAAAAAACAACTGAAGCATAAACATAGGCTTCTGCGGCTTTATTATACTTCAGGCACTTTGTTGCTGTCTTTTTGTACCATTTAGAACTTTTCGTACACATAAGTACGAATTTCCAAAACTGACCCCATATCTCAATCCTATACTCCAACAGTAATTGTAATTGCAAATTTCTGGATTCCTGCGCAATCCGTTCACCTAAATCCAAGTTGTACTAAATTTAGTACCATTTAGTACTTTTCATATACATAAGTACGAATTTCCAAAACCATTTTCTTATATAAACACTAATTCCCAACCTTGATTCCCATACCAAATTTCAATATTCTACCTATATCCGTTCAAAATATGCAATTAGTACCAAATTTTGTATCTTTTAGTACTTTTCGTACTCTTATAGGTCGAATTTCCAAAAACCCTTTGGTACATCTTTCTAATTATCCATTAATGACCCTCATTCCAAATTTCAGAATTCTAGCTTTTCCCGTTTGCCGAATACAAAGGGCACCATATTTAGTACCTTTTACTACTTATCATACCCTTCTAGGTCGAATTTCCAAAAACCCAGCCTTATTTCGCACCTACACGCCAACAGCAACCAAAAGAAAAAATGTCAACTTTCTAGCTTCAGCGGTTCCGTCTGGGCGATGATAGCCAGTCACTCACTCACTTTTATATAATAAGATACCATCATTCCATAATCTGAGCACCGATAGCGGGTCTGTTACCAGATTATCTTGCTCGTCTCTACAGGAGCCTGATCCAGTACCAAAGCCATCAGTTTGATTTTTTAACTCTGGTCGAATATTCGGACTTCATTCTGGCTTCTTTACATTTTGATTTCGATTCACACCACCGCTATTCCATTTGTCTCTTTTTCTTCCAATACTTCTCTCATGCGCTAGCCGTTGCTACTGATTGCAGATTCAGACTATGGGTTCCTTGGTGGAGGCATCTGGTATCCAAGTATAGATTTTTCTGCTATACAATACTTTGCCACTGCGCTTATATTTAATAGTAACGAGGAGTGCTTTTATAAAGCAATTAGGGCAGTTGAGCGGAAAACTATGTGGCTATCTGTTGTGCTTGCAGCTTACCGATGTTCTGTCTTATGTCTGTTCGTATTTGCCACCTTTAATAGGGTACCTTAGTTGCAAGGAAGTAGTGTTCCATGTCAATTTTGGCTCCTCGGATCCAGCACGCTCGATGAATGTCTTTAATATATCACAACATGATCAATTAGGTTTCTTTTTTAATCTGGTGCCCTTATGAATGTCGAAATGCTTCAATTTTGTGCTGCTAACCTGTTTTTACCGTTGCGACTAAATATTAGGCACGAGCATGCACAAACACGGACCAAAATGTTTATGCACTTTCACGAACAAACACGGCATTTTTCGTACAAGGTACGACATACGTCCTCCACAAGTTGCGATGACTATAAGTTTCATTCCCTTGTTAGATGTTTCATTGTGAACACTGAATATCCCAACTTTTGGTTCAAAAATATTCTTCTTTCCAATTTTGGCATTTGAATCGTCATATGTTTTTTATAAGCGCTAGCTGATGTCCCAACTCATTATCGCCAAGTACGAAATTGCGTGTCGAACGTTGTACGACACCTCTTGTTAGGTCGCCGTTGAAAACTTTCACTGTGGTACACGTGACGTTGAATAAGTTTCCTGGAACCACCTCCAGCCAAGTGAAAATGAATCGAGAACATCATAAGAAGAAGTTTAGATACTGATTCTATCCTAAAAGCTATCATTGCGAATCCCAATGGATTAATCAAACATCGAATTATTATATAATAAGCGATGGCGGTTTAAGTTCTTACTTAAAGGAACAATAATCTCGTGTTACCAGAAGAAGGCAGACAGTCTCAAGTCGACAATGGGAGCTTTTTTCTACAAATTTGTTGACGCGGAAATACTTATTTATATTTCCATATAGTCAATTTATTTTTAATAACATGATCTACAAAATTTGCTTTCAGTACTAAAACAAAATGTGGCGTGAAATAGAAAAATTCTTTCTATTCGAATATTACTAAATACTTCGCAGAACTTTATCTTCGATCCTGAACACAAATTCATCGACATTTTTTTGAAGCATTAGTAGCATAGAACATGTGGTCAAGCCCACAAAATACGAATGCCAATCGGTTCATTCATATTCTATTTCTACATTTTAAAACTCGCAATGTCTATATAAAAAACCGGCATCTCTATCTCCAAAATTATACAATTTGAAATTACGTACGCAAAATGTCCAATTGTATTGAATCTATATTTATACTCGCATAGTTGTTGCTGTTGTGAGGATTATTAAAAAATTACCGTCATTTTTGGGGGTTGCGATGAGAGAGAGCCGCAAATATTTTTGGCGCTTCTACAGTAGTGAGTGACGACGCCATGAAACGAAATGGAAATGAAATCAATATTATGAGAATACGGCACACGATTGTACTATGTCAAACAATTTTGAATTGTGTTTCTTTTCGTTATGTCTTGAATCTCCTTATTTTGTTAGAAAATGCCGTTGTTTGACATTAAATGCGAAGAAGATTGCTTTTGTTGGAATATGCCGCCGGCAGTAAAGTCTACTTAGAGATTTGTTGTTAACCCTCAAGCCGGCAAGTCTGCTTTAGACGGGTCCCAGTAAATACGTTACTATGCAAACATTCCTTCGAGACATTTTGCAACACAGTGACATCCGGCCAATACGTTTCCATCAGAAAATATATTCACTTTGATGACACCACAAAACAAAGAAATGTCAGAAAGTGGGATATGATGATCTTTCCAAAATTCCTCCAATTATTGAGAGTGCTAATAAACAACTTGAAATTGTGCCAAAAAAATCGGGTATTGACAAACAAATGTGTTCTACAAAAATGTTGACGAAATTTCGGCAATATATGCCCTTTGTGGCTACGATGGATTTTCCAATTATACAAAGAATCTGGCGATAATGATGTTATTGCTGACATAAGAATATCATCCAATGTGGTTATTAAATGATCAAACACAAAATGTCCACCAGGTGACATTCTTTTTTATGGGATATTTAGGATCGTAAGGATAAAAAGTATATGAACTGCACAGATGTACATCAGTCTAAATACACAAATGTACTGCTCCAAGTGTATAGTTAATATATGTTTATGAAACAATAATACTGTTTTTTCCAAATTGATTAAAAAATAATAAAAAATTTGTAAAATCACAATTTGAAGCATTATTTTAGTAGAATTTTTATTAGGTTATCAGGCAGGTACGCATTTTTGGCGGTCAACAATTTCTAGAGGATAATTTTAAAATTGTTGTCAGCTTTTACTGTTAACGCATAGCTTATTTACCCTAAAACTATCAATAAATTATTTTTTAATCAGAAAATAAATTGGCCGGTTATATAAAATATACTCTTTATCTTTGTGCGATGTTTTGAATTTGTAGGTTGAATTGCAACAAGCTAAGACAATGAATCATACTAGTTTAAAGGAAAATCTTTTGGTGGTTATTTGGGTCCTCCCGAAAATCAAAGTTTAATAAACGCGGATGTTTTTAAAGAATTTTCGGAGTAACCCAAATGATAAAAAGACTTTTTCAAGCCTTTTGGAGAGTGGAGAGGTTACTAAACGTTCCTCATATATTGGAGTTTTCTAATAAAGACAACGTCGTATAATAATTTTAAAACAATTGTCTAAATAATAATAACTACGAGTTTAGGTTTGCTAAGTCTGCTTCTTTTTACACCCTCAGCATTTATTCTAACGAGGGTATATACACTTTCATACGGGCAAAATGTGCCTCATCGAAATAATGGTTTTAGACCCCAAGTATGTTTGGACGAAATGTGTTTCAGACAATTTGAAGTCGATTGAGCAATGTCCGTCGTCTGTCTGGCTGGCTGGAGCGCACGATAACTCTCGAAGGGATAAACCGATTCAAATTTTGGCTTTCGTAATATTTTACCCAAACTTAGTTTAAGTTCGAAGATGGGCTATATCGGTCCACTCCTTCCGGTACCTCCCCCAGAACAGTTCGAAAATTTGTGCGCACGATAACTCTTGAAGGGTGTAACCGATTTGGTCCATACTTTGCCCATCGTGAAACGTGTACCAGACTTAAATAAGGTTTCAATATGGACTCAATCGGTCCACTCCTTCGGGTACCTCCCACACAAAATTTCGGAAAAGTTCAGTTTAGGGCCGTCTCTCGAATCGCTTTGATTTTTGTTTTAGCAACTTGTATTCACAGCCCTCCATACGACGGTACAAGTTTCGTCAGGGGCAAGTCCATACTTTCTGAGAAAAAATCCTGAAAGTTGCAAAAACCCCTATGACACCGTGTGTAGCGGTTGGAGCGCAAGATAACTCTCCAACGGATCTGCCGATTCGGTCCAAAATTTGGCCTTAGTAAGATAAGCCATATCAGTCCACACCTTCAGGTACCTCCCCCACAAAAGCTCAAAAATGTTCGGAAAAATTGTTCGTACGGTAATTCTTGAAGGGAGTGGCCGAATTGGTCTATACTTTACACATCCTAATATATCTACCAGATATAGATCAGCTTCAAATATGGACTATATTTGTGCACTCCATCCGGTACCTCCCACACAAAATTTCGGATAAGTTCACTTTAAGACCTGATATCGAATCACTTTGATTTTTGTTGAAGCAACTTGCATTCGCTGCCTCAATTACGATGGTAAAAGTTTTATTAGGGGCAAGTCCATACTTCTTGAGCAAACAGCCAGAAGCAAACAGCCTTTTAATATCTCATCCGCAAAACTTTTGGTCTTCAATTCTAATCAACATTTTTTATCGGTTCAAACGCCCAAAATTTTTAAAACGCCCTAAATACATACGTATTTTGGGAAAAAAGTGTTTCAATATACACAGGCTGAGGGTATATCTCTGTCGGCAAAGGCTGAGGGTATACCTCTGTCGGCAAAGCCGACTGATACTTTTTTACTTGTTTTATAACAATTGTCTAAATAACAACTACGTATTTAGGTTTGCTGAGTCTGCTTCTTTTTTATACAGTTTTTTGATTAGTTTTATCGTTCAACGATAGCAACATGTAGGCATTTTTGTTATTCTTTCTTCTTTTAATGCATCCTCAAAGAGAAATGACAATCAAAGATTACGACGAAGACATTTCCGCGAAACAAGTGGAAATGAAACGAACATTTTAAAATCGTTACAAAATAGTTTGAAAAATAAATCAATTTGGCGTCAGACTTTATAGTTAGTTTTCAATTTTCGATTTTAATAAAAACCTCAATCTGGACCTGTTAACTAACGACGCAGCCAAAAAGGCTAATAATCGTGATTTTAGGCCACTTTAGTGGTTTCTTCATATTGTAACAGCTAATCTTGTGCTTACATAGTTGGCCCTCCACAGGACATTCGTCCTATAAGCCGAACTAAGAAAAGATCTTCATTCCTCTCTATTTGTTACTTTATTTCTCCAATTTAGAATACCGTGTTTTTCAATCATGTCTTCCACCTTGGTCTTCCAATTCTGCGTGAATTTATACGGCTATCAGCTTCGTTTTATCGCCGTTTACTTGGCAGCAGATTCTCCTTCAACCTTCTTAAAGGTGTCAGTTACTTCCTTTACTAATCGACGCATGATATAAATAACGCCAACATAAACAAGTAACATGTGGATATATTGTGCCATTTCTTTTGACGTTTGCATCTCGAATAACCTTTTCAAGATAATTTTTTTTTTTTTGTGAGAAAACTTATAATTGTATAAAAGATTATATTTTTGAGACTTTTTAATCAGTTTTTAAAAAATAATTTTTTTCTCTAAAACGTATAGTTGGATGGAAATATACGAGGGCAGTTCGGAAACTTCTTAGCCTAGCACAAAAAGCGCGGTATGAACAGAAAAAAGTTAAGTGTTTTGGAAACTTCCATCTCTGTTATGAACACATGTTAAATTTTGTTTCGATCTGGCAACTCCTTCATATAGAAACAGGTGTTCAAAAAAGACGCATCCGCAATTTTTTTACAATGGAAAAATTAGAAATGCGTGCTGTCATTAAATATTTACATTAAAAAGGTTTATCGGGACAATAAATTCATAATGATATGGTGAATGTGTTAGGTGAAAGGGCTCCTTGACTATCTGCAAAAGGGTTAAACAATAAATTCAGAGTACTATTGCAACCTTTTGGATCAATTAAATGTACAAATTCGAGAAAAACGTCCTGGCTTACAACACAAAAAAATAATTTTTCATCAAGACAACGCACCAGCGCACAAGTGTGTTTTAACAATGGCTAAAATCAACGAATTAAAGTACGAGTTGCTTGACCACCCACCTTATTCTCCTGATTTAGCTCCCAGTGACTTTTACTTGTTCCCAAATCCAAAAGAAATCCTTGCTGGCAAGCGTTTTACCTCAAATGAAGATGCAATTACAGTTGTAAACCTCTATTTTGAAGATCTTGAGGAAAACTATTTTAGTCAAGGGATAGAATTGCTAGAAAAGCGTAGGACTAAGTGTATTGAAGTTTCAGGAGATTATATTGAAAAATAAAAATATTTTTGAAAAACTAACTATTCTCTTTCATTGATAGGCTAAGAAGTTTCCGAACCGCCCTCGTAGGTGTATTCTTACATGCCAATCCCTTGGTTTTTGATTGAGAAAATACTCTTACTACATTCCTAACAAATCCCAGTCTTTAGATGAATGTAACATTTATGATCAAATTTGTATCGTATACATATTTAAATTTTCCCTCAAAAGTCGAAAATTACAAAAAAGTAGATTTTTTATTGCTTGCGTTTTAGGCCAATTGCGTGTAAATGCATTGGTCAAATGAAGCTTTATAAGCATGAAATGACAGATAACATATAATACTATAACAAAATGCAAAAAAAAAAAAACACAAAAAAATAAAAAAACGGAGTTTTACGTCAATTTTGCATCCATTTTTTGTGGAGCTTATATTACCAGTGACTTTATGAGGCTTAATAAGGGGTTATTTATATTTTTCGTTGTTTTTATACCCTCCACCATACACGTATTATTCGAGGACTCAACCAGAGCAAGCCGTGTAATAAAATAGTGATGGTGACGCTTGACTTATCAAAAGTCTTTGCTGTTTGAGGACATCGATTTTTAGTGAAGAAGTTTCGTGACCACTGAGAGCTTGAAATATCAAATTACAGCTAGTTCGGTTAAAAATTGTAGCTAAAATCCTTAAAATACCGAAAATCGGGAGGTAGCGTTATATGGGGCTATACCAATACATGGACCTATGTTGACGATTTTTATTGGGGAAATTTCGTGACCATTGAGAACTTCAAATGTCAAATTATAGCTAGTTCGGTTAAAAAAATATAGCTAAAATCCTCAAAATACCGAAAATCGGGATGTACCGTTCTATGGGGGCTATTCCAAACCACTGAGAACCTCAAATGTCAAATTACAGCTGGTTTGGTTAAAAATTTTAGCTAAAATCCTCAAATACCGAAAAACGGGAAATGTCGTTCTATAGGGCCTATTCCAAAGCATGGACCTATGTTAACGATTTTTGGCGGAGAAGTTTCGTGACCACTGAGAACCTCAAATGTCAAATAACAGCTAGTTCGGTTAAAAATTGTAGCAAAAATCCTCAAAATACCGAAAATCGGGAGGTAACGTTATATGGGGGCTATACGTCAACATGGACCTACATATGTTCACGATTTTTGGTAGAGATGTTTTGTGACCACTGTGACCACCTTAAACATTAAATTACTGGTAGTTTGGTCAACAAATGTTATAACCAACAAATGCTTTATATGTATATAGTTATAACCCCTAAAAATATCGAAAATCGACAGGTACCGTTATATGGGGGATACACCAATACATGGACCTATGTTGACGATTCTTAGTGGAGATGTTTGTGTGATCACTGAGAACCTTAAATTTTAAATTATAGCTAGCTTGGTTAAAAATTGTAGTCAAAATACCGAAAGTCTGGAGTTACCGTTATATGTGGCTATACCAAAACTTGGACCTATATTGACAATTCTTGGTGTAGAACTTTCGTGGCCACTGAGAACCTAAATAACAGCTAGTCCGTTTAAAAATGTTAGCTAAAATCCTGAAAATACCGAAAAGCGTGAGGTACCGTTCTATGGGGGGCTAAATCAAAACATGGACCAAGTTTGACGATTTTTGGTGGAGAAGTTTTTTGACAATAGAGAACCTCAAAAGTCAAATTACAGCTATTTCGGTTAAAAACTGTAGTTAAAACCCTCAAAACACCGTAAATAGGAAGTTACCCTTATATGGGAGCTATAGCAAAACATGGACCTATGTTGACGATTTTAGTGAAAACAGTTTCGTAACTACTGAGAACTTCAAATGTCAAATTACAGCTAGTTCGGTTCAAAAGTGTAGCTAAAATTCTCAAAATACCGAAAATCTGGAGGTACCGTTATATAGAAACTATACCAAAACATGTTTTTTTGGTCACTAGGAACACTAAATGTCAAATTATAGCTAATTCGATCAGAAAATGTGACTAAAAACGTCAAAATATCTGAAATCGGGCGGTACTATTATATGCGGCAATACCAAAACGTGGACCTACATATATAGCTCATCATCGAACTTGACCAGCCTGCAAACAAAAGACGCATGTTCCTAAAATTTCAGCGTCTTATTAGTCCAGTCAAAATAGACATTGAAAAAGCAAAAATTCCCATAAAGCTGAATTTTAGTGGAGAGCTAGGGTTTGCCATTAGAAGTAATGTCCTAAAAGTCCTCATCGATCCCCTGTGTGCAAAAAAAGTTATTCGAGGTCAAAGGTCAATTTTTAAGGGTTTCTTAGGTTTTCGATTTTTTTTTTTTGAAAACGGTTGGTCTTATCGAAAAGTTTCCAGAGTAAATATTGTAGACAGATAAAATATATACAAGTTTGATTATTATAATTTTTTTTTCTAGAAGAAACCATTCTTGAGATATAGCGGTTATAAAAAAACACACCACTTATAAGGGGAATATGCACATATTCAGGCGAACCGGGGTATCCGAGTCTGTTCCCCCAAAAAGTATATGTTCCCCTGAAGAGCGCATTTCAAACTACATTTAAGAAAAAAATGCAACAAAATCGGAGAGTGTTTAGTAGAGTTATACCATGTTAGAGTCATTTTATGCAAAATTGGCCCATTTCAGCCACATAAGTAATCCAAAGCCCAACGAGAACGACACCAACGAAAACTCTCCGATTTTTTGCATTTTTGTCCGAAGGTAGGGTTTGGTGCGCTGATTACGGAAATGTATAATTTTCATGGGCGGCAGATCCGGTTCGCCGGTTATTTAACCTGAAAGGCCAGATTTAAAAACCGGGTTAGACCCGGTTCTACTGAACCGATTACGGCAAAGTGGATGTCGTTTGAAAGCTTATGGAAATACCTAATACATGGTTTAGTTATTTTAACCGGTTCGCCTCATAATGTATTTACGCGGCTTATTCTTACTTTGCTATCGCTATAGCGATAGTTTTTGATATATATATATCAAAAACTATAAGTCCTTTTTAAAAATCGTAAAGGTCATTATTGTAGACAATTGGTAAATCTACGATTTTCGCTAAATCTTACCGTTTTCTTGAAAAATCAAAAAAACTGAAAAAGGCCTCCAAAAATGACCTTTGACCCCGAATATCTTTTTTTGCACACATGGGATTGATGAGGACTATTAGGACATTGATTCTAAAGTTAAACCCTAGCTCTCCACCAAAATTTAGCTTTGTGGGAATTTTTGCTATTTCCCCCTTATGATAACAACATACGGACGGACATGAGTAGATTGGCTCAGAATATTAGCCTGAAAGTCGCAAATGTTTATTTCAATGCGTTACAAACAGAAAAACAAGCTTAATATATATATATACAGTGGTGGCCAATACATTTGCAACAAAATTTCACGTTTTAGGAACTTTTATTTAAACTATTTTTATGAAAGTAAAATTAAGTATTTTTTGCAATTGTGTCAAATATAAGAATATACAACAAAAACCAGTACTAAAGTATCAGTCGGCTTTGCCGACAGAGATATACCCTCAGCCTGTATATATTGAAACAATTTTTGCCCAAAAAACGTATGTATTTAGGGGCTTTTAAAAAATTTTGGAATTTGAACCGACAAAAATGTTCATTAGGATTAGAGATCAAAAGTTTTGCGGGGGAGATACTAAAAGGAATGGATCTACATTGACCATTATGGAAGTGGATCTCCAGCCACTACATATGGTACCATAGGGGGTTTTTACACACTTCGGTATGTTTGCTCAAGAAGTATGGACTTGTCCCTGAAAAAACGTTTACCATCGTAATTGAGGCAGCGAATGCAAGTTGCTTCAACAAAAATCAAAGTGATTCGATAGCAGGTCTTAAAGTGAACTTATCCGAAATTTTGCGTGGGAGGTACCGGATAGAGTGGACAAATAAAGTTCATATTTGAACTTGATCTATATCTAGTAGATATATTAGGATGTGTAAAGTATGGACCAATTCGGCCACTCCCTTCAAGAGTTACCGAATGAACAAATTTTCCAAACATTTTCGAACTTTTGTGGAGGAGGTACCGGAAGGAGTGGACCAATATAACCCATCTTCGAACTTAAACTAACTTTGGACAAAATACTACGAAAGCCAAATTTGGGACCGAATCGGTTGATCCGTTCGAAAGTTATCGTGCGCTCCAGCCAGCCAGACAGACGGACATGGCTAAAACCAGAGTTTCGGAGTCGAGCCATTTTTAGTTCGACTCCGACTATAGAGTCGACTTTTTTCTCGACTCCAGACTCCGGAGTCGACACCGAGGTAATTTTCAATACCATTCAAAAAGATTAAATATATACAAGCTCAAATCAAATATCCTCTGCCTCATCCTGGAACTGAGTATAATATAGTTTTTGTCAACATGTTTACGTAGTTTTATTTTATTATAATATAAATAACCGAGTATGTAGGAAAAAATTTTCCACTGAGTCGGAGTCGAGTTATTTTTTTCGACTCAGATTCTGACTGCAACAAAATTGCTCGATTGCGACTCCGAATCCCTGACTAAAACAACTCCAAATTGTCTAAAATGGATTTCGTACAAACATACTTGGGATCTAAAACCATTATTTCGATGAGGCACATTTTGCCCGTATGAAAGTGTATATTCCCTCGTTAAATGCTGAGGGTATAAACATACATAAGTACTGGGCATTGCCATGTTAAAACCGGTCAGGACCATTCCTTGGTATCTTTCATCCCCTACGTCACCTCTATTATATATGTACATATTAATATTAACATACAAATAATTTATACATATTTAATTTATACGATTGACGAAAATAAAGCAACAAAATCGACATTTCTAATATGTATGTATATTCTATTTGGATTGCAGAATAATTACTGTTACCCACAAACTAATTTGTTGTCCTTCCTTGAAAAAAACCTCTCCACAACTTCAAAAAAAAAGAATCCATCACTTATTAAACTTACCTGAAAATTGATTGTTGCTGTAACGGCTCTCATGGACTCGGCATAATTTCTTAAAATAGTTTCGTTGTGTAAACTGGTTTGGCGCCAGTCATACAGGCTCTCAACTTTCTGGACACAAAGTTCGCAAATGTTTTTGGGTAAGAAATCTTCTTTGGCGATCTAAAAAATACGATATGGGATGGAATGTTGCATTGTACCACCATTGAGGTCAAAAGAAATAAACCAATGTATGTATGCAACTAAACGACGATACATTGGGTGCAGGGGAAAGAGGTGGTTGAATACTTACATTTACCGGCATTAGCAAACGTAATTTATAAATGAGATTTCCTTGTTCGGCTTCCTTTTCGAACAGGTGAATTTTGGAGGGTCCATTACGTAGCGAACATAGTCGGCATAATTCGCCAAAGGTAGCAAAGTTCAGATTAGCATCGTAATCGTGTGCGTTGATGTTGATAATTTGTTGTTGCTGTGTTTGTTGTGGGTGCTGTTGATGAACTGATTGCTGTTGTTGTTGATGATGCTGCTGCTGCTGTTGTTGCTGTGTCGTCTGATGCTGCTGATGTGTATGATGTTGCTGTTGTTGATGCTGCTGCTGTTGTTGTTGTGTTTGTTGTTGCTGTTGATTACCGTTATTCAACATAACTATTCGTTTTATTTTTGTCTACTAATGTCCATCATTGAGTATTTGTTTAGGCATATAAAACTTAATGAAAACAATAGTTTAACTATTTTAAATCACAGTTCCGTTCAATGGCTCTTTTTCTCTCTTCTTTTTTTTAGAAATACGAAGTCAACTGCATTTTAATTTATTGTGGGTGTTACACTTTTTACAGCCTAATTTAGCATAATGGCATAATGAAAGAATGATTAAAATAACTACATATGTATTTGTAGGTACCTAAGTAAAATTAATATAATAATATAATCATATAATTATCTCCCTAATCAATAAATTTAAATTAAAGAATAATGTAATAATTAATTTACCCCAATCTTAATGTTTGATTAAAAACCTATAATATCTTCATCTTTACTGTATATTGGTGCTCACTGTATCAAAAACCTACTCATTTTAAAAGTGAGCTGCATGCAACAACATCAAATTGTGTTATTGCTTGCAATCCACTATCTAGCAGTTCGTTAACATTGGAGTTCTTTTTTGCAATTAAGCAAAAGTAGTTCTCCCCACAACATATTGCCAGCACGTTTTCTCAAATAACACTGGGAGGGGTAGCCATTTCATTAGAGCGGGACAAAACATAAACATGCATTCAGTACTGTAGAGGAATGAGAGCGAAATTTTAGTTTACCTCATGCACAGAGAACATAATTCGTACAGTATGGAGTTACCAGATATTACCAAATTAGAAATATTTTAAACTGTGACATTGTAGTGGCAAATCGGTTTCATTTCCTAATGGGAAATGTCATGTTGCCTTCTGAAATGTCATGGTACCTTCTAAACTTTATTTGTAAGGACGTTAAAAGTACTGAGTTTATTCTTTGGTTAGTAACCCGCAAAAACCCACTACCATGAAAAATAAAAGACGGATTATTAACCCCGCAAAAATTTAAAGCAGAGACGGCCTGCTTTGCAAAGACAGTATAGTCTCCTCAAGCTTACACCATCACCTTAAAATTATTGTAGGCGAATTTAATGATAGGATTGCACAGTCGAAGATCCAGATCAAACCCCAGGAGATGGTATTGTGTGTATTTCGTCGGCCAAGAAGAGGTAAAGACAGCAGTAAACGGACTGAAGAAGAAGATAGAATAATCACAATCCAGCCTCGGTGACGACATTAGGAATGAAAACCTGGACACGATTTGGAACATGCCTGAACCCTCACAACTTGCCCAGAGAGAGTTATAGTTATGCAAATACAAACTAACCCTCATTGGTTTCTGGCCAGCCAAGATCTAGTGGAGTTGGGATTCTCCTGGCCAAAAATGCTATGGAAGCCCTTGTTGATTGGAAACCCCATACGGATCGCATAATATCAGCAAGATTCCGTACACGTGTTAGATACCTTGCCGTTGTACAATGTTATGCCCCAACTGAGAACACTGAAGATTCCAACAAGAGTGCTTTTTATAGCCAGCTCATAAATGTTTTAGATTCGGCTCACAGAGTAGATGTAAAAATCATAATGAGCGATTCCAACGCTCAGGTAGGATCGAACCTTGAATGTGTAATGGGCAACTATGGCTTAGGAACAGTGAACGATAATGGCACACTTTTAACAGAAACCTGTGCCACCACACTCCTGTGATAGGTGCAGAAAGAGGAGTAGATGTAGGTAGGTACCATCATCTTCTGATAGGAACACTGAGGTTTAAGACAATAAAATCAGAAATGGCAAAAAAACGCAGATCATGGTATGAAGTTGCCAAACTACAGGAGGAAACCGTGTGCAACAGATAGTTGAGGGACTTCGCAAAGTATGCCGAATCACAAACCATTCATGTTCTAACATAGGTGATTACTGGGAAAAGGCTAAGACCACAATTTTAGAATCAGCCGCTGCATCAATATCCAACAAAACTAAAGAAATGTACCAAACGATAAAGAAGGTACGAGAAAAAAGACAACATTAAACAGTAAATTTCAACTCTACACTCTAAACGTTTCCTGTTGAATTTCACAATGATAATGAAAGGCAACAAGATGCGACACAAAAAAATTACGCAAAATGTGCTTGAAATTTACACATTTTGAGTTGCGATTTAGACACAATTTATTGTAATTTGACGCACTTTTCTTTGTAAATGTATCCAAAGGTACCCAAATAATTTCTGAATGTGTTTGGTCCATATTTACAGTTGTCAGTTTGATGGAAAGAAGGGGTAGGAATATGGCAACCCTTTGCCTTTCAACACCCTCTCTCACCGACAATCTGACAATTGCCGCAAGGAAAATTGCCTAATGTAAATATGGACTTTATACTTACTTACTTTACTTAGGCCGTCATCAGACCATCTGCTTTTTCACATGTATGACATCAGCTGTTCTGTATATTAGTATACCCAAAGTGACAACGTACATGTGAAAAAAAACAGATGTTCTGATGGCCGTCTTACTTAGCTGGCCCATTACAGAACATTTGTTCCATATACCGAACTAAGAAAAGAAGTCCAATTCTCTCTGTTTCGTGCTTCGCTTTTTGGAATACCGCGCCTTGTGAACTCTTCATCCACTTATTTGCGCCATCATTCTTTGGCCTGCCAATTCGATGCTCGAATTTATACGCCTTTTTAGCGGGTTCACCATCGCTCATTCTTATTATATGGCCTAGTCAACGCAATCGCTGCATCTCGATACGTTTAACTATATTCATGTCGTTGTATAGCAGATACAGCTCGTGGTTCATACGACGTCGATATTCACCGTCAACGCAGATCGGTCCGTAGATCTTTCGAAGAATTTTTCTCTCTGCTTGCGCAAGCACCCAGGCTTCAGAACCATACATCAGCACGGGTAGTATCAGTGTTTTGTTAAGAGTTATTTTTGTTTGACGAGTTGTGGCTTTGTTTTTAAAGTGCTTACTTAAGCCAAAGTAGCATCTGTTGGCCAATACAATTCTTCTTTTTATTTCACAACTGATGTCGTTTGTTGTGTTTACGGCGGTGCCGAGGTATACGAAGTCTTTTACTACCTCAAAATTATGGGAACCAACTTCAACAGTTGGTCCGATTTCAATGGACGCATTGCGCGTCGACACAATCAGCTTGGTCTTCTCACTGTTTACCGCCAGACCCACTTTAGCAGATTCTCATTCGACCTTCATAAATGTATCGGTTACTTCTTTTACTGATCGTCCCATGATGTCTATATCATCAGCATAAGCAAGTAACATGTGGCTATCTTGTAGCGATAGGGAGAAGACTTATGCCCCTATAGTTGGAGCATAAAGTCTTATCTCCTTTCTTATGGACGGGGCACAGGATGCTCAGGTTCCAATCGTCGGGTACGCGTTCTTCCTGCCAGATGGAGCTAACTAGCTGATGCATACACCTTATCAGCGTGTCGCCTCCGGTTTTAAACAGCTCGGCTGGTAGGCCATCAGCTGCTACTGCCGGTTTATAGCTGTCATTACCTCATCTTGGCCGGGTGGTATACATTCAATACCATCTTCTGGGATTAGATCTGTGGCAGCTATAATAAAGTGCGTCACCTTTAGGTGTTGTTGTGACGCCTTTCCCGTTCCATCGTATTTCCTGTATGGCAGTAATGTCGGCCAAGTACATCCGCCAATGCGTAAACTGCACCTTCTCTATAGAGAGTGCGAACATTCCAGGTGCAGATTCGCAGATCATGGTCCTTAAATCGTTTGCGGGGGTCGTCAACTTGTGAGGGATTTGTTTTTTTTTTTTTCTTTCGTTTTTTCATAGTAGGCTGTTTTTTCTAGAGGAGGGTTACTAACTCGACGCCCAAACCCAAGTTTTATTACCTCCACTAAAAATATTTTACAACTTTTTGCACTTTTAAGCAGAAAAGAATATCTTCACAATCTTTCGTTAGCTTCGAACAAAGAACCACGACCAACTAACCCGTGTTTTTTGAGTTTTGTTGTTCTTCTGCTTGTATAATACACATTTTTTGTTGTGCGAAAATGAATTTGCTACTGTTTGTGTTTCTTTCTATTGCAATTACAGCCTTTGCAAAACTTTATGTTTGAAATTAACCAGTTTGTGTTTAATTTAAAACATATTCTGTAGAAACTACTGTTTTGGCAATAATTTGTGTTTGAAATCACGCATTTCCATAAATTGCACTATAATTTGTTAATAATTACGCACCTCCTAAAAAATCGATAAAAACACAGTGATTTTCATTGCACTTTTCAACAAATAATTTAGAGTGTATGTATGGCAACCTCACTACACCAACATACCCTCCGTAAGCCGTCAGTCCGGAATGCAAATAGTATATGCATCTGCTAAAAGGACATAAGTCTGCTCCCTATTGCGGCTTTGGGTCTGCCAAACATGCATGTCACATAGTGGTGGGTGTGTGGGTTCGAATCGTCGGCTTTTCTTTTTCACTTGCATTACAGATCATAAAGCTCGATTAAAAAATTAAAAAATTAACTATCGATATTGTTTAAATTTTTTTGTTTTTATAACAACAATAAAACAAACAAATGAAATTGTTGTAAAATAAACAATGAGTAAAGTTGTTAAAACTTTTTAACAATCTGACGATCGACAACGTTGTCGACAATAAGAATTGTTTGTAGTAACGATTGTGCTATTGTATAAAAATGTAGACAAATTGTCTATAAAATTTCAAAAGCTTTCAATAAACAAGCATAGTCCCAATTTACATTAGGCGAGTTTACTTGCGGCAATTGTCAGTTTGTAGGTGAGAGAGGGTGCTGAGAGGCAATGGGTTACCATATGCCTCACCTCTCTCTCCTACAAAATGACAATTGCCGCAAGTAAACTCGCCTAATGTAAATCGGGACATACACACAACAAAAGGCAAAGGCAAATTTTTTAACGACTACTATTTTTGTGTTGTTTTCATAACGACATTTTTAACAAAAGTTGTTAAAATTTGTTTACAGAATACAAAGGTTGTTAATTATGTTGTCTAAATGAGTTTCTCGAAACAAATAACAATATCGACTGTTGTTAACAAGTTACAGAATAGGCCCACTGAATAATTTTCTATATATGTATGTAGATATACATATATACCTGAACCGATCAGAACCAAATTTTCCGGACGTGATTCTAAATTGAACAGGATTTACCATATCAAATTTTAAAGCGATCGGATGCAAATTGTGACCTTAGTGCGGCTTAAATATAAAATCGGTTGAAACATATACACTCCACGTCAGTAGAATAGAACACCTAAATTTCTGTTAATGTTGGCTTATTTATCCCGAAGCGAATGAATCTACGTTTTTAATTTTGTAGGGATTTAAAGTCGATAATGTTCTATATCAAACACAAAAAAAATTATGTTTCTAGTTCTTCGCATAATGATTTTCTGATCATTTTTCCGATAGTACTATGAAAAATAGGCATTTATTTTTGGTCATCAGGATAGAACAGTTACTTTATTTTCGCGAATTTTTGAGATATTAACGCCGAATTTTCTTTCAGTCGATAAAGCAAGGCTTTCTAATCATTTTTCACCAAAGAAAACCTATAAATTATTCCGCGGACACCGAAATAACAGCGTTAAAGGGTTTAAATTGACAGATATTGGAAACATCTCGGAATCTCAATGGGAGTCGCGCAATTATGTCATATTTCTTCACAATAATATAAAATATGACACAGATAACCTCGATGGATACAATCGAGTGCGTCGGATGCTGATAACATGGAATATTTTCAAAATATTTATGAAAAACGTCAAAATTTCTTAAAAACCCATGATGATTTGTTCAATAAAATCGTTTTTCCACGAACATGTCTGCCATTTAATGGTTTGAAAATATGCTCCAGATTTAGAGGAAAATAATCTGATATGAAAATAACCGCTATTTTAATACACTGAGGGAAATTTTAGCACATTTTTCAAATTGAACACACCGTTTGGACTTTGAATTTTATATGTGTTCTTATTTCGGTGTCCGCGACTGTTCACAACAGTGTTATGCTCCAATATAATTGGACAAGGTTACGCTCTCCATACCGGATTTTACGAATTAGTAGTTTTTTTTAACCGAAATTGCAAATGTAAAAGCCCCGTTTTCGCGGGAAAACACAGTCATGGAAATTGAGGTTTTAGGTTTCGTATGTTGTTTTAAAAAGTACTAAAATTGCCCTCAGTGTATTAAAATAACTCTTGTTTTCATATCAGATTATCTTCCTCCAAATCTGGAGCATATTTCTAAACCTTTGAACGGCAGACTTGTTCGCGGAAAACCCATTTTTGAACAAAACATCAAGGTTTTTATAAGAAATTTTGACGTTTTTCATAATTATTTTGAAAATTCTCCATCTTAACAGCATCCGAAGTACTCGATTGTATCCGTCGATGTTGTCTGTGTCATATTCTATCTTATTGTGAAGAAATATGACATAACTGCGCGACTCCTATTGATATTCCGAGATGTTTCCAATATCTGTCAATTTAAACCCTTTAACGCTGTTATTTCGGTTTCCGCGGAATTATTTATAGGTTTTCTTTGGTGAAAAAATGATGAAAAAGCCTTGCTTTATAGACTGAAAGAAAATTCGGCGTTAATATCTCAAAAATTCGCGAAAATAAAGTGACTGTTCTATCCTGATGACCAAAAATAAATGCCTATTTTTCATAGTACTATCGGAAAATAGATCAGAAAATCATTTCGCGAAGAGCTAAAAACATATTTTTTTATGTGGTTGATACGGAACATCATAGACTTTACATCCCCACAACATTGAAAACGAAGATTCATTCGTTTTGGGATAAATTTTTTTTTTTCCTTTATTTATTTATTCCACTTGGGAACATAGTGCTTCTACAAGATTATTCCAACCTATCCTATCATTACATATCATTTTTATATCATCATAAGATTTATTTATGGTTTTTAGTTCATTCAAAATAGTTCTTCGCCACGTCATTTTCGGTCGACCTGGCCTCCTGCTTCCTTGGGGATTCCATTCAAGAGCCATTCTTGGGATACTCTCCTCGTTCTTTCTGAGGGTGTGGCCAATCCAATTCCATTTTAGTCTGCATATTTGTCGCGCCATCGGTTCTTGTCTAGTTATCCTGAGCAGGTCCTCGTTTGATATGGTCTTTGGCCAAAATATTCTGCATATTATTCGTAGACATTTGTTCACAAATACTTGTATCCGCTGGTTTATGTTGTTGTTCATAAGCCACGTTTCGCTTCCATACAAGAGGGTAGATTTCACAGGAGTTGAAAATTCGAAGTTTCGTGTTTTTTGAGATTTGCGTTGAGCGCCAGGTTTTGCTCAGGCGTCCGAATGCAGATCTTGCCTTGTTTAGTCTGTTGCAGACATCGTCTTCTACTCCATTTGTTACTGACATTATACAGCCCAAATAGCAGAATCTTTCTACGTATCTTACATTTTTATTACAAATTTTGAACGGTGCATCTGTGCTGTAGTTAATTCTCATCGCAAGAGTCTTTTCTATGTTGATTCCAAGACCTGCTTTCGCTGCCAGTGCAACTAATTCGTCCAGTTTTCCTTGCATATCATGGAAATTATGCGAAAGTAGGCATATGTCGTCCGCAAAATCCAAATCTTCCAGTCTTTTTTTGAAACTCCAGACGATACCGCGTTTTTTCTTTTCTAACTTTAGCATAATTTCGTCCAATACCACCGCGAATAACAATGGAGATAGTGGGCATCCTTGTTTTACGCCAGCTGACATTAATAACATCGGGACGAAATTTGAAACGTCCAGCAGCTTCCAGTGACTTGTTGCCTCAAAAACCTTTCATTGGGTCCATAGTGCACTGTGGGATGGATAGAATTTTTTAAGCCAATGTCAAGTACCGCTGCTTTTATTGAACATGTTTATTTCTGGGCTAAATTGGTTAAAACCAAGTGCTTCGGAATATAAATTTATTGATAAGCATTGGTAGAACACATTTTAATTTGAAAAACAAAACCAAAAATTTTTGAACAAAATCTCTGAAACCATTTAGAGTATTGTTTTAACCTCTGAAGCAAACTTGTATATAAAAAGAAAATATTTTGGGGATATTGATAGACCCGCTCTAACTACGCGAAACCCAACTATGTTTTTTGTGGTCTCAAAATGTAATTTTTTATTAGAAGTTGTTTGCATTTTCCGTATCGTACAGTGTCGTCGTATTGATACTTCAGGTAGTTTTGTCCATATGAGGGTTTAAATCCGATGATTGTTCGCAAACTGTATTTTTCTCCTTTTTTCCTATATTTAATAACTTTTGTTATGCTCACTAATTTCAAAATTTCGTCGTATGCGGGATAAATCAACACGTGAACCTATATCCAAAATTGTCTGTAGGAATATTTTATACATCTATTGAAGACTAAACACCAAATTTAAGTCATTTCAGTCACCAAATTCAAGTCACTGTTGCTCAAACTTTCAAAATATTGAAAATCGGACGGTACGGTTCTATGGGGACAACGTCAAAACGTGGTCCTATACCAACAATTCCCTGTACGAATATTTTGCACCTCTGGCAAAGACTAAAATATAATATATTTCGGATGGCTAATGCAGTTAGAACCCAAGAAATACCGAAAATCGGGCGGTACAGTTCTATGGGGCTATATCAAAACGCGGCCGACCTTTACACTTTTTTCCTCGAGGCTGTTAGCTGACAACCTTTTAATTAATTTCTCGTTAATGTCGAGCTTAATGAGCAATGATTTTTGCAAGTGAAAAAGGAAAGCCGAAAATTCTGTAGAGCGATTTCTTTAAAATTTGTATGGGGCCATAGGCGAATTTTCTCAAAATCACTCTACAGACCGCGTTTATTGTCTAATCGATGACAATAGTTTACCAGTTCTTTGCAGCTAAACAAGTAATCCTACAAAAAATTTTGAAAATTGGGTCAGATTTTAATATTAGCTATACAAAGGGGCCATGGAAACTTTGAGGCCCGTGTTAACATATTCCGATTGAGCTCAAACTTGGGCAATCTTAATTTTTAACAAAACTAAACATTTTAGGAGCGTGCCGCATAAAAAAATCCGACATCGATTTTTTTCCCTTTGAGTTAAAACCAGTCTAATGTGACATGTTTCGCCTTTATTAGAGGCTCATCAGACATATCGGCTGTGGAACAGCTCCGCTGTCATCTAACTTTTCCTCTTTCAAATGCAATTTGTTTTTTACAACGCTTAATATTTGTTCATTTATTGTATGGATTTCATGACAAACGCTTAGCGTAGTCTTTGAAAGTTATGAGTTTGGCTCGGAACGCTAACACGCTGTGACAACACTTTTTTCATGTGTTTTTCAAGGACGTGGGTTCAAATACTTGTACCAAATCGCCTTCAATTTTTTACCATCCTCAAAATGAACCGTCGACATAGTGTGGGACGTGGTTTAAAGAGAAATATTTCCCGGTTGTACAAACTGTTTAGTAACATTTCGCCCAAAATATCATATTATTTCACAACAATCTGGTAACACGTGCACCAACTTAATAAAGAGGTGAATGAGTGTAGTGGATGGAGCGTGTTTTGGTGCAAGCGAAAATGACGTTTTGCTTTCCGGAAAAGAAACGAAAAACAAAATTTCGCGGAAAATGCGCTAACTAACGAAACATGAGTAATGAAATGCATTGTTCTCCTTTAATTTTTGGATAAACTGACCACCACCTCCAACACCAACTAACCTTGGGAAAAATCGATAATGCAGCCAATACAAACTATCCGGAACTAACTAAAAATTATAATGAGTTAATAAAAACTAACATTTAAACCGACCAAATTTCCACTAAAATTCTTTCAGCACTTTAAAACTTTTCAAGCTTTTTTTTTTACATTTTTTGTTTACTCTGACATATTTCCGCACTCTCTACATTTGAGATCATATTTTTTTTGATTTTGTATCAATTTTCTTTTTTTCTTGACTTTGTGTTGGTATTTGTAGGATTAAACTTGTTTTTTAACCACAATTCAGCAGATTCTTTTTCTTTTTGGGTACTTCAATTAATTACATTTCATGCCATTTGCCTGCCATGTGTATCTAATTGGAGCGAGTGGCACACATATTTTTTATGGATGGTTATTTGAATGGGAGGAATCAAATTGGATTTTCACTGAACTTCACATCACTTCGCCGACGGGAGCAATCGGAACGCAAACAAGAGAATTCACAAATTACCGCTGTGACCCATGCAATGGGCAATGGGAAAATTACTACTGAAGTGAGTTTGTCGTCATAGTCGTTGTTGGCAATGCACTTTTTTTTCCAACGACGACTGACTACTCGTCTGCAGAACAACTAACAAACCGTGTCAACAACACTTGAAATGCAACTTTTGTGTGGATGTTGTTGGCTCGGAAAGGCAATGTTGCACCAGTCCTCTCATACTCTTGTTCTCTTTTTCGGAGGCAAACAGCAAATCTGCGAGGCTCTCTACAAAAAAACAAAAAAACCCGGAAAGTAATTGTTGCCGAGATATGGAAGTGTGTGTTAGGGTACCAGGGGAAAGTTATGGAGCACATTTTGGAGGAAAGCATTGGAATGGGGACATGGGTTGGCTGTTAGTAGATGTGGTGTTTAAAAGTTTTTATATCCTTTTTATATGAAAAGAGGATGCCAAGTCCTTTAAACTACATTCTCAAATTATCCTCAAGTATTTGTGTCAATAAACAAATGGCAACAGGTTGGTGTTTACTCTTTATAAGAGTGTAACGATTAAAATGTTTCAACAAAACTTATTTTTATCAAGATTTGCTATAGAAATCCATATTCAGCCATGCTGAATAAAAGATTTACTATAGAAATCCATATTCAGCCATGCTGAATAAAAGATTTCCTATAGAAATCTATATTCAGCCAGGCTGAATAAAAGATTTCCTATAGAAATCCATATTCAGCCAGGCTGAATAAAAGATGAATGAAATATTTCCTATAGAAATCCATATTCAGCCAGGCTGAATAAAAGGTTTCCTATAGAAATCCATATTCAGCCAGGCTGAATAAAAGGTTTCCTATAGAAATCCATATTCAGCCAGGCTGAATAAAAGATTTCCTATAGAAATCCATATTCAGCCAGGCTGAATAAAAGATTTCCTATAGAAATCCATATTCAGCCAGGCTGAATAAAAGATTTCCTATAGAAATCCATATTCAGCCAGGCTGAATAAAAGATTTCCTATAGAAATCCATATTCAGCCAGGCTGAATACAAAGATTTCCTATAGGAATCCATATTCAGCCAGGCTGAATACAAAGATTTCCTATAGAAATCCATATTCAGCCAGGCTGAATACAAAGATTTCCTATAGAAATCCATATTCAGCCAGGCTAAATAAAAGACTTCCTTTATGCCGGGCATACACTATGGGCATGCAGAACAGCATTTGTAATAGTATTAGTAAATTTTGAAGTTTTTGTCAATGTATTTGGGAGTAGTTTTGGCAGGATTGAAATCAAAATAGTTTTGATTTTGTAAATGAACCCCTTTCAATCCGATGAATTTAGTTTATTTTCCAAGTAACCAACAAATAATTTTTGAAAACAACAAATATTATTTGTGAGGAAATTAAAAAAATTGGAAAACTTCAACCCAAAATCGAGTTTTGGAGGAAAATTCATCATTTTTGGAATATGGATTGAAGGAATGCCACACAATATTCAATCACACACGTACACAAGGGTTCATTTGGCAGTGCAGTTTGGCAGTATAGTGTATGCCCCGCATTAGAAATCCATATGCAGCCAGGCTGAATTAAAGATTTCCTATAGAAATCCATATTCAGCCAGGCTGAATAAAAGATTTCCTATAGAAATCCATATTCATCCAGGCTGAATAAAAGATTTCCTATAGAAATCCATATTCAGCCAGGCTGAATAAAAGACTTCCTATAGAAATCCATATTCATCCAGGTTGAATAAAAGATTTCCTATAGAATTCCATATTCAGCCAGGCTGAATAAAAGATTTCCTATAGAAATCCATATGCAGCCAGGCTGAATAAAAGATTTCCTATAGAAACCCATATGCAGCCAGGCTGAATAAAAGATTTCCTATAGAAATTCTTTTTCAGCCAGACTGAATGCAAAGATTTCCTACAGACATCCATATTCAGCCAGGCTGAATAAAATATTTCCTATAGAAATCCATATTCAGCCAGGCGGAATAAAAGATTCCCTATAGAAATCCATATTCATCCAGGTTGAATAAAAGATTTCCTATAGAAATCCATATTCAGCCAGGCTGAATAAAAGATTTCCTACATAAATCTCTATTCAACCAGGCTGAATACAAAGACATCCTATAGAAATCCATATTCATCCAGGCCGAATAAAAGATTTCCTATAGAAATCCATATTCAGCCAGGCTGAATAAAAGATTTCCTATAGAAATCGATATTCAGCCAGGCTGAATAAAAGATTTCCTATAGAAATCGATATTCAGCCAGGCTGAATAAAAGATTTCCTATAGAAATCGATATTCAGCCAGGCTGAATAAAAGATTTCCTATAGAAATCGATATTCAGCCAGGCTGAACAAAAGATTTCCTATAGAAATTCTTTTTCAGCCAGACTTAATAAAAGATTTCCTATAGAAAGATTTTCTATAGAAATCTCTATTCAGCCAGGCTGAATACAAAGATTTTCTATAGAAATCCATATTCAGACAGGCTGAATAAAAGATTTCGTAGAGAAATCCATATTCAGCCAATCTGAATAAAAGATTTCCTATAGAAATCTCTATTCAGCCATGCTGAATAAAAGTTTTCCTATAGAAATCTCTATGCAGCCAGGCTGAATAAAAGATTTCCTATAGAAATCTCTATTCAGCCAGGCTGAATAAAATACTCCTATAGAAATCTCTATTCAGCCAGGCTGAATAAAAGATTTCATATAGAAATCTCTATTCAGCCAGGCTGAATAAAAGATTTCCTACAGAAATTCATATTCAGCCAGGCTGAATAAAAGATTTCCTTTAGAAATCGATAATCAGCCGGGCTGAATAAAAGATTTCCTATAGAAATCCATATTCAGCCAGGCTGAATAAAAGATTTCCTATAGAAATCCATATTAAGCCAGGCTGAATAAAAGATTTCCTATAGAAATCCATATTCAGCCAGGCTGAATAAAAGATTTTCTATAGAAACCCATATTCAGCCAGGCTGAATAAAAGATTTCCTAGAGAAATCGATATTCAGCCAGGCTGAATAAAAGATTTCCTTTAGAAATCGATAATCAGCCGGGCTGAATAAAAGATTTCCTTTAGAAATCGATAATCAGCCGGGCTGAATAAAAGATTTCCTATAGAAATCCATATTCAGCCAGGCTGAATAAAAGATTTCCTATAGAAATCCATATTCAGCCAGGCTGAATAAAAGATTTCCTATAGAAATCCATATTCAGCCAGGCTGAATAAAAGATTTCCTATAGAAATCCATATTCAGCCAGGCTGAATAAAAGATTTCCTATAGAAATCCATATTTAGCCAGGCTGAATAAAAGATTTCCTATAGAAATCCATATTCAGCCAGGCTGAATAAAAGATTTCCTATAGAAATCCATATTCAGCCAGGCTGAATAAAAGATTTCCTATAGAAATCCATATTCAGCCAGGCTGAATAAAAGATTTCCTATAGAAATCCATATTCAGCCAGGCTGAATAAAAGATTTCCTATAGAAATCCATATTCAGCCAGGCTGAATAAAAGATTTCCTATAGAAATCCATATTCAGCCAGGCTGAATAAAAGATTTCCTATAGAAATCCATATTCAGCCAGGCTGAATAAAAGATTTCCTACAGAAATCCATATTCAGCCAGGCTGAATAAAAGATTTCCTATAGAAATCTATATTCAGCCAGGCTGAATAAAAGATTTCCTATAGAAATCTATATTCAGCCAGGCTGAATAAAAGATTTCCTATAGAAATCTATATTCAGCCAGGCTGAATAAAAGATTTCCTATAGAAATCTATATTCAGCCAGGCTGAATAAAAGATTTCCTATAGAAATCTATATTCAGCCAGGCTGAATAAAAGATTTCCTATAGAAATCCATATTCAGCCAGGCTGAATAAAAGATTTCCTATAGAAATCCATATTCAGCCAGGCTGAATAAAAGATTTCCTATAGAAATCCATATTCAGCCAGGCTGAATAAAAGATTTCCTATAGAAATCCATATTCAGCCAGGCTGAATAAAAGATTTCCTATAGAAATCCATATTCAGCCAGGCTGAATAAAAGATTTCCTATAGAAATCTCTATTCGGCCAGGCTGAATAAAAGAGTTCATATAAAAATTCATATTCAGCCTGGCTGAATAAAAGATTTCATATAGAAATTCATATTCAGCCTGGCTGAATAAAAGATTTCCTATAGAAATCCTTATTCAGCCAGGCTGGGCAAGGCTGAATGAGAGATTTCCTATAGAAATCCTTATTCATCCAGGCTGACTTCATGTCAAAGTCTTTTTAGCTTTGTTTTGTGCCTCATTTTGACATGTTTACTTAGCTGTTTTCATTTTCAAAAAAATATTTTTTATTTAAAATGTTCCAAGATTCTTTGCTGATTATAAAATCCGATTATATGGCAAAGCGTAAGTCTTTGCTCATTCATTTGCTACAGAAAGGATTTCAAATTCAAGGTCAACGAAAGATAAAATTTACTCCCGAATTGGCGGCAGAGTTCTATCAGGATATTTGTGAGGACCCGTCATTTATGTTTCAAGTTATATTGCTATCAAAAGGACCATCTGAGGCCGTCATATTAGCCAAAGAAAATGCGGTAGAAGATTTGCTGAATTCAATGGTGTGTTATTTGTGAGTAGTATCCCTTAGCGAAAACTCAATAGGTATTGATTTTTCTCATATTTTCTATAGTGGCAATTCAGTGGAAATGGAGAAAAATGTCCATGTGACAAAATGTCTGGGAAAAGTTCGCAAGGATATTAGTTTCATTTTTCCCAATTGTAAGTTCTTTGTGAGATATAAACATGTTCTTATGATTTGTATATGACTTTCAATTCAGATATCTTCGAACCCATTGCTTATCCCGATCAAATGGAATTTTCAAAAGATAAACCTTTTGTCGCTTCCCTCATAAGTGGAGTCTATGATATTGTAACTCAAACGAGTGTAGATCCCCACAAAAGTTGGAAAGAAAAATTAGCCAATTTTCTGTTACTTTCGAACAAAGATTTACCCCAGGTGTCCAATCAATGTTCTTGGAATTCCTCCCTAAATATGCGAGAAATTGGACAACAAACTAAAGTCACTGCTTTTAAACACGACCATAATTTGGCATTTAAACATTCCAAATCATCAACCATGGATTTGGATACAGATGGAACTTCCCTCAATCTAACAACATCTTCATGCGTCTCTTGTTCAGATTTTAATAGTAATGATGATTGTCTACAGCAAGGAATATCATTGATGAATATGATTAAAATGAAAACAGCTCCATTGGCTATTAGTGAATCTTCTTCAGAAGTGAATGAAATAATTCCCACAGAAAAACAGCAGCATGTTGAGGAAGAATCAGAAGTTATACTTGAAGAGGAATATTCACATGAAGATCACATTGATGTTGGCTCAGTAGGTGTTATAGAAGAGAAACAAATATCGAAATCTCAATTGTCAAATATCTATTCTAAGGAAGAGGTTTTAAGCGTAACAGCAGTTTCAAATGAGAAAGGTGCTGGTGATGCCAATTCATTGATTGACGACAAATCTTTGTCGAAGCATGAAAGTGTTCTGGATACACGAACAAAGGATGATACTGAAAAGCCTGACAACCTTGAGGATATGTCTCCAGGGAGGGAATCCGTTGAGGATGTACCAAGACCAGAGGTAAATGTCACAACGGGAGAAGAACTTGACGTAAATGAGATTGAAAATACGAATGAAGTACAAATACCTCAAGAAGAGATTGTTGAAGGTGAACCAGAAAATGTTGATTAAGAAGTAAACAATTCATGGAAGTACTTGTATGAATTTCCTCAGGACTTGACTCGATTAATATTAAACTACCTTAATAAAGAAACAGTAGTGCAACTCTGTAACTTTTTTAGAGTTTCCGACAAAAATCTTTCCTATACTTAGGTTTGGAGATGTGCAGCCACTAATTTGTGACTGCGTCACTCGGAGACCTTCCGGTCCATTGTGACCATCCGGGGGAAAAATGAGGGATGTGCTCTAAAGAACAGAAAAGATAGAGAAAAGAAGAAATAGCCAAAAATAAAAAGGAAGCTATGAAAGTATAAAAGAAGTAATTAAGTAGAAATTTTTAGAAGGGGAAAATAGTTTTATGGAAGGTAAAGTTTGGGTGGTGATGGTTGGTAGAATATTTGAAATACGATTCACGTGTTCAGGTTGCGCTGTCCCAGCCACTTCAGATTTCTGATGATGTTGTAGATTACAGCAGGTTCCAAAGTTGAATAGAAGGTTAGACACGGTGGAAAGTGAACATCCACTAATATATGCCGCCTACGAGACGGGGCTTTACATCGACAAAGGAGGTGCTCGATCGTCTCCATCTCCTCTGCATCCTCACAGAGTCTGCAATAGTCAGTAACATCCTCATCCCATTTGATGGTAAAGGCCCTGATATAGCAGTGTCCAGTGATGACTCCCGTCATTACTCATTACTCGTCCTTTGACTGACAGAGACGGCCAAATTAATCTAGCCACAATGCACCTAGGTTAATTATGCCATAATTCACTGGCTCTTTCGTCAGATAACGTTTCAATTCCTTGGAAAAAGTGACAAATGGGTGGTTTGGTTTGCTAGATCTGTAGACTGCGATCCTCGTCTAGCTAATTCATTTGCTCTTTCATTACCCATATAGCCGAAAGCCGTTAGTTAGCGTTCCCAAGGCCGACATCGGACTTGATGTTGCAGAATTTGATGGCTTGATGTTGCAGAATTTGATGGCTTTAAGAGCCGCTTGACTATCCACAAAGATAAGTCAACGGTTCAATAATTTCTGCATCCAAACTTTTTATCAATTCCGCTGCCTACCAAAACGCAAACATTTCAGCCTGTAAAACACTACAGTTGCTAACTAGCCTGTAAGCGTACTCAAGAGATAGCCTTTCACAGTAGACGCCAGCCCCCGTACCTTCCTCCATCTTCGAACCGTCTGTATAACAAGCCAGACCGTCCAGAGGGGGGTTACTGCGGTTCCAATAGTCTCTACTATGTATAACGACATCTATATCGTCAAATCTCAAGACTGGTGAGATTTAGTCGCTCAGTTTTCCACGTTGGTTCACATTGATACCTGATTCATTCAGGATACATCCATGCCCATAGGCTCAACCGCGCCAGAGATTCTGTTCATGCAGCCTTAGGGCACTACGAGTTGCCTGACACTTAATGCTGAGGCTCAGAGGTCTTAGGTTCAGCATTGCGTTCGGAGCAGCTTGGGGTGTGCTCCTGGTGGCTCCAGTTATGAGAATAGCTGAATGTCGATTTTTGGCGCAGTGAGTGCCACCAAACAAGAGAACCATAGGATAAGAGGGGCCTAACCACGGTGTTATACAACCAGTGTATAATCGATAGGTTTAGACCCCAATTTTTCCCAATAGAATTCTTGCATGAATAAAGTGCAATCAGTCCTCTTTTCGCCCGCTCCTCAGCATTCCTGTTCCTTCGCAATTGACAGTCCAGGATTGTACCAAGGTACTTTGCATGAGGGCGAGAGCTGAAGCTGCGCTCCATCCAGTGTTGGTGGAATAAATCCGCCGAGCTTATGCTTTCTCGTGAACATTACCAGTTCTTTCTTAGTTAGGTTTACTTCAAGGCCGTTAGTCTTAGCCAAGCGCAACAGCGTCGATAAGGCTCCTTGCATAAGCTCCGAAATGGTTGACGAAAACTTACCGGAAATCAGTAGTACTACGTCGTCCGCATAAGCAACAACTCTGATACCTTGATTATCCAGCTCCGTCAGAATATTGTTTATAACAAGTTGCCACAGTAACGGTAAGAGCATTCCACCCTGGGGGGTGTCTCTAGTTACTGTTTTCCTAATTTTTGTCTCCCCAATATTGCAGTTTATAATTCTGCTTTCTAGCATATTATTTATCCAGCAAGTTAGAGGTTCAGGTGTGTTAACTTTCTTAAGTGAGAGTTTTATAGACTCAAGTTCTACGTTGTTGAAAGCTCCTTTTATGTCTAGAAAGGCAGCCAAGGTACAAATTTGAATTTTCCATGTTCTTCTCAATGAAACCTACCACCTCATGCAAAGCAGACGCCACAGATTTGCCTTTGATATATGCGTGCTGCGAGTTGCTTATAGAGGCGGTGTCTACATGACTCCTTATCTCCCGATCGATCAGTCGTTCGAGAGTCTTAGGGAGAAAGGGATGATAAGCTGATGGGTCTGTAGTCCTTTGGTGCAGAGTGACTAGATTTCCCGCTTTGGGAATGTAAGTAACTTTTACCTCTTTCCACAGACCCGGTACATACGAGAGAGTCAAACACGTCCTATAGATCTCCTCCAGGATTTGATATAAACATGGCGATGCAAAATGAAGCATCGCCGGCGTTATACCATCCGGTCCAGGTGACTTATATGGCTTGAAAGTGTTGACAGCCCATTTAATCTTATTTCTGCTAACCACCTTGCCAATGAGATCCAAATCCATAGCCTCTTGAATTTGGAAGTCGTCACACTCACTGTCGACGGTGTCCGCATCCTTACAGCCTGGGAAGTGGTTCCCTGCCAAGAGGTTAAGAGTCTCTGTAGCAGAGTCTGTCCACGCACCATCTTGTTTCTTGATACTTCCGATGGATTTAGGGTCCTTGGAGAGTAATCTTCGAAACCTAGCTGCGTCGTTGACTCCTTCTATTGACTCACAGAAATTAGCCCAAGACTTTTTCTTTGCTCGCTTGATTTCACTCTTGTATTTATTGAAACTCACCCTGTAGGAGTCCCAATCAATGTCGAGTTTAGTCTCATGCGCCTTGTTATACAGTCGCCTGGTGGTTTTTCTAAGCTCGCCAAGTTCCTTGTTCCACCACACCGGCTGAGATTCCTTCCCAGGATAGGTTAGTGGACAGGATTCCTTATGGCAACGGAGAAGAACGTCTGTAAGATTATTTACGGTCCCATTAAGTTCCTCAGCTGTTTCTATATTAATATTAAGAGTCAGTTGAAAACTCGTTAGTTCCGTGTATTTATCCCAGTTTGTTCTTCTCGGGTTCCTAGAAAGAGTTTGGCGACCTCCGTCAAGAAAGACATCGAAGAATATCTTCATATGATCCGAGAAGGAACATTCTTTAGATATCCTCCAATTCCTTAGGAAGGGGTCATCTAGATTCGAGAGGGTTAGGTCGACGAGCTCCTCCCTATCCCTAATTTTAAAAGTTGGACCATTCTCCTATTACATATTCGTAAATTATATGTTAAAATAAAATCGAATATAGAGTCAACCCTTTTGTTGGTGTCCTTGCTGCCCCATTGAAAATGGTGAGCGTTTGCATCGTATACCAGGATCACGTTGCAGGTACCCATCATATCATTGAGCAACCGTCGGACATCCAGGTTTGGTGGGTCTGGGTCCTCAAAAGGCATGTATACGGATGACAGCCTGACCGTGCACATGTCACCGTTGCTTTAATCAGATAGAAAGACTAGATTTAAGCTCTTTTTACCCACTATACAAGTCCTCACCTTGTCCCCCTCGGACGCGGCGAAGATGTCGAAATTGGCATTGCTTAGTCCAGAAACCTTATTCTTATAGATATAAGGCTCCTGGACTAAGACAATGTCTACTTCAGAGGTCGTGAGGGACAAGAGTAGTTCGTGGGGTGGACTCAGTCGAAACCGAACCCATCCTGAACCGAAATTCAGTTTTCCCTCACGTTCTCTAAGATATAACTCTCCAGGGGGGTCAACCGCCACTCTTGCAACCATCCCACCGTCCTCGTTACAGGGTGCTAGACTTATAACAGTCCAGCCCGATGTAGTGAGGTTGGGATTTTGCAATCTTAACATCCTCAGCAAGAGCTCTTTGTGCACAGTTGGTGGGGGAACCCAGGCTGAGCGAATTTTCCTGAAAGGGATATCAGATAAGGAGACCGCCGCCAGATCAGCTCCTTCCCACAGTGCACCAAAGCCATCAACTGCCCGAACGAGAAAATCTCGTGATTTCCTGTTCAGACAGTTAATCACCTTGACACCCTTTTGCAAGAAGGTGCTGTTAAACTGACGATCCTCCTGATCTTTCGGTCCAGAAACTATGGCAGACGGAAGACCGATTTCAAATAGCAACCAGTGACTGGCGCTGATTCTCCCATTAGGGTCAGCTCTGTCGATGATTGCCACTTAAAGGTCTTCATCATTCGCCACTGTGGCCGGTCTACTGTATGGCTTTTTGCGTCCTTGACCGTGTGCCTTGGAGTTAACTTTTCCAGAGGAGGTGGATGCCTTTTCTGTACTCAGTTGCTTCCCCTTGGTTGTACGCCCAACGGCTGCCGCATACGAGGTTGATGGTTCAACCAGCTAAGAAGTCATCGTCTTCTTAGGTGAAGGCTGTGGACCCTCGGAGGAACGAACGCGCTTCACAGATTTATGCTGTGTGGCATTGTTCGTTCCACCAGCAGACAATGTTTCCTTAGCTGACTTTACCATCTCCCTCTGCTCCTCTTCGGAGCAAAATCGGGCTTTGAGGCAAAGTCATTTACCGGTCGATCACCCTTATGGGTTGGTTTGGGGTGCACTCAATAGCCGTTTCCATTACCTTTCGGCTCGGGTTAGGCTTCGGAACAGATTTCGGCTCAGCACATTGGCCAGAGGCAGTGGGCTTAGCCGGCTCTACTACTTTATTCGGGAGGAAGACTGGTTTTCACCAGCGCTGGCTAAATCGTGTTCCATTTGCATTGCCGGGTCGTCATCTATTTTGGGGGTTAGAGTTGATGCACTTGTAACGAGTACAGCTGTAGGTGCCATGTCACCCACACCTAAAACAACCGGATCACAATCACTTGATTTCGACGACACAACGCTTGCCGCCGGTAACTTTATTTCTCCTAGGCCCGTTCTTACATCTTGTCTTTAAAGTCCATTTTTGTTATACCTTACTTTAAGAAAAGTAAGGAATAAAGTTCGCTTTGCAAGGATTTGTTATTACATCTTCCATTTAAACTAAATGTTATATTTTGTAAAAATATGGCAATATCAAGCAAAACAACTAAAAAAGTATCAGTCAGCTTTGCTGACAGTGATATTCCCTCAGCCCGTGTATATTGAAACAATTTTTTCCCAAAATCGTATGTATTTGGGGGGTTTTAAAAATTTTGGATGTATGAACCGACAAAAATGTTAATTAGGATTAAAGATCAAAAGTTTTGCGGAGGAGATACTTAAAGGAATGGACCGACATTGACCATTATGGAAGTGGATCTCCAGCTACTACATATGGTGCCATAGGGGGTTCTTACACCCTTCACGCTGTTTGCTCAAGAAGTATGGACTTGCCCCTGAAAAAAATATTACCATCGTAATTGAGGCAGCGAATGCAAGTTGCTTCAACAAAAATCAACGTGATTCGATTGCAGGTCTTAAAGTGAACTTATCCCAAATTTTGTGTGGGAGATACCGGATGGAGTGGACAAATATAGTCCATATTTGAACCTGATCTATATCTGGTAGATATATTAGGATGTGTAAAGTATGGACCAATTCGGCCACTCCCTTCAAGAGTTACCGTATGAACAATTTTTCCGAACATTTTTGAGCTTTTGTGGGGGAGGTACCTGAAGGAGTGGACCGATATGGCTTATCTTCGAACTTAAACTATGTTTGGACAAAATATTACTAAGGCCAAATTTTGGACCGAATCGGCAGATCCGTTCGAGAGTTATCTTGCGCTCCAACCACCTCACACGGTGTCATTGGGTTTTTTGCAACTTTGGGACTTTCTTCTCAGGTAGTGTGGACTTGCCCATGATGAAACTTGTACCGTCGTATAGGGGGCAATGAATACAAGTTGCTAAAACAAAAATCAAAGCGATTCGAGAGCAGGTCCTAAACTAAACTTATCCCAAATTTTGTGTGGGAGGTACCCGAAGGAGTGGACCGATTGAGTCCATATTGGAAACTCATCTAAGCCTGGTAGACATTTCACTATTTGCAAAGTATGAACCAAATCGGTTACTCCCTTCAAGAGTTATCGTACGTACAAATTTTCCGAACATTTTTGAACTTTTGTGGGGGAAGGAGTGGACCGATATAACCCATCTTCGAACTTAAACTAAGTTTGGACAAAATATTACGAAAGCCAAATTTTGGATCGAATCGATTGATCCGTTCGAGAGTTATCGTGCGCTCCAGCCAGCCAGACAGACAGACGGACGGACATTGCTCAATCGACTCCAAATTGTCTGAAACACATTTCGTCCAAACAGACTTGGGGTCTAAAACCATTATTTCGATAAGGCACATTTTGCTGAGGGTATAAAAATCTGTATACCTAAAATTTTCTTAAATCTGATTGGTTGATTTGAATTTGCTGACAATTTTTCCTTGCTTTTGGTGCAGCATACTCTCGGTCGCAGTTTAAATTTTAAAAGGAACACAAAGTTCCTTTTAATTTATCTGACAGTTATTATTAAAGGAAACATGTAAGAACAAAAAATGGGTTATCTGACCGATACCGGCCAATATTTAACTACATAAAGGATGTAATAACGGGCCCTATTCTTTCTACCCATTTTAGTTAATTTGTTTAAGGGAACTACCCCGATCCAATGTTTGGTCCACCAGGGGTCCGAAGCCTCCTACGGAGGTCTTCTATTCTATAGAAGCCTCCTACGGAGGTCTTCTATTCTATAGAAGCCTCCTATGGAGGTCTTCTATTCTATAGAAGCCTCCTACGGAGGTCTTCTATTCTATAGAAGCCTCCTACGGAGGTCTTCTATTCTATAGAAGCCTCCTATGGAGGTCTTCTGTTCAGTTGTTGTTTTAACTGTGTTTTATATTATATGTTTGTATATTTGTTCTTCCGCTTAATCTGGCTCTGTGTCAATCTCCAGTTCCAGGAACGTGGCTGCTTTGATGGGAAACGGATTGGTGCGCAAACTGGTGGAGGAGACTACGGGCATTTGCAGGTTAGTGATGGGCTGTGATGCGAATGCTTCTCACTTCCACTGGGGAAGCAGTGACACCAATGCGAGAGGTGAGTCTATATTCGATTTTATTTTAGCTAATAATCTTCGAGTATGTAATAGGGGTAATACTGTCACCTTCCATAATAGGGTAAGGGAGGAAGTCATTGACTTAACCCTTACAAATATGGAAGATACATCCATAGTAGACTGGAGAGTATCGGAAGAGTGCTCCTTTTCGGACCACAGGGCGATACACTTTCGAGTCTGATATGAGTGTAAACGGCAACCGCCTCATCACAACCCAAGGAGGACAAGCTGGGAAAACTACAACTCCCTTGTTTCCTCGAGGTTGTGCGAGTTCTCTGAACCACGCACAACGGAGGAATTATATGGCCAAGTTGTAATAATCCCAGCAAACCAATCGTACCGGCATCGTAACGAAATCGGAACAAAATTCGGACGATACGTCCGATGTCTGATCCGAAATCGTAAGGATATCTTAACGAAAGTTGTATGAAGTGGTTGACATAATTTCGGAACGAAATGTCTTTGCGACATCGGATCGATTTCGGTCCGATTTCGTAACGAAATCTGAAGAAAATCCTTAGGAAATTCGGAAAGGAAATTTCTTTCCGACATTCGTTCCGAAATTGGTACAAAATCTGAACTATTTCCTATCCGAAAAATCGTTTAGTAATCGGTACGAAATCTGAACGACTTTGCTTCCGAAATTGTTCAGACGTTTCGGACATCAGACATTTGGTTTGCTGGGATCTTACACGTGTCCTCCAGGGTTGCTATGAGAAGTCTTGCCCATTATCTTATCCTGGTAGGAGAACTCAACCAGTTTGGTGGAACGAAGAGTTAGCCAAACTTAGGAAGAATACCCGGAAAGCTTATAATAAAGCTAATAACACTAAAGTTGATGCCGATTGGGATCTCTATAGAGAGAGCTTCAATAGGTATAAAAGTGAAATCAGGAAGGCTAAGAGAAATTCGTGGATTAGCTTTAGTGAGTCTATAGAGGGTGTTAATGCTGCAGCCAGATTCCGTAAGGTGATTTCAAAGGATCCTAAACCCATTGGGAGCATCAAGCGGGATGATGGTACCTGGACTAATTCCGCTCTAGAGACTTTAGATCTGCTGACAGGAACCCACTTCCCTGGGAGTGAGGATGCCTGCTCGAGTAAACCCGGTGTGGACACGAGTGGGACCCACACCTCAGAGAAGTTGGCACTTGTTGACAGCCTAGTAAGCTATCACAGAATCTCATGAGCGATTAGTACTTTTCAGCCCTACAAGTCTTCAGGACCGGATGGTATTATCCCAGCGATGCTCCAAAACGCACCTGCTGTCTTGATAATCATTCTTCAGAAGATTTTTAGGGCATGTCTACGACTATCGCACATTCCGACATTGTGGAAGGAGGTAACAGTGACCTATATTCCCAAAGCTGGGAAATCAAGTCACTCGTTGCCGAAGGACTACAGGCCGATTAGTCTCTCCTCCTTCCTTTTGAAGACTTTAGAAAGGTTATTAGATTTAGAAATAAGAACTTTCATAGGCCAAGACCTTTTAAGCAATTCACAGCATGATTATATTAAAGGGAAATCGACAGAAACAGCGCTACATAGTGTCGTAGGGTACATAGAGAAAAATCTGAATGAATCGAATTTCACTCTGGCAGCCTTTCTGGACATAGAGGGCGCCTTCAATAATGTGAAACTCGAATCCATCCATTCTTCTCTAGAATCATTGGGTGTCCCCTCTATCCTATTAAACTGGATCGATAGCATGCTTAGAAGCAGGCTAATCAATTCTAATATTGGGGAGAGCTCCATCAGGATATCTGTTACCAGAGGCACTCCTCTGGGGGGAGTTCTGTCTCCCTTACTCTGGCTACTGGTGATAAATGGGATACTCACTGATTTCGACAAACTAGGAACTAAGGTAGTTGCTTATGCGGATGATGTAGTTATCCTGATTAGTGCAGATTAATGCAGGGAGCACTTGCCAAACTCTCACGCTGGGCTCACACCAACGGCCTTAGTGTGAATCCGGCTAAGACAGAGCTGGTGCTCTTTACCCGAAAAAGAAAAACCGCCGAGTTCGTACCGCCAACACTCTCTACGGAGGCGAAGTACCTGGGAGTGATTCTTGACCATCGTCTCAGATGGAAAAGGAACACAGAGGAGCGCTCTAAGAGGGGTCTAATTGCACTCTACTCCTGTAAGAACTCCATAGGCATGTGATACACTGGTTGTTTATGACAGTGGTCTACCCAATTTTGACCTACGGATGTCTTGTTTGGTGGCAAGCTCTGAAGAGCAAGACAAATTTGTCTAGGTTAGCTACTGTGCAAAGATCTGCTTCAATTCTAATTACAGGAGCAGTGAAGAGCACCCCTCAGGCAGCACTGAATACAGTACTGAACATCCAGCCTTTGGAAATTCTTGTTCAGTACCAAGCATCCCGTAGTGCCTTGAGGCTCAAGGAGCTTAACCAGTGGCGCTCTTCAGGGTCTGGACATGCTAGCATTTTACAACAGCTAAGCAGTCAGATCGGACTAAGTGATGGGGGGAGTATAACCGACTACATTTCGCCTTCACTGTATTTTGATGTAGCGAAGATAACTATCCCTGATAGAAGTGAATGGGAGCATGGCAGACCACTACCCGATAGCCTTTCCATCTTTACTGATGGTTCGAAGATGGATGAAGGTACTGGAGCGAGGGTGTACTGCGAAGAGCTAAACATTAAACGCTCGTTCAAGCTTAATGCAAATTGCAGTGTTTTTCAGGCTGAAGTCTTTGCAGTATTGAAGGCCTTAGAATTAGTAGCAGGCATGACGGACAACGCAGGCAGGACAGTTACAGTCTATGTAGATAGTCAGGCTGCCCTTAAGGCGTTAGGATCTTACACTATTAAATCTAAGATCGTTCTAAATTGTAGGTCCACCTTAAAAACTTGCAATTTAAGCGTCAACCTTTGTTGGGTTCCATGGCACTGCAATGTTGAAGGGAATGAGATTGTTGATGAATTAGCAAGGCGAGGCTCCCAGTCCTCTGACCTTATGGTAGAGGACTATGTCAAGCCACCGCTCTGCTACTTCCTCGGCAAACTCTGCCAGTTTTATACAAAGAAAACCGTAAGGATTTGGCAAGACGTACCTGGTTGCAAGGTATCGAAGTCAATCTGGCCGGCAATCTCAGGGCGTAGAACTGCGTCCCTTCTCTCACTTTGCAAGTCGGAAATCAGAATCGCTACAGGGGTCATAACTGGCCACTGTAGAATAAGATCTTTGACATGTAAGTGGGATGATAACAACATTGAGTACTGTAGGTTATGTGAGGATGAGGAGGAAACGGAGACAATCGTATGTAGATGTCCTAGACTGATGGTTAAAAGGCATGGACTATTTGGTGTACATGTGATTGACTCTCTATCTTACTTCTCCTCTATTGACCCTACTATCCTGGTGCTTTACTGCAAGAGTCTAAAGTGGCTCTGGGGTGGGTCAGAATAGGCTTAGTACAGTCTAGAAAAATAATCTCTTTCTTCGTAAAACAATCTGTTACTCTCCTCTACAATTACTCATTCTTCTTATTCTTGTCCTTTTGTCTTATCACTTTCCCCTTTCCTCCTTCCCATCTTTCCAACTTAATCCACAATCTCCTCCCACATAGCTCACTATATCATCATAAACACCCTTGCATCATCATCTGCAGGCTTACACCATCATTCAGAACACAATCTGCAGTCACGCAACATCATACAGCTTCGCCCACAGCAAGAAACACATCACACTCTCCACTACACATCAACACCATCTGCACTCACACATCACCACATAGCTGCATCTAACATCATTCAGAATATCATCTGCAGTCACGCAACATTATACAGCCTCGCCCACAGCAAGAAACACATCACACTTTCCACTACACATCAACACCATCTGCACTCACACATCACCTTCTAGCTGCATCTAACATCATCTCATCCATAGTCTACAATGAATCTTCTTTTCAACACCATCCATCATCCATCCATCAAATCCACAACCGGTACACCTCTTCAACAATACACATAGCCACATTCTTCAGCTACAAATCAATAACCAACCATACACCTCATCGAATCACAGGAACATCATCATCATCTCTACAACACATACATTTCAATAGTCAAGGATGATCACAATGGACCTCAAGGTCTCCGAGTGGAGTGGCTGCCGGCACGACAGTTACGCATCCTAAACCTAACCTAACCTTGATAGGATGTAACACAGATTAACTGGAGTAAGTTGTGAAGGTTTGGCGGGAAAGCTGAAAAGGTGTCGTGTGTTGTCAGGGCCTGTGCCGCATGTTGGGTAAACGTTTTGCACGGTGTCATCCCCGATATGGACAGCATTCACACCATAGTTGTTTATGGCATCTGTGACTGCATTTGTGTGAATGCTATTAAAACCTGCATGTTGTTGTTGTAACAGTGTTTATTGTTATGTTTGTATGTTCGTTCTTCTGTTCAATCTGGCCCTGGGTCTATCTCCAGTTCCAGGAAAGTGGCTGCTTCGATGGGATGTAACCACAGATCCACTGGAGTTAGATGAGTAGGTTTGGCGGGGCAGTTGAAAAGTTGCTTTGTGTCGTACCGCATACTGAGCAGATGTCTTGCACGGCGCGGTCGATTATGGGGGTTCTCTCTTGTACTAGGGGTTCTATAGCAAGGCAGGAGTGTTAGATAGGCTCCGCCCCAAACCAAGGGGGTGAACACGTCCAAATACGTGGGAACGAATTGGTACTCACACTTGTGTTGAGGGCGCCGATGGACGCATTGTTTCCGTCCGGTGTTGAGAACACCGTGGGGTTAGGCTGAAAGGCAGGTACCCACGTAAAACTCAGCATATCTGTACTAGGGGTTCTCTCTTGTAACGTTAGACCTCTCTTTCTAAATCATGAAGATCCCTCCTGACATGCCTGGGTGGAGGGGTCCTATCCACCATACGGTGATTAGGATGGCTGCCGTGGTAACACCCGAGCAACTACTGCAACGAAAACATGTCATTATGTTGCTGTACTGGACTTTCATCGACTTCTCATGTAGATGGTCTACTGAAGATATGAGGAGATACCATGTTGCAGTTCTCAGGGCGGCATTCTGACAGGTTTGAATATTTTTCCATCGCGTTGCACTTATACTCGCAGACCAAACTGTTTCCGCATAGCTTACAACTTCTTGTTAATGAATACCACGTACGACTGGCGTCCACACACATAATTGATTAGCCAACGTTTAAAACTGCTGCTCGATGTCCTCAAACACCGTCAAGTACTTGACAGTATCAAAGTCGAGCGCCACCATCACATGGTTGCTCTGGTTGTGACCTCGGCTAATAGTATGTGAAGAGATTGCGTGCAGCGGTGTTGCCGTGTTGTGCTACTTACGGAACCCATGCTGATGATAGGCAACTGTATAGCTTTTACTGACGCTGTGGAGGATTAAAGCCTCAGGCTCGAGAGTGACTTCTTAACCGTTGGTCACGATTCCCTTATTCCGGCTCCAATGTTGCAACTGTTCAGATACTCCGCTTATGCTGACCGACTAAGCTGTTAACTTTCATATTCAGCTCCCTGACACTGGGGTCTCTGGGGTATGCTCGCTTCTTAATTTTTCATTTACTAATTTCGTAGACTTTGCTGGGAAATTTGGTCTCACTTTGGGTATTCGGCCAGCAGCTATAGGGTTGGGCAGATATCTGAAGCAGTGATTAGTGAACTCTCTGAAACTATGCCAATTAATTAGCCTTCCCATGACGACGATCAATTGTTATTTGGGTCATATCAATAAAACCTTACCCCTAACCATGATTGATTTTCATGGAAAATATTTAAGAGAAGCAAATCGATGCTTGTCATCTTTTTATATAATTTTTATAATTTGATATGAAAAAGATCGTCGTGAAATCTGACCCTATTAAATAAATAATAACAAACAATGTATTTTAAAATTGTTTTGTTTAAATTTATTTCTCAATAAAATTTGTATTATACTAAAACGAATCAAATTAGCCAACTAAAATATATCTTTGAAAAAAGAGAAGTGAATAAAGTGATAAATTAAGCATAGATAGTTTTATAGTGAAGAAAAATAAGTAGAATAAATGAAGAAAAAGAAATAAAAAAATATTAAAACTGGTTAAAGATAAAAGTTCGACTTTTGTTTCAATACTTATATTTTCATTTTTTTAGTTATAATATCAATAATAATGATTTATACATATTTATGCTTTAAAGCATTCGCGAATTGTTGTTCATTTCTTATTTAGACGAGAGAATGTACAAAAACAAAAAAATATACGCATCACAATTTTATTAAGATTTCACCCACATTTTCATCATACGATGCCACCAAATACCATGCGAAGAAGATTTGGTTTTGATTTTAAGATTATATATTTGCCAGGTAATTTAACCTAGGAAGAGAAAAAGAAGATTGTAAAATTAGTACAGTTAGAAGGACAAATGATTAACTCATGTACATACCCGAAATTCTGGCAAAAGCCAATGAAGATTTTTCATAATTATAGCATTTGCCAATTTGGGCGCAAATGCTGGATTCATCAACAACTATGCTCTCAGACAAGTGCATAATGCTCTTGCCATAAACTTGAATCATTTCGGAACACTAAAGACAAACAAAAGTAATTAGAATATCGCTCTAAACTTATACATCAATGGTAAAAAATCCAACTTACAATCTTGAAATATTTGGCTGGTACATTTTCACAAGCAATGTCAATCATGTCATTAACACCAATGGCATCATGTTCGGTATGTGTTCTGAAAAAGGGCAAAAGCGAACTTGAGGCTCCATGGCAAACACCACACTCGATGACCTCATCTAAACAAAGATACAAATAAAATGTTTAAACAATTTGTTTTACGATTTCATCCATTTTTTCTTTTTACCAGTAACAACTTCGCTTAGACCAGCAAAGCACAACTGCATACGTTGACAAATCTCTTTGGGTGGTACACTGCCAATTAAGCTAATAATGGCAGTAGCATATTGTTCCACAAATTTATCACAGCTCTTGGCCACTGTCTTGGGCATACGATTGCAAACGCTTTCAATGGCACGCTTAATATCATCCTGTTCGGTTTTATTCTTTAAGTCAGCTTCCAACTTTGTCATAACGAATTCACACAATACACATGTTGGTGGTTCTTGAATGGTCATCGATTGATCTAAACCACTGTAGCGATCATGTTTGCCCAAGACGACATTTTCTTGTGGCATAGCAATGACATCGTATTTCAAAGCTTCATCAATTTCCACTGAAATATCGAAATATTAATTAATATATATTTCAAGAGTCATCTTCTGCAGACCACTTACAATCTTCTTGTTCGCTGAAAAGACACAAACCTAATTCGGCACAAATCAATTTTGGTTCCATTTCCTTCAATAAAAATTCAGCAATTTTGTCACCATATCTATCGACATATTTGTGGCATTTTTGTCGCAAATTTACACGCATTTTGTCACATGACTTTTCCAAGGCTCTCTTAATATCATCCTGAAAATAAAAAAGGAAGGACAAGTTGATTAGTTGTAAAATAAGAAATGGCAGGTCATTATAACACTGTGCCACATGTTTAAGGTAATCTTGTGCAAACAATTTGAGCTGAGGATTTTTTGTTGTGTGAGATTCAGCTTGGATTTTATGGTCCCATCTAAACATGGTGAAATATTGACTTTTTAAAGCAATTCTGGGCTATATCTCTGAAAACTATGTGTAACTTCATCTGACCTCTGAAGCAAATTTGTAGATAAAGGGCAAGAATAAAATATTTGGAGAAATAATGAATTCAAAAAGCCACATTTACTGCTTAAAATTTAGGGGTCGTTTATGCATTGCCACTAAACTTGAGTTGGGTTGTCAATTGTCACCACAACTGAGATGAAATGTTGTTTTATTGGTGTCAACCCAACTGGGTTGTCGATAAACGTGTTATTGATCAGTGTATTTTTCAAACTTGTGTACTCTATTAAATCCAAAAGGAACAATTCGCAAAATTAAGAAAATGTACAGGACATGACATGTATTAGAAGAAATTTGAGGGACAAGTCGAATCCATTGGAATTGCCATTTGTACTGTTTGTTAGTTGAAACTCATGTTGGAAAGATCTGTATAATCAGTAAATTATTTTAGGTTTAAGGCGTATTTTCGATTGCCAAAGGATGCCGTAGTTTATATTGTGGAAACGTTAAAGGATAACTTCAAAGTTACAGATCAACAGCAATACCCCCACTTTTAGAAGTGTGCGCAGCGTTGAGATTTTCTGCGGAGGGAAGTTTCCAAAAATCCCATGACAACGATAGAGGACAAATTAGATCGTTTCGAAGTTGACGGAGGAGGAAAAAAGACAAAACAAAAATCATTTTTATTCAAAAACGTAGTCGGCTGTATAGATGGAACCCATGTGCACATTGGATTTGTTTGTTGTTTGCATTTTCAGTGTTGCATAGTGTAATATGAAATCATACTGATAAAATATAGTCAACTCAGGCGCGACGGTATAAACATAAACTTTTATCCAACATTGCCTTCGGCCGGTTCAAAGCACCGGATTGACTCTGAGAAACTTTCCACCAGGGCATATCAAGAAGTCCAAGCCCCGTAGAGTGAAACAGTAAGTTCCCTAAAGTGGGGTGATATCACCGGAACTGTTTAGCATTTACCTTTCCAGAATTCTACCCCCTTCAGAAGTCGCAGTTGAGATCGCAACGTATGCGTATCCTGGCGTCAGGCATCTTCCCGTATGTTATTTGTGAAAGGCTGAACTAGTATTTGACTGATCTTACCACATTTTTCCACGCGAGGAATATGCAAACATCGGCCACTAAATCTATGACCTATCTGTTCAGCGCATGGACGTCAGAGGTGAGAAGAGAGTTGAATGTCATTGTCAATGGTAGCAGAATTCCGACCACAAACTACCCCAAAATTCTAGCTGTCACATTCGACAGCATGTTCATGTCGTTCGCCCAGGCTACAGCTATGTGCGACAAGCTGAGATGTAGGAACAAATTCCTTGAGACAGCAGCACTTGGGGTGTAGATAAAGAAACCTTGTTAACTAAAAGGGATATAAAGCCATTTTCTCAAGCATTTATATGTGACAATCAAAAAAATCACCACGGCAAAACTCAGAACCTTGATATATGGCCAAAATTTCCTTTTGGAGTTTCCATGTACTTTTTCAAATTATTTTTGTCGTATCGACGTATCCTAAAATGTTCAACAATCCTTACAAAGAATGTGCTTGAACAAAACGTTTGGACGTTTTTCATTGCGGCAGGTTCTGAAGCATTGTTTACAATTGTTGTGTTCCTTTAGGAGTAAGATTCTTCCAGTTTTACCACTGTTTACCCGAAAAATGTTCCCTTACTTTAAAACGCATACAATTGATATGAGAGCAGTTCACAACTTTTACTACTTTTGCCACCTTTACCATTTTACCATAAAAGTAAAGGAACACCATGTCACAAAAGTTAGGGAATTTACTCCTGAAGTGAGTAGGCTAAATGGCGAGCGAGACCGCTACCCAGTAAACGTTTAAATCACCTTCCAATGCAGGAATGAAGAATGACAGAGCGGCTATTACTTTCAACGGTTTGACAGTGGCTAATCCAAAGAGGTTGCGTGTTATTTTAACCGGTAATTTATAGGACACTCCCGTGTGACAGGGCTAAGAGAAGTAGAAGAGCCCTCTCAGCGGTGGAGATACCACAAGTTACGATGAGCGATGTTGCCAATATCATACGAAACGCGTAATCATCCAAAGCGTTGGGCCATCACGGAATGCTTTAGCAACTGAAGCCTGGGGGGTTACTCTGTATTGCGATGGTATTTTGTTAACGCAAGATATTTGCATTAACGCACGATTTTGACATACGCTTTTGTATTACAGATTGTGGAGATGCCAGAAAGGAAGAGGGACAAAAATAGCTGCGAAAGAACATACGAAACCGAATTAGAGACGCTTTTAATTTCCTTACGCATCGCATTTTTTCTTACGCATCGCAATATAGAGTAACCCCCCCTGGAAAGTTGGCAGGGTGGTCCCGCTACTGAAGCCAGGCAAAGATGCAATTGCTCCTCTCCATGACGAGAAGCTGTTTATCTGTAACCTAACATCAGCATGGATTTCAGAAAATGCACAGTACCACAACAGGGTTTTTGCCCTGGTGGTTCTTGACCTATCGAAGGCAATCGATACCGTCTACCATGCCCAAAATATAGAAAAAATAGTGGATGTAAGTCCTGGGTATAGCCCCCATATACCGACCGATTTTTGGTATTTTTACGATTTTAGCCTAATTTTCCAACCAATTTGGCTGTAAGAGGTTGTTTACACTATCTATCTATTAGGGTAACCCTAGTATTACCACATAACACGCAACAATCTGGCAGCATCATAGCAGTGTTGCTCGCATCAGTAGTTTTAAAGTATTACATTTCTTCTACACATCGTCAGTACACAGTCACCTTGTAACCACCAATTGATAGACATCTCATACTTCATCTTTCTTCATTATTAATACCTTATTTCAACTTATAAAACAACTATAAGTTTTATTCAATAAGTGAATTGATTGTTATGTTTAAACATCGTCAATTGATCACCTCCGTACACATGTACATGCCAGTTTGGTCCCCGAATTTATGTGACACGCAGTGGGATGAGATTCAAATTTGTCAGAACGCCGCCCTGAGAACAGCAACAGGGTGCCTCCTCAAATCTACAGTGGACCATCTACATGAGGAGGCAAAGATTCTTCCAGTACGACAACATAATGAGATGCTATCGTTGCAGTACTTGCTCGGGTGTTACCGTGAGAGCCATCCCAATCACCATCTGCTGGCCACCGATACACCCAGGCATATCAAGAAGGATATTCATGCTCTAGAGACGGAGGGGTCCAACAATATAGGAGAGAACCTCTCGATCAACAGGCATATCAGGCAGGTTTGAACAGCATTCACACGGATACAGTTGCTCAGGCCATAAGCAATTATTGTGTGAATGCAGTGCTCGGAGTACATCCCCATCTGTCGCAGCTGAAGAGCGTCAGCTGCATCGACAAACCAGAGTAGTTTTGGCTCAATTACGCTCGGGATGTTGCTGTCGCCTAAATTCGTATTGGGCGGAAATCGATCGCACCGTGCAAGACATCTGCACAGTAGCACAGTATGCGGCCTGGGCCTGCACGATACTAAGCACCTATTCAACTGCCCGCCAAACCTACTCATCTAACTCCAGGTTATGTGAGGATGAAGAGGAAACGGAGACAATCGAGCACCTTTTATGTAGATGTCCTAGACTGATGGTCAAAAGGCATAGACTATTTGGTGTACATGTGATTGACTCTCTTTCTTACTTCTCCTCTATTGACCCTACTATCCTGGTGGTTTACTGCAAGAGTCTAAAGTGGCTCTGGGGCGGGTCAGAACAGGCTTAGTACAGTCTAGGAAAATAATCTCTTTCTTCTTAAAACAATCTACCACTCTTCTTTACAACTACTCATTCTTCTTATTCTTGTCTCTTTTGTCTTACCACTTTCCCCTTTCCTCCTTCCCATCTTTCCAACTTAATCCACAATCTCCTCCCACATAGCTCATCATAACATAAACAGCCTTGCATCATCATCTGTAGGCTTACAGCACCATTCAGAACACAATCTGCAGTCATACAACATCATACAGCATCGCCCACATCAAGAAACACATCACACTCTCCACTACTCATAAACAGAACACAATCTGCAGTCATGCAACATCATACAGCATCGCCCACAGCAAGAAACACATCACACCCTCCACTACACATCAACAGCATCTGCACTCACACATCACCATATAGCTGCATCTAACATCATTCAGAATATCATCACCGTATGCACAAATCACCATATACCCATCAGACACATATCACCACAATCCGCAGTCACGCAACATTATACAGCCTCGCTCACAGCATGAAACGCATCACACTTTCCACTACACATCTACACCATCTGCACTCACATATCACCACATAGCTGCATCCAACATCATCTCATTCATAGCCTACAATGAATCCTCTTTTCAACACCATCCATCATCCATCCATCAAATCCATAACCGTTACATCATCATCATCTCTACAACACATACATTTCAATAGTCAGGATGATCACAATGGACCTCAAGGTCTCCGAGTGGAGTGGCTGCCGGCACGGCAGTTACGCATCCTAAACCTAACCTAACCTAACTCCAGTGGATCTGGGGTTACATTCCATCGAAGTAGCCACTTTCCTGGAACTAGAGATAGACCCAGAGCCAGATTGAACAGGAGAACAAACATACAGACATAATAATAAAACACCGTTACAACAACAACAACCACCTCCGTAAGAACATAACACTATCAATGTCATATGTTCTGAAATTTTCCATCGTTATACAGTCGCTATTCTGTGCAATATTGGGGTTTTTCCTTACGCCATTTACTTTTTGTGTCCACACCAGCAAACATGCTGGTCTCTACATTGTCTGTATGGGCAGATATGGAATGTTTATATTTCGTGTCATATGATATTTATGGCTAGTGTAAACACCCCTTAAGTAAGCAGTTTAAGAATAAAGCCACATGTCGCCAAACAAAAGTAACACTACAAAACACACGGTGCTCTTGAACCAACTTTAAATGGATTTTGAGTACTGATTGCATTGAGTTCTCACATGCAATGTGTTTTTACAGTGATGAGTTTTTTTTTTATTCAACCTGTATGGCTTCCACGACAAACGCTATTTAGCGCAGCCTTCGGAAGTTATGAGGAGTGAAAAGGACGCGGGTTCAAACCCCAGGCTGGCTTAAGCTGATTTTTTATTTATTTGAAAATTTTGTGTATTAGGGCGAAGATCATTTTAATATTAATTTATTTCTCGTTGGAGTCGAACTTAATGATCGAAGATTTTTTGCAAGGAAAAAGGAAATCCGAAGATTCGCTGTTGGTAGTGGCTCTTTTGTCATGGACACATTGCGTGTGAGAAATGAAAAGTTCGATGTCAGAGAATCTACTTACTAACACGGTAGTGTGTCATTAGAACTTTCACCGAAATCCCAATAGAGAGAGTAGGGATGTATTCCTGAGACTTCGAAGTACATATAAGGAAAGAAATGTGCTTGGAAATATTAAAAATACGTATATATCCCTCTACTAAAAATTAGGATCAATTACCTTCGATGTAATTTCTCTGGCTAGCTGTTTGAAAAAGATTTCGATATTAGTAATCAAGTAGGTTGTATTTCCATTTTAGAAACAATAAGCGAAAAGAGTAAAATTATGATGCATGTATGATGACTTTGTCTTGTTAATCGAATATTATAAAAATATAACCCCCGAAGAGTTGCAATGAGAATCTTCGGTACACATTTTAAGTGAATAAAAAATTTAATCTCTTACCTTTGTGGTATGTTTGTTAATACGTTTCTCGGCAAATTTAACCATTTCTTCGCACAACAAACAATTGGGGGTAACACCTTCGTTATGTTGTTGGAATACAATTTCAACGGGCATTTCATCGCTGGGAATTATTTCGTTAAGGGCTAAAAAGGAAATCATATAAAATTACCGTACATAATGATAATTTCATACAAAAATATATCTACTTACACATGTCGTTATCGATTTCTTGGCTGGAGCTTTCATCTTCGGCACTGATACCCATTTCTTCCAAATAGTTATTTGACTTGGGACACAATTTCAGGGCAACGCAAATTTCTTGTGGCTTAAAGTCACTAATTAGCATATCAATCAATTCTGAAGAATAGGTTTCAACGAAGTCAACACATTCGTTTTGTAATTTTTGTGGCAAATGACTGCACAAATTGTCCAAAACGTTTTTAATGTTTTTCTGAAAAAACGCAAATACCGGAATTTGTGTAATTAAAATTAATTTGAATGTTGGTGAGATGTAATACGTTACCTTTGACTTATCATTCTTGATCTTCTCTTGAGCCTGTTCAACAGCAAACAAACATAGAGGACACGTTGGTTTATCTTGCTCATCAGTGGCTTTGGGTGAAAACACTTCCATATCATTGTGGTATTCTTGATGTTTAGGGCACATTTGCATTTTAGGGCAAATTTCAACTGGATTCAAGCCTTGGATCAAGAGGGCAACTACTGCATCTCCATACATATCAATGAAATCATCGCATTTACCACGAACACTGGCGGGGAATTTGTGACAGATATTTTTGACACTGCGTTTAATTTCATCTTCAGTAGATGGTGTGGCCAAAGTTTCTTGAATGAAATGCAACAGATATTCACAAATGGTACACAATTCTCCGTTGTTGACAAGTTGGAAGGGATTGGCAGCACCCATTAAGTGATCAATGGGCAAGGTCATGGCTTTAAGTTCTTCTTGGGTAAATTTAGGTTCATTGGCACCCAACTTCTTGCGAATGGTTACTTTAATTTCTGCTGGAGGTATGGCTGGCAACATTGGCATTATATCACCCTTATACATGGAATCGGAACCTTTGGGACAAACACCAATTAAGAAGCATGCGCCATTGGCATCCAAATCATCAACCAATGCTTTATAGATAACACTATAGTATTGATCAACAATACTTAAACATTCATCTTTGAAACCTCTGGTTTGATTGCAAAGACCTTGCATAACCTGTTTGAATTCTTCCATAGTTGTATTGGCAACCAACAAATCACGTAAATGATGAACCAATTGTTGACACAATTCACATGGAATATCATCGTTTCCGGGAGCCATTAAATCAATGGGTTCTTCTTCTTTGGGATCTTCAGGATGTTGATGATATTTGGCAGCACAAACTCCAGAGATGTGGCAGACACCAGCTGGTTCAAGATTCTCTTTAATGTGATCATAAATATCATTGAAATAGGTCAGGACAATATTTGCACAAGCATCCGAGAATGAAGACATTTCACCGCACAAATGTAACAAATTTTCCAAGATATCATCACGGTTGCTTGAATGGAATTTATTTGTCATCAATGTGGCCATGTTAAAGCAATTGCCGCAAGTTAAAGATGCCTTCTTTTTGGTTTCAGGAGCACTAGTTGCAAATGGCTTGGATGCAACTTCAACACTGGAAGAGTCCTCTTCACTTTCACGCAATGTTCCATCGAAAGCAGCGGTGTAATATTTATGTAGAAGTTTATCGATTTCGGCATTGTTACAGAGGCCGGCTACAGAACAGACTTGCTGCAAGTTGAAGAATGGCAAAATTAATATTAAATATATAGATTCACAAATATCAGAAAATTGATATGAAATCATGGTATAAGTAAAGAGGTAGATTTAAATGAAACAATCTATAGAACCCTTGTTTTTCCTGAATTCCTAAAACTTCAAAATAAAAGCAACAAGTGGGTTTGTTTACAATGCATTTTTTGAGCATTTTATAAAAATCGATAAAAATGAATGAAGTGTTAAGTTTTCTCCACATAATCGAGTTGTGAATATGATAAAATGATTGTTTTTATGCAAATCTGGCGAATTTTTTCCATTCAAATGGCCTAAAAACAATTTTAAAAATCATTGAATTCGATTGTTTTTAAAATTGTTTGGCATATTATTCAAACACCACACACACATACACATTTTGTGTATTTTCTTTTGAAGTTTTAGGAATACTGGAATGAAAAAATTTAAATTGACATAAAGCTTTGGCTAACCTTTCTTATTAAACCATGATATGAAATTAGTTTACTTTTTTTAATCCCCACTTATCCACCAAATATTTATGTTGAACTTGGAAAGATGTTCATGGATCATTATAAATCTACAGCTGATGCAAACCTGTTTATAGGGAGAGGACCAAAGACTCCTACTTTTTTCTGGCTACCTTACAGAGGATTGATAAGCTGAACATTTCGCTTCAAAATGGTAATGAAGGACTCAGAGTCGAGTATCAGAACACAACATAAGTTTCTAAAGAATACCCACCAACAAAAAATAAATCCAAGAGCAGAACAAAATAACAAAGCAGGCCAAATTTCAGTCTTCATCTCCGAAAAATTGTGGGTAAATATTCGATTTTGTAGCGAAAAGCTTGGTTGGAATTCTCGTAGCAGCAGCATCCAAGTAATGCGTCGACCATCCATCTTGTTGTGCTTATGGTCTTCTCCTGCTGAAGTACTAGTGGTGAATTTTGGAAAATGGTATATTCTTCAGCGTAACGCTAGATTAAAGTCTACCCTTGTCTCTACTTTATACTTTATTTCTGTATTAAATCTCCTTTTCCAATTTCTAATGTATTTTCTTTAACCTTATCTTTTCATTGTTTCTATTACAGATTTTATTACTGTCTCTACTCTCAGAATTTAACAAAGGAACAAAAAAAGGAACGATTTAAATATGGGACATATCCTTTAATCATACTTCTGGGCTAAATGGGGCTTTATGGTGTCTCTCCTTGTGAAGAAGCTGGTTAACGAGTCATCCAAGCCTAGAACTTCAACAGCCACTATTACCAATTATTTATTTTTTACACATAATTTTAGAAAAATATACCCCAACTTACATCTGGATTCATTTGCGATGACAAAGCTTCTACCAATTCCGGTATAAAATCATCGGCCAATTTACAACATTCTTTCTTGACAATTTTGATGGGTATTAAATTGCAAGATCCCTCAAAGACTTCCTTCAATTCTTCCATTGTCTCATTGCTACGCAATTGATCACGTGCTTGTGTCACCATATCCTTACAAATTTGGCAAATGGAATCATTGTCAACGGGAACCTGATGACTCTCCCATACGGTCTGAATGCAATGACGTACAGCATTACAACCTTTAGCATTACTGCAAAAAAATAAAATAAACAAAGAAAGAAAGTGGTTAATAAAGCGAAAATTATTTAAAAATAACAACAAAGAAAATGGCAACCGGTAAACGATAAGAATGTGAGCTATTACTTGTAAACAAGTTAAACTTGAATGCTTGATGATAAGATAATAATAGATTTATTTCATTGTTCTTTTTGTTATGAAGCGGTAAGTACAGGGATTTGAAAAATATCTATTTTTTTGGAATGAATAATTAATATTGGCTAAGTAACCTGTAAATAATATATTTAGATATTTTAGGTTCGCAGAATCTCTCCCAGGATGATAATATTTTAATGTTCGGGTAGCAGAAAGGACGTTCCAAAACATCAACTCTACTGCAGCCGTACGCCATATACAAACTGTTCGAATAGTCGAAGTGATACCAAACTTCCCAGCAGAGGCGGGGGATTAGCAAATGAGAGTTATGAGCTTCATCGTGCCAACCTCAATGACCCCAGAGCCAGGGAGTTGACACTGGAAGTTAACAGGATGGTCGGTGAGCATAAACGGAACAAGTGATATATCATTTGAGTAGTTGCAACATTGGAGCCAGAATAGGTGAATTGATGGCAACGGCTAAGTCACTCTCGAACCCTGGAAAAAAGGAAGATAGGACCTCAGTCACGTTTGACGATTTTACGCTGACTGATCCGAAAATGTGCGCAAGTGATTTCAATCGGCAGTTAGTCGAGTACCCCTTGAGTGACAGGACAAAGAGAAGAGTACTACGTCGCATTAGATCACTTTCTGCCGAGGATGAACCACCACAATTTTCAATTTCAATTTATTTTCATAAATGGGAACCTAGCCCATAGGGCCAAGAGCGGTTCCAAAAGCTACAAAACATACACTACTCCAAAAGCTTATAACTATATTTTAATAGCCCTAAAATTTATTAACAGGATGTAATTAAAGAAAATATCAGCTAAGCAATATTAAAAATAAGGAACATAAACAATCATAGCAAAAATTTGTACTAGTCAAAAAATTATTAATCTTCAAAATCACTCCGATTGAAATATTCAAATAACTTCCTTTTATAACAGATTAAGGAGCCACTGAATGCCTTAAGATCTTGCGGCAAACTATTGAACACACGGGCAACCCGTACCAAAAAGAATTTTTCCAACAAAGGGGTCAAAAGCGGTACATGAATTTGTTTATTCCTCTCCGATTTACTAAACACAAATAACTCAAAACAGAGGAAGGGGCTTGGATTTTTATCACCTTAAAAAAAAAAACAAAATGCACCTAATATTCAGGAAAGAATCAAACGAACTACATAGAAATTCTTCTACATACGAAGAAAAATTTACAATGGATGATGTTGCAAATGTCATCAGGAACGCTAAATCATCCAAAGCGTTGGGACATGATGTAATCTCCATGATAATGCTGAAACAGCTGGATGTGGCGGGAGTTAAGTATCTCGCTAAAGCTCTCAACCTGTCGCTAGCCACCCACACGTACTCGAAGTCTGGAAAATGGTTAGGGTGGTCTCGCAATGAAGCCAGCAAAGGTGAATCGTACAGACCCATTTAGCTTTTGTAGCCCGTAGCGTCAGAAATAGCTATTCAGTTGCCGAGCAAAGAACGACAACAGCGCTGCACGCCATATCCACACATGTTAGTCGAGGACTCAACCAGAGAAAGCTGTGTGATATAACAGTGATGGTGGGCTTGACTTATTAAAAGCATTTGATACTGTCAAGCAATCCACGCTGTTTTAGGACATCGAGCGGACAACTCTCCGGTCAAGTTTGAAACGTTGTATAACCAATTATATGTGACACCAGTCGCACGTGGCATTCGGGAACAAGAAGTCTAAAGTCCCGTAGAGTGAAACAGGGAGTTCCCCAAGTTGGGGTGACATGTTCGGAATTGTTTAACCTCTACCTATCCTGTATATCGCCCCCTCCAGACGGCATTGCGATCGTAACGGGGCGGATGATTGTACGATCTTAGCGTCAGGCATCTTCACTGATGTTATTTTTGACAGGCTGAACTCCTATTTGACTGATCTTACCATAGGAGGAATATGGAAATAGCCGCCACTAAATCTACGACCACTCTGTTCACCACATGGACGACAGAAGCGAGAACAGAGTTGAATGTCATGGTCGATGATAGCAAAATTCTAACCCCAAACTACCCGAAAATTCTAGGGGACAGCATGTTCATGTCGTCCGTACATGCCATAGGTATCTGCGAAATGCTGAGATGTAGTAACAAGGTCGTTCATCCTTAAAAAAATCGAGCGTTTTCTAAAAAAAGAAAAGCGCCGCAGACGAAAATATATTGAAAAAAAAACGCTCGATTTTTTTTCAAAAATATTTTTACAATTTAAGAAAATAAACAGTTTTTGTAAAAATATTCAAATACTTTCTGAAAAATGAAAAGCGCCGCAGGCAAAAATATTTAAAAAAATCATCCGATTTTTTACAAATATATTTTCACAATTTTAGAAGATAAAAAGTTTTTTTTTAAAAATATTTAAATACATTCTGAAAAACTAGAAGCGCCCAGTCGAAAATATTTTTGAAAAAATCACGCGATTTTTTACAAAAATATTTTCACAATTTAAGAAGATAAAAAGTTTTTGTAAATATATTCAAAATACTTTCTGAAAAACGAAAAGCGCCGCAGGCGAAAATATTTTTGTTTCAATTTTAGAAAATAAAAAGTTTTTGTAACAGTATTCAAATACTTTCTGAAAAACGAAAAGCGCCGCAGACGAAAGAAAATATTTTTGAAAAAATCGCGCGATTTTTTACAAAAATATCTTTACAATTTAAGAAGATTTATGAAGTTCTTGTAAAAATATTCGCGGTTTTTTTACAAAAATATTTTCACAATTTAAGAAAATAAAAAGTTTTTGTAAAAATATTCAAAAAAAAAAAATATTTTCACAATTAAAGGAGATAAAAAGCCGAAAATATTTTTGAAAAAAAAATCGCGCGATTTTTTACAAAAATATGTTCACAATTTAAGAAGATAAAAAGAGGTTTGTACAAATATTCAAATACTTTCTGAAAAACGAAAATATTTTTGAAAAAATAGCGCGATTTTCTTAACAAATATTTTTACAATTTAAAACTTCTCCTAACTGCTACTTACATAATTTCGGGCATAATTTCGTTTTTAAATAATTTTATGAAATCAGGAAGATTTTGTGGATACTTCGGTATTGGTTGGCACTTAGGCCTTCTCAAATGTATAAATCCGCTTACATATTAACTTCTACTCTAAAATTTAAAACAAAACACTGTAATAATGTATAACTATAAATTTCAAAATTAAGCTAAGAAATAATATAATTTGCTTCACGGACATAACGCCCAAAATTATTTTGGGAGTTACCCAGCAAAATGTTCGATGCCAAAGATGACATTCAATCATGGGTGCAAGTGATCTAGCATGTCATCTTTTTAGCATCTTCATCGATGAATTTTATATGAGCGTGGACCCCAAAAGATGACGTTCTTTTCTGGATCCTAAGCATGTCATTTTAACCAATGCGTTGACATGTCATTTCCACCAATGCTTTGGCATGTCATTTCCACCAATGATTTGACATGTCATTTTCACCAATGCTTTGACACGTCATTTTCACCCATGCTTTGACATGTCATTTTAACCAATGCTTTGGCATGTCATTTTCACCAACCCCTTGGCATGAAATTTTCATGTATTGTTTGGAAAATGGAAATGCTGTATTGAAATATGGTTTTCATGAAAAACAAAACTCTTTCAGCCCTATTCTGAACATTCCCATGGGAACTGTTTCCCATGGGAGCGAAATTTCCCATTCCCACGTTTTCCATATTCTCAACGACGTGGGAACATCAAATCATGGGAATTGAATTTTCGAAATTCGAAATTAGTTACACCAAATTATGATAGCATACTTTTGGGGGGCTGTAATTTTGTTTTGTAATACAAAATGCCTATTTGCATTAAACACCTGCATGGATACAACTGAATATATCAGTTCCGACATTTTTCAACATTGAGTGAGTATGGATATGTAGAATGTAGTTTCAGTTACAAGTTGATACTGATACTTTTTCAAACAGGTATGATATGAGTTGGTATAGACAGAAAAAAGGAACATATTTGTTTATATCTGGTTTGTATAAACGGATATAAATGGATATTGGTGTGATACAATAAGTACTTATTGTATGTAGCCCAAACAAAATAGGAATTGAAATAGAAAAATTCCCACAGAGCTGAATTTTGGTGGAGATGTAGGAATTGTCATTAATTAGGTCCTAAAAATCTCTGTCGATCCCATGCGTGCAAAGAAACTTATTCATGGTCATAGATCATATTTTTGTTATATATATATATATATATATATATATATATATCTCAAAAACTGTGAGCCTTACCAAAAAGTGACTAAAGCAAAAGACAAGGAGCGTAAAATTCTCTATAAGATATCGCGTTCCTAAAAGTCACATAATAATGATATGCACATATAAAATACCTATAACTTACTTGACCCGAAAGTCAGGATACAAAATCTGGTTAGACCTGGTACTTCTCGAAATAATAATTTAAGATCATATAAAGTGTATATATTTTTGATCAGCGTGCTTCTACATCGATATAGCCATGTCTATCCTTCTGTGGAAATCACTTTAATGTCCGAAGTATGTAGGTGGATAATACTTTGGTAAATGTATTGTAGGTCCATTCAGCTTAACCAACCCCTACCTTACAAAGTGACGCGTCGTTTTAAGGGCTTTTGAAGGTATTATTCTCCTAAGGTCAATCCCCGACCAGAACACCAACATTTTCGGCGGCCTGAGTATTTCAGCCATGGAAACTTATTTACTAGTTGTGTCGTAAGACACTCCGTTCGGACTCGGCGATAAAAGTAGGTCCCATATCATTTTGCCAATATGAATCATTGATATGGAAAAAGTATCCCTTCTCCCTTCCGGGATGTTGTAGGCACATATAATATGTTTAAACGAACCATAGGAAAGCAAATATGTTACTCTCTCTATCTCCCTCTCTCTTTAATCACCACCACACCAATTTAAAAATGTAACAAGCTAACACTTCCCTGCGGGAAATAAATTGGTTTAAAGGTATTTTAAATCTAGTTCTGAAATAAACACAAAAACGCTTCAACAATTGGTTTATGCTCGTGAAAAAGTGTATAAATCAAGCTGGAGAAAGCTTTGGAATATAACAAAACTATTTGTGATAAATATTTGGAATATAATAAAACTATTTTTGATAAATTTTCGCGTTTTCATTATTAGGTCGGACATTTTTCTAGTAGCCCTCGTACACTCCACTCACTGAAACCAGAAAAACATTGAAATTGGTGCGTTCAGTTGTAACAGTTCATGTCTTTAATATTTATTTATCCCCTAAATAATAAAAATGTTGAAAAATTTTATTTTTTATGAAATTTTCCTTAGAAGTTATTCACATAAGCCTTTTACACCTATACATAGTATCTGTTGGTATCTGTAGTATTTGAAAAATATCTGTTGTACAACAGATACTTGAGAACGAAAAAACAAATAAAGTTCTCACTCGTTCATATACAACACAGAACTGTTTCTAACAGTTATGTTATTGTGAGTATACAGAACCTAAACAATATCATAACTGTTACACTCATTCCCACATTTATATCATATTATATCTGTTAGGTATATGATATATCTGTTTTGTTGATACAAACAGTTATACCATTGCACGTGTTTAATTTGCATTGAATTCGCGGTTTTTGAATTAGATTAGCAAAAGCACAACTTACTTAATTCAACAACCGTGCATTGATTTATGGATTTTTTAAGTGAATGGTGTCAACGATGTGTGATGTTGTTCTAATAAGCACATTTTCTTTAGATTGTGCGAATTGGTGTAAGCATTTTTTAATTAGTAGGCAAACATAATTTTTATGTAAAAAGTAATAGGAACTTTTTAAGTTTGTAACGAATTTAAAAATTGTATGTTGATACCGAGTAATTTTAGTTAGGGGTTTAACGAGTATATCGCTAGTTTTACTTATTTCTAATGATCGCTAGAACTCGTATTTTGCATATTTTTAAAAAAATTCAAAAAGATAAGTTCGGATATTTTTTTCGAATATTACATATTTTTGCTTGTTATTACATATCGTCACCATAAATATCCGAAGACGTATCAAAAAAAAATAATAATAATAATAATAATAAAATACGTTTGTGATTGAATCTAAAACTAAAACACATGCCCTTGCAAAATTTCAAGCTTCTAGGTTCAAAAATAACGATCCTATTGAAGAAAAGGCATTTCGGAAAATGGAATAGCACTGCAATAATTTGGCATATATGTATGTACGCCTGTGATCGTTGTCGTGTCGTTGAGGAGACTAACACGTTTTCAATAGAACGTTGGTCGTCTGATTTAAAAAACCCGAAGGTTATATTACGAAAATGAATAAAAGTTGTAAAGATTGTATATATTATGGTTATTTTCCAATATATTTTAATAATTATTGCCAAAAATTCTTTTGAAATTGATTTGTTTTTACTTGTTGTTCTGCGTTAATAGAATCAACCATGACTCTTTTTCTCGTATTTCAATACATATGGTCTGTTCCAGAACTGCAAAAATCTACTAATTTTTACTACTTTTTTTTGTTTTGTTCGATAACATAAAGGAAAATTTTTTATCGGTGTAAAACATGTTAGATTCTTGCAGGTTTTTGTATCATATAAGAATATGCAAAATCCGAAGTGTACTAATGACATATTTTACAGTACATTTTGTATGCTTTTATTAAGCAAACACATGGCGATTATAAATATTTGCAATAATTTTGTCGTGTAGATGTCTTAAAATATGAAATTTCATAAAAATATGAAATTTCTTGAATTTTTTTTTTTTTTCAAACTCCCACACTGTTTGCTGGGGAGATTTTTCCCACAAAAAGACACAAAATTCTCCCACAATTCAAGATAGAGAATGTATACTTTTTTCCCATGGGAACAAATTCCCAATTCGAACTTCATTCAGAATGAGGGGAGATGGGAAATGGGAAAAAAACTCCCACAAAATTTTGTTCAGAATACGAAAATGTGGGAATGGGAAAAAATTCCCAACTCCCATGCGTTCAGAATAGGGCTGTTTATTAATTCAAACGAATTCATGAAATAACTACAATTAATTTATCAGTTTAGTTTCTCAAAAGTTTACATCCAAAATTGCAATGTAATCACCACCGCTGCAACGCAAAAGATTACTTCCTCCGTTCTCCGCAACTGATATTCTTTCATCTTACAAAAGTTTTTTTTTTTCAATTATCTTCCTATCACCAGTTCAGATTTCGACATGGACTCCAAATGCACTCCTTTAAGTATTTTTATTTCGTAAATTACTTTTATTTTATAATTTTGTTATTTTATACAGGGCGATTATGAATGTCAACTCCCCGTGAGTTTTGCCTTTCTGCCGTTTCAATTTAAAGGAGCAAGTGAGAAAACTCACGGGGAGTTGACATTCATAATTGGGCTGATAACATTTTGGTAATTTATACTCTTTTGTTTAGTGACGGAAATATGTAGGGATCTACAACCCGGCTTGCTTTAGGGATCTCTAAGAACAAAATGTAACGAACGGGGAGGAGACACATTTTATGGAAAATACCATTTATGCTTAATTAATTTATTTTTAATTGTTTCTTTCCAAAAGTAGTTTCTTCTTTATTTTCAGATTCTTGTTCCTTTTCGTTTCAGACTTTTTTTCAAATTCCAAGAAGCGAGATTTGATTGATTTCATTCTATGTCAGATTTAGAACAGACAAGGGAACTTTTAAAATAGCAATGTGTGCAGTCCGATTCTATTTTTAGCTCGATGGTTGGGACTTCATATAATACCAATTGTTTAGAAGTTTTAGTTTTTTGATATGCAGGAAATGTAAGATAACATCACGACGACAGTTCTAACAACTTTGGTCTGTTCCAGAAACTGCAAGAATCTACTTACTTTTACTACGATAACAATTTTTCCTTTATGTTATCGGAAAAAATAGTAAAAATTAGTAGATTTTTGCAGTACTGGAACATACCAAAATGAAAATAAACAGGTGTGTAAATAAAAACACAAACATCATCTCTATTGGATCGATGGAATGGGTACAAATGCTGATGAAAAGATCGGATCTTTCACGACTTCCTTTGCATTGGTTCAAATCCTAATGAAAAGATCGGATCTTCCACGACTTCCTTTGAACCAATGCAAAAGATGACATGAAATCACGTCATCGCAAAGAACCCCTTCCGTCAAATTTTGCTGGGTTCCCAACTCCCATGCGTTCAGAATAGGGCTGTTTATTAATTCAAACGAATTCATGAAATAACTACAATTAATTTATCAGTTTAGTTTCTCAAAAGTTTACATCCAAAATTGCAATGTAATCACCACCGCTGCAACGCAAAAGATTACTTCCTCCGTTCTCCGCAACTGATATTCTTTCATCTTACAAAAGTTTTTTTTTTTCAATTATCTTCCTATCACCAGTTCAGATTTCGACATGGACTCCAAATGCACTCCTTTAAGTATTTTTATTTCGTAAATTACTTTTATTTTATAATTTTGTTATTTTATACAGGGCGATTATGAATGTCAACTCCCCGTGAGTTTTGCCTTTCTGCCGTTTCAATTTAAAGGAGCAAGTGAGAAAACTCACGGGGAGTTGACATTCATAATTGGGCTGATAACATTTTGGTAATTTATACTCTTTTGTTTAGTGACGGAAATATGTAGGGATCTACAACCCGGCTTGCTTTAGGGATCTCTAAGAACAAAATGTAACGAACGGGGAGGAGACACATTTTATGGAAAATACCATTTATGCTTAATTAATTTATTTTTAATTGTTTCTTTCCAAAAGTAGTTTCTTCTTTATTTTCAGATTCTTGTTCCTTTTCGTTTCAGACTTTTTTTCAAATTCCAAGAAGCGAGATTTGATTGATTTCATTCTATGTCAGATTTAGAACAGACAAGGGAACTTTTAAAATAGCAATGTGTGCAGTCCGATTCTATTTTTAGCTCGATGGTTGGGACTTCATATAATACCAATTGTTTAGAAGTTTTAGTTTTTTGATATGCAGGAAATGTAAGATAACATCACGACGACAGTTCTAACAACTTTGGTCTGTTCCAGAAACTGCAAGAATCTACTTACTTTTACTACGATAACAATTTTTCCTTTATGTTATCGGAAAAAATAGTAAAAATTAGTAGATTTTTGCAGTACTGGAACATACCAAAATGAAAATAAACAGGTGTGTAAATAAAAACACAAACATCATCTCTATTGGATCGATGGAATGGGTACAAATGCTGATGAAAAGATCGGATCTTTCACGACTTCCTTTGCATTGGTTCAAATCCTAATGAAAAGATCGGATCTTCCACGACTTCCTTTGAACCAATGCAAAAGATGACATGAAATCACGTCATCGCAAAGAACCCCTTCCGTCAAATTTTGCTGGGTACGTATGCAGCTACAACAACAACTATCGTGTGAATGCAGCATCTGAGAGCGTCCCTTATTCATCGCTGCTGAGTTGCCTCAGCAGCCACGACAAACCAGAATAGGTTTGGCTCAACTACGCTCAGGATGGTGCAGCCGTCTGAATTCCTATAGGTCAACAATCGAAGACACCTTGCAAAACATCTGCCCAGCATGCGGCACAGGCCCGTACGACACAGTGTACCCATTCAACTTCCCTGACAAACCTACTCAACTAACTCCAATAGAGATAGACCCAGAGTCAGATTAAGCAGAAGAACTGTTACAGATACAACTATCATGAAATATACTCTGACCCGAAAAGCAAAGCATACCCGCGATCGACGATGTTACATACTATAATTATTGTTTAATATCAGCGAATAGGCAAAATATGGTGTTATGGAATGGAACATTGTGGCAATACTAAATCCATTCAGTGCATTCGAAGCAATCAAGTATTATTCAATGCCGATTTCAGGCATACACCTGTTGTTACAAGCCAATTTTTGTTATTGGTAGCATTTTTCGAACGTGTAGTTTAAAAAAATATTAAATGTATTTATTTTGTGCTTTAAAATTCAACCAATAACAAATGGTAACTTCTAATAATGACCTATATTGAATTATATTAATATCCGGCACTGGATTGCGAATTACTTTAACTATAGACAAGCCTTCACTGAACTCCGAGATAAGTATTTAAAATATTGGAAGATAAAAACGGGAGTTCCTTAAGTTTGAATATTTCCTCCACCATTTGTTCCCAGAGATTATTTGTAGGGGAAAAACTGCCAAAAAAAAATTAAATAATATCTCAACAATAATATCATATTGAAACCATTATTCACAGTAGCATTATTCAGAAGAACGATAAGCCAGGAATTTATATAAACCTATGTGTTTTATGACGACCGCACATAATTTTAGTTTAGTTCCAACAGAAACACAAATCATTTCGTATGAAAATGAAAGTTTATCTGCTTCTGCTACAGAATATAAGTTTCAATCCGTGCTTATTCAATGTGATAAAAATGAATCACAATAAAAAATGAACTACAAGTTAACAAATAACATATACACATAAAGAAAAACACAATAAACAAAAATGCCTCTAACGATAAAATTACTGGCCCAGTCAAATGCAAGCGGCCTGCATTTCAAATAAACAACAACAAATATGACAAATCCATCCAAGTCTGATTAATAATAACGCCACACTACTATTACACATAAATACACTATAACGAAATCCATTGGAATAACTCAGAAATTCATGGAAAAATAATGATAAAGGGGGACAACTACAAAAAAAAAAAAAAAAAAAAAAAGCAAATATTTTGAATTACTGCACTAATCAAATAATATTGTAAAAAGTTCATTGTACAATTGCACAAAAATTAGAACAAAGTCATTTTATTTACCAAAAATTTCAAAATAAAGGAAGGGGAAATGGGATGTGAAAGACCTTTAATTCAAAACCACAACAATCAAATGAAAACCAACGTAATGATTTGTTTTGTAAATATGTTTCAAATTTCAAGTTGACTTTTAAAGTTTCAAATTTCTTTAAAAGGACTTTGATTCAAAGAATTTATTACTAATTCAATTACTTTGGATTGTTTGGGAACCATCATGCCATAAACAAATGCACATTTTGTTGTTTTTCATATGTCACTTTTGTTTTTCCAAGATAAATGGGTAGATGGGAGACGTTTCTGAATGTAATTTTATCAAGCCTAGAGTCTGAATTCCATTCTTTTGTTTTTCTTTTTTCAGAATTGCTAATGGGTGCATTATATGATAATAACAGCGGCAAACTTGCAACAAAACAAAAAAACAAGAATTTTATTTAAGCAGATTATTTTTTTCTTTGTTTTAACTTTAAAGATAGCTCGTATAAATTGTCAAAAGGCAAACGGCCGATTAGACATATTTTGGGGTAAAATGCAATATTTCATAAAATTGAAAGAGGTGCATGGTGCGATATGCCATGGAAACAAAGATTGAAATGACAGAATTTTATTAAATTATTATAATTATATATATATATATATATATATATATATATATATATATATATATATATATATATATATGTTATATTTATTATTGATAGAGTATTATTATTAATAAAGTCATTTCTTGTTATCAGAAAAATACTCTGAGCCCATAATGAAATTGGGGTTCTTCTCAATTATTAATTCATATAGTGCTCCCATCTAGTTTTTTAATTTTATTCTGGACCTCTTTACAATACAACTTACTTCCAAAATGTTGAGAATTCCCAAAATTTGCAGTCCAAAAATAATGTGCTGAGGACGCGATAAGACTACAAGTTCGATTTTACAGAAATCTATGGAACTATGGCTTAAAAAATCAATACAATTCTAAGCAAAATTACATTAATCATGGATTAATGATTTTTCCATCATTCCGAAAAGGTGGTACAGGACAGTGTTGTTACTATAGATAAAATTGTACTGTTCTTTACTAAGATTTGGGGACTGTACGCCTTGATTATACACTGGATGTACACAGTATGCGACCCATTCTACTACCCTATGGGCATTTTCTTTGATGGCGTTCGCTGTGCTATAAATAATATATGTAATTCAAATTACACAAAATGCATCGGTCAGCTTCAACTACTGAAAAACATATCACGCTATATGGCGATACGATAGGTAAGAGCTGGGGTCTCAAACCACTGGCTGTATATGACTGTGGTTTGTCCTATCCTGATTTATGGTTGTCTTGTTTGGTGGCACGCACTCAGCAATAAATCAAACCTCTCTAGGCTAAGTATTGTGCAACGTGCCGCGTCAATTCTTATTACTGGAGCTATTAAAAGCACAGCCCAGGCGGCGCTGAATGCTATTTTAAATATCCAACCTCTGGACATTTTGGTACAGTATCAGGCCTCCAGGTGTGCCTTGAGGCTTAAGGAACTTGACATGTGGCGTTGCTCATTGCTTGGACATGCAAACGTTCTACGGCGGTTGTGTAGTCAGCTAGTGCTTGGGAACAGAGGGGGTGAGACCGACTACATTTTACCAACTCTTGACTTCACTATACCTGACGTTTTAATACCCGATAGGGATGAATGGGTTCAGTGCAGACCAATTCCGGATAGCCTATCTATCTTCACTGATGGGTCGAAGATGGAAGATGGCACAGGTGCTGGTGTGTACTCTGATGAACTGAACATTAGGTACTCGTTTAATTTTAATGACAACTGTAGTGTTTTCCAGGCAGAGGTCTTTGCAATATTGAAGGCCCTAGAGGCACTAGTGGGAAGGACAGACTTAGCAAACAGGGCAGTCACTATATATGTTGACAGCCAGGCAGCGCTAAAAGCAGTAGGGTCTTTCACTATAAAGTCTAGGATCGTTCGAGATTGTAGGTCTATCTTGAAAACCTGTGGTATGTCAGTAAGATTTTGTTGGGTACCTGGTCACTGTGGTGTTGAGGGAAATGAGATTGTGGATGAACTGGCGAGGCGGGGATCACAATCAACCAACATGCAAATGGAGGTTGGTGTGAAACCTCAGCTTGGCACTTCATAGACAAACTCATCAGGTTCTACGTTGAGAAAACCAAAAGAACTTGGCTAGATGATCCTGGATGTCGGGTTGCAAAGTCAATCTGGCCGGTAATCTCGGCGCGAAGAACTTTTTCCCTTCTCTCGGCCTCAAATAGCTATGGGGCGGGTTATCTTGAGTATATTAGTTAATCTACCTTCAATGCTGGCGACATTTCCTGAGTATTTAAGCCATGAAAAACTTCTCTACAAGTGGTGTCGTAAGACACGCCGTTCGGACTCGGCAATAAAAAGTAGGTCCCATATCATTGAGCCAATATGAATCGGCGTGCACTCATTGATATGAGAGAAGTCTCCCTTGTCCCATCTGGGATGTTTGTGGAACAATTATATTATTATACCTTCAAATGATCATGTTTTCCTCTCCTTCACACTCTTATTACCTTTTCTACTTCTCCCTTGTCTCTTCATTTTCTATCTATTTTCTCCTATCCAAAACTAATCTCCTCTCTTTAGCTTTTTTGTCAATCCATCACCAGTATTAATCATCACCACAACGGATCTGCAACTACTTACTTCACCTACAACCATCACCTACAACCGTCAACTACATACCAACTTTTAACACTACTCAAACCCAGGATGATCACAATGGACCGCAAAGTCTCCGAATGGAGTGGCTGCTACTTACAGCAGCTGCGCATCCTATAACCTAACCTAACCTATATGGCGATACATATTGATGTCATTAATTCCAGTAGAGATATCTGGAAACGAAGTAGCCCTCTCTGGACGATCTATATTTCTATAAGACGGATCTATGATTAGCGTCCCGTTCGCTCTCCAACTGTTTTCTTATAACCAAGCTGCTCTTAAAGCCACCTAATCCTTCAATATCAAATCTGAGCTCGTCTTGTAGTGCGGATTGACCTTGTCAAAGCTACAATATACTTTCCGATTCTTTTGGGTACCTTGATACAGTGAAATCGTGAGAAATGAAAATGCTAATGAACTAGTTAGATATAGCTCAAGGCCCTGTAATGACTGACTCAATCAACCCCCTCTCCATCATACATATGATGATATATATTATTGATTCAAGCTGCGACGTGTCGAAAATCATAAAAATTGTTTTAGGAAAGAATAATATCTCTGTCGGAAACTAGCCTCCATCGGATAATGGAATGAGGCTGTTTAATCTTGTTCTGGTGGTTCAAACTCAAGGAATGTGGATGCCTCGATGGGCTGTGACCACCAACCGCATTCAAATTCGATAAAAGGCAGCTGCGGTAGTTAAGAGATTTACTCAGAGAACGGCATTCACGCGATAATTTTTTATCAAACTCCATCTGAGTGTATTCTGGTAAGCTTTTTCATCTAGGGATTCTCTTTAGTAACAATGAAACTCTAAACCAGAGAACTTCTTCCTGGCAGGTGTTAAAACAATTAATATGCCTACATACAGAAAGAATCTTTGCCTGCTCATTTAAATTGGCCACTGATAGGTCTGAATACTCTTCTATTACGTTGTACTAGTATTTGCAAATCACTCTTGCGCTTACTACAGATGACTGCACTATAATTTCATTCGGATGACTGCACTATAATTTCATCAGGTGTAAACATCGATTAATAAATAAGTGCTAAAATTCCTAACTACTTAGACACCATCACAAATTTCATACGGAAGCGTAATCTAAAGTTGTCTCCCCCAAAGTCCACAGTATCCTTATTCACTTCCTGAACGGGTCCATTTTCTTCTATGGCAGGCGTATCCCAACTTTTCATAATTTAAAGGTCCCTGGGGTAGTTTTCGATAATCTTCTTTACTTCTCTTCTCACGCCGCCCAAATTAACCAAAACGTGAAATCCAGGAGCGAAGTCCTAAAAGCATTAGCTGGCACCTCTTGGAGCAAAGGAGACGTTGATAGGTACACATATGGCCATTGGTCTCTTTGTTTTCCACACATGGAGAAGGCGTCACAAAACAATGCTCTCCGGATCGGTATGGGTGGGTTGCGTCCAAATAAAAAATGAGGATTATCTTCATGATGAGACCAGGATGCTTGCTGTCCGTCAGACAACATAATGTGTTGCTAATGTTATAGCCGAGTCTCCCTAACCTAACCCTTTTGGATGGAAGGAGACAATTAATTCCCACCAGAATAGAGAGAAATTGATAAAAAAGTGAATGCGAAAATCTAGACTATAGTTGTTGTATCAGCATAGAAACCTATGTAGCAGCATAGGTTTGATGCTGGGTTGGCCGAAAAACTATGATTTCGGGTCAATCAGGTACGAAAGAACCCGCTGCCGTTGTGTCAAAATGCTATTCGAAAATTCAATCAAAAACTGAAACATCGTAGAAGATACAGGGAAAGTGCTAAGTTCCAATTCCAAAGATTTTATATTGCCCAGAAAGAATAGGGAATAATAGTATGGCAGCAGGTGCCAACTTGTTGTTGTAGCAGCGGCTACTTTTTTGTTTTTCCTCAAGCAGTTAAAGAGGTGTAGCATATGGTATGGCCTTATTATCAATTCTTAACCAGTAAGAATTGAGAATTCTTGCGAAAGCAATTAACACAGTATTTGTTAGAATAAATCATCGAAAGATTTACGGGACAATCCACGCTGACGGTCAATATTGTTTTCGTAGGAATCATTAACTTACACGGTGATTGCGTTGGCCTAGCCGATGGTTATGTTAAAAAAGATGCTCCCACAGTAAAGGAATAGGAACATGAGCATGTTACTTTAAAGGTCTGGACTGCGAGTAACATTCTGCCAGGTGACCAAATATATCAAAGAGCACCGTATTGAGGCGGGAGGTTTTAAATCCATTCTTATTTCGGCTATTACAAAAATTATATAATTATGTACGATTTGGGACCTCCTTCTTATCGCCGTGTCTGAACGGCATGTCGGACATAGTACAACACCACTTGTACGGGAGTTTTACATTTCTGAAATACTCAGGAAATGACAGATAATATTAATCGGAGTAGTTTGACCATATTTATATAAATATGTTTTTATTACTTCCTTTATCTCCTACTATAAATACTTACAAACCTCCCTTATATTTTTCCAAATATTACATTCTACAAACCATGATGTTAAATTCGCCTTGCTACAAACGATACGAAAACAAATACTTGTGACATTCAAACATCCACGCCAAAAGCAGAAGGCAATTTATTAACACCGTTCGAACTTAGTCATCAAAATTGAAAAAAAAAAAAACAATTAAACAAAAAGAAGCAACAAATGCAATAATTTAATTAAACACAAAAAACACATGCAAGATGCACATGATAGAATGTACATTAAAAATAAAATACACACATATAGTGTTCCCTTATGTTCCAATCAAAACATTACAAATGACCAATAATAATCTTTTTGTGTCTAAGATGCAATCTCAAAAAGGAAGTCATTAGGAATTTATATTTTTTGGAAAAAAAATCCTGTCTATGAACTTCAATGTGAATTTCAAATCATGTGTATAATTTGTTTTGTTATTGTTTTAATGCCAGCATGAATTGAATATTGGACACAGACAGAAATATTATACTGGCGGTAGGTTTTGTTATTATTGTTATAAAAACGACAACAAAAAGGTTATCGACAAAAAATGCCATTAATACGATTTGTGCTAATTTTCTTATTTATTATGTGATTTTTTTGTTACTGTTGTTGTTGGTTTTACAATCAGAGTTAAACAAAAAGCAAATAAATGAGGGCATATTGAATTTCTTCAATTACTCATAGATCGAGAAAGGACTGTGTTCTTCCTTATCGGATCGATGATTTTTATCGGCTAGAATTTCAAGGTACAGTTGGAAAACTCACACCAATTTTAAAATGGCTGGTTTAAAATTACGCAGCAGTGTAAACCGAGATCCCGAATGACAAATATTATTTCCGCATAGTAAGTATGCTTTTGTTACAGCTCAGCTAAAGGCCAAAACACCACAATTCAACGGATTGCACAAATAGATCTCGGTCACTTAAGCAATTATATTGCACATTTACTCAGAGTGTTCTACCTCAAAAATCTATTTTGCAGAAAATGTATTTTAAGTCTTCTAATGAAGACCTGAATGATGCAGCCTCGGTTTGAAGGTCTTTTAGGAATCCCTCGATATTAGCTATGCTGATGCGTCATAACAACATCACAGTCTTCTCACCAGCATCAAACATCGATCCTCCTCCTGGCTACGTCTGTGCGTGTTTCCGATATATATTTCCTCCAAACTTGATGTACATTTGGAAGAGATTTTAATATGGGCAAAATTTCGGCTAATTGTACAATCAATTCGTGAGTTATCGTTCTCATCATTTATTTTAGTTGATGCCGGCAGGGTTATGTAGATCTTTTGGTCCATTATTTCAGGAAGTAGGGAATTGTCCCTGAAAAAATTGTACCGTCGTAAGAGGGACGGCGAGTACAAGCTGGTGCAAAAAAAAATCATGACGATCCGAGAAGTGTTCCAAAACATTTTGTGTGGTCCATCCAAATCCATTCAAGATTTATCGTGCACAAAATTTTAGTGAACATTTTTTAACTTTCGTGGGGAAGGTACCCGAAGGAGTGGACCGATATGTCCCATCTTCGAACATAAACTAATGGTATGTTTCTCTAATACGATTCGAATCTACTACTACAAACTCATGTTATTGTAGACAATTTTTGTTTGATCGAGAACAAAAATTAATAAAATATTTTTCAACAAGTAACCTCCCGTTTACACATGCAAGTGACAGTTCGAAAAATACCAATACACTCACAGATATTCACTGACACACCAACTAACAACCTCACTGCCTATAAAATTTCCTTGTCAGTAATCAATGTAAGTGCTTTGAAACATGGTACAAATACTATTGTACAAATATTATTGTACCATGCTTTGAAAGTAACCCAATGATTACACATGCAAGTAACTTACAGACAGTTGTGTATACATATTATAGTCGAAACTTCAATTTTTTCGAACTGACACTTGCATGTGTAGACGTTCGGAAAAAAATTGAAGTTACTTTCAAAGCACTTACATTGATTACTGACAAGAAAATTTTGTCGGCAGTAAGGTTGTTAGTTGGTGTGGCAATGAATATGTGTGAGTGTATTTGTGTTTTTCGAACTGCCACTTGCATGTGTAAACGGGGGGTAACTTCAATTTTTTCCGAACGTTTACACATGCAAGTGTCAGTTCGAAAAAATTGAAGTTTCGACTATAATGTGTATACACAACTGTCTGCAAGTTACTTGCATGTGTAATCATCGGATAAAGTAAAGCCTGTGTATATTGAAAAAAATTTTCCCAAAAACGTATGTATTTAGGGGGGGTTTTAAAAATTTTGGATGTATGAACCGACGAAAATGTTCATTAGGATTAAAGAGCAACAGTTTTGCAGAAGAGATACTTAAAGGAATGGATCGACATTGACCATTATGGAAGTGGATCTCCAGCCATTACATATAGTGCCATAGGGGGTTTTTGCACCCTTCGGGCTGTTTGCTCAAGAAGTATGTACTTGCCCCTGAAAAAATTTTACCATCGTAATTGATGCAGCGAATGCAAGTTGCTTCAACAAAAATCAAAGTGATTCGATTGCAGGTCTTAAAGTAAACATATCCGAAATTTTGTGTGGGAGATACCGGATGGAGTGGACAAATATAGTCCATATTTGAACCTGATCCATATCTGGTAGATATATTAGGATGTGTAAAGTGTAGACCAATTCGGCCACTCCCTTCAAGAGTTACCGTACGAACAATTTTTCCGAACATTTTTTAACTTTTTTGGGGGAGGTACCTGCAGGAGTGGACCGATCTGGCTTATCTTCAAACTTAAACTATGTATGGACAAAATATTACTAAGGCCATATTTTGGACCGAATCGGCAGATCCGTTCGAGAGTTATCTTGCGCCCCACCACCTCACACGGTGTCATAGGGGTTTTTTTTGCAACTTTCATGCTATTTTCTCAGGAAGAATGGACTTGCCCCTGATGAAACTTGTACCGTCGTATGGAGGGCAGTGAATACAAGTTGCTAAAATCAAAGCGATACGAGAAATGACCCTAAACTGAACTTTTCTGAAATTTTGTGTGGGAGGTACCCGAAGGAGTGGACCTATTGAGACCATATTGGAACCTCACATTACACTGGTAGATAGTTTACGCTACACAAAGTATGGAACAAATCGGTCACTCCCATTCCGAACATTTTCGAACTTTTGTGGGGGAGGTACCGGAAGGAGTGGACCGATTTAGCTCATCTTAAACTAAGTTTGGGCAAAATATTACGAAAACCAAAATTTGAACCGAATCGGTTCATCCGTTCGAGAGTCATCGTGCGCTCCAGCCAGCAAGACAGACAGACAGACGGACGGACATGGCTAGATCGACTCCAAATTGTCTGAAACACATTTCGTCCAAACATACTTGGGGTCTAAAACCATTATTTCGATGAGGCACATTTTCATCGTTTCAAAGTGTATATACCCTCCTTAGCCTAAAGGCTGAGGGTATAAAAATGTACATTTTGCCACAAACAATATAATGGAACAGAATAACGCTAGCTGCAAAGGCCAACGCCAGTGTACATATAAGATCAGGACGGTGCAGCCACAACAACTCATATTGGGCCTGATATTCCAATTTATTCTGTAAATCTGTTCACGAAAAGTTCCCATTCACTAGTTGAAAGTTTTTTGATAAAACAAATGACTTTTGACCACCTCTTGGAGCGGAAGAAGTCCTCCTTCGATATTGGTGGTTTGAACAGCAAACCCCTCATTATGTGATAACATAAAAAACGCAGGTTCCTATTTTTTCACAAATCCCATTAAAACTAAATTCAATCTGGCATCCCCATAATAAAATGTTAATTCTAAAACAAAGACCCCATTTATTCTTATCAATTCGCTATTGATAATTGCAAAAAAAGATAGAAATCATAAAAAAGCAAAATATATTAACCGGGAATATGAGGTACTAAATACTCATCCGGAAAGCAATGTCATTGTTTTCAGTCAGTTTTGTCATATGTTTTCAGTATGTACATATTTCTTTTAGCAAAGTCTGTTGATTGTTGTGTTATTGACCAGTCTAGTTGTTGTTTTCTTTCATTGCTGGAAATATAATTGTGTAGCTTTGAAAAGCTATTTTTAACATTTTTCTTCAAGCGATACCACAACCACAGCAAAGAAAATAAGAAAGGAAAAATAAGTAGAATTTTTTGGTTGTTTAACAGCAACAATGGCCGGTCGGTCGTGTCTTTGGTTTGGGGCGTTGCAACAAATGACTACGCAATTTTTCTTGTACATAGTTAATATTAATTGGTGTTGTTGCCGCTGCTACTTTTTTACAAACACGCAAATAGTGCCTGTGGAAATGCACCACACAAGTCAGTCAAGAAGTCTAGGAAAAAACTTACGTTATATTACTGCACCAGTACGTTGGTCCCCAAGTGCATTTGTTGGCACCCACCAATTGTTGTTGTTGGTGGACAGGAGATGCATTAATTGCACTCAAACCTAGAAAAAAAACAGAAAACAAAGAAAATTTTAATGATAATGTTGATAAGTTTTGTTTGAAACGCAAAAAAGTCAGTTGTTTTTGTTGTTATTACTAATAAACACAAATTAGTTAACAAACACACACATATAAACAATAAAATTTACGGGAAAATATTCGCAGAAAATCCAACAACAAAATGCATTATCTATGACAGCGCCATTTGTTGATGACTGTGGTGTGGACTCGTATTGTTATTGAAGGGTATTAGTAACAACAACCAAAACTTAAAATTGTTCGTTTTTTACATTTCGTTTCTTCACTTACCCAACAAAGCCACAATGGCACAAAGGCCAATATTCATTTGTTTCATGATCGTCGTTGTCGTCACAAAACTTTTTTCAACAATTTGTTACCTTCTTTTTCAACACACAGAAATGAATAAAAATTTAATAAAATGTTAATTACTTATAATTTTTTTAGAGTTCGTATTGCAAACGATTGAATATTTGCTATTAAACCAAAAGCCCCGAATGCAACTGTAGAATGAATAATAACAGCAGTTGTCAGTGCTGGAGAAGTAACGAAGAATTTTTTGTGTGTTGTATTTGGTACTCGGTATTCATTGTTTGTTATCAGTTAATGGAATGTGCAGTTAGTGGTAATTTAATTAGTGCCTACATTACGTAGACACACACTGACGTATCTCACGCAAGAGGTAATTGAACCTGTTTGCATTAGAGCTTTTTTACCGAATTAACCGTTTATTTGACGTATACGCAATGGGTGACGTGTGACGTAGTAGATGAAAGATACCAAACAACGGCCCTAACATCTCCATGGTCTCACCTGGGGCCGCCTTAAGCACCCGTTAAAGGCAGTGAACTAACATGCGTCGCGCGTTCACCCATAAGAACGGTAAAAACTTGGGTTGGGTGTTGGGCTAGTAACCCATCCTTTCCAAAGGCAACATACTATGAAAAAACTATTAAAAACAAACCCCTCTATCTGCATCTGGAATGTTCAATGTATGTACGATCGTTCCGAGGACCAAACATAGAACCGGACCACCACCTTGTTGCTGCAAAGGAACATACCCGATTAAATGTAGCAAATAAAGTGCGAGCAGACACAACACGGAAGTGGACATCGGTAAGCTGCAATCACAACATATAGCAAAAATCCATACTTGGATACCAGAGGCCTCAACAATGGAACTCAGGATATGACCATGCTGCTACCGAAGAGAAAAATGCGATATATAGATATATGTATTTTACAATCAGTAATAGTACGTTAGTATATGACCGGATTTAACAAACCCAAATAAATCCTCATAAAGAAGGTTAACCCTACAAAAGCCTATAATATAAACAGCATATTACAACGCGTAGTGAACGAGAGAGGTATCAGAAGAAAATCAAACGATTATAGAGCAACATTCGACTGCCCTCTACCTTCAAACGTATTCCAAGCCATGTCTAAATTTGCTATCTTGGGAAATGTGATCCGGCCTCTTAAGATAACTCAAACCGATACCCATTTTAAAAAAATTTCCGAACTGCTCAGTACTGAAAGAGGTTTCAGACAAGGAGAATGCCTTTCGTGTGATCTCTTCAACATCCTCCTGGAAGAAAAGAAATGGCACAATATACACCAATAGCCACATGTGGTGCCGAGTTGTGAAATAAAAAGAAGAATCGTATTGTCTAACACATACTTCTTTGGCTTAAGAAAGCAGTTTAAAAACAAAGCCACATCTCGTCAAACAAAAATAACACTTTTTAAAACACTGACTCTACCCATTTTTGCAGGGTTAACCTTCTTAATGAGGATTTATTTGACGTATGCGCCAAGGAATTGACATTTCAAACCCAGTGGGTTTGTTAAATCCGGTTATATATAAATGTAGTATAATGTATAGTTCTGAAACCTTGGTACTTGCTAAAGCAGATGAGGTTGTGCTTGGTGTATTTTAGAGAAAAATTCTTCGAAAGATCTACGGGCCAATATGCTATACAACGATTGCGTTGGCTAGGCAATGACATAAGAATTAGCGGAGAAGATTCGGCTAAAATGGCATATAAATACCGGCTGCATAACGGTACACGCAGAACTGGAAGGCCAAGACTTCGATGAAGTAAACAAGTGGAAGACGAGATCGAAAAACACGGTATTTCAAATTGGAGAATTAAAGCAACAAATAGACATTAATGGACATCTTTGCTTATAGTTATGCTTTGTTTACATTTACGAAATCCACTCGATTTCAACTGTCAATTCCTTTGCGTATACGTCAAATGAAAACTCATCTGAAATCCATAGGATTTCATTTGACGTTTATGCAAAGGAATTGACAGTTGAAATCGAGTGGATTTCGTAAATGTAAGCCAAGCATTAGTTTGGACTAAGCAAATCCATTGGATTAAACATGTCATTCTCATACAATATGGGTAAGTCAAATAAATCTATATATAGTGCACTTAATCACCGTATCATGGCAGAATAAGAAGGTAATCTCATTTGAAAAAACCGTCCTAGAGCTGCCAAATACAACCATGCATTCGAAACAATATGAAAGTTGTTGTTGTTATTGTATGTCAATTACAACAATAACAAAATATTGTTTGTGTACATTCTCTTAAAATTTTGTGTATATTAAATATCTTCTTAATTTTGGCAAAAGAAAATGGTAAGTAGTGTGTTTGAAAGAATGTTTAAATGTTTTTATTGTTATCCGTGTTTTGCAGAGTTTAGCCACTGCAAGACCAATAGCAGCCTTGCATATATAGGAAAGAATGAACAAATGAAGTTTCAATGGACCGATTTATGCTAAAGTTATCAACGGTATCCACCAATTCTTACCGGATTCACCCGAAACCATAGTGTTTCGGTCAGCAACATTAACCAATTGATACCGCAACAATCATCAGCGAACAAGCCAGCAAGTTATTGGATTTTAACAAAGATGAATGAGTTTATATTTATGTATATACATATTTACAGGTCACTAAATCTCTGGTGAATCGTGAGGTACTGGTCGTGCTGTTGTTTGTATTCCCACCGGTTTGGTCAGGGTTCTTTGGTTACTAACTTTCCGTCGTTGGTACCGTAAGTTCAATCTAAATTTGAACAACCTGGGTTGCACTTTAAATCAATGATTGTGGTTGGAATAGCCAATATGTCCTTTCGAAAACAGATCAATATGCAGTTACTGCCTTTTTGAACAAAAATATTTTTGGAAATTTATATTCAAGTTTCGGTAAGTGTTTCATTATAGTTTTTAATAATTTGTAACGGGGTAATTTAAACCAACGAATTAAATATCCCTAATTTTAGGTAATTATTCTGTTTTGGAAATGAGACGTTTTGAGACGACCTTTTTGTAGCTGTACAAATCCCAACGCCCATGCGTCATAGTCGCCGCATTGCCCTCATCGTATACTACAAGGATGAAAGTTTGTCCCGTGTCTTCCGTATAATCTCCGGCATTGACTTGTTGGTCGTTTCGTCTTTTTAGTAACACCCAAAAACAGAACAGTCCATTATGGCGACAAAAGGTTGGAAACCTCAACACATTTTAGCAAGTTTTTCAATAGTCCGAATTTCATCAGTGGAGACTTTAGCAGCTTAAAGCAGCAATCGACACACAACAACAGTGCATGGGCTTTCAATTAGTGAGTGGGGACAGAAGCCTCCATTAGCTTTTTCGAGTGTAAATGGCAGCGGAATCCTGGCTTAAAGTGAGTCGTAAATATGTGGCAAAAAACAGGATCAAAAATTATGTTTATATTCTTTCTCCCTTAAGTAATTTACAATCAACGATTGCCCGTCATTCTATATTAGTGCAAGATATACACAAGTGCGACAATCTAAACCTATTGTGCAGGAATTGTGTTTAGAACATATATGGAGTGAATAAAGCAACTAAGTAAAAAGTTCCTTAAACTATAAAAAGAGCAACGTAATGCCTGTTCCAGAACGTGCAAGATGCTACTATTTTTTACACTATCTGTGCATCGATAGTGGTCAAGGATGCTGGTGCTTTAGATTAGTTTTCCCACGATGAGTACGAAATAGCGATACGCAGTGAAACGCAATAATCGGTTTTTCGATTATACGGTTTTCGTAAAATACTTAAAACTCGATTTTCGGTTAGTCGATTATTTGAGAGTGTACTAAAAGTCGAGTTTCGATTATTCGTTAACCACGGAAAACCGATCATAATCGAATATAATCGACTATTTTCGTTGATGCAATATGTGATGTACGCATGTACAATAAAACCATTACGCGGTTTTAGCACACCCAATAGTCAACTACGACTAATAGTCGTCCACGAGTAATAGTCGACTACGAATAATAATAGACTACGACTAATGGTCGACTACGAATAATAGTTGACTCCGACTTTCGAAGGTCGATTAAGAATAATCGATTATACGTTTTTCGCACAGTCAATAGTCGACTACGATTTTTAGAGATTTTACGGCTAATAACCGATTAATCGATTAACCGAAATCGGTTTTACTTATCCCTAGTACGAAATGAGAAAAGTCAACAAAAGATATTTTTATTCGATTTGATATACAGTTAGGCAAGAAATGTATTGCAAAAACCAAAATTGTAGAAAATTTCATATTAATTGTTCGTTTATGGCAAAAAATTATGTAAAAACTATACGGTTTTTTGTGCAAATCTCTTGCTATAGTCCCTTACAACAATATTCCGTCAAAATATGCAAAGGTTATTTGCGATTTATAACAAATGCGGTCAAAAATAAGAATTAACTACTATTTGGGGGTGACAATAAAAGTATTGCAAAAATTGCCAAATCGAGGGTTTCTTCGAGAATTACCAAAGGTATGTTCCTTAATGCGTCGTCTATCCACTTTGGACATTCATTGGAGCATTAATGAGCTTAGTTAAATCAAAAATTAAGGTTCGGTATGTTCCACTCTAAGGATACTGGTTCCCCAATTTTTAGTAAATCTTGATCCTTCGTTGGAGGATGTTTTTGGAGTTTTTTCTTAAATTGGACCCAAACATTTTATGAGGATTGATATCAGGATGTTGGCCCGATGTATTTAAGAGTTTTGTGTTGTTATATTACATCGGCAATTTACACAAATAAGATTAACATGTCATGATCTGGTCTTTGGAATGGTGGTAGTAGACTTTGTTTGAGCTTTCGGGATCGATTTTTCTGACTTTCAGACTAATGACTATTAAATATTTCTTAATTATGTCAGTGGGGATGTCTTCCCAATCATTATTATATCCGTGAACCCAATTTGGCATACTATTTTCCATGGTAAAGAATATAGTACCAAAATACTCGGTATTCCAGCTTCTCCAGTAGCGGTTTAATTTCCATATTTGATGGGTTTTATTGGATTTGGCGCTTTTTTTGGATTTATTATGATAGCAGAGGATAATATCTATCCACTTAGTAAAAATTAAATCATATCAATACCATTGAGAGACGAACTAGTGCTCTGTCGTAGGTTGCTTCAAAATACTACACTGGTGTCAATTTTTTGCATATACTTTCCAGAGGTATTTCGATGTTCTCAAAGCCAAAATCGGACTGTTTTGCATTGTTCCATTATCCTACAATGCATATTGAGTCAAATATTCATTCTTGGCATACTTGCCTGTGGCCGATTCGTCATTGTTTATTGTTAATATGGACCCATGCGTTTTTTACCAGTCTGAAGACCCTCCATGACCGCATTTTTTATCACTGAACTTTATTACATTCAATACTATTAATCTATTATTAGCCGCAAAAGTCATAAAAATGCATAATGACCGCAAAAAATTGCAAAAATTTTATAGTTTAAAGTACTGATTTTCCCGTTGCAATACTTTTATTGTCACCCCCAAGTAGTAGTTAATTCTTATTTTTGACCGTATTTGTTATAAAACGCAAATAACCTTTGCATATTTTGACGCAATATTGTTGTAAGGACCTGTAGCAACAGATTTGCACAAAAAACCGTATAGTTTTTACATAATTTGTTGCCATAAACGAACAATTGATATGAAATTTTCTACAATTTTGGTTTTTGCAATACTTTTCTTGCCTAACTGTATTTATTTTGATTTGCAAAATATCTTCGATCATCCATTTTAACTCTAACGAGGAATTAGTAAATATAAATGAAAAATGGTCTTTGCACTAACAGACAAATTACAAAAAATATACTCTTATGCCTTTTTTATTGGGATAGCTGGAAATATCACGATGTACAAAGGCCACAAGTAAGATTTTTTAAAGCTTTTGGGCCAATATGTTTAGACGTATGGGCCAATAAACAGATAGCGCTGTAAAATGGACCACAAATAATGCCTTTGTTAAAAATTTCAAAACGTTCCTTGTACATTTTTTGAGGGAGGTACCCGACTGTATTGTTCGATATAAACCCTCTTCGTACTTATTGTAAGTTTGGAAGAACTTCTACGACGTGCAAATTTCGGATAACCGGATACTCAATTCGTAATAGTGCTCATCTGACATTTTAGTTGGTACCGGAATGGGTTTTTTAGCTTTTGGGCTACTCTACGACAAAATGCTGCAAAAATTTCATGACCATCCAAGAAAAAGCTTTGTGTGGGAGAATGGGTCAGTTTAGTCCATTTTCGAACGTGATCTATGTGAGGAAGAAGTATTACAATATGTAACGTATGAGCCAAACCGGTTACTCCCTTTGTACGCACCATATTAGCAACAATTTTGTACTTTTATGTAAGAAGTGGACCTATACCCATCCTCGAAATTGATCAAAGTTTGGACAAAATATTACGAAGACCAACATTTGGACCACATTGGTTGATCCGTTCGAGTGTTATCCTCAGTTACGAACAGGGCTATCGACTTCAAATTGTCTGAAAATTTTTAATAATAAAATTGGTTATGAAATTGAAAATGTAAATATAACTGACATTTGTATGTATGTTTTAACATATACATACAAAGTTTGTCAAAATCATTTTGTCAATGAAGGGACGGCAAAGCTAATACAACTCTGTGAGCTGCGAGTGTGAGGTTACCTTGTATCATGTCACAGTATAAGTCTATAGTCTAGGCTTATTGGACAAATGTTCTGTAGACGAAGTTCATGAATGCAAACTTTTTACTGGGTATGCATGCTGGATCAACAAATAAATGCCTAAAATTATGCTAGTATAACCTAGGAGAATCAATACATTTGTACACATTAAAAATCATTATCATGAAGCCATGGTACAATAAGGAAGGTAGAACAGGTTCGAAAAATAGATAGAAATTCAACCCTACACCTATGCCCGCTTCCTGTCAGAATTGTTATACTGGCATATGCAACAGGTTGCCTTTGTTTGTTTGATATTGTTTGCCATTTTATCCAATTCGTTAAAACAGCGCGAAAGTAAATGAAACATAAATATTTGTTTTCACATATACATCGAAACACGGCAAAAAAATTATTTTCAAATTAAATTTGATAAATATATTCTACAACGGCTCTGTAATTAACGATTTCATTGCAATTCATTTTGAATCTATTTTGAAAACATTTTTAATATTTTTCAAAACAAACACATACACACACAAAATATAAACTTCACATTGACAAAAGTCGGTCACACTCAGAAAAAAATTGAAATCAGATGTGAGCTCTGTTATACCTTTCTATTTATACCATGCATGAAGCGATGAAAATGAAAATTGTTGGCGTTTATGTTTTGCGAAATTTGTTAAAAGCATTTATTAGTATTATGCCAGACTATGAAAATTTTCATTAACGTGAAAATGAGGCAAGAGGTGTGAAGGGGGTGAAACTGTGTACACGAGGTTCTGTAATCTGAAATTATTCTTTGTGTTTAAATTCGTAGCTCTCAAAACAATGCAAAGCAATGAAAATATCAATATTTTCATTTGATTTCATATACGTGTGTGGATGTCAATGAAAATTTCGTAGAAAATGACAAACAGTTTTCAATGAAAATTTTCATAGTCAGGCATAAGACTTAGTGAAATGAAAAAAATCCTAGTAAAACTATATATTGGCATTTATTTATTATTATTTATTTTATTTAAGTAGCAAAGATGAAGAAAGCAAAGATTGAAATTGAGGTGTTTTCACAGAAATACGGAAAGTTGTGTCTTGCCCGAAAAATACAAAACATAGAAAACAAGTAAAAAATATCCGTCGGCTTGGCCGACAGAAATATACGCCTGTGTATATTGAAACAATATTTTCCCAAAAAACGTTTGTATTTAGAGAGTTTTGAAATTTTTGGGCGTATGAAACGACAAAAATGTTGATTAGGATTAAAGAGCAAAAGTTTTGCGAAGGAAATACTTAAAGGAATGGATCGACATTGACCATTATGGAAGTGGATCTCCAGCCACTACATATGGTGCCATAGGGGGTTTTTACACCCTTCGGGCTGTTTGCTCAAGAAGTGTGGATTTGCCCCTGAAAAAACTGTTACCTTCGTAATTGAGGCAGCGAATGCAAGTTGCTTCAACAAAAATCAAAGTGATTCGATAGCAGGTCTTAAAGTGAACTTATCCGAAATTTTGTTTGGGAGGTACTGGATGAAGTGGACAAATATAGTCCATATTTGAACCTGATATATATCTGGTAGATATATTAGGATGTGTAAAGTATGGACCAATTAGTCCACTCCCTTCAAAAGTTACAGTACGAACAATTTTTCCGAACCTATTTTTGAAATTTTTTGGGGAGGCACCTGAAGGAGTAGACCGATATGGCTTATCTTCGAACTTAAACTATGTTTGGACAAAATATTACTAAGGACAAATTTTGGACCCAATCGGCAGATCCGTTCGAGAGTTATCTTGCGCTCCAACCACCTCACACGGTGTCATAGGGGTTTTGTGCAACTTTCATGCTATTTTCTCAGGAAGTATGGACTTGCCCCTGATAAAACTTGTACAGTCGTATGGGGGGCAGTGAATACAAGTTGCTAAAACAAAAATCAAAGCGATTCGAGAGCAGGTCCTGAACTGAACTTATCCGAAATTTTGTGTGAGAGGTACCCGAAGGAGTGGACCGATTGAGTCCATATTGGAACCTCATCTAAGTCTGGTAGACATCAAATTATGGACCAAATCGGATGCTTCCTTCAGGAGTTATCTATCGTACGTACAAATTTTCTGAACATTTTCTAACTTTTGTGGGGGAGGTAGCGGAAGGAGTGGACCGATATAACCCACCTTCGAACTTAAACTAAGTTTGGACAAAATATTACGAAAGCCAAATTTTGGACCGAATCGGTTGATCCGTTTGAGAGTTATCGTGCGCTCCAGCCAGACAGACGGACGGATATTGCTCAATCGACACCATATTGTCGAAAACACATTTCGTCTAAACATACTTGGGGTCTAAAACCATTATTTCGATGAGGCACATTTAGCTCGTATGAAAGTGTATATACCCTCGTTAGCATAAATGCTGAGGGTATAATAAAAAAACGGACAAATTTGAAAAAAGCAAAAAAAAAACTTACAGCCAATTTCTGTATGTCGAAAGAAGAATGTGTGCGAATGAAACACGCCCGAACTTTAGTTTTCGAAATAATGTTGCCTTTGCTTTTGTTTCAAAACAAAAAACAAATTTGAAAAACACACACGAGTTTGGACGTGTTTCTTTCGCACACATTCTTCTTTCGACATACAGAATCTGGTTGTTATAAATTAAAAAAAGACAAACTTGAAAAAGAAAAGATACAAAACAAAGAAATTAAACAAGTAAGAAAGGTCTATAGTCGGACGGAGCCGACCATGGGATACCCTATACCACTATCTCTGGACAATCGCTCTCCACGGAACTTCTTTTCAATGATTGTGAAAATTTAATTATCAAATATCAGAGATGTAATGTATAATACTTATGACCAAAACCAAAAAGTTATCTAGCATGACAAAGACATTTTTGTAGCAGGAAAGGAAAATTTAGTTCACACAAACTAAAATGCAATGAAACCCACTTATGTAGTACTACTACTTCCGTTATTTAACCGCTACGTTATTGAAATTTTTACCAATTTCAAACAAAAGTTTCAGTCCAGTATTATCTGATCTTCACGTTGGTTTGTACGCTTCTTCTTCATCATAAACTCAAATTTGTTTAACATTTTGCGGGTTATTATTTTGACCTACAGAGCCGCTACAAAATTGGTTAAAATTTAGTTTTTGGTCCATTTCATCCCCTGAACATTTCACGATCAGCACCAAAAACTAATCATTTCTATTTTGGCCCGAACCCAACCTCTTTAAAAAATTCGTTACAATCGGTCCATAATTGTGGCTTTAAGCTTGTTTGCAATTTTTAATGGACGGACACACATCGCTAACTCGCTTTATCTCGTCGTGATATGAATTTTGGCATACCAAATAAGGGGTCTAGGACAAATATTTCGTGGTGTTACATAAACTTTTGGAGAGACAATATGTAGCATGGAATAAAAATGTGGTTCTCTATACAGAACCCATTATATATTAGGCAGTAGGCTCGTTATCTAGCAAACACTTTATTGCAATTTACATCAGAGGAAAGGTCAGTAGTCCTCAAGGAATTAAAATATCGACCAAAAATAAAATTTTTATATTTTTCATACAAAAGTAATGGTCCATTTCACCCGCTAACGAATATCAGATCATCATTCAAAATTGTAGGCATCTTTTTCGACCTATACTCTTACCCGGTGCAAAATTTCGTAACTATTGATGTATAATTGCGACTTCTAGCGAGTTTATTATTACACTAAAAACAAATAACGGAATAGGTATATTAGGCTGTAACTCTGTTATCTGATCATGCACACCAACATAATTGGCATCAATTGAAAGGTCAAGCGTTCCACTTTCAAGTATATCTCACTTGTCCGGAATGTCACTTCCAGGAATTAAGATATAAGCTGTATATTAAAAATTTTCACAATTTTCACACAAAAGTTTTGGTCCATTTAACCCTCTAAATATTATCTGATCGCCATCTCAAATTGCAAGCTTCTCCTTTGTGATATACTCTTACCTTATTTAAAATTACGCTTTGATTGGACTATTATTGAGACCTACAGAGCCGCTAGAAAATTGGATAAATATTATGTTTTTGGTCCATTTCACCCACTAAATACTTCACGATCATCACCAATAATAATAGGGATCTATTCTGATCTGAACCCGACAAAATTTCGTGACGATCGGTCCATAATTGCGGCCTGGAGCGTGTTTACAATTTATAATGGACAGACGGACGGACACACATTTCAAAATCGCTTTATCTCGTCGAGATATGAAGATTGGTATATGACATTGGGGGTCTCCGACAAATATTTCGCGGTGTTACATGAATTTTTACCAAAACAAACTTATAATACCCTTTTCCACATTGTGGTATAGGGTATAAAAACAGACAAATTTGAAAAAGAAAGAAAAATTTAACATGTCTCCAAAAAAGCCCGAAGTCGTATCTCCAAAAAGGTCGAAATTAGTTTTTCGATTTAATCTAATACATAAGACTAAAATACATGCTCTTGCAAAATTTCAAGTTTCTACGTTAAAAAAATAACGATCGAAATTCAAAATCAAGAAAAGGCATTTCGGTGAATGGGTAACATTGCAGATTTTGTTGTAATGACGGATCCCAAAACCAAGCGTTTCCGCGGTTTTGGTTCCATTACTTATTCCCATTCGTATATTATTGATAATATCCCATATACTCGCCTTCATAAGATAGATTAATATTCCATAAAACAGTTTTTCATTTTATAACGTTCTTTCTTTCTCCTGTAAAATTATTATTTTGTTAGTTACGACTTTTGGTATTTATGGTGACGATATGTATTTTAATTTAAAATACAATATCGTAAAAAATTATAAATTTTTAAACTTCCTCATGTCTTCCATATATTGTTTAATCTCAAATCTTAATAATAGAATGACGTACTAACAAAATCTACTCCAAATAACTTCAAATGTATTAAATAACGTCGGGACGGCGCGAACGCCATTCCCGGCTACCAAAAATTACACGCACGAGTTATTCACATTAGGAATAATCGCGGAGGTCAACTCAACCGAAAGTGCAATGGCCAAGCCTCGCTCCGGGGGAACCGCCTTCATGATCACGGTAACCCCTACGCCAGGTAAGTATGCTTTTCTTAGCAACAATTAAACTACTTAGCCATCAACAAATACAAAGAGAATGAGAAATCGTTTATATGGTAGGAATTAATTTAACAACTATTTGACAGTGAAATAAAAATTTTAAAAGAACCACAAAACAAGCGACAGCATACAAATCTATCGTTGAGGGTAAAATGTTGATGTGTTATGTTGGGTAAAACAAATGACGAAAAAACAACCACTAAAACTATGTGTGGAATCCACTGGATACATTCAATGGTTCAGTTGTGGAAATCTTGTTTTGTGCCGATTGAATGAAGAAACAAGGGTGAAATGAACTCGTATATGGACACATTTTGGTGCCAAAGAAAAGAAAGTATGTAAAACAGCGTATTTGTTAGGATTTTTACTTTTTTAATATGTACTTATAAAACATAAACGGCATCTTAAAAAAGTACAAAAAATATACAGTTAGGCATGAAATTTATTGCAAAGATCAAAATTGTAGAAAAATTCATAATAATTGTTTGTTTATTGGAACAAATTATGTAAAAACTCATGGTAGACAAGAAAAGGTAACAGCAATACCCAGCTGATTGAACGGGGCTGTAATGTTAGTGTCAAATTCCATACGACATTTTATATTTTTATTTCTATTTCCGATGTATAAAAGGGATATATATTTCATGAGGAAAAAATATGTCATGCAAAAAAAAACATTTCCCATAAAGACTTCTTCATATCAACCTCTTCCAAGTCCGAATAACTTGTCGCACACTATAACACCTCTTATAGAAGCGGTACAATATTGTTTAATATGTGTAATATATTGTTAAATTTGAAAAAATTAAAGCCCTAATAAACATGTGCTTCTTTGATTAAAAAAAAGTTTTAAACAGCTTCTGCTTTTTCAATGAATTTTTAGCGAACCCAAACATTTTTGCAAGAATTCTACTTTTTGCGTGGAATTATCCGTTTAGTAGAATGATATGGATACTTTCAAATTGGAAATGTAACGAATATTCATAAATGTTTTTCAAAATATTCAATCAAATGTGAAAAATATTAGTTTTTTTAAATTCCAATAATTTATAGACATTTCAGTATTTTGTTTACATTTATCTTTGACAGTAACTTTACAAACAATAACAAATTCCTATGTGGTTTGAGTTGTATTTGTTGTAGTACATACTTACTTTACCTGCATGGTAGAATAAGAAAAGGTAGCAGCAATACACAGCTGACTGAACTGGGTTGTAACGTTAGTGTCAAATTTCATATGACATTTTATACATTTATTTCTATTTCGATGTACATTAGGGACATATATTTTTTGAAAGACTTCTTCATATCAATGATATGTAACCTCCTCCAAGTTCGAACGATAAGCCGCGCAGTAAATCCCCGCTTGTAGAGGCGATACAACGTTTGTTAATATGTAAGGTATTTTGTTAAAATTTAAAAAAAATAAAGCCCTAATAAACATGTGCTTCTTTGATTTCTAAAACAAAACATTGAAACAGCTTGTCCTTTTCTATGAATTTCCAGCGACCCCAAACTTTTCTGCAAGAATTCTACTTTCTGCGAGAATTTATGCATTTAGTGGAATGATGTGGAAACATAAAAATTGAAAATGTAACGAATTTTCATTCATGTTTTCCAAAATATTCAACCAAATGTGAAAAATTATTAGTTTTTTAAATTCCAATAATGTATAGACATTTCCTTGTTTTGTTTACAAATACAACTGGCAGTAACGTTACAAACAAAAACAAATTCCTTTGCGGTTGTTGTTCGAGTTGTATTTGTTGTAGTATTAACTTTACCTTACATTTGTTCTACCATGGTAAAAACTATACGGTTTTGAATGGTAGAACATTAAAAGGTAACAGCAATACTGAAGCTGACTGAAGTGGGTTGTAACGTTAGTGTCAAATTCTATTTCGATGTACATTAGGGATATATATTTTTTGAGAAAAAAATATATCATTCCGAAAAAAAACTATTTCCCATGAAACAAATTCTTCATATCAATGACATGTAAAGTCCTACAAGTCCGAACGACGTGCCGCACACTAAAACACCGCTTATAGAGGTGGTACAACGTTTGTTAATATGTGGGGTATTTTGTTAAACTTGAAAAAAATAAAGCCCTAATAAACATGTGCTTCTTTGATTTCAGAAACAAAATATTGAACCAGCTACTCCTTTTTCAAAGAATTTCCAGCGATCCCCAACCATTTTTGCAAGAATTCTACTTTCTGCGAGAAATTATGCATTTAGTGGAATGATGTGGAAACATTGATATTTAAAATGTAACGAATTTTTATTCATGTTTTCCAAAATATTCAATCAAATGTGAAAAATTATTAGTGTTTTTAAATTTAAATAATTTATATACATTTCCTTATTTTGTTTACATATACGTTTGACATTAACATTACAAACTAAAACAAATTTCTATGTGGTTGTTGTTGAGTTGTATTTGTTGTAGTATTTACTTTACCTTAAATTTGTTCTACCATGACGTTTTTGGTGCAAAACTCTTGCTATTAGTTCTTAAAACAATCGGGACAATCATGAATATTTCCTTCGGAATTTTCCGCACGGAAAATAATTTTAAAAATTGAAATTATTTATATAGTTTGAACCGTTGAAAACAACTAGAATCGCTTAATTATGGAATATACTCGCCGAATCGACAAAAATATTCCCATTTTGGACATAAATATGGAAATAAAAAAATTTTAAAAATGGGGAAAGAGAAAAAATTCCGCACGAAATTTTTATTCATGATTGCCATGAATATAACAATTATACAAAGTTTATTTTCGATAACAAAACTTAAAAAAGAATTACCTACTACTTTGAGGTGTCGATAAATGTATTGCAACGGGAAAAGCAGTACTATAAAACTAATCATTTTTGGAATTTTTTATAGTCATTATGCATTTCCCCCATATCCCCCTTTATCCATTGCTGGATTGTTATGTCCAATATTCCTTAAAATATACAAAGTTGCCATAAATTAACAATTAATATGAAATTTGTTACAATTTTGGTTTTTGCAATACATTAGTTGATTAATGTATGAAGTGACAGCAAGGTATGTTTTCTGCATTACTACTGTCACTTTTTACAAATCTGAATTTTGTACACATGGTGTGAACCATACAAAAATGTGTATGCATCAAAGTGATATGTGCATGGTACAATAATTCTTAGGTAGGCCACAGCTAACAGCTGATTACAATTTTTTTTTTGTTATGGCTTAATCTGTCAAAACCGTGTTGACATGCAGAGTTGATATTTATTATTGATCAAAAAATTCAACTCTGTTTTGTTTTCATTTCAACATTTCGTTCTTCTTCTTCTTTGTTTACTCATCCGTTATCATTCATCAAAACAATTTTGACGTTTTAAGCCATAGCGACAGGGTTGTATTTTTTTGGCGATTCTCATACCTGGCCTACCTATGAATTATTGTACCATGGATATGTGTATACCTATGCATATTTTATTCTGTAAAACAAAAGGAAAACAGCTGTTTTGTTTGTCCGCAATATAAAAAACAAAAACAACAGAAAACGAATGAATAAAAAAAAAATAAAATTTTTCTGTGCAGAAGGAATTACATCTGGCAAAAAAAACAGTGACAGTTGCTCTGCATAAATAAAACATACCGTGTAGAAGCCCCAGTAATGAACATTAATCTTTGTAACTAAATTGAATTTTACTAATCTAAACGACTTGAAATATATTAATTTATGTCGGGACGGCGCGAACGCCATTCCCGGCTACCAAAAATTACACGCACGAGTTATTCACATTAGGAATAATCGCGGAGGTCAACTCAACCGAAAGTGCAATGGCCAAGCCTCGCTCCGGGGGAACCGCCTTCATGATCACGGTAACCCCTACGCCAGGTAAGTATGCTTTGCTCAGCCATTTCTGAAGTACTTATCCATCGTGCTGCAGCGAGTGAATGAGAATTATTTTCGAAAAACTTCAACAAATTCAACGCCCATTTGACAGGGAAATCAATGAGAAACATAGTACACTTAAACATTTGTAAGGTTATGTTAAGTACATTATTGTAGATTTCAATAAACAAGACAAAACCAACCCTCAGTTGAATGTGTGTTAAATGCTACAACGACAGAATGGGTAGTTGCTACTATGGAATGCCATAACAACAAATCACACAATCTGGATGAACATCTCTCATACCTAAATTAACAAGTTGCTACAGTAGGTAGCGGATATAAAATCCGAAAAATTTTAAATATGTATATTTTTAAGAATTTTGTCAATTTTGGACTATTGTTTAAGGGAAAGGAAAAACGACTTTGAACATTTCTTATTTCCAGGTCCTTAAATAACATATTACCTGTTCAAATTAATATTTTGCATCCCCACAAATTTAACTGTTACTAAAATTGCGACTTCTAGCGATAGTTAACAGAAGGCCTTGATAGATTAATAAGCAATATATTGCAAACCATAGACTAACAAAAGAATAGACTGAGAAATCCTCTCACCTAAATTCTCTCACTCAATGAGAATTGAGTCAGATTACAGGATACTCAATTTTTAAAATTGCAATAACTATGAATTTTTAAACTATTTATGATGGTAAAAGACAATATGTGGGTAATATTGGCCGGATCTACATCCTCAAATAAAAAAAATCAACAAAATCTTGCAATTTACACAAAAACAAAATGCAATTGAGTGAACACACAGCATATTGGTTGTAAGAGCGACACCTACAACAAACATGCACACTACAACTTTCTCTGTCTATACGATTCATTAGTCTATGTTGCAAACCACATCTACCACTAACATGTTTTTTGTTTTTTGTTTCTCTTATAGAAATGTCAGCATTTTCAATTGCAGAGCTTAATTTGGGTTACAACCACAAGAACTGAAGACTGAAAAATCTTGTTTTATTAGAATTTAAAGGTCTTCTAACCAAAAACCAAAAGTTGTAAGATTCAAATTCTCGTTACCAAATGACATTGCAATGAATGATAGATACGATAGCAAGACAATTGTCCAAATTTGCTGTGATTCAAAATGGCTATAAAATGTTTCGAGGTGGCAGTGTACACTGTCGAGGTCATTAACTTGCCGCATGCCACAGTTGTGTCAGAAAAAAAAACTTGTTTAGAATCGTTATTAGCGAACTTATGCTACCACAATATCTCCACTGAAAACAGAGACTTACTTCCACGACTAACTGGACACTTGCAACGTCGGTTTTGTTTTGTTCATAACTTATTGAAAAATTATGTTAAATGGTAAATTTTATGCATCAAAATAAAGGAAATTGCATTAACTTTCACTTTATAATGTGGAAGAAGAAAATCATTATTATTATTATTTACAAGGCACAATTTAACGATACAAGCCAACGTACAAAATTCTTTCCACACGTCTATCAGGACAAGTCAGAATCATGTGGTTTTTTGTTGTTTATCGGGCTTTTACTCGGTATGTTTTATGCATAACGACTGTCACTTTTTACAGATCTGAATTTTGTACACCATTGGTCTGTTCCAGTACTGCAAGAATCTACTAATTTTTACTATTTTTTTCGATAACATAAAGGAAAAAATGTTATCGTAGTAAAAAATAGTAGCTTCTTGCAGGTTCTGGAACACAGCAATTGTGTGAACCACACAAAAATTTCAATCCATCTAATGGTTTGTTCCAGTACTGCTAGAATCTACTAATTTTTACTATTTTTTTCGATAACATAAAGGAAAAAATGTTATCGTAGTAGAAATTAGTAGCTTCTTGCATGTTCTGGAACACAGCAAAAGTGATATGGGTATACACAAGACATATTTATATAAGGTAGAAGTGACAATCAGGTGTATTCTTACTTTTTTTGTAAATTTAGTTTTCAAAATGTAATGAAATTTGAAGCTTCGAAATTTGTTACCATAAAATACTGCTCTTCCTCCTAAACGTGTAATAAAAATTACCTACGAGAGTTCTGAATGCGTTATATTTAGATTTTGATTCAAATTTGTTCTATTTTAGAGGATTTTCAAAATGTATTAATGTTTTCCTGAAACAAATATTGGAACGACCCTATTTTTCAATATTTTCTTTGACAATTAATTTTCAATAACAACAATGTTGTTTTTGTTAATTTGTTGTAATTCATGCCAGGTAGTTGTATCGTAAAATTTTGAATATGTAATGTCAAAATTGTCTTTACGTTGTTTTGGAAATTACAACAAAAAAACTATTTTATAAAGGGATTTGACATTTCGAACATATTCGAACAGCTGGTGTGACACCAGATGCCGGCAACCATGTTACTATATTTTACTCTCCCAAATTTGTCGGGTAAAATGTGTAAAAGTGGTAAAAATTGTAAAAATTTTTTAGTTCTGGAACAAAGCTAATATAAAAACCGAAAACAACGGAAAACGAATGAAAAATAAAAGTTTGCCATGCAGAAGGAATTAAATATGTATGTATGGGCGAAAAAACAGTGACAGTTATGGGTACTTTACACGGTATGTTTTTTACATATGAGTTGTCATTTTGCATATACATTTTGTATGGGAGAAGTGACAACTCATATGTAAAAAACATACCGTGTAAAGTACCCATTACTATGCATAACATGTATAAAACATACCGTGTAGAAACCCCTTTAGTGATTATTATGGGATATTATGTGCATATCATGGTGGAATAATAAGGTGTAACGCCAAAAACAGCTGATCTTCATACTAGTTGTCAAAAATGCATTATTGTGAATAAAACCACATACAAAATTTAAACAAGCAATTCACAATAATGCATTATTGTGAGCAAATTTGACGTTTGACGTGATTTGATGTAACACCTTCTTATTCCACCATGGTACATATTTGCTTTTCAGAAATTAGTGATTTTTTTTCACAGGAACAAGACGTTATGGCACCTTCTCGTACTCATACTTCTATTGAGATTCGAAAACTTATTTTACGGCTTCGTGAAGATAATAAAACTTTAAGAGAGATATCAAATATAGTAAAAATCAACAAAGAAAATAATGGTACAAAATAAAGACAGAAAGGGGCAAGGAAATAAGCTTACGCCAGAAGACGAGAAGTATATTCGCGTAGTAGTTGAAAGACCTCTTAATTTGAGCAGAGAAAGGCAAAAATATAGTGAACAATGAATGAAATAAAGAAGTTTCTAACGAAACTATTCGAAGAACACTTAGAAGATTTGATTTACATGGTAGATATGTCGTGAAAAAAAAACCTACAAATCTGAAAATATTAGAAAAAACGTATGGAATTTGCTAAGTAACATTTAAATAAGCCTTTTTATGGGTTTTAAATTCATTTTCTTACTAATTTTATCCATTTTTAAGGTACTTTTCACAGACGAAAATAAGTTTAACCTGCAGGGTTCAGACGGGCGTAGGTTTGTATGGCGACAACCGAAGCAAGCTTACTTGCACAGTCTATACAGTCGGATACTCAGCCCAAACTAGTTAGCCCTGACTATTTAGTTTGCTGTCAAATACATTATTTTGACACAAAATACAAAGGAAATCAAATCACAATAATGAACAATCTATTATGTTTGTTGTCAAAAGTTGTTAACAGAACTCTGAATGGCCGACCTTCTGTAGGACGTGCTTACTTGTCAAAAAATACCTTACCTACTTCCGTCAGGGTTTGGGGGTGTGTATCGTCGAAGGGCATTGGTAACTTACGTTTTGTGGAGAGTATAATCGATCGTTTTCAAAATGTTAACATTTTATAGCTTAATGTAAAGCAGTCCTGTGCCAAGATAACGATTCCAAGCACAAATCGGAGGTGGTCCGATCTTGGTTAATATATAATTGTCCCCATGTGCCAGATACACCTCCCCAATCCAGAGATGTAAATATTATTGAGCACATTTGGCAAGAAATTGGTCGAAAAATTTACTAAAAGAAGCACTCCAAAGTCTAGGAGTCGTAGGAATTTTTTTATGTAGGTATGTTTTTATACTCTCTTGAAAAACTACTCCATACACAGTTGCAATAACGTTTGTTTAGTGTGCCCGTAATTGCGGTTTCTTTACACCGAAATTCAATTAGATTACATGTTCGGTATTAGTCAAAGTCGTTAATGATGGTTTAGAATGGCAACATTTAATATTTTTTTAAAATCTAACGTTGGTCAATTGCAAACAAAGTTGGGCTAAAATTTCAAAATACCTTACAGCTGCTTAAGGACTAATAGTAGATTCGTGCATGTTCTGGAACAGAGCAAATATTTGTTTATTAACGTTTTGTTAAAACCAACCAAAATAATAATGGGACAAGGAACATCAAGTTCTTGCCGTGGTAAAAAGACTATGCTACGGTCGACCTCAGTATCTTCAAAAATTAATATTTCATATACGAACTTTTAATAAAAAAAAAAACTTGAAAATAGTGCCTCAACCTCACTCTGTCGGAGTATTACAAATGTGTACAATGCTAATCCTTTACTTCTGTCACCAGCTCAAGCTCCACCTCAGACTATTGTGTGACAATGAAACGGGCGTGGACCACCTCCAGTCATGCTACTGCACCCCAATCCATTGATAAGAAAGCTGAACTTTTTTAGCGCCGGACAAATCTGACATGACATTAGTTCTTAGACAGAAAGCATTGCTGGAGGAAATGAGTAAGGGAGAATAATGTATCAAGAAGGTGCCGGTACCTCTGTAGTGCGATTTTCTAACTCATTTTTGGAGTTACCGACAAAAATCGGTAACATTGAAAATCACAATTATTAATGAAAAGTTCAAATAGAGTTGACAACACTGTTGCTATTGGCAGTACTTTACGATTACTTTCTAATGGTCGGTAACTTACTGAATAATATCGTTAATTGCCGATTTTCGTCAGTAACTAAAAAAATGATTTAGAGAACCGAACTACTTACTGATCTCTAAAAAATTTCAAGCTAAAAAGCAGAGGATAAGAAATCGTATTGAAGGCCAGTTACATACTGCAGTCGATACGAACACCAAAAGTAAAGGGAATTTTAGTTGATAAGAACGAACTTCAAGTTTGTGGGGAAGTTCTAGTGAAACTATGGGGGTTATTCGGAACGTAAATTCCCCAGGATTTCTTTCACTTTCTGCTTTAAGTTGAAACCCCGTAAAGATAAAAATCACGGGGAATTTTCGTTCAAAATAACTCCCTTTGTATTTGCACTTCCTATTAGTGAAATTCCCACTTCAAGTACCGGAAAAGATAAGTCCTTCACCAAAGCAGCAAAGTCGCAGTCTTCTAAGAAGACTGAGAAGAAGCCAAAAAGTGCATCCAAACTCTTCGGGACAGTTTCGCTGGGCGATGGACGGATGGACCAGTCTTTTTATTCTTAGGATTGGGCAAAACTGACAAGCCATTACTTCTGAGGCAGGAAGTATTGGATGAGGAAAATTGCTAAGGGTGTATCATCCATCAAAAAGACGGATGATTTGATACTACAGTTGGATAATCTAGTTCCTAGTTCACTGTACTAGTTCCAAAACATATGCGTTCATTTAGCATAACTCTATTTGATACCTCTGAGGCCAAATAACGTCAAGGCCAAAGAACGATTGCAGGAAATCGTACTACAGTCGCGATTCGCATGTTTGAGAGGAACTATTTTCACCTGGCTAAGAGGGAACTTCCTATCAGTGCAGTTTCCACTTCAAGAACTGAAGGCCCCTGGAGGTGACGACCGAGATAATCTCTTGTTCAGGTAAAGGTAAGTCCTCGCGGCTAACTCACCGGTCCATTCGTCTGGGGAGACCAAAATCTCTTCAGTTAGTGCATCTTCACAGAAACCTTGTACGTCTTAGGCTGGCGATCGTTGACAAGGCTAACCCCAATGGGTGTATCAGACATTGGTTCCTGGTGGAGGACCATCTCATGACTTTGTGGGTCAGAGAAACGTACGGATTGGTCAGTCAGCCTGTATAAAGGAGTCAAGTTTATTATCTGCGGGAATAAGGAATCTGTAGATGTTCTTATGTAACTGTCGACATTGGCTAACTTTCGGATTCCGTGTGGGATAATAACATCAGTATGGGTAACTGCTACTTCCATGGAGCTGGACATTGTACTGAAGTTAGTTAAAAGGCAAAATCTCATTCTTAACATGGGAAGTTAAAAGATTCTAAATTCCTTTCTAAAGAATGCTGGATAATGGTTATAAAGTTTGCCAACGATCATACTGGAGAAAGCTTTGTAAGGGGGGATGCTAAACTTCGGATTATAGAGGTTATGCTTCCGAATTCACCCAGGCGATAGCATGTCGGAGGTACCTATAGTTGATATCCCGTGTGGAATGATAACATCAGTATGGGTACCACCTACTTCCATGGAGCTGAACAGGACATTGAAGTTAGTCGAAAATCAGAGCGGCAGTCTTTGGATGAGAAGTTGGAAGATTCTAAATTTCTTTCTGAAGAATGGCGGATAATGGTTATCAAGTATGGCACAGATCATATTGAAGAAGACTATCTAAGTAGTCGAGGGGGTGATAAACTTCGAATTAGAGAGGTTATGCTTCCGAATCCCCCCGAAGCAACATTACAACATAAGAAGTAAGAGCTTTGCTTTGTCCAGATATTATCTGCACCATGGAAAAACGGCTGCTGCTGAACTCCTGCAAACTCTTTCGACCTTATACATGCATGTCGACATCGCCTTAGTCCAGGAACCTTATTTGTAAAAATAACCTGATACAAAGAATTGGAGGATATCTGACAAACGTTCCTTGTCGGATCACAGAACGGTACTTTTTCAAATCTCTATACATTCAATCAATAGTCCCCGTAGAAATTCCAGGAGAGATTGCAATTGGCCTAAATTCAGGGCGCTGGCAGGGGAGTTAAACACTTAAAGTGCTATTCATTATCCCATCAATTTCAATATAAATTTAAGTGAGCACTGTAGCATAACGAAGGCAACATGCCTTGTCCACAAGAACTAAATTTTCTTGTCATTCGGTTACTCCATCCACAAACGGCAAAAACATAAATGAACTTCTAAGAAGAGCACACAATTTCAGGTCAACAGATACAGTTCGAATTGAAAATCACACTACATTTAATAATACATATAACACCAACCATACTACGAATGTATAGAAGCTGCCATAGCTTCACGTTTAGTAGCTCACTAGTGTGTCGTTATCACAATTCATTGAATACCCCGACAAAGCAAGCAAACTGGGAATAACCAGCTGATATTAAAGAAGCAGTGAATGCCAGTGAAAACAACAACAACAAACCACCACACTTTAGCCAACCAACCATTCTATTTATAGCGGCGCATGACAAACAGGCAAACACACACACGCACCCCTTGTATATACCAAAATGCTTGTGATTTTGTCGGACATTCGTGTGCTATTAACGACTCACAAGCTGTCGTTGTTTTATTCTGTGTTATTTGAAAATATTTTCGTACGCGTTTGATGTCGAATAATTCTCATTCTCTTTGAATTTCACATCACTAAAGAAGTTCGGTCTGAGCAGAGGAAAGCATACTTACCTGGCGTAGGGGTTACCGTGATCATGAAGGCGGTTCCCCCGGAGCGAGGCTTGGCCATTGCACTTTCGGCTGAGTTGACCTCCGCGATTATTCCTAATGTGAATAACTCGTGCGTGTAATTTTTGGTAGCCGGGAATGGCGTTCGCGCCGTCCCGACATTAATTAATCAATTTCATCTTAGAACGGGAGAACTAACTTTGGATAGTTTTTTTGTATCGTCTAATACAAAAATCGTCAAATACGCACATTATTGAATGGATATGTGACTGTCACTGAAAATGATGCAACCTGAAATAAAAAATGTAATCTTTGATAACTTCGAAATTAGTAGAAATTTTTTAACAATTCTAAATACAATTTTGTAGGCTAAAAAGTTGTGTTTAAGATGGCACAGACAAATATTTCATTTGCAGTACCGTTATACTAAAATTTTACCGGAAAAAAATTGTCATTTTTAAATTGAGCATTGAAAATGATGCACCACAATAATCGATTAATAATTTCGAAATTGTTGGCTTTTTATGCCATTTTAGTAATCAGAATGGTGGAATAATTGGTTCCGTATCGTTTTCAGTAGTTTTGCCATTGATTCCGACAGAAGGAATGATGTTCTGACGTAATTAGTGTCCCTTTGTAGGCAATTTGGCTAGACATTTCGAGATTTTGAAGTTATTTTTCAACAAATGACTATGAAAAATCATTAACGGTTATGTCTAGACTCTAGAGTAAGTACAATTTAATGATACACTACACCCCGCTTATTTACCTCTCTGCTTAACTGCCTTTCCCGTTTAATTGCCTGAATCTCCAAAGTTTTTTCATATAAATGAGTTTAAACTGTCCCGCTTCACTACTTTTCTATAAGTACCCAATTCGGATATTTGCCCGTCAAATATTTCCCCAAAAAGAACAGGGGCCTAATTATGGTTTTCGATATCGATCGAGAATTTGCCCGTGAATAAGTTGTCGACGTTAAAAAAACGGCATGACGGAACTCGATCGAAAACTGGAAATCAATGTTATCGATTATTTCCAAAATAACCGGTAATCGAACTATGAAAGCCTAGGTATTTTTGAAGGAAAGTTATTAAGGTAGATGATAAAAATGTGTGTTTGTCTTAAAACAGAAATTGAAAATCACAATTATGAATGAAAAAATGTGAATATTTGTTGAATTCGTGGAACAATATATTAAACAATAATTTCAGAAAGAAGTTTTACTAAGAAAATGTGTAAATTTACCTATTATTTTTTAATAAATAAGCATTGTTTTTATAGATTGCTAAGGCGTCTACAGTAGAAAATTTACAATTGTTTTCACAAAAAATTATCAAATTGTTGGGCACAATTTTGTAAGAAATAAACAAAAAGAATAAGAAAATGGAAACGTCTGTGTTTTTCTTATTATCGTCTTCAGACGAAGAAGATGACAACAATATTAATTTTATTAGACGACAAATTCGTTTACACAGTGAACCTTTATCATTAACAAATGCTGCGTAAGTATTTTAATGTACATATTTTTAAAGTGTTCGTTTGAAACATATACATATGTATGTTTCTTTGCAGATTTCGACAGAGATTCAGGCTAACGACGGAAGCTTTCAACTACGTACTATCTTGCTTGGAATTTTCGACACAACTTTCATTATCTGTCCCACCAATTTTGCAGCTGGCAGCAACGTTGAATCTTTTGGAAAGTGGCAGTTTCCAACACAACGTAGGCAATGATTTTCTTTTAGGTTTGAGTCACCTAATTATAAAAGTTAAAAACACAATGCATTTTGAACGATTACAATAAAATTTTTAAAGTTTACCTTTCGCCACTATGCTGCAGATTTTGTTGGAGGTCCTGCGGAGTTTAATTTTGTGGTCAGCTGCTCCCACATACGATTGGAATATGCCCTTACTTCTGGACATGTAAACTTCCCTTTGGCCAACGCAGGGTGATCCGACATGAATTCTGCCATAATAGCTTTTTGCTTAAAATTTATTCTGTTTATACTAGTAGCCCTGCAAAATGAAAACTATTTAATTTACTATTTTTAACTATTTTTTTTTTGCACATTTAATGTACTAGACTGAAAAACTCAAAGAAATCTGCTAGGGCCAGCAACTCACAATTATGTTTTTACTTTGACTAAAGGATATCATAGACAACCAGAAACATCTAAAACAATAAAGTGTAAAAATTGTATTGCTTTTTCTATAATTTTTACGGAAATACCCATATTTTCTTGGGGTGTATGTACACTTTCTTTCCTTAACATTTTACAATGTTTATAGAATTTACCGTTATTAATGTATATTAAGCAAGAGACTTTTGTTGTATTTAATTTTATTTTTTGGGGATATTAAATAGAACTACATATGTACTTGGATTTGCATAAAAATGTTTCCTTACACTTAAAACTCGAGATTTATAGGATGTATGTAGACTTTATTCTTTTGGTTGAATTGAAACATTTTTTTTGTTTTTCAAAACAAAAATGTATTTTGACAGCAAAGGAAGACATCAGCTGGCCTACAGGGCCACCTTGTTATTGCATTATGAATAGACTGTTATTGATGTTTTGGAATGAATCTAGGAACTTAAGAACTCCTTTCATCATATTTTATTTATTGGAAATATTTTCTATAATAAAAATTACAATAAAATTATATTTTATATTCACTTCCATCTTCTAACTCTCTGCTTTTGGGAAGGTAAAATATCTGCCCCTGCTATGAAGGAATATGCTAATATTGGCCGAATGATTTACTCCCTTGGCTACGTCGCACAGTGTTGCCTCTTTATTGTAAACGTGGACAAAAATAGAAGGAGTTAACTTAAGTTAATGAAATTTTACACAAGAACATACTCTTATGTTACACGCTAAAACTTTCATACGAAACTTTCCCATTATTTTGGCGTTCATAGATCGAGTTTCATACAAAAGTAATTTTATGAAATTACTGTAATGGGGAACTCGACCTAAGAACGCCAAAATAATGGGAAAGTTTCGTATGAAAGTTTTAGCGTGTAACATAAGAGATAAGAAGACAGAGGAATGAAAAATACCAAATTCGGATATAGTCCCCATATACAGTCGACTCATTCATTTGCGCTTTAGCGGAGTTCGGATAGCTGAAAATTTTTTTCAGTAATCCGAACTTCGCATACGTGAAATTTTTTCCAGTAATCCGAACTTCGGATAAGAGAATTTTTTTCAGTAATCCGAACTTCGGATAAGAGAATTTTTTTCAGTAATCCAATCCATAGTATAAAAATAAATAAATTGAATATAAATAAATTAAAAGAATCAAAATGATAACAAATTTAATTCGTATGATTCGATTTTTCGATATCGTTTGCAGAATAATACTGAGTAGACATATGCGTTATCTGCAGAATATTCGAATCTTCTGCTATATATTTGGAAGTTTTGTCTAGCAACTATTTAGCTTCGCCTGTATCAGTAGAACTTTTCCACCATTAAAGTTTATGAAATAAATATTCTCTCGCATCTTCCAACTTTCGAGCCAACCATTTGATGCTTTAAAATCCACATTGACCTTCTTTGTCAACATCATTGGCTTACTGCAGCAAACATGGCCCAGCTTCTGTTTTTATTTGAAGCTTTGTCTATTCATCAACACATTTCTGTTTTCATCCTCTGCATTGGTGATAATTCGGGGAAACACTTAAACAATTCATAAACTTATTTTCTAGGAAACCCCGACCTTGTTGTATAATTTGCTTCTATATTAACGTGATGCATTTCAATTTACTGACATAATTTGAACAATGCATTTTTTTGATTTTTTTCTTTATTTTGTTCTGTTGAAAAATAGTCTTTTATTTCAGTAAAGCGGAGCGATGTCAATGGCAAGTGCATTAATTGATTTTAATGGCATTTCAGTTATCCGATATTTGCAGTTGTGCGGAGTTTCACTAATGCGGAGTAAATAGTGAGAAAATGACCTAAAAATCTAACGGAGCTGGAACTCGATTTCATTTATCCGATATTTTCCAGTAAAGCGACTTACAGTAAAGCGGAGTCGACTGTACTCGTATTTTTCGCCGGTTTTGCTATAGTCAAATGCATACAGATATCCTTAAATTTTAATATGGGATATTTTTTGTTCACTAACGATTTATACCTATGATTTTACCTATGTATATCATTTCCAGATTAAATGAAACCTTTTCCAAATTAAATGAAACCTCGTCCAACGGAAATGAAACCTTTTCCAAATTAAATGGAAAAGTCCAACGGAAATGAAACCCTTTCCAATTGAAATGAAACCTTTTCCATTTGAAATGAAACCTTTTCCATTTGAAATGAAACTTTTTCCAAATTAAATGAAACCTTTATAAATAATTATATTAAAACAGCCTCAGTCGAAATAGAACGAGCCTAAAACGTCGGAGTTAAGAAAAAACAGGCTCGGTATTTTCCAAAATGGATACTTCAACAAAGGGAACATTTAATATTTATAGAAAATAGTGGATTTAATCTTCAGATTGTGCTGCCTACATTATAAGATCGATATGTACCTCTAATGGCAGTAAATAAAATTGGGGGTTTTGTGTACCAAAATATAATTTCAAGTTTGAGTGTGAATGCAGACAAGTGCAAGCAATTTATTGAAGGTATTTTGAGGAAGATTGCCCCAGACTTAGAAAACTCGTTTCTGATAACGGATAATCAGCAAATACGTAAGAGGAATGACATAAGAACTTTATTAGAATTAAACAGATATCCATCTAAATTCCTGCAGCCATATTCCCAAAGTTCAACCAATTTAGAATGCATTTTCAAAAATAAAATGCTGCGCTACAACTGAACTTCGCGATCCTTCACTGAGGCGATAGCATTCAACAGAAAAATCAGGAAGATTGTTCGAACTGACCATTGTATTGAAAGTTTCCCAAGCAGAAAACTGAAGGGACTGACTACGTAAGTCGATGGTCAGACTAGCAAGGTTTCGTGAAACCAATTTCGTTAAAGTTTCTTTTCAAATTTCGTTAATGTCCACACACGTTAACGTGAAATTTAAGATCTTTGCGTGTCCTCTTTATTTTTCAATTTGCGTTTGTTGTGTTTCTCATACCAATAAAAACAAAAAAGACATAAATAAACCAAAAAACAACACAAAATAATTAACATTAATAATTAAATTAATATTAATAGTTACATTTTCACTATTTCATTAATTAAATGTTTTTATTAAATATATTTATGTTTGTTTTGTTGTTAACGTTTGCTTGAGAAAATAAAAATTAAGGAAAATTGAAGAAAAAATATTGCAACGAAGAACAAGAAGAGGCAACACAACAAACACAGAAAACCATGTACATGGGTTTCACTACTTCATACCCCTCGCCTATAAACTTGACGTCGCCATGTTGAAATCGTGCTAGTCTGACCATCGACTAAGAAAAGTATTATGTTAACATAGTCAATTGATATATTTCTCATTTCCAGATGTATATTTAACAAAACCATCAAGAATTTCAGTTTTTGTTTTTCATTTATTGATAAAAATAAAGTTAAAATTATGAAATAAGAGCTCAAGAAGAGTCGAAAAAAACAATGATACCTCTTGTGAGATTCTGTAACACATTGTTGTCCTTACCGACAAAAGTCGTTAAAATTAAAATGCCCATAATTTCGGTAATTAACGAATTTTTTCGGCAAGTTAACGATGGATAAAAAGTAGTCGCTAACCTTTACCGATATCAACAGTGATGCCAACTTTTATTGAAAATTTTCAATAATAATTTTGCGATTTAATTTTACAGATTTTTGTCGGTAAAGGTAAAAATAAGTTACAAAATCCCACTACTGTAAGGTTTATTCACAAATACATACCTATATAACTATATTTGTTTTAATTACATCAATTGATATTAACATTTTAATTAAAAAAAAAAAAAACAATAAAAATCAATATTAGTTTCAAGTTCCTTATAATAAAAACTAAAGGTTTCATTTGATTTGGAAAAAGTTTCATTTCAATTGGAAAAGGTTTCATTTCATCTGGAAAAGGTTTCATTTCATCTGGAAAAGGTTTCATTTCATCTGGAAACGGTTTCATATCCATTGGAAAAGGTTTCATTTAATTTGGAAAAGGTATCGTTTAATTTGGAAAAGGTTTCATTTAATCTGGAAATGCTATATATGTTCTTTAAAAAATCTTCTCCTTAATGGCTTCTATTTCTTCTCTATTTCACCTGCAGGAATGTTCGTTTTACACGTGTTTCTTTCTATTACAATTCTTTTTTTCAATTTTGCGAATGGCCATATTTATTAAGAAAAACATCTTACAAACTAACTGAAATGGCTTACTGTGCTACTTAAACAATATCTTATTGCTACTTCGCAATCTACTACATAAAAGATAGTGTTAGCTGGGTTCATCCACTAGCAGCTATTATTTCTTTCTTATTTTTAAAGACACACAAACAACAATTTTCGAACTGAACTATTGAATGTAGCCAAGCACATTTTTAGTGGTTGTTGCTTCGTAAAATTGTCTACCTAACCTGGCACATATACATGTAACCCTTAACGATTGCTTGGTGTAGTTTACCTGACAGTTCTTTTACAAATTGTATTACACTGTCAAATGTCGTTAAGTTGATGCCCACCGTACCAAAGATTTCTCATTCACTTTGTATTTGTTGATGGCTAAGTAGTTTAATTGTTGCTAAGCAAAGCATACTTACCTGGCGTAGGGGTTACCGTGATCATGAAGGCGGTTCCCCCGGAGCGAGGCTTGGCCATTGCACTTTCGGTTGAGTTGACCTCCGCGATTATTCCTAATGTGAATAACTCGTGCGTGTAATTTTTGGTAGCCGGGAATGGCGTTCGCGCCGTCCCGACATATAATAATCAATTTCAAACTACAAATCTGTCGCCAAATCAGGTGTCAGAAGTCCCCAAACCGATTTATTTTCTTTGGACTTGATCTACGTGTATACAAAATATTCAAAATTTTAGTGTCCTATCTCAATGTGTCTGGATGCAAAAGTGAGTATCACTGATGGACGAATATGCATAGATCAACCCAGAATTGCACCTTGATAAAATTTATAGCAGCATTCTCCAATCACACAATTTGATTTAAATGTTTGCACAAATTGTACGAACCCCTAAATTATTTTTCAATGCGTTACAAACAAAAATAATTTAGGGGTTCGTACAATTTGTGCAAACATTTAAATCAAATTGTGTGATTGGAGAATGCTGCTATAAATTTAAGGCTGTTTTCTCAGGAAGTGTGGACTTGCCCCTTATGAAACTTGTACCGTCGTATGAGGGGCAGTGAATACAAGTTGCTAAAACAAAAATCAAAGCGATTCGAGAGATGGTCCTAAACTGAACTTATCCCAAATTTTGTGTGGGAGGTACCCGAAGGAGTGGACCGACTGAGTCCATATTGGAAACTCATCTAAGTCTTGTAGACACTTCACGATTTGCAAAGTGTGGATCAAATCGGTTACTCCCTTCAAGAGTTATCGTAGGTACAAATTTTCCGAACATTTTCGAACTTTTGTGGGGGAGGTACCGGAAGGAGTGGACCGATATAACCCATCTTCGAACTTAAACTAAGTTTGGACAAAATATTACGAAAGCCAAATTTTGGATCGAATCGATTGATCCGTTCGAGAGTTATGGTGCGCTCCAGCCAGCCAGACAGACAGACGGACGGACATTGCTCAATCGACTCCAAATTGTTTGAAACACATTTCGTCCAAACATACTTGGGGTCTAAAACCGTATGAAAGTGTACATATATACCCTCGTTAGCATGAATGCTGAGTGTATAAAGATAGAGCATAATACAAATTTAATAGATGAAAATATTTTACCAGTTCACTGTTGTGGAAAAAAATGAATCCCATAAATTTATGAAAATCGGGTCAGATTTGGCTTCAATGCCAACAATGGGTGTTGAAATTTTTGTTTTTATAAAAGCAAATATGTTCAAAACATTGTTAACAACGTTTCTGAAAACTATTTTCAAAGAAAAGTGCAAAAAATTTAGTTCCATTCCACGATTTTTACCTTTATCAGGGCAACGCCGTTAAAGACTTGTATAATATAGGGCAAGCCTCGCGGATACAGGACTTTCCAAATATCATTAAATTGTTGGTTCGTACTCTAGACATAACCCTTAAGCTGGGTACACATTGTCAGTTTTGAATGTCGATATTTCGCAATTATCGATAACTGTCAAACCGTCCAGCAACCACAAAACATTTTGTGGTTGCATGATGAATGACAAACATGAACGGCCACACTAGCAAACAACAACAAAGCTGTCATTCAAAACTGACAATGTGTACCCAGCTTTAATGATTCTTAATTTTCATTTTTGGGAAATAACTTTAAAAACTATGCTACAAAGTACATTCATTACAATAATGCCAAAATTACGTCAGAAACATCAGTTTTTCTATCGGAATCAATGGCAAAACTACTTAAAAAGATATGGAACCAATTATTCCACCATTCTGATTATTAAAATGGCATAAAAAGGGAAAAATTTGAAAATTAAAAATCGATTATTGTGATGCATAATTTTTAATGCTCAATTTAACAAGTAAAAAGTGTCAGTCGGCTTTGCCGACAGATACATATATACCCTCAGCCAATGTGAAGTGAAACTTTCACCTACGGACAGATCGAATGTATTTAAGGTCTCTTCTGAATTTTGTGACTCTTTTTGGAAATTGGACTTGCCGACAAAAATGTGGATTAGGAATTAACTGCACTAAGACACAAACGTTGAACTTTTGTGGGGGAGGTACGCTTAAGGAGGACCGGTATGGGCCATTTCAGAAGTTAAAATAAATTTTGACAAAATATTAGGAGATTCAAAGTTTGGACCAAATTGGTTGCCCGATTCAAGTAATATCGTCCTAGCATTTTAGTGAATTTTTTTAAATATTTGGGAGTTGTGGACCGGTATTGCCCCATGAAACTATGTTTGGATATAATATGAGGAAGACCAAATGTTGGACGAAATTGGTTGAACAGTTCGAGAGTTATCGTGCTCTCCGACCGCCACATATGGTGACGTAGGGGTTTTTTACACCTTTCGGGCTGTTTTCCCAAGAAATATGAACTTGCCCCTGAAAAAACATTTACCGCCGTAATGGAGGTAGCGTATGCAAATCGCTTCAACAAAAATCAAAGTGATTCGAGAGTAGGTCTTAAAGTGAACTTATCCGTGAGAGGTACCAGAAGGAGTAGACAAATGTAGTCCATATTCGAACCTGATCTATACCTGTTAGATATATTAGGATGTGCAAAGTATAGATTACATCGGTCACTCCCTTCAAGAGTTTCGTATTTAAACTATGTTTTGATAAAATATAACGAGAGCCAAATTTTGGACCGAATCGACAGATCCGTTCGAGAGCTATCTAGCGTCCAACCACTACACAAGGTGTCATAGGGGCTTTTTGAACCTTTCCGTACATTTTCTCAGGAAATATGGACTTGCCCCTGACGAAACTTGTACCGTCTTTTGGGGGGAAGTGAATACAAGTTGTTGCAACAAAAATCAAAGCGATTCGAGAGCAGGTCCTAAACTGATTTTATACGAAATTTTGTGTGGGAGGTACCCGAAGGAGTGGGCCGATTGAGTCCATATTGGAACCGCATCTAAGTCTGGTAGAAATTTCACGATGTGCAAAGTATGGACCAAATCGGTTAATCCCTTCAAGAGTTATCATGCCCACAAATTTTCCGAACATTTTGGAACTTTTGTGGGGGAGGTACCGGAAGGAGTGGACCGATATAGCTCATCTTCGAACTTAAACTAAGTTTGGACAAAATATTACGAAAGCCAAAATTTGAACCGAATCGGTTCATCCGTTCGAGAGTTATCGTGCGCACCAGCCAGACAGACAGACAGACAGACGGACGGACATTGCTAAATCAACTCCAAATTGTCTGAAACACATTTCGTCCAAACATACTTGGGGTCTAAAACCATTATTTCGATGAGGCACATTTTGCCCGTATGAAAGTGTATATGAGGAAAAGTCAGAATTTTTTAATATTCCATTTGAAAAAAAATTGAAACATTTTTTGACGCTACATGAACGATTTTTGGTACATGGAATGAGAAAAAATTCCCATTCTCAAATCTGTTTGAGATACTAATTTTGGATATTGCGCGCAAAAGTTATGGCGATTTCAATTCTGATTATTAGAAAAAATCTTATAAAAACGCTATTCATTATATCGAGAAACATTGTTAAGCTGAAAACACATACAACGTTTGAGTAAAGATTTGCGTTGGGCGTTGACAAAAAAAAAAACAACAACAGGGCGACGCCGACACCAAAGTCCGGCGTTGATGTGTTTGCCGGCATATATTTCAAATGAATTTGAATTTTTCGGCATCATGCCCAACAGTGTAAAAACGGCCAAAACGACACAAAACTTGTGTTTTCAGCTTTAATTTATGGCTTCCTACATACATACTATATGTTTATTGAGATCCCATAACTTTAGTGAAAAAGTTTTAAATTTTCGCGGAAATTAGGAAATAATTCTTGCAACTTGTCTTAATAAAATTCAAGCTGTTTATGCATCTGAAAAATATATAAAAAGTATGTATGTACGTAATCTAAACATCGCGAAGATTAATATGATTATACAACTCCGTTTAGTGGTTTGCATGTTGTAGCAAAAACAAAAAAATATATTGAGGAAATTTATAAAAATTTTGTAAGGGAAAATATTTATTAACATTTATTTTGTGAGTTATTGAAGAAAATGTAGGAATAATAGGTCGGAGTTATTCTTCTATTTTAGTTAAATTTTACGCAAAAAATCATATTTTTTATTCTAATCACTTCTCGAGTACACGCTAACATCTAGCGGAAGATATGGGTAACGTTCAAATAAATTTTGGGTTCCTTTGAATGGGTGTAATCTTCAAAAAAAAAACTGTATCGGGTAATGTTCATTTTGAAATGCGTGTAAATCGCGAAATCCTCAAAATCATTTGATGCGCACGCGGTTTACCAATATGGCGAATTTTTCTCTTTTAATTTGTACAAATTTACTTTGGCGGCTAAGATGTAGTATCGCCTGTAGCGTAGTGTGCAAAAAACGGTTAACGCTTATAATTTGCACAAAGTGAATACACTTTTTATGCGCATCCGATTTCACTATCAATCATGGAAAAATACATCGATCTAATCCTATTTCGATAAAATCCATAAAGAACCGTGGATGTAGCATCACACATGGGATAAATCGGATACAGCTCCCATGCTACTAAATTTTCTAAACCGGTGTTTTAGCAAAAACGCGAGTGATGTGTCAGTTTCTTCATTGAAAAGGAAACGATCCACAGAAGACGCGGTTGTATCCGCGATAATTTCAAAGACCTTTTACGCACATTTTTCGGTTTTTGCAGTTGCTGTTTTCGCCGTTCTAGTGGATGGATTTTCACGATCTATGATTTATATGATCCGGACCGTCAAAAAACTACAATCAAAAGGATATTGTAAATACTGTACCCAAAAAATAGGGTTTTTCAAAAAAATATCGCGCTAAATTTTGGTCTTTGGCAGTGTATTACTGTGATGCTGTCTGGGCTACATAGTCAATATACATATCAAATTATGCGTAATCGGGAGTACTTTCATACTATTATATGTTTTCTGAAATACACGAATGCGCGTCACAGTTAGATCAAAAATACAAAAAACACCTAAAATCTGGCTTCAAAATGTCAGATTTGGAAATGTGATACATTAGAAGTGTAATCTTCATTTTGTATTCTTCTAATATTACTTTGGACAGATATCCGTAATTTAAACGGTTTAACCGCCAATCGAATAACAACGTAAAAAACTCGTTTGCTTCAACGTGTTTTACCTATTTTTATTCATTTACGCGGCCATAGCTTTCGCGCAAATTAACTTTTTTAGTCAAATTTTTGAGCTTTGTTTAAAAACACTTCGTTTGATCCAACTATGGTCATATTTCGTGATACACTGCAATATTTCGCGAATTATAACGGTGCAAACCTTGGCTTCATCAATGTTAAATTTTTTTGACCCTTTCTAGCCTAAAGTCTAAGGGTATAAAAATTCCCATTTTTTGATTTCCGGTAAAAGTATATAGTATAACGGCACTGTAAACGGAATATTTTTGTATGCCATCTTAAAGACAACTTTTCAGCCTTCAAAATTGTTTTTTGAATTGTTAAAAAATCGTAACTCGTTTCCAAGTTATCAACGTTTACATTTTTTATTTCAGTTTGCATCATTTTCATTGGCAGTCACTGTACAATACATTTAATTTCAACAATAATTTGGTGTCATTTCGTGCATCTCTCTGATTTTTTTTGAGTCCGAGAACCTGTTAAAAGAAGTATTTAGGACAAATACGTAATTTATTTGACAGATATTCCTATGGAATTGACAAATTTAAATTTTAAGTTACATGAGCCGATATAGCCCATTTTCGAACTTATGCTTGGTTTACATTTACGAAATCCACTCGATTTCAACTGTCGATTCCTTTGCGTATACGTCAAATGAAAACTCATATGAAATCCATTGGATTTCATTTGACGTTTAATCAATGAAATTGACAGTTGAAATCGAGTGGATTTCGTAAATGTAAACTTACTATTAATGTAATGGTCTGTTCCAGTACTGCAAGAATCTACTAATTTTTACTATTTTTTCCGATAACATAAATGAAAAAATGTAATCGTAGTAAAAAATAGCAGCTTCTTGCAGGTTCTGGAACATAGCATAAGTTTAAACCAGCTATGCACAAATCAGTACTCTAGCGTCGATTCATGGCACAAATACTACAGTCAAACATATTATTTTGTGCATCATTGGTTTAAACCAAAGACAAGTGTACAAAATTTCAGTGCTCTATCTCAATTGATTAGGAAGATAGCGTGATTGCAACAAACGGACGTATATTTTACGCTGATCAATAAAATATATACTTTGGTGGGTCTAAAATGATTATTTAGATGTGTTACAAAAGGAATGACAAACTAAATATAACCTCCATCTTATGGAAAAGGACATAAAAAACAACATCTTCGTTATTTTGAGCTGTTCAAACAGCTGTTCTATAGAGCTTTGATGCTATATTTTATTTTTAATCACTACGCAAATGGTTGCATTGCCTTATATGTACAAATGTGTAGTTAACCAAAAATTATCCGATTTTTTATAATGCGGGTAAAAAAGTAGAAAGAAAAACAAAGTAAAAAAGTACTATAATTGCAAAAAGCTAAATAAATGGAAATTTGCGGCTAACTACGAACCATGATACAATAAAAAGGTAGCATTATCAGCCCAGCTGATGGTAACATAATTTGTCAATTGCATTGAATTTATGTCAAATTTTGACATCTTATGTTACCAAAAACGGCAGTTGCTGCTACCTTCTTATGGTATCATGCTACGAACAAAAGAATGCTAAAATAGTTGCAAAAATGGTTACCATTCATCTTACCTATGTAAATGTGTGCCCGCGCATCCCTTTAATTATTCTCAAGAACCTATTATTTCAAATTTATTAACTTATGTCGGGACGGCGCGAACGCCATTCCCGGCTAACAAAAATTACACGCACGAGTTATTCACATTAGGAATAATCGCGGAGGTCAACTCAACCGAAAGTGCAATGGCCAAGCCTCACTCCGGGGGAACCGCCTTCATGATCACGGTAACCCCTACGCCAGGTAAGTATGCTTTGCTTAGCCACAGCTAAACTACTTAGCCATCAACAAATACAAAGTGAATAAGAAATCTTTGGTACGGTGGACATCAACATTTGACGTAAATTTGACATTGAAATACAATTTTTAAAATAACTGCAAAGCAAATGACGGCAAACAAATACCCTGATAGAATTATTCCGTGAACAAATCTTTTTTTGAGGGCAAAATTGTGTATTGTTGGGGTAGGTAGAAAAAAATAAAGAAACAACCACTAAAATTTAGTGACTGGCAAGAATTTGGTTATGGTACATGAAATAATTTAAAAATTAAGCTACATTGTTTTATTAATAAATGCACTAAATGCTAGAAAATATTTTTTCGCCTAGCATCAAGTACATAGTATATTCTTCTTCATAATCTCTCAAATAAAACGCTTGCCACTTAATTTTGTCACCATTTTAATTTAAATGCAAGCGTTTTATTTGAGAGATTCCATCACAAAGAAGAATATACAACTTGATGCTAAGCGAAAAGTTATTTTCTGGCGTTCAGTGCATTTATAAATAAAACACTGTTGCTTATTTTTTAATTATTTTTTTTAACTTTTTAGTAAATAAAAATTTGTTACCACTGAGAACCCCATAACCAAATTACAGCCAATGTTGGCCGAAAGTGTAGATAAAAACTTTAAAATGCCTGATATCGGGTACCGATATATGGGGGCTATACCAAAACCTGGACCTATGTCCACAATTGTTGGTGGGTAAGATTCTGTACCATTGGAAACTCCAAATGCCAAGTTACAACCAATTCGGGCTGAGAATGAAGATAAAATTCTCAAAATACCTGAAATCGGGTGGTACCGTAATATGGGGGCTATAGAAAAAAATGGACCCATATTGGTGTCACAATCATGTATTGTCATCCATATCTGAAAAGTGTGCAAAGCTTTAGTTCAATTGGTCAACTGCAACTGTGTTAAAAATGAGTTACTAGATTTATACTAAACAGAACCTGCAAGAAGCTACTATATTTTACTACGATAACATTTTTTCCTTTATGTTATCGGAAAAAGTAGTAAAAATTAGTAGATTCTTGTAGTTGTGGAACAGACCAAAAGGAAAAAATGTTTTCGTAGTAAAAAACAGCAGCTTCTTCCAGGTTCTGGAACAGGCAAAATACGGGCAAAATGTGCCTCATCGAAATAATGGTTTTAGACCCCAAGTATGTTTGGACGAAATGTGTTTCAGACAATTTGGAGTTGATTTAGCCATGTCTGTCTGTCTGGCTGGAGCGCACGATTACTCTCGAACGGATCAACCGATTCGGTCCAAAATTTGGCTTTCGTAATATTCTGTCCAAACGTAGTTTAAGTTCGAAGATCGGTTATATCGGTCCACTCCCTCCGGTACCTCCCCCACAAAAGTTCGGAAATGTTCGGAAAATTTGTGCGCACGATAACTCTTAAAGGAAGTATCCGATTTGGTCCGTAATTTGCACATCGTGAAATTTCTACCAGACTTAGATGAGGTTCAAATATGGACTCAATCGGTCCACTCCTTCGTGTACCTCCCACACAAAATTTCAGAAAAGTTCGGTTTAGGACCTGCTCTCGAATCGCTTTGATTTTTGTTGATGCAACTTGCATTCGCTGCCTCAATTACAACATTAAAGTTTTTTCAGGGGTAAGTCCATACTCCTTTAGAAAACAGCTCAAAAGTTGTAAGAAAAAACCCCTAGTGGCTGGAGTGCTCGAACCGAATACTGCGTTCGAATATTAGATGAAATTCGAAGGTGGTGCTTATAGGTCCACTTCTTCCGATACCTCTCGCACAAAAGTTCAAAAATATTCGCTAAAAGGGTACGCGCGATTTCTCATTGACGTAGCAACCGATTTGGTCCAAACTTTGGATCTCTAAATATTTTCGAAACTTACTTTATGTTCAAATTTGGGCCCTATCTGTCCAATCCTTGTGGTACCACCCACACAAATGTTCAACATTTTTGTGTGGGTAAGGGTCTGTTCGAGGATCCTTTGGACATTTTTACCGAAGGTTTTCCTAGTGGCCCTGTTTACAGCGTTATTATGTTTTTCGTATGCTTGTGTGATAAAAAGCCCTATCTATCGTTATGCCCGCAAATTTTTGAGCTGGGTTTTACTTATTTTCTATAGCCCCCATATATCGGTACCACCCAATTTCTGGTGTTTTGAGGGTTTTTTTCTTCAGTTCTTGTCCGAATTGGCTGTAACTTGACATTTCGAATTACCAATTGTACAGAAACTCCCGCACCAAAAATTTTGGGCATGGGTCAGATTTTGGTGTAGCCCCCATACCACTCGATTTCAGGCATTTTAAAGTTTTTATCTACATTTTCGGCCACAATTGACTGTAATTTGTTTATGGCCTTCTCATGGATCAAAAAAATGTATTTACTAAAAAGTTAAAAATAAAAAATAATTAAAAAATTAAGTTTCAGTGTTTTATTTATAAATGCACTTAAAACTAGAAAATAATTTGTCGCTTAGCCTCAATAAGTATATTCTTCCTTATGATGGAGTCTCTCAAATAAAACGCTTGCATTTAAATTAAAAATGGTGGCAAAATTAAATGGCAATTTCTATCCCTAGGATAGAAAGATAGAAGACCGTTTACAGGATTTCTAAATATATGAAGCCTTCCAGAGGCATCCTACAAATGGAATTACAAAAGAAGATCTGTTTTCAGCTCTTCCATATGTAGAATATCTTCTTTAGATATAATACCATATACATACTCTATTAATATAAAACAAGTTCTATAGAGTTCCATTACAGAACTCCTATGGATGGAAACCCTCCTACATATTCTGTTCACTGTATTACCACGACCTACATTTTATTCCACAGAGTCGTAATATTCATTGTTACCTTTCATATAAAGTTTGGTGGGTTTGAATTGATAGCAAATTGTAAAATTTGTTTCCATACGTCGTATGCTTCTCAGAATCTATGCTAAGGTTTTGAGTAGAAATTAAATAAAATCTCTGCTTAGAATTTATTGGTATCATGGGCAACAACTGAAATCTTGTTTTTGAGATCAAAATTATAATAAAAAAAGAATGACTGGGTCATTGTTAAATAAACGACGACGACGACGATAAAGAAGAAGATACCGGAAACTCGTACTTGAAACTTCTTAAAAATCGATTTTTATTTCACGTCATCTTCTTCTACGTTTTTTTCTTAAGATTTATTTTTGATGATGTTTTATTATTCTTGTCAATCACTGAGAAACCCCCAATAATAAAAAATAGCAAAGAAAAAGAAACCCTACCGCACTGATTAATTATGATATTTTATTTATGATTCGGCTTTGTAACCGTTTTATGATTTTAAATGAAGCTTGATGTCGTTGACGCCGGTTGTTCGCACACACGAAATCTCTGTGTAGGTTCGTGTGAATGTTTGGTTATCAGGTGGTACGCATGCACATCGGCCGCTCAAAACATGCTGGGTCCAACGTACGGATCGATGGCGGTTGTCGTTTGCTTTGCTTTCAATCTCGTTTCGTTATGCTAATTTCTTTGACTTCGAATCATTATAAAAACATACATACATACAGACGCAGAAGAGACAAAGAAGCAAAAATGTGCTGTTATTTTCCATCAAAGGTCAAGTTCATTTCCGCGTTATCACCATTTGCTATCCAATGGTCTTTCGCTAATTTCTATTAGAAACAGTTTAAAGAAACTGGTAACAATATTTGGACCTACGTGAACCTAAACAGCATGCTCAAAACAAAACCAAAACAAATGTTTGTTGTTGTTTTATATATAGATTTTTTTTTGATTTATTGCTATGGTGACTTTGTTGTAAAAGATGTTTTGATTGTATTAGCTTTATTTAGCTTTTATTGATGTTATGACAGACCACTTTAAATGAAGACGTCATTTTGAAGTTCACATACAATGTGTAATTCTTGATTGACTGATTAGTTCTAAAGGAGTTTATATTCATGCAGACAGACTAGGGTTGTATAAGTCTAGTTCATTTGAACGACCTAGTTCTTTTTTTAGTTCAATGGACTCGCGTTTGTTTGTATTAAGAAATTGCGTATACGTAACATCACACGTTAGTTTGTGTGACGTTACTCACACTTTTTTTGAACTAGAACAGTAAACTATGCACTAGATTTATATAACTCGAATGCAGACATCAAGTTCCTGTGATTGTTTCGAATATTAAGAGCCAATTAATCGTCTGTGAATGGAGTGTGATCAGCGTTGCCCACAGTTTTTGATCGGAAATCGTCAACAAATTTTGGAAAATCGTCAACATGGTGCAAAATTAGGTTTGGTTACCGTTTAATGCGAGTTTTTCGCTGACAGTTTAGTCAATGAGACTGACAACATAAAGTATACAACCCACAGCAATAAATCTAAACCAATCTCACTTGGATACCGCTATAAAAACTGCTTTCTGAAGATGATAGTTTTCCCTATGCTTATCGAGTTTGCAGTAATGCAGCAAGGTAAAGCTGGGTAAAAATTGTCAGTTTTGAATGACAGCTTAGCTCAAATATCGCTTGCTTGACAGTGTGAACGTCCACGTTTGTCGGTTCACGTACATTTTGGTTGTTTGGCAGTCGGAAATCGATAAAAACTTTAATTCAAGACCGACTCACCGCTTACAGTGGCAGAGTAGGGAGTATTTTACCTCGAAAACTTTTCAAGGGTGATTTTCATCCATTAACAATTCGATTCTGATGTAAATCGTGATGAGGCAAAAACTATGAAAATACCTGTATTCCAGATGTGTTTTTAAATCTGGAAATTGCTCTAAAACATTAAAAAAGCTCATAAAATTTTCCTTAAAATCGTTCGTGAAATTTTGTTCAAAATATTGTTATCTTCGTTCATTTCATGCAATTCTGACTTACATGAAAAATCGTCATTTTGGACCATAAAATCGTCATTTTTCAATTTTGGGCCAAAAAATCGTCTAAATGACGATAAATCGTCGGCAACACTGAGTGTGATGCATATACATATGTAAGTCAAATTTTGTTTGCGGAATTCAGATGGTTTCCGATTTTCGTCATTTTGATGGTCGCGATCAAAGTTCGCATTTTTAGGTTTTCACGATTTTGCTTGGAAACGGCAAGTCCTATCGAAATGGGACTAAAGAAAATATTGTAGTGGATTTTCAATGCTACAACATTTTCTTTAGTTTCATTTCGATAAGGCTCGCCGATGAACTTGATCGCGACCATCAAAATGTCGGAAATCGAGTGGCACATTATATAGGGGCTTCAAAACGTGGATTTTACCGAACATTCTCAGCGGGAAAATTGTGTAACCCAAACCTCCCGAAAATCGGGAGGTACCTTCTATGGGTTTACCGATAATTCTTTGCAGGAATGCTATATGTCCCCAACGAAGACAAAATACCGAAAATCGGGAGCAACCGTCCTCTGGGGGCTATATGAAGGCGTTGACCTAAATTGGCAAATTTGATGTAGAATGTTTAATACCCCAACGAAAACTAAATACCAAATTTCAACCACAACCTTCAAAATACCGAAAATCGAGAGGTATCGTTTTATATATATAGACGTGGAAATATTTTTTGGTGGGGGTGGGACAAGTTTATTTGAGGGTGGGGTAAGAGTTCGTTCAACTTTCTCGAATGCAAGAAGAGTTTCACTCGCGAGTGAAATTCGAGCGAATTAGAGCGAGTATTCGGAGCTCTGAAATATACCGACAAATTTCAGGTGGAATGTTGTATACCCCAACGAAGACTAAATACCAAATTTCAACCAATTCAATGGTATATTGAGTTCACAACCTCCAAAATACCGAAAATCGGGAGTTATCGTTCTATGGGGGCTATGAAGGCGTTGATCTATACTGACAAATTTCAGTTTTAAAGTTTTATACCACCAACGAAGACTGAATACCACATTTCAGCCACAACAACACAAAAAACACAACTTTCAAAATACCGAAAGTCGGGAGGTACCGTAATATGGGCTACATGGTAGCGTGAGACTATACCGTTAAATTTCAAATGGAAAGGTTTATGCCCTCAACGAATACTAAATACCAATGTTCATACATTTACACAATAAAAATAATGTGTTCTTACGCGTGTCTTGTAGTACTCAGCTATGCTTCCCAGATGTGTGTACATCACATCTTCTCATTTTATAAAAGAACAGCGTCGCCCAATTAAAAGTCTGCATGGTTATATATTTTTACACATGTATACATAAGGGCTATGAATTTTTTATAACCTCATATTCCATTATCATATTTGGATAAGATTTTACCTAAGATTAGATAAAAACTTAATTATAAGGTGATTCGATAACAATTATAAACAGCGTTAAGTTCGGACAGGCCAAACTTGTCATACCCTCCACCACGAGTTGTATTGAAGTAAAATGGAACAATTAGTTTCCCTCGTTTATGAAGAAAACTAAATGCCACATTTCAGCAAGTTCGGTAAAACAATGTGGCTAACCTTCAAAATACCGAAGTTGAGGAGGTGCCGTTCCATGGGCGCTATATCAAAAGTCTATCTACGAGGGCAGTTCGGAAACTTCTTAGCCTATCAAAGAAAGAGAATAGTTAGTTTTTCAAAAATATTTTTATTTTTCAATATAATCTCCTGAAACTTCAATACACTTAGTCCAACGCTTTTCTAGCAATTCTATCCCTTGATTAAAATAGTTTTTCTCAAGGTCTTCAAAATAGTGGTTTACAACTGTAATTGCATCTTCATTTGAGGTAAAACGCTTACCAGCAGGGAATTTTTTTAGATTTGGGAACAAGTAAAAGTCACTGGGAGCTAAATCAGGAGAATAAGGTGGGTGGTCAAGCAACTCGTACTTTAATTCGTTGATTTTAGCCATTGTTAAAACACTCTTGTCCGCTGGTGCGTTGTCTTGATGAAAGATTTTTTTTTGTTGTAAGCCAGGACGTTTTTCTCGAATTTGTACATTTAATTGATCCAAAAGGTTGCAATAGTACTCTAAATTTATTGTTTTACCCTTTTGCAGATAGTCAATCAATAAAATACCTTTGAGGTCCCAAAAAACCGTTGCCATAACCTTACCAGCCGATTGAATTGTTTTTGCCTTCCTCCAGCTTCAGTCCACTGTTTGGATTGCTCTTGTCCATGTCTCATCAACAGTTATGAAACGACGCTTAAAATCCATTTTATTTCGCTTAAAACGATCCAAAGAAGCTTGAGAAATGTTCATTCTTATGCGTTTTTGATCGACTGTTAACAAATGCGACACCCATCTTGCAGAAAGCTTTTTCATCTGTAGTTCTTCATACAAAATTAAATGGACTCGATCATTTGAGATGCCCATGATATTAGCAATTTCACGCACTTTTATTCGTCTATCATTTAATACCATATCGTGCACTTTGGCTACAATTTCTGTTGTTGTTGCTGTTTTTGGACGTCCACTGCGTGGTTCATCTTCAATGCTTGTACGACCACGTTTAAATTCAGCAATCCAATTTTTTACTGTTGCATATGAAGGAGCACTTTCACCTAACACATTCACCATATCATTATGAATTTCTTGTCCCGATAAACTTTTTTTATGTAAATATTTAATGACAGCACGAATTTCTAATTTTTCCATTGTAAAAAAATTGCGGATGCGTCTTTTTTGAACACCTGTTTCTATATGAAGGAGTTGCCAGATCGAAACAAAATTTAACATGTGTTCATAACAGAGATGGATGTTTCCAAAACACTTAACTTTTTTCTGTTTATAACGCGCTTTTTGTGCTAGGCTAAGACGTTTCCGAACTGCCCTCGTACTGACAATTTTTCGCAGGGAGGTGGTTTACTATGCATTAAAAACTCGTGGCACCGGATTACAGCAAATTCGGTTGAAAAATGTGTTGGTAACAGTAAAATACTTTAATTCAGAATGATTCATTACATGCAACCACGCAACCTAAGGCCCCAATATTTTACTTAGAGTGTTTTTAGGCCACTATGACCCATTGAAAACAATTTCAGTTCGATATATTATTTAGAAGTATTTTTGTCACACCTTCCCATGTAAATGCCACCACTGTGGGTTCGCCTTAACTAACTTTAAATGAAAGGTGCTTACACCTGAGAGAAATGAGAAAAATCCAAAAAGGACAAAAAATCGCCGGAGGGATTTTGAAATAAATCGCGGTCAAAGTTCACATTTTTAAGGTTTTTTAGGTTTTCACGATTTAGCTTGGAAACGGCAAGTCCTATCGAAATGGGACTAAAGAAACGATTGTAGAGGATTTTCAATGCTTCTTAAGTCCATTTCGACAAGGCTTGCCGCTTCCAAGCAAAATCCTTAAAACCTAAAAAATATAAAAATGTGAACTTTGACCGCCACCATAAAAATGACGAAAATCGAGCGGCACATTATATAGGGGCTTCAAAACGTGGATCTTTACCGAACATTCTTAGCGGGAAAATTTTGTACCCCAAACCTCCCGAAAATCTATGGGGTAATTCATTGCAGGAATGCTGTACGTCCCCAACGAAGGTAACATACCGAATTTTACATATTCCTGTAGTATAATCTGACTAAAACCCTCGAAATACCGAAAATTGGGAGTTACCGTTCTGTGGGGGCTAAACGTGAAACTATACTGACAAATTTCTGGGGGAAAGTTTTTTGGTCCAAAAGAGAACTACGCTTCTCTGGGTGCAATATGAATACGTGGACCTATACTGAGAATTCTGTTCTGGAATATTTTATACACAACCTTCTAAATAACGAAAATCGGAAGCAACCGTCCTCTGGGGGCTATATGAATGCGTTGACCTATATAGACAAGTTTGATGTAGAATGTTTAATACCCCAACGAACACTAACCCACTGTTTTTGTAACTATTTTTTGTTCGTTCGTCTGTATTCGTAATAATTTGGGCATCCATAGCTCAGCCCCTAGATGACATACAGACCGTTCTATATATAGTTAAGAATTCCTCATTCAAAAATCATCGTTCCACATTTGCGCTAAGGCGTGTAAATAGATCTACAAAATTTTGACAATTCGTGTGAGAACAATGATTTTTTTTACAAAAACAGGGGGTAAATACCAAATTTCAACTACAACCTTCAAAATACCGAAAATCGAGAGGTACCATTTTATGGGGGCTATATATAGACGTCGACCTATACCGACAAATTTCAGGTGGAAAGTTGTATATTAAGGCCACAGCCTCCAAAATACCGAAAATCGGAAGGTACCGTTCTATGGGGGCTACACGCAGAGAAAAAATATGTTTGATCCAACAATATTCCAAGAGCAAAATATGTATTGTTAACATATTGTTGGATTCCTCATGTAGTATTGTAAATCCAAAAATAGTTTGTGTCAACTGAACAATATTTCTCTCTTTTCTTCGAAAATTTGTTTCTCTTCTCTCGCTATTCGATGCCGTGTTGAAAAAACAATTTTGGTGAGTTGTGGTGTTGTTTGTATGACATGCTGCCTTTACCTTTGTTTTTGTGTGTATGTACTTGTGAGACTCTTGTTTTTATTTGTTTCTGTTTTGTTTCATTCTTCTTTCCTTTTCATGTTTGTTATGGTGTTTAATTATTCCTTATGTTGTGGTGGGTTCTTGTGGCTTTTTGTTTGTCTTTGTTGTCAGCCAATGCAGCAAACCATGTATTGTGTTCATCAATGATTGCAATATTATACGCGCCATTTATATCCAAGTTATGCGAAAAGTGTATATGAGAAGTATATGCACTCAAATCAAAAATTTCTGGGCTGGTTTTCTGTATTGATAATACTTTTTGTAAACAAAATTAGATTATGATAGTTCCTACAATCGGTATTGTTAACGATTTTAACAATATTGCGGAAATTCGAAAGTTGTTTTTGTTTTCTATGTTTGGAACAAAAGATGGTATTTTTGGATTTGGATTACAATGTTTGAACAAAACAAATACATTTTTGGAACCAAAACATATATTTTTGTTCCAACAAAAGCGAAAAATATTTTTTCTCTGCGTGTATGAAGGCGTTGATCTATACCGACAAATTTCAGTTGGAAAGTTTTATACCACCAACGAAGACTGAATACCACATTTCAGCCATTTCGGTGGGATATACATATGTGTACGTGGACCTATATCCAAAAATTTCAGGTGGAAAGTTGTATACCCCAGCGAAAACTAAATGCCAAATTTCAATCATTTCGTTTGAATATTGAGGACACAACCTTCAAAATACCGAAAGTCTGGAGGTACCGTAATATTGGGCTATATGGAAGCGTGGGACGATACCGTCAAATTTCAAATGGAAAGTTTTAAGCCCTAAACGAAGACTAAATACCAAATACCACAGATCATAGTCCTTAAACCGTTTGCGGTTTGGGATTTTCTTCTTTTACTTCGTTCTTTGATAGTAGAATGTTTTTTTCTAGGGGAGGGTTACTGACCCGACTCCCAATCCCAAGTGTTTATCATTCTTAAGGGTGAACGGGCGGCACATGTTAGCTCACTACCTTTAAAGTGTGTTAAAAGCAGCTCCCAAGTTGACACCACGGGGAGCTCAGTGTAGACTAGAGATAAGAGAGGGACCAAATTAAGTCCTGGACTTTGCCATGTTGAAGCCGGCCAGGACCGTAGCTTGGTAACATTCATCCCCTTCGTTCCCACACAAAGCTTACAACTGCAAAATGCAACTACAAAAATGGATGTCTTGTTTGATTGCTGCTATAATACCTGCGAAGGAAGGCGTTCCCTTCCCTTTACGAGAATGGTCAAAAGGGTTCATTCTGGATTTCTTTAGTTCTTTTATAGTAGTTGGGTTTTTTCTTAGCGACGCACTCGTGTTCTCAGTGAATGTTCATACATTTACACAATAAAAATAATGTGTTCTACCCCCCGCCCCCGTCATTTTGATTTTGTGTATTTCGTACTTTTAACGTTCTCATAGATCAATGTATATATTAAAAAGACGCCAAAGACGCGCCCTTTCCAGCCATAAGTCATACATCCTCTGAAATTTATTTCTTGGCTTTCCGCCACTGGCCCAATCATAATACTGCAGGCGTGACTCGTAGTACCCAGCTATGCTGCCCAGATGCGTGTACATCACATCTTTATACAAGAACAGTTTCGCACAATTAAAAGTCAGCATGGTTAGACATTTGTACACACGTATGCATTAGGGTTATGACTTTTTTACAACCTCACATCCCTGTATCATATTTGGATAAGATTTTACCTAAGATTAGACATAAACTTAATTATATGTTGATTCGATAACAATTAAAAACAGGGTTAATTTCGGCCAGGCCAAACTTGTCATACCCTCCACCACGAGTTGTATTGAAGTAAAATGGAACAATTAGTTTCCTTTCGTTTATGAAGCAAACTAAATACCAAACTTCAGCAAGTTCGGTAAAGCAATGTGGCTAACCTTCAAAATACCGAAATCCGAGAGGTACCGTTCCATGGGTGCTATATCAAAACGTCGATCTATACCTACACATTTCTGGGGGAAAGTTTTTAGACTCAAAGATGACTAAATTCTAAATTTCCGATATTTCGGTAAAACCTTCAAAATACCGAAAATCAAGAGGTACGCTTCGATGGGGGATACAGGAACACGCGAACCTATACTGATAATTCTCTTCTGGAATATTTTATAACCGCATTGAAGGCTAAATAACACATTTCAGTCTTTCGGCGGTATATTGACGTCACAACATTTGAAATACCAGAAGTAGAGAGGTACCGTTCTATGGGGGCTATTCGGTTTGATAATGAGGCTAAAACCTTCAAAATACCGAAAATCGGGTGGTACCGTTCTATGGGGACTATACTAATGCGTAAATATATATCGACAAATTTCACATGGAACTGGGAGAAAGTTTTATACCCCCAACGAAGACAATGTACCAAATTTCAGCCATTTCGGTGTGATAATGAGATTAAAACCTTCAAAATACGGAAAATCGGGAGGTACCGTACTATGGGGGCTATATGAAGGCGTGGACCTATAGCGATAAATTTAATATGGAACGTGTAAATGAATACTAAATACTAAATTTCAGCCATTTCGGTGTGATAATGAGGTTAAACCCTTCGAAATACCGAAAATCGGGTGTTACCGTTTTATGGGGGCTCTACTAAGGCGTGGACCTACACCGATAAATTTCATACCCTTAAATGAAGACCAAATACCAAATTTCAGCCTTTTCGGTGGATTATTCAGGCCATAACCTTTAAAATACCGGAATAGGGAGGTACCGTTCTATGGGGGCTATACCAAGGCGTGGACCTATCTGGGGGAATGTTTTATACCCCCAACGAAGAATAAATTTTCAGTCATTTCAGTGTGATAATGAGGCAAAAAATGCCGAAAATCGGGTGGTACCGTTCTATGGGGGCTATATCAAAACGTGGACCGATATAGCCTATTTCCAAACATCCTAGGAGTAGTAGAAACTTCTATACCAAATTACAAAGCTCTATCTTAAAAATTACGAGCAGTATCTTGATTTTAACAGACGGACATGGTTATATCGACATAGAGTTTTACCTTGGTCAAGAATATATACACTTTATAGGGTCTCCGGTGAATATTCGATGTGTTACAAACTGAATGAACTAGTATGAATACTTTTTATTCAAAAAATGATTTTCTGTAGCAAAAATGGATAAAGTTTTGCCTATTAATGACTATTCAATTTAAGTATTAAAGCAGGCCACGCACAAACCACTTTGGAAAAAATGAAAAAGTACTATGAAATGGAAAAACAAATGATTTCATTTTCTTTATTATGTATTTTGTTGGGCTTTTCGTGGTCAGATTGCTTTATGACAATAAAAACGAGTTTTATTTCATTTTCTGCTCGACGTTTCGCTGGCTTTTTTCCAGCTTTTTCAAGAGCTTTTTATTGAAAATCTGGTAACAATTTAGGAGGAAATTTTAAAATTTTACATTATTTTTCACTTTAATTTTTTAACTTACATTATTTATTTTTCATAATTATCTATTATTATTAATATTAAAAACTGGACTGAATCTTCAGTATTCCATTGCAATAACGTAACGACACCTGTGATTTAGCTTTAATTTTTACTGTGATTTATTTATTTATTTTAATTATTTATTTTTATTATATTAATTATGTGTTGTGGAGTCCAGTTTTGAATATTAATAATAATAGATGATTATGATAAATAAATATTGTAAGTTAAAAAATTAAATTGCAATAGAAAAATAATGTAATTAAAATTTTAAAATTTCCTCCTAAATTGTTACCAGATTTTCAATAAAAAGCTCTTGAAAAAGCTGGAAAAAAGCCAGCGAAACGTCGAGCAGAAAATGAAATAAAACTCGTTTTTATTGTCATAAAGCAATCAGACCACGAAAAGCCCAACAAAATACATAATAAAGAAAATAAAAAATTACATTGGTCAAAAATATTAAACAGAAACAAATGATTTCATGTTGCACGAATGAACTTTTGCCTATTGTTGACTATAATAACTTTTATTCCATTTAAATATTGAAACATTTTAATTGATATGGTATATGGAATAAAATTATATGTGATATAAAATGATATATATGAATGTAATAATATGATGATAAATTTAGTGAAAAACAAAATGTTATACCATTTTGGTTGGGTCGTGTGTCTCCAAAGATTATTTTCAGTTATATATCGCTTATAGGGACTTTAAAAGTTTCATTAAAATATGATGCAGGGCTACGAGGTTGTAAAAAAGCCATAACCCTAATGCATACACTACATACTTACATATCGTCACCATAAATGCCGGAAGACGTAACCCACAAAACAAAAACTTTACCGGAGAATCAAAAAACGTTATAAAATGAAAAACAGTTTTATGGAATATCAATCTTAAGAGGGCGAGTATTTTGGAGTATTATCAATCATGTACGAATGGGTGTAAATAATGAATCTAAAACCGCGAAAACGCTTGGTTTTGGGATCCGTCATTACAGCAATATCTGCAATATTATCCCATTTTCCGAAATGCCATTTCATGAATAGGATCGTTATTTTTAAACGTAGAAGCTTGAAATTTTGCCAGATCATGTATTTTAGCTTGATGTATCAGATTCCATCAAAAAGCGAAATTCGATTTTCATGTGGGTTACGTCTTCGGGCATTTATGGTGACGATATGTAGATATGCGGTTGGCTATTACGAAATAATTTTGAAATATTTAATTAACATTTAGAATATAAAACGAAAACTATTTTTAACAATATTTCACGTACATTTTGCTCGACAATATGTTTATCACCAACGTGGCATCGCTGCCATGACGTCGAATTCAAAACAGACAATCTTTTTATTCGAAATTGTATATCAGACGTACGACATTAATTAAAAATTAATTGTTTTTTTAGAAAAAATTGGACGCACTTTATAAAGCCTATGCTTTTAGAATAAACAAACAAAAAGAACATGGAAATATTTTAGGCCAAGCCTGGACAATAAATAATTCAAGACATCAAATGTCTTTGTCGGATATAACAATTGATTTTATTGATAATGTTTTTTTTTTATTATGTGACAACACAATTAACTTACCAATAAAAATGTTGTTTTACAACAAAATAATTTAAATGGCTTAGAATTTACCATTTTATGCTGAAACCATAAATATGTATACATATATATACATACATATATCTTGCATCTATGGTTTTATTTCCACAATTTTACATGGCTGAAGCCGAGGTTCGCCTTTTTATAACATGCGAATTTAGTTAGATTGAATGTTATACAACTTGAATTTTTTATTTAATAAAGTTGACGGGTTTTAAAAACTGACTTATTAGTGGCCCTAAAATTTAATTTAATTAATGACTGCGACAAGATATTCGAATACCAGGACAAGCCGTGCAAATTTTCAAAAGGATGTAAGACCAGACTATAAAATGGATTAAGGGGTTATTTTGCAGGCGTTTGTGTGGGAGATATCAGAAACAGTGGATCATTAATTCCAAACAGTTTAAACTTACAACACGATACGAGAAATGGTCTTGAATATGATTTAATCCCAAATGTGATGAACTTTTATATGGAGACTAAACTTACAACACGATACGAGAAATGGTCTTGAATATGATTTAATCCCAAATGTGATGAACTTTTATATGGAGAGTGCCCATCATTGAATTTGAACTAAGTTTAAAAAAAAATATACCGATATGCAGCGTTTGGACAACCCAGAGTGGTTCAAAATCGTTTATCCTGGTCAAAACTCTGTAACTTTTGAACGGAGGGAGATATTTCAGCTTTTCGATGCATAAAAAACATTCGAAATCGCTGCAGTAGTTGCGGAGGAATTAAAGGTCAAAAAAGTTTGAGGATTTTTTTTATATTTTGCATCAATATGCTAGTGTTTTTGAGTTTTTCATATGTTCTAACAATTTAAAAAATATCAAACACCAATAAACATATCTTAAAAACACAAAAATAAAACATTTGTGTTGAAAAAAAGTTTTTGAAACAATTTTTAATTTTTTTTTCAAAAAAATTAATTTCCGGTATTAAAAAAATACTCTTTGGGTTTTCCTAAAACTCATTAACTCTTATAAAAACTCATATACTAAAAAATGTCCATTTGTGTAAAAAAGCTATAAATTAAATGGGAAAGGGCATAGAAAAACACAAATTTTTACAAATGTAAATTCAAAAAAAAAAAAAAAAAATTAAAAAATTAAAAAAGTGTTAAACGGACGAAACGGGACGGGTACAAAAGTATATATGGGCTGAAAGATGACATTCTCTGGCATCATTCTGTGAAAACGGAACATTATTCCATTGGAATTTCAGTAAAATTTAGTACCCGAGGAAAAATAAAATAGCTCACTTCGTGTAAACGCTACGGTAATTTATTGAAACGGTTTTTAAAGACAATAATAATAATAATGAACACAATATTTTTTATAGTTTCCGAGAAATAGGTATTTCTTTAAACTTTCAAAAATGACGTATTTTCCAAAATTGCGAAAAAAATTGTCGTCTTTAGAAGCACGCCACGCCCACACCTTCCAATATGTTGACCTAAGTTTTTGGTTTGCTTAGTTTCAATGTGTTTACTATTGAATCCCATATAGAAATTAACAATCGGAACAACAACAACCAGAATAAACGTAGCAAACAAAGTGCGAACAGACACAACACGGATGTTGGACATCGGTAAGCTGCACAACAAATAGCCACAGCATATTCCAATCAACTGGCCCAACTGCTTAATCAAAGTACTCCTCGTCCCGATAACATATCAGGACAATGGCAAAACATTGCCCACTCCATGCAAACAGCCGCAAAATCAGTACTTGGATACCAGGAGTGTCGTGCTGCTACCGAAGAGAAAAATGCGGCTACTTTACAATCCGTAGCAACGCGTAGCGCACGAGAGAGATATCGGGGGAAAAGGAGAGAGGGGAAACGTCTTTTCCGCAGGAAAAAGAGAGAGATGGAAAAGCGGGAGTGTGAAAAAATTGAGATGTACAGGAACCAGAATGAAGTCCGAAAATTCTACCAAAAAGTCAATCATCAAAGTGATGGCTTTGGCACAGGCACATCCTCCTGTAAGACCAGCAAGGTAATTTGGTAACTGATACAGATAGTGTACTCAGGATATGCAAAGTACATTTTTTAAAACTTTTGTTATCCAATAGCAGCGAAGACGATGAAGATACCACAGACCCAATCCTAGAAGATGGCATTGAATGTATACCGCCCAGCCAAGATGAGGTAAAGACAGCAATAAATCGGATGAAGAATAATAAGGCAGCAGAAGCCGATGGCTTACCAGCCGTGCTGTTCAAAACTGGAGGCGACACGCTGATAAGGTGTATTCATCAGCTAGTTAGCACAATCTGGCAGGAAGAACGAGTACCCGACGATTGAAACCTGAGTATCCTGTGCCCCGTCCACAAGAAGTGAGATACGACTGTATGCTCTAACTATAGGGGGGACTAGGGGCATAAGTCTACTCCCTATTGCCTACAATATCGTGTCAGGGATATTGTGCGAACGACTAAAGCCTATGGCCAACGAGATAATTGGACAATACCAATGCGGCTTTAGACCTGGCAAGTCCACCATTCACCAGATATTTACCCTGCGGCAAATCCGGGAGAAGACCCAAGAGATGCAGATCGACACCTACCACCTTTTTGTCGATTATAAATCAGCCTTCGACAGCCCGCTGCGTTCAAAGGTATTCCAAGCCATATATGAATTTTGTATCCCCGCAAAGCTCATCCGGCTTTGTAAAATGACTTTAACTGACACGAGGTCCTCAGTTAAAAGAAAGAAAGAACCTCTCCGAAGAGTTTTGTACCAAAAGAAGTTTCAGACAAGGAGACAGCCTTTCGTGTGACCTATTCAACATTTTTCTGGAAAAGGTAATACGAGATGCAAATGTCGAAAGAAATGGCACAATTTACACCAATAGCCACATGTTACTTTCTTATGCTGATGACATAGACATCATGGGACGATCATTTTAGTCATTCTCATTCTCATTTTAGTACAAAAAGTTGACATTAACTGTACATGGGCAATGTACCGTTATCAAGAAATCAACATTTAAATTTGATAAAAAAAATCAAAATTCTTAATATTTAGTAGAGCAGATCTTTTGATTGCCACCTATTGCCAACTTGGCTCCTGTTTTCCGTTAATTGGACATCTCTTCCAAATCAAAATGTGTAAAAACATTCTGCCCATCCCTGCAACCTTCTGAGATATATGGGTTCAGATTTTATATAGCCCCCATATATATCTTTTCCAGATTTTGCTATAACTTGGTCAATTTTAATCGAATAGCCTTCAAATTTGGCTCCTGAGTAGTTTGACCGATTTTAGCAAAAATCGGTTCAGATTTGGATATAGTCCCTATATATATCTTTCCCCGATTTTGCTATAATTCGCTCAATTTTTGATGAATAGCCTTCAAATTTAACATGGGATTCCCCAGGCCCCTGTTCAGTTTTACCATTGACCTGGGTTGATGAATGTTTGCACAAGTACTTATGAGGGCACAGGAAACATCCCATGTTAAATTTGAAGGTTATTTTTCAAAAATTGGCCGATTTATAGCAAAATCGGTGAAAGATATATATGGAGGCTATATCCAAATCTGTACCGATTTTTGCGAAATCAAATCAAAATCGGTAAAACTGAACACGGGCCTGGGGAAACGTCCCATGTAAAATTTGAAGACTATTCATCAAAAATTGAGGGATTTATAGCAAAATCGGGGAAATATATATATATATATATATATATATATATATATATATATATATATATATATATATATATATATATATATATATACATATATACTAGCGGACCCGGCGAACTTCGTCTCGCTATTAAGGAATAAAATTTCATACAAAAACTCAATTTTCGATTTTTCCAATTTTCCGACTTTTCCAAAGAGATTTTCCAAAATTTTCTTCCGTAAAGACCTTCTCCTCGAAAATACGAATAACTGACAAAAAATTTTACAGAAATCGGCCTAGCCGTTCTCATTTTATGAATTACTATACATTTTTTACACCATTTTTATATATATAGATATATACATATATATATATATATATATATATATATATATATATATATATATATATATATATATATATATATATATATATATATATAGGAGCTATATCCAAACCTGAACCGATTTTTACGAATATCGGTAAAACTACTCAGGAGCCTAAGAAAATATCACATACTAAATTTGAAGGCTATTCGATTAAAATTGACCGAGTTATAGCAAAATCGGCGAAAGATATATATGGGAGCTATATCCAAATCTGAACCGATATGGACCAAAGTTGATATTTTTCATTCCTGTGCCCTCATAAGTACTTGTGCAAAAATTTATCAACCTAGGTCAACGCCTTCTATTTTTGTCCACATTTGTATGGAAGCGGCAACACTGTGCGTCGTATGAACCACGAGCTGTATCTGCTATACAACGACATCAATATAGTTAAACGTATCGAGATGCACGATTGCGTTGGCTAGGCCATATAATAAGAATGATCGATGATGAACCCGCTAAAAGGCGTATAAATTCGAGCCACATGGCGGTGCACGCAGAATTGGCAGGCCAAAGAGTAGATGGCGCAAACAAGTGGATGAAGAGATGACAAGGCGCGGTATTCCAGAAAGCGAAGCACTAAATAGAGAGACTTGGAGATCTTTTCTTAGTTCGGTTTATAGAACAAATGTTCTGTAATGGGCCAGCTAAGTAAGTAAGTAGTGGAAAGCAATAATCGATTTTTCAATTTTAGTTTAAAATTAAAAATGCCATTTTTCGGTCTGACGATTATTTCAGTTGTCCCAAAACTCGACTTTCGACTTTTTAATAACCCCAGCAAATGGATTATTCGTCGATTTTCGAGTTTTCTTTTGAAACTATAAAACCGCCAAAACTGTAAAACCCAGTTTATCTTTGGACGGCTCGTAGCATAATTTGTATTGAATTTCACGTATATGGACTTAAAAAAATTGACAAAATGGCGGTGTTAAGTGTTCGGTTGGCATCCCACGTGTTTTAATTATCAAGGATTTATTCCTAAATATACGATTTTTTCGCAGAAGAGGACTTCGTAGCTCATATGTTCTATAAGCGACCTTTTAATCAAAGTTGTATTAATTTACTAAACGCAAATAATCGCCAAACTTTTGAAATATCGTTTTTTTGGAAAACTGGTAGACCCAGTCTACATACTTATGACCTCAAGGCAATTTCCAATTTAGTTGCCTTGAGAAATACGGGAGCCATTAACTCTTAAATTTGAAAAAAAAGTAAAACCGACAAGTCAAAAATCTGTGGGAAAACTCGAAAATAGATCACAAGATAATCGATTATGAGATTTTCCTTTCAGACAAAAGTCGACTACGATTTTTAAACTCGATTAATCGAAAGTCGACTTATCTATCCCTAAACAGCACTTTATATGCGATGGGTAGGAAAAAGTATGCATCTGTATGTAGTTGGTACATACCATCTCTTTTCTTGTGCACGGGACATAGCAGACTGAGGTTTGAGTTCGACAGGCAACCCATCAGATTCTGCTGCGTTATTGTTTTTCAGCCGACTATTGCTGGCTTGACCTCACTTTGGCTAGGTGACAAACACTCAATGCCGTTATATGAGATTGGTTCTGGGATATCTTCATTGCCGCCCATATTCGATTCCATGAGCTTGATGAAATGCTCCTCCCAGATCCTCAGTATGCTGTCTGTATCAGTTACCAGGTTTCCCTATTCATCTTTGCAGGTGAAGGTGCCTTCACCATACCCTTTATTCTGGTATTTTACACTATGGTAAAATGTTCAGTCTTCATTCTAAGTTTTTCTTGTTCCTCCTTTTTTTTTCCTGAAAATACGCTCTTCTTTCTCCTCTTCTCCGACAATTTTCCTTGGTGCTTCGTGTTGCTAGTGACTGTGACGGCTTGCAAATTAATTTTCGAGACAACGGTGATTGCACCACCGATTAAGAAAAACGATATATTTCCAAATGTCCTTAAATAGCGAGGTTCAACGGTCCATCAGCCTAGAAAAATTAAAACATATAAGTCTCAATAAGCGAGAGAATTCGACATAACCATTTTTTTTTAACTTTTATTATTAGATCGCTTTAGAATAAAGACAGGGGACATGGACGATAATAAATCCTAAACAGCATCAATGAGCGAAAAATGCGACAAAGTCCGTAAGAGAAAAGAAATAAAATAAATATAAAATCCTCCTCTCTTTGACAATGGACCGAAGAAGTGAGGTAGAAAATACCTATTTTTGAATTGTCAAGCAGTTCGAATGTCGTGCGTAGCTTTTAGACCATTTTCTCAGGAAGTATGGAGTTGCCACTGAAAAAACTTGCACCATCGTAATGAGGCCAGCGAATACAAGCTGCTGCAAAAAAATCAAAGCGAATCGGAAAAAGGTCTTAAATAGCACTTTCTCAAAACTGATGGGATAGTACATATTCGAACCTGATATATGTTTGGTAGATATATATGTTGTTGTTAGGCGGAATCGAAGAACACTCCAAATTATCTGCATAAAATCTTGTTTAATAGAGCTCATAATATTAGAACCAATAACATATAATAAAATAAATGGCTAAACTATTCTTCATGAAAATTTTATAGACCGTTAAATTGTGAAATATTGTTTTCTATTGTGATTGTGTTTTTCTTCTCAGAAACAGCGAACTATTTTTATTTCCCAACAAAAGTTTAGCTTCAAAATACCATACAAATGAAACTTGAACTCGTATGGTAATTAACTGTCAGAAATTTATTAAAAATAAATTTATAGCATATTTTTATCATTTACATTTTTTGATAATAAAATTAATAATGTTGTCATAAAGTAAATCATATTATTCTTAACGGATGAATTCTGACCATTGTCCCCAGAACACTAAGTATGAACTTGTTTGACAAAACAAAACATTGGTAATTTGTCACTCAATCTTCAAGTGACTTAAGGTGTAATTTAATGACAGCTTAATAAAATTCAAGTTGATATTAAATTTTATTGCAACTATTTCAAAGCTTCTTTGCACTCTCCAATCCGTTTATGAAAACAAAAACAAAGAATTATTAGGAATGACTTTGCCAGAAATAAATTCAGAATCAAATTCACAAAAAAAAGCGTGTCTTGCAATAGGAGGAGATGGTGAGGCACTTTTTATACCCTACACCACTATGTGGGGAGGGTATTATAAGTTGGTTTTGGCCAAAAAGTTTGTAACGCATCGAAATAATGGTCTTAGACCCATACATATATATATCAAAATGAATGTCTCGACGAGCTGAGTCGATCTGGCTATGTGTGTCCGTCCGTCCGTCCGTCCGTCCGTCCGTCCGTCCGTCTGTCCGTCTGTCCGTCTGTCCATCTAAACCTTGTAATCACGCTACAGGTCGCAATTTTGATCGGATCGTCACGAAATTTTGCATGTTGATAGGGGTCCCGGAGGGGAAGAAGCCTATTGATTTTGGTGATGGTCGGATAATATTTAGGGGTCGGAAAGGGCAAAAAACTTAGGTGGATAAAATGACAACGTTTTTTTCCAAAGCGAATATCTCAGCTTCTATACGGGGTATACCAAAAGCAAAACCTGACAATGAAAGAAGAAAATATCACCTTTCAAATGATGTAAAGCAGGTGCTCGTAGGTAATCAAACAACGAAGATATAACAATAGTAGCAAATAAAACCCCAATTTTCATTTTTGCGATTTTAACTATATTGACGAATATCACAGCTTTGGTTGAAAACTTTCCAAAAGCAAAGTCTGACTATGAAAGTAGAAGATCTAGTCTTTACAATGATGCAAACTAGGTCGGCTTAGGTAACCAAATAACGGAGATATCGCAATAGTCATACAATAGTAATACATCCCATTTTTCTATTTTTTTGTAAATCACGCTACAGGTCGCAATTTTAATCGGATCGTCACGAAAACTTGAGGGTTAATGGGAGTCTCACAGATGAAGAAGCCTATTGATTTTGGTGTTGGTCGGATAATAATTAGGGGTCGGAATGGGAAACACTTATTTGGAGAAAAGTCAACATTTTATTTTAAAACCAATATCTCTGTTTCTTTAAGAGGTATATCAAAAGCAAAACCTGGCAAGGAAAGTAGAAAATATCACCTTTACAACGATGTAAAATAGGTTGTCGTAGGTGGTCAAATAGCAGAGATATGGCAATAGTCGATAATGCATCCCATTTGCCGATTTTCTTGTAATCACGCTACAGGTCGCAATTTTGATCGGATCGTCACGAAATTTTGGGGGTTAATGGGGGTCCCAAAGAGAAAGAAGCCTATTGATTTTGATGATGGTCGGATAATATTCAGGGGTCGGAATGGGCAAACACTTATTTGGAGAAAGGTCAACGTTTTATTTCAAAGCCAATATCTCTGTTTATTTAAGAGGTACATCTAAAGCAAAACCTGGCAAGGAAAGTAGAAAATATCACCTTTACAAGGATGTAAAGCAGGTTGTCTTAGGTGGTCAAATAGCAGAGTCGATAATGCGTCCTATTTTCCAATTTTTTTGTAATCACGGTTTTTTTTGTAATCGGTCGCAATTTTCATCGGATCGTCACGAATTTTTTGGGAGTTGATGCGGGTCCCACAGAGGAAGAAGCCTATTTAGTTTGGTGATGGTCGGATAATATTCAGGAGTCGGAATAAGCGAAAAGCTTATGTGGAGAAATGTCAACGTTTTTTTATGCGAATATCTCCGCTTGTAGTATTCCAAAAGGAATACCCCTCAATGGCAGAAGAAAAGATCTCGTTTATATTGATGCAAAGTATGTTGGCGTAAGTGAGCAAACCGAGATATTGCAAAATTCAGTAATATACCCAATATTTCCATTTTTTGTAATCACGCTACAAGTTGGAATTTTGATCGGATAGTGGCAAAATTTTTGGGGGTAGATGGGGGCCCCACGGAGGAAGAAGCCTATTGATTTTGGTGATAGTCGGATAATATTTAGGGGTCGGAATGGGGAAAAACTCATTTGGAGACAAATTCAAAGTCTTTTTCTTTGTGAATATATCGGCTTCTAGTAGGGGTATTCCAACGGCAAAGCCTGTCTATGGAAGAAGAAAATATTACCTTTACATTGGTGTAAAGCAGGTTGGCGAAGGTGGTCAAACAAGGGAGATACCACAATAGTCGGTAATGCATCCAATTCTTCCATTTTTTTGCAATCAAGCTACAGGTCGTAATTTTGATCGGATGGTCACGTAATTTGGGTTGCTTATGGGGGTCCCAGAGAGAAAGAGGCATATTATTTTTGGTGGTAGTCGGATTATATTCCTTAAAAGAAATGTTTACCAGTGAAAAGCTTATGCACAGGGGTAGTGGTGTAGGGTATCACATGGTCGGCTCCGTCCCGACTATAGCCTTTGCTCACTTGTTAATGATTACTTTAGTAGTTTTTTTTTTTTTACAATACCTTGCTCACAATCGTATCATAAAACAGTTTTATTTAAACTAGTTTACATTATAGTGCAAAATGTCAAAGAAGCCGACAGTTTACATGTCTCATTTGCACATTTTTCAATGCCTACACAGAAAATAAAATATTTTTAATACCAGAAATCATCAAATGCTAAAGATAGTTTGAAGATCCATGGCCAGACAGAATTTTACATTGGCTGCAGGCGTAGTAAACAATCATGAATGTTGATTTATGTACATAATTTGGTTCGAACTTTTTATATCTTTTAACATGCAAAAAGTTCCCTTTGTGAGGAGGGTATTATAAATTGTTGTTGGCTCTAATTATTTTGGGAGTTATGGAGCGATTAAATATGCATCCCCAAAAACTAAATGGCATAAGCTTCAATGTGATCGTAATATCTTATAAAGGGTGATCCAACTAAAGGCACTTTTTCAATAGACTTTTTTTGACTGATCGCGTGAAATAGACTCTTAATTATAGCGATTTGGCCAAAATTCCGTATTGGACTCATGCTAAATGGTCCGATATAGACGATTATATTCAATTTCAACAATAAATAACTTATTTCATAACGATTTTCTATGATTATGGAAAACATAAAAGAAAAAAGTGTAATGAAAATCTTGAATGCAATCGGTGAGAAAACTATTTTAACGGTAGGTGAAAAGTGATAGCGCATTTCTTAATACTTTTCCATGCTCTACATAGCTACGTGGTGGTATTTTTGATATTTGCAAAAATGCAGAAAAGTTTTATTTCTTCAGTGGTTCGAATTTCCAGGTCAAAAATCCACTTTTTTTAAATTTTTTGAAATTACATGGGTAAAAATGTTTTTTCATACCGTTTCCCATATAAATTATAAATTTTTTAAATAAATTGCCATTTTTTAATATATGAGCTTTTATAAGAGTTATATGAGCTTTATGAAAATCTAAGTATTTATTTTAATTTTGGAAAAAAATTAAATTTGTTGAAAAAAAATTTTTGAAAAAAATTGTTAACTTTAAATTTTTAATTTTGACCTAGAATTCCTCTGCAACTACTAGACCGAATTCGAATGTTTTTAATGCATCTAAAAGCTGATTATGTTTTCTGTAGAACAAAAAAAAAAAAAAAAATGAAAATATCTCAACCCTATCAAAGTTACAGAGTTTTGACCAGGAAAAACGATTCTGAACCACTGTGCGACGCACAGTGTTACCGCGTGGACAAAAATCAAAAAATGTGATGTTAACTTTTACATATCTTTATGTCTTTTTCTTACAGTAAACACATCCGATACAAGGAATTTGAAAGAATTTTGTCGATATGTGCATCCATAATGAAGTTATAGCACTTTAAATATGAAACATATTTCCCAGGTAATCTAAGGCGATAATCATATGAAAATTGGACGACATTTAATTTTGATCGAATAGCCTTAAAATTTAGTATGTGTTATCTTCTTAGCCTCCTGAGTAGCTACACCAATTTTTACAACAATCGGTTCAGATTTAGATATAGCCCTTATACATATCTTTCCCCGATTTCGCTATAACTCGGTCAATTTTAATAGAATAGCCTTCAAATTTAATATGTGATATTTTCTTAAGCTCCCGAGTAGTTTCACCGATTTTAGCAAAAATCGGTTCAGATTTGGATATAGCCCCTATATATATCTTTCCCCGATTTTGCTATAATTCGCTCAATTTGTAATGAATAGCCTTCAAATTTAACATGGGATTCCTCAGGCCCCTGTTCAGTTTTACCGTTGACCTGGGTTGATGAATATTTGCACAAGTACTCATCCCATGTTAAATTTGAAGGTAATTTTTCCAAAATTGGCCGATTTATAGCAAAATCGGTGAAAAATATATATGGAGGCTATATCCAAATCTGTACCGATATTTGCGAAATCAAATAAAAAATCGGTAAAACTGAACAGCGGCCTGGGGAAACGTCTCATGTTATATTTGAAGACTATTCATCAAAAATTGAGCGATTTATAGCAAAATCGGGGAAATATATATAAGTGCTATATCCAAACCTGAATCGATTTTTACGAAAATCGATGAAACTACTCAGTAGCTTAAGAAAATATCACATATTAAATTTGAAGGCTATTCGATTAAAATTGACCGAGTTATAGCAAAACCGGGGAAAGATATATATGGGGGCTATATCCAAATCTGAACCGATATGGACCAAAGTTGATATTTTTCATTCCTGTGCCCTCATAAATTCATCGCCCTAGGTCAACGCCTTCTATTTTTCTCCACATTTGGGTGGAAGCGCCAACACTGTGCGACGTCAATAACGACATACTAATCTTTCTTCTACGATGAGAACTAGAAAACTATCTGGCCTAGGCAACTCGCAGTGTCGCCAGGTGTCATTTGATATTTTTTTAAGTGTGACAGTTTTTAGCCTAAACGTACTCAGGTCAGTTTGACATACGACAATGTGTTGGAATTTGGATACGACAATGTGTTGGAATGGAATTTACTTGTGAACATTTACGTCCGATCATTTTTTAGAACTTTCGATGTGGGTAATCACGGCAAGAGTGCATCGATCAAATTAAATCTTTTTATTTTTATTTGAAAATTTTGCCTATTAGGCGAAGGTCATTTTTTATTAATTTTTGTTAGTGTTCAGAACCAAACTCATAACTTTCAAAGGCTACGCTAAGCGTTTGTCATGAAAGCCATACAAAGATTTGAACAAAAAATTCAACTTTGTAAAAAAAAACTTGCATTTGAAAGAGGAAATAAGTTAGAGGATAGCGAAGCCGCCCCACAGTCGATGTGTCTGAGGAGCCTTCCTAAACCAAAGGCGAAACATGCATGTCACACAGTGGTGATTGTGTGGGTTCGTATCGTCGGCTTTCCTTTTTCAAAAAGCATCTTGGTCAGTAAGCTCGTCTCTAACGAGAAATTAATTAAAAAAATCTTTTTATGTCGATAAAGGACCATCCTATAGCACTAAAAAAAACTGGTTTAATGAATTCAATCGTGGCCGACACTAGCCAAATAACGAAGGTCGTGAGGGTCGCCCAAAATCGGACGTTGTGTCAAAAAAATTCGCGCGTGAATGGATAATGCAAGATCGCCTGTCATATACCGTGAGATAGAGGCAACCTTGAGTATTTCTTTCACCAACTAACATTTGATATTGCATGAACACCTGGCCTAGGAGCCCGAAATAAAACAGGAATCGACCGTTTGGGTTTTCGAAAGCGAGCTAAATCCAAATAAAAGTTGTTCATGGAAGAAGACCTTCGAAGCAAATGGTCGTCTGTATCATCGGCAAAACTGATCGTGTGGCGACTATACGGTTTGAGAAATGTAGGACGGTTAATTCTGAGTGTTAAGTTACAATTTGGAACGTGGAATGCGCTGTACAGCCCTTTCTGGGGATCCAACGACTTCATTTGATTGCAGCATATCAAGATAAAGAGGCGTGATCAAAGATTGTTGTCGCCAGAAGCTGCTGTACAACCGTTCAAAAACCATGTCTTGGAGGGGTCTCAATCAAGCCACGGTAAACAACCCAACACATTGTCGAATGTCAAACTGTCCTGAGTACGCTAAGGATAAAAACTGTCAAACGTTCCAAAAAATGACAAAGGACGCCTGGCGACACTGCGTGTTGCCTTGGCCAGAAAGTTTTCTAGTGCCCCTCGTATCATTTTAATTTCTAATTAGGGACCAAATAGAACTCCAATTTGTTGAACAGTTGTCGTTAAAATTGATGTTGGACAACTGGTAAACTGATGTTCATCATCTTTACTACTGTCGACAATAAGGAGATCGCCCTGTAGGATTCACCTCAGCTGGCATCCTTGACTGGCTTCAGCGGGACCACCCTGTCAACTTTTCAGGGTTCTAGTTCTATATAGGTAACTAACGATGGTTTGACAACACTTGTTAAATTCTCAACCCCGGATCCAGATGCTTAAGCATTGACATTGAGATTCTGCAACATCGCTCATCGTTAATTGTGGTGGTACCTCCTCGCCTTGGAGATCTTTTTTTATCCGGCGTAGCACACTTCTCTTCTAATCAGCTTTTTCATAGATCAGAAAAGTACGGCGGTCAGAGGTTGTGAAGTCGGGTTTACGGAGACTATAATCGGAAAATAATCTGAGCCAAGGGAAATGACTGGTTGCCATGACAAGTCATTTATCAGATCGGTGTCACAATTTTGATGTCTGGCTAGCTCTGGCAATTTCCTCTTAGCCTCATAGGAGCGTTTTCATTCAAAATATGGAGATATCAATGTGCTCGGCCACCGCTGTACCCCTGTCATTGCCTATGACAGAATACCAAAGCTCAGTGTGAGCATTGAAGAAGAGTTGTGCCAATTGAACTATATTGAACGACCTAGTTCACTATCTAGTGCAATAGACACCCGTCGTTTGTATGAACAAACTGCGTATATGTATAACACACGTTAGTTTGTAGTTTGTGTTTTTGAACGTTTTTGTCGAACTCTACATTGAAGTCCCCTATTGCCATCCTGTAGCGAACTAATGTCGGGCATATAACCCAAGGCACATCTATTCATCGACGGTATGTACACATTTAGCAACTCTACCTCGGCGATCCCACACTTTACTGCTACCTCAATATATTCCATGTATGGGTCAATAGAGTCAAGCTTGAGCGAGATAGGTCTGTACCTCCTACTCCGCTCCTAATGCGATCCTGCCGCAAAACGTTGTAAGCATCGCAACGTTGCAAACTACATGTGATGGTTCGAATTCGAATCATAAAGCCGTAACAATTGAATTGCTGCTCTGGCGCATCAAAATAACTCTTATCGAAGTAGTCTTGCAGGCGACTAAGACTTGATCAGCCTCTGAAGTGCCACCCATTTTCTACATCCATTACATTTCGTCGAAGTTGACATATGGTGGATGCGGTTCTGGCAAACGGAACATATTCATAACCCGGGGTTCTTCTTTATCCCGACACAGACCAAAAGAGCTAGGAATAGGCATTCAGCGATATATTGTCATGGGAACCATGGTGAAAAAAGTATACGAATACAAACACATAATTGTTGAGGTAACGGCCCCTAGTCGAAGATTCTTCCGAGTCAATCCGGTGCATAGAACCGAGCGCCGTGAGATTGCACATTATGACAATGCTGATCGGAAATTCATTTTTTTCAGTGGGTCTTCAATCATTTAAGAGCTTTTGGGTAGTCATTCAGAGTTACAGATAGTTCTTCGAATTCATCAGCGGGGCACATTGGATCACTGAACGAAAGATCAACCCATGAGTAAGAAATAAATGAAAAGATTTTACGCAACCAGTCCTGGGTTTCAGGCAACAGAATAAAATAATAGGTTGAATGGGTTTTCTTAATCACATTTTTAAACAAAATATTCAGGTAGCTCCCTCGGAAAAGTTCAACATTTTTGCTTAAGTGCAGTATATGGGCTGCAGTTGTTTATAAATTTGAACCGAAAGTATGTCTTGTGGTTCTGTTTACAGCGATATAATGCGTTTCCACTCTTCCTGGCATAAGCTCTAAAAACAATCCGCAGTGACCAACTAATAAGCCTGACAATCGAGACGAGTGATTGACATTGGATCAACCTTTGCGCATCGTAATATTTCTTTAACACTTACATCATGTTCTAATAGGAACTATGTATGTATATCGGTCTACTCATTCAAAATTTGTCGGAAATGTGCTGCGAGTCCTCAATTTGTTCCTATATTTACACCTCGTAATCGTTCTTCCAAATTTAAGTCAAATTCAAAGACGGACTTCTTTCGGTACCTCTCCCATAGAAGGCTTAAAACAAACCATACTGGGTTTGCTTGGGTTTGTCATAGGCTGATGGTTTATATCACTCGGCAAAACCTACTGATATTATTTTACTTGTTTTCTTTAACTATTGTCACTCGTAGAAGTATATTTTTCTGAAAAACTCTTCGAAAAATCCACTTTTTCCATCAACTCCCCTTTTCATAAACAGATACTATATTTTAGTTTTCTATTACACTGCCAATGACCCAGACAATACAATTTCTGTTGTGGCTAAAATCATATTCAATTTGTCACAATTACTAATTTGAACTTCAATACAACTACACAAACACTAAAACAAAACCAATACCAAAGCCAATAATAAAGAAAAGTTTTCAGTAATTTCAATGTGGCAATGCCACAATATCCGTAACCGGTTTTATGCTCACAAACGTTGGGGCAAATGTTAACGACGACGACCACGAGAGCAACAACATCAGCAGCAATGCTTGAGATGAGAGCGCAATTTGAGCGCATGTGTGCTGCTTCCAACGGGCAGACAACTACAACGACAGCAGACAGCATCATCACAGCGTTCAAGACCAACAAAATTCCAAAAAAAAAAAAATCGCTCTAAAGAAATGTTAAAGACTTCTTTTAAATTTTTATGCAATCGCTGAGCGGTGGTTAGTTGACATTCGACCAGCATAAACGAAGCAACAACAGTCACGTCGTGCTAGTTGTTTCGTATGATAGCACGAAATTTCAAATAGAAAAGTAACGAATAAGAAATTTTTGAAAAAAAACAATTACGGACCGTGGAAAAAAATAACGAATTAAATTGAAAAACTATTGAAAAATTGAAAACAAAATTAAGTGACAACAAGGCAAAATTATCAAATAAGAGTGTTTTTTTGGGAATAAAAAATAAAACTAAACAAAAATGTCTTCCCGTGTAATAAGTTCGTTAATGGCTGAGAGTTTTCTGCTCTCAAAAACCGTTAAATACATTTCCGGCTATTCACCAATAACCGTGTTCCTAGTCGCTGCCATCGCCATCATAACTGTGGTCTATAATCGGCGACGTGCCCGTTTGGTGCGTTTGATAGAAAAAATACCCGGACCAAAAGCAATGCCCCTGCTGGGCAATGCCGTGGAGATGAGTGTCGATCACGATGGTAAATATCGAGTGAATGTTGATTATTTCAAAATAATAGTAAAACAGCAAATCGTACATTGCAAATGACCTCATTACTAAAGTGTTGAGAAAGTGTAGAGAGTACCATGAAAAATTAAAATTTATCGAACGAAATATAAAATTTGTGACGTTATGAACAAAGTTTTTTGACCCCTACGTTGTGGTGAATTTTCGATATAAATTGAATGATTAAATAATCGCTCAACAGGGCCAAAAGGTGTAAACTATTTTAACCCTGAATTATTCGGTGTTTTGTGATTGAATTTCCCTTCCTCTTGCTCAAATGTCTTTAATTTCGGATAAGATTTGAAGCGGACCGCACCGCACTACATAAATGAAAGTGTTAATTAATTACTTAAATTTGTATCACTTTTTTGTGATTTGTAATACAACAACAACGCATTAAATCCGAGGAATAGTGGTAAATTGTTACTACACAATAGGGGATTATGGATTAAGTTTTGTTTGTAAAAAATAACAAAAATGTGAAAACAAATCATCTTTGTTGGGAGTGCGTGATGAATGATGAACTATTTCATAGATTAGTAATTGCGAAACATTTTTCCTAAGTTCTGGACAAAATACCGTGATGGCAAGAATATATGTTCTCATTTAAATAAGAAAGATAAGAATTGATAATACCCAGCATTACAAATCGACGTGTGAATCCATTACTATAACAAGGACGTGTCAGCAGAAATAAGTAGTTATTTTGTTTGCCACCAAAAATCTACGAATAAGTAGTGCAATAAATAGCTATGACTTTTAGTCGCCAAAGAGTTTACTTGTCGACTTTTAGTGACCTAAAAATAACTAAATATTTCTGGTGACATGACGTTTTAAAAATAATGAGTTAGTCGATTTGAGTTTTTTGCTGGGTAATAAATCCAGATCAAACATGCCCTTTTCTTAACTTTACTATGAATATTGTTACAATTTAAAGACAAAAACGATCATTCCCAAATCCTTTAATAATCATTTATTATCCTTTGGCATTTCTAAGCTCCCAAAAGTCAAATATGTGCCTTGGGGACTACCCTAACAATTAAAACAGAAATCTCAATTTAGCTTAAATCCTATGAAAGTATTCTGCTCTTATATAATAAAATTGTTCCACAGACATCCCAGAAGGGACAAGAGAGACTTGTCTCATATCAATGAGTGCACCCCGATTCATATTAGCTTAATGAAATGTGACCTACTTTTATAGCCGAGTTCGAAAGGAGTGTCTTACGACGCCACTTATGCAGAATTTCTTCGTGACTGAAATAATCAGGAAATATCGCCAACATTACACTGAGGATTATTTTTGCCACAGTTGAAAATTTTTATTGTATTTTATTTAATTTATTTTATTGAACCACGGTGGCATCCATTTAGTACTCCTTAATACTTGGAACTTTCTGAGTCCGAAAGGTACCAATTACGGATATACTATTCAGCTATTTTTGTTATAAGTAATTCCGATCTCTATCAAAGGTGCAAGCCAAAGCCAATAACAAGCATCATAAAAAGGTGAAAATGGAAGTGGATAGGGCACACATTGAGGAAAAATAAAGATGAACTATGTTGTCAGTCCCCAGATAGGAATCCTCAAGGTAGCAGAAATAACAAAGACCTAAAAACTTCTGGAAAATCATGGAAAAAACCATCGGAAAATCATGGAGCGAAATAAAAGCAATAGCAAATGACAGATCAGCCTGGATGATTTTGGTAGAGGACTCCTCAAGCAGTCAAGCGGAAAAGAAGAAAATTCGAATACTTTAATAATTTTCCAAAAAAATAGAATCCATTGAATCTGGGTGCTCCTGAAGTCTTTAAAAATCCGTATTTTAATCCTCCTAAAAACTTTGGAATTTCTAAAACTGAAACAAATTTTATTGGCGCTATCTCAAACCGTTTTATAAAACAAAATCTAAGTTTTTCGATGAAATCCTCCAAAAGGCTGCTTTTCTTGTTTTGTTCCTCCTCACGGTGCGACTTAACTAATTTTAAATGAAAGGTGCTTACACCTGGGAAGTTTTTGTGGATTCTGAAACTATAAAAGATGAGAAAAATCAAAAAACAAAAAAAAAAAAAAAAATCGCGGTCAAAGTTCAAATTTTTAGTGCTTTGTTATGTTTTCACGATTTTGCTGGAAAACCGCATGCCCTATCGAAATGGGAAATCTTGTAGCAGTGAAATTTCTCTACAAGATTGGTCATTATGACTTTTTCCTAGGTTTGACAATTTTTGAGATATAGAAGTTCTAATTAGGACAATGCACTGACAGTATCGCCTCCGTATAAAACAATGTCATGAAGAGTGCACCTTAACTAACTTTGAATGAAAACCGCTTACATCTGGGAAGTTTTTGCGAATTCTGAAACAGCAATGTTCATAGATGAGAAAAATCCAAAAACAAGAAAAATCACTGGACGGATTTGTCATCAATCTTGTAGAGAATTTTCACTGCTACAAGATGTTATCTAATCCCATTTCGATAGGGCTTGCGGTTTCCGAGCAAAATCGTGAAAACATAATAAAGCACTAAACATTTGAACTTTAAACGCGATTTATTTGAAAATCATTGTAGTTTAAGAATCCGCAAAAACTTCCCAGGTGTAAGCACCTTTCATTTAAAATTAGTTAAGGCGTACCGTGTCCTGAGATAGCCAAATGCATTCTTTTGAATTTTTTCCACATTTTTTTTTTTATTTTGTATCAACTTGACCCATTGAAATTTTAAAAAATTTACTATTGTTGTACTCCTTAAAAAATCCATGATCTTCCTCGAAAAGACATAAGGAGACTTCGCTTGTTTCGATCAGTGCAGCCGATTTTATGTTTATCTACTTTTTTAAACGAAGCCGAACCTGGTGTCGGGCATTTTAAATGACACACTTTGATACGATGACATTGTATTTCATCGAAATTATGGTTTTAGGGTCCAGCTATGGTCAGATGAAATCAGTTTCAGATAAGTTGGATTTGATTTAGCCATGTCCGTCCATCTGTATGACGCGCACGATAACCCTCGAACGGATCAAGCGATTTGATTCAAAATTTGGTAATCGTAATATTTTGTCCAAACTTAGATCAAGTTCAAAGATACTCATTTTCGGTCAACTCCCTCCTGTACCACCCTACAAATTTTCAACATTCGCTAAAATGTTGCAAACGATAACTCTCGGATTTGGTCAAAAATTTGTCCCGACATAGATCAGGTTCCAATATGGACTATATCGGTCTACTCCTTCGGGAACCTCCCACAATATTTTATCAAAGTGCAGTTTATGGATATTTTAGGGACTTTACAACAGTACATTTTCTTTATTGGGGGCAAGGATAATGGTCAAAAGCTCTAAAAAAACCTGGGCAGCACCAAATAAAATTTCTGATATCATGTACTGGACAACACCTTCGGCTACCCCCTTTTAAAAGTTCAAATTTTTTGCATAAGTGAAGTTTAAGTGCTCTTGGAGTACCGTTTTGGAATTTACACTGAAACTACTCCTCTTGGTTCTGTTTACAGCGATATGTTTTTTATTCGCTTTCTGTCATAATGGTCCAAACGGTTGAAATAATCCAACCTTTGTACATCGAAATATTTCTCTCAAACTTAAACCAAGTTCAGAGGTAGACAATATCGGACAACTCCTTCAGCTACCTCCCTCGCAAAAGATTTAAATTTCCGTTTATATTCAATTTAAGGGTGGTTCGAGAATATTTTTTTCGCGGGCAAGCTTATATTTCCAAGTTTTCTAAGTTACCGTAAGAATGACTCCCAAAATTAGATCCACATTTAAAAGGACGTCATTCCTTCAGGTACTTCCTCCCCAAAAGATCAACACATTCAAGCATTAAGAAAATTTGGAATCGATTTAGCATGTCCATCCGTCTGTCTGGTTGGAGCGCCCGGATCAAGCGATTCTGTCCAAAATTTGGTTTTGTCCAAACTTAGATAAAGTTCGAAGATGGGCCATATCGGCTCACTCCTTCGGGTACCTCCACCACAAAAGTTCAAAATGGTGCGCACGATAAATCTCGAAAGAATTAACCGATTTGGTTCATTCTTTGTACATCATAATATTTCTACAAGACATAGATCAGCTTGGAATATCGGTCCACTTATTTCGGGTACCTCCCACACAAAATGTCAAACATTTTGGGAAAAGTGCAGTTGAAGACCTGCCCTCGAATTGTTTTTATTTTTCTTGAAACATGTTGTTTTCGGGGCCCCTATTACAACTGAACAAGTTTTTTAGGGGCAAGTCCATACTTCCTGAGTAAGCCGAGCCCGAAAATTAAAAAAAACCCTACAGCCGCCATGTAACTAGGGTTGCGTAGTTGATCCATTCATGGAGTCCGACTTCGGAGTCAACTTTTTTCACGACTCCAGATTCCAGAGTCGACTCGGAGGGTAATTTTCAATACCACTCAAAATGAATAAAATATGTACAAGTTTCCAATTTTTCCTCTATGTTGGCTTTTTCATAAGATATTTGAAACAATTCGGCTTGATAAGAATTCTGTGACGAATTTAAAATATGTAACTTAAAACTCTGTATTTAATTCAACAGACATACTGACATGGCAATATAGACATAGCAATTGATTATGGTGGAGCTCTAATGATAGTAAATATCCTATGACTCATCCTCTAACTGAGTATAATATAGTTTTTGCCTACATATTTTCATAGTTTTCTTATAATATGAATAAACGGGTCAATAAAATGTTTTGTTCGAATAATTTTTATATACGTATAATTCAAACCCTGTGTTAGCGACGGCGGCGCACGACAACTTTCGAACCGAATACTGCGTTGGTAATATTTCTCCGAGACGTAGAAAAAGTTTGAAGATGGTGCTTATCGGTCGACTTCTTCCAGAACCTCCCCCACAAAGGTTCCACATTTTTCACCAAAATGGTACTCGCGCTATATCTGTTGAATGAAGCAACCGGTTTGTCCCAAGCTCTGGATCACGTAGTATTGCGCCCAAACTTATGTAGTTTAAGTTAGAGAACGGGCCATATTGGTTCACTCCTTCCAGTACTTGTCCCACGAAAGTTTAAAATTTTTTGCTGAAATGGTACGCGATATATTTTTTGAACGGAGCAACCGATTTGGTCTTTACTCTGGTTCTCGCAATATTTTATCCAAACTCTTTTCAAAATGTTGGTCATATCGGTGATTTTCTAGGTTTTTTTTACCTCACAAAAGTTAAACATTTTTGTTTAAATGCAGTGGAGGATTCTTTGGAAATTTTTACCGAAGTTTCTCTTTGTGTTTACAACGATATTATGTTTCTCGTGGACAAGTCCATACTTCCACATATAATGGTGCAAAAGCTTTAATCTATACTGCGACGAACTAAAATGACTGGTGGGCGCGATATCTATTGAAAGGAATGACTCCCAAAGTAAGATCTACTACACTGGACTATGTCGGTCCATTCCATCCAAATCCATATATTTTCTGAAAGCCCCCTAAATACACATTTTGGGGTAAGGATTTTGGTGGTGTAGCCGATATTCGATCTGTCCATAGATAAAAGTTTCAATTTACACAGGCTGAGGGTAGGTATTAGGGTTATTACTTTTCGAAATTTTTTCTCAAAAATAATTTCCTGTAGCACGGATGAATAAACGTTTGCCTATTAATCACTAAAATCACGTTTATTCCCTTAAAATATAAAAGTTCCCGCACAAATCGATTTAAAAAAAATATATTTTTGAAAAAAATGTATGAGAGGAATTTTTTTTTCAAAAATTATTTTTTATTGCACGACTGAATAAACTTAAGCCTATTTATAACTAAAATAGCGCTTGTTTCATTTAAATATTGAAAAAGGTCATGCACAAACCACTTTAAACTAATTTTGAGTTTTTTTTTTAATAATATTTTTGAAAAAGCTTTTACGACACTTTTATGATGCTTAGAATTAAAGAAAATGATTGAAAAACGAATATTGTGTCAATTTGGTTATCTCGTGTGGCTCTAAAGTTTATTTACAATTATATATACATCTGCTCACAGTGACTTCAAAAATTGCCCATAATTCTGATAAATTCAAATTTTAAAATCATTTTGTGCGTGAGGTTTTCTCGCCGAATAATCTTATAACTAAGTTTTTTATGTAATCGTATGTAGAAACTCATCACTTTATGATACAGGGATATGAGTTTGTAAAAATGTCATAAACCTAGTAGGTATATTTGTGTCGCAAAGCCGACTGATACTCTTTACTTGTTTGCTTCACCCAATTTACGTTGCGGTCTCTAATTTTGTCTGCATGTGGGATTTCTCGTGCCGAGAATACATATATCATCTGCGCAATCTGAACAAAATATATTTCCCCACAATTATCCCTAAAGCGGAGACTTTTCTCATATTAATGAAAAGTGACCACTTTTTTATCGGCAAGTCCGAACGGTACACAGTGGTTCAGAATCGTTTTTCCGGGTCAAAATTCTGTAAATTCTCAACGGGTAAATATATTTTCATAATTGAATTAATTTTTTAATTAATTAATTGAATTAATCGAGCTAACATGGCCTAAGGACTTTTGTATTGAAAAACGAATTCTAGCGAAATACCACACACTCAAACATTACGCTGCGATCGTTTCGCTGGTGGTTTTATTAGCCAGCTCATCAGGCGTATTTAAGTGTTAATTGCTAGAAGACAAAGGCTGATTTTGATAACTTCTATTTATACTACCATTTTTACAAATTTGAAGATATGAAGTATTTTTGAAGTCTTTTTCTTTATCAAGTCACCCTAGTGTCTTGTCTAGGAATCATTTTCTCAATACATACACATTAATTTTGGTCGACAGATAATACAACTCCTCATAACGGTACATTCGAATTTTAGGTATTTTGGCTGCATTTTTGTCCGAACATTTGACATAGGCCAAAAATTGTCGACATAGGTCCATATTTTGATAAAGCCCCCCACATCACGGTCCCTCTAGATTTAAAGTATTTTTGAAGATATTAGTGAATCATATGAAATTTGGAATTTCTGAAAAAATGTGGGCATAGGTCCTCGTTTTGCTATGGTCCCATAAAACGTTAACAAATATTTAAAACCTACTCCTTCAAAAATTGTGGACAAAGATCGGCCGATTTCAATTATTTTTAGGTTTTTTAGCTGACTGCGTTAGGGATTCCCAGTGATAAAAAAAAAACTTCTCCACGTAAAATTGTGGTCATTGGTACTTTCCTAACACAAAGAAAATGATTTTTCCTTTATTAAGTTAGTTAAAGTTCCATTAGTTCTGAATATTTTGTGGTGGAGGGTATAAAAAGTTCGGTCCGGTTGAACTCAGCACTTTTTAAGAAAAATTGGTATCTTAGGAAAATTTGTTTTTTTTTTCATTTATTCTACGATTTTTATTATGTTCCCGAGTTTTGCCATTATGTATTTCATTAAAATGTGTCCGTCCTCTTTAATATCACCGTAATACAATGGTTGGCATGCCCACTTTTCACACCGATTGTCTCGGTTCGAGTCTTATGGAAAATATTTTAAATTTTTTCTGCGGTGGCTATAAAACTCCCACACCTATATCACAGTATTTCGGCCATAAAAAAACTTATCATTAGGTGGTGTTGTACTTTGTGCAATGCTCTTTTCGGACTTAGCGATTAGGAGGAAATCTTGAATCGAGCTGCACTCACTGGCATGAGAAAATTCCGAGTATTGTTATACCTTATCAAAGTATTAGAATTTATATATCTAATAGTAAATGATATATAAATTCTAATACTTTGATAAGGTATTACAATACTCGGAATTTTCTCATGCCAGTGAGTGCAGCTCGATTCAAGATCTCCTCCTAATCGCCAAGAAAGAAAATATTAATAAAAAATAAATTAATATTTTCATGACAATTAAACAGGCTTTTGGTGTGCGTTTTAACTGTCAGTCATGCATATCAATATTGTTTTTTATAATTTTAACACATAAAAACAATAATAATATTGTTATTAATAATACAATAGCATTGTTTTAATGATTTGAATAAAAAAATTGTTTTACATTTAAACAAACGTCAACACAAAACGCTAAACATTTATACAGCATTTATTTTTTCACACGCATAACCCCTGGAAGGGAAGGCAATTAAACTTCATAAAATTATACAACAAAATTATAAAATAGTAATAAAAACACACAATATTGTTGAAAAATAAATCAACAACACAAAAATAAGTCACCCTAATCGGCGGCAAAATTATAATTTCTGCATGTTCAAGAAATTATATTTCAATTATTAATATGTTTGGTTTTTATCTTCCATTTTCAATCTTCGCCATAATTTTCTCAGGTAGTTGTAATTATTATTGTTGTTGTTGGTAATAAGACAAAACAATTTTAACACATTTATGAACGTGTGTGTATGAAATTGAAGATGTACAAATAATTAGTTAGATTAATTTAATATTAGTAATTAGTAAAATTATTGTTGGAGACCTTCGTGTCAAGAAAAATGTCATAGGCACTGATGTACATATGTATGTCAAAGGAAATATTTAAAGTTTTCACTTTAATTAAAAACAATGATATGAAATTATTATTTTGAGATGAAGATGACAGTTTCCGTTATCATGATTAAAATCTTAAATCGTATTGTAATTTATTTTGGTCAGTTTTTAAATTCATATTTTATTATTAAAACATGATGATGAGATGGGGTTTCTTGAAGTAATGAAGAAGAATGTATTATGTACTATGAAAATATTTCAAATCGAGTGTTGTGGTTTTAGACCCCACATACAAGTTTCAGACAATTTTGAGTCGACGTGTCCATTCGACTGTCTGTCTAGTTTGAGGGCACACTAACACTCGAATGGATTACCCGATTTGGTTCTAACTTTGTAGAACCTTATATTTCTTCCAAATGTAGTTTTTGTTCGGCGATGGATCATATCGGTTCACATTTCGATATAGTTCCTACATAACTGTAACTTCGGATTTCTAGTATTTTAAAGATTTTAGTCACTTTTTCTGTTCGAAGCAGTTGTAATTATGGCATAGGTCAATTCTTTCCTATATAGTAGCAATTGCCGATTTCACGATGGTTTAGCCACGATTTCCAACTGAATTATTTGTAATTTGACATTTTGAGTTCTATAGAATTTATTAGCAAAGGTCTAGATTTGTTCTAGGTCTAGATTTATTTCGTATGTTTCAGAAAGTCCTATATGTTTTCGGCAGGTAAATATTTCCCAAAAAGCCACAAAATTCTGAAAACCCCCAAAAATGTTAAAAAAGTTGAAAAATAAACAATTGGCTTTAGCGACAGCTGTGACTGTGACAATAACAGGAGTGGTGGACCTAAACGTAATATGAACATATCCCTAATTTCAAAAACAAATATCACCTTCGTAGGTGACAAAAAAAGGTTTAGAAATTTCCGGCGTAAATTTTTAGGGGTTTGTGTGGGGTAAAAAAAAACAAGTAAAAATGTATCAGTCTGTTTAATTTGAAATTATTCGCAAAAAATTTTTTTTTATTTAGGGGGTTTTCAAAATTTTGGTCGTATGAACCGACAAAAATGTGGATTAGTATTAATGTTCAAAAGTGTTCCGGAGGAGGTACTTAAAGGAATGGACCGACATACACTTTATGGAAGTGGATCTTATTTTGGGAGTAATTTCTCTTCGATAGATATCGCGCCGACTTGTCATTTTAGTGGGTCATCGTATAACTTTTGGACCAGTTTGCAGAAAACATAATATCGCTGTTAACAGGACCACAACGAACAGCATCGTGCTCTCCAGCCACAACATATGGTGTCATAGAGGTTTTTTTACAACTTTCCGGCTGTTTTCTCAAGAAGTATGGACGTGTCCCTGAAAAATGTCTACCGTCGTAATTGCGGCAGCAAATGCAAGTTGGAGGGCCTTATCGAAAAGAGTTGTATCAAGGAGTGACCCTAAATATTGGGACATTTCGGAGTCCGTATCTCAGGGTGTATTAGCTTTCCTTAACAAAAAAGTATAGCACGATCGGAGAAGTGGTCTTAAACTGGATTAAGGCGCAAAAATGTTGAACATTTGTGTACATTTTTGAACTGGATCTAATTTTGAGAGTCATTCATAGGAGTCAGAATCATAGGAAATATATATAAAAATGGTGTAAAAAATGTATAGTAATTCATAAAATGAGAACGGCTAGGCCGATTTCTGTAAAATTTATTGTCAGTTATTCGTATTTTCGAGGAGAAGGTCTTTACGGAAGAAAATTTTGGAAAATCTCTCTGGAAAAGTCGGAAAATTGGAAAAATCAAAAATTGAGTTTTTGTATGAAATTTTATTCCTTAATAGCGAGACGAAGTTCGCCGGGTCCGCTAGTAGGAAATATATTTGACGAAGATTTCAAAACAATACTCTAACGGCCCATAAACTGCACTTAAGCGATAGGTTTAAAAAAATTGGAGGTAGGAATCCGAAGATTTTATCCGATATAGACCGTCTTGGAATATAATGTACATACGTTTGGAAGAAATTTTACGATGTGCAAAGTTAGTTTGTGCTGCTAGGATTTTAGTCCCTTTGGGACATTATCCCTAGGAGTATGGAGTTGTCTCCAAAACTGTGTCATTTTAACCGGAGCCGCGAGGACAACCTGCTGCAAAAAAAAAAAAAATGAAGGAGTAAACCGATAAATTCCATATTCGAACCAGTAGTCCGATTCTCTAACTCATTTTTCGAGTTACCGGCAAAAATCGGTGAAATTAAAATGTTTTTTTTTTGAAAATTTTGCTTTTTTAGGCGAAAATCAGTTTTAGTATTAATTTTTAATTAATTTCTCGTTGGAAATCGAGCTTAATGATCAATAATGCATCTGAAAAAGGAAAGCCGACGACTCGAACCCACACACCCACCACTATGTGACATTACATGTTTCGCCTTTGATAAAGAAGGCTCGTCAGACATATCGGATGTGGGAAGGCTTCTCTATCATCTAACTTTTACTCTTTTAAATGCTGATTTCATAAAATTATTTATATACGAAATTATGTCAGTAGCAGTTAGGAGAAGTTTTACCATACTACGGTATTCGACGAAGACAGTTTGTATACATAATAATTATTTACATTTTTCAATATAAACATGTAAATATGAATTTTATAATTTTCAAAATAGTCTGTCTTAATCCCATAGTCGTTGTTTGAATATTATCCATTAGTTCATTCCGAAATGATTGAACTCCTTAAAACCAAAGAAATCCCAGCATACACTTATACCCCAAAACAACTTAAACGTACCAGATTGATTTTGAGGGGACTTCATTACAAAACAACCTTAACTGATATAAAGAGTGACATTGAGTTTCTAGTTCCAAATGTTAAAAAATTTTCAACTGAATATTCTAAAAAAAATAATATTGATACTGGACTTTATTTAATTACACTTTTACCTGGAAAATCTGTAGATGAGCTGAGAGCTCAACGATATATTTGTACCCAATGGGAAACCCCAAAGTCAAATCTGAGGGTTGTCCAATGTTGGCGTTGCCAACAATGGGGTCACATCTCAAAAAATTGTAGCAGATCATATGTCTGTGTTAAATGTGATCAAAAACATGCACCAAAAGATTGCAAATTCCTTTCAAATGATGAAAATAAACCTTATTGTGCAAACTGCAAGCAATTTGGGCATCCCTCAAATTATCGAGGTTGTAATGCATACAAGGAGTACTTGAAGAAAAATAGCAAATTAGAACCGCAGCTAAAGAAAAAAAGACAATAGCTTTCAAAAATGTGTCTAATGTTTTAAGCGGTTTCACTGTTATTAACCCAAATAGAACATTCGCTAACTGTTTTGAAGATTCTCAGCAGATTCGATCTAAACCTACAATCATAGAGGAGTTTATGAAAATTGCTAGGGATATTTGCCAGGGTGAAGTATAGAATAGAAACTTTTCTTAGGTCTTATAGAACACTTTCCAAGGAACAAGCAAAAGGTCAATGTTTAGAACTTTTAGAGGAAATCAAGCGTCAATATGGTCCATAATTCGCTAAATTTTCTATCTTTTAATGTACGATCACTCATTGAGTGGAGTCGGCGAATAGAACTATCCAAGATTTTATATGCAAATAAAATTGTTTTCGCATTTATACAAGAGACTCACTTACGAGATGCTCATAGAGTTTCTTTAGAAAATTACACTTTCATTAGGGACAATAGCTCTCAGGGCGTAGCAGTTGTCTTAAAAAAATTCTATAAATTCAGAAGAATTTTCATAAATGATTTTGTTTTTCCAAACCTCTTTTTAAGTATAAGTATCGTTTTAAATGGTATTGAACAAAACATTTTAATTGGTTCAAGCTATATACCATGCATTGCTGATCGCACTCAGTATATTGCTAGTTTGTCATCTTTAAACAATGCTTCCCGAAATTACTACGGTTTAATAATTGGTGGTGATTTTAATTCCAGACATTTGTCTTGGGGCGATTCAATGAACAATTCGAATGGCAACATCTTAAGCGCGTGGCTTCAACAATCGTCGATAGAATTTTTGAGATTGTCAGATTCGTCCCGTCTTTCCCGAATGGAGCGTCATTCCTTGACCACTTTATAGTAAGCACAAAATTAGTAGATCCCATTTCTCATAATTTTCAAATTAGTACCTTACCAACCTTTTCTGATCATTTCCCCCTAAGATTAAACATACATTTTCATCTTTATCTATAGTCGTAAATCCTCCCAACTGTTACACCTTCTATAAAAATACAAACTGGGATATGTTTAGAGTAGATGTTCAAAATGATTTGCTGAATACCTTTCCTGATCCAAAAAGGAATCTTTCAAACTCTGAGATTGATTTTCACATAGACAATATGTCGGAGGCGATAAATAATGAGCATTCCAGACACTCAGAGATTAAAAGTATGTGTAAAAAAATTATAGTTTCTGATTCAATAAGGAACCTATTCAAGTTGAAGTATACTTGGCAGAGGGATTTAAAAAGGCTTTTTAACAGGACTAGAGATAGATCAGATTCAAATTATCGCTTATTATGAAAGCAGATACAACTTTTAGGAATTATTATTAAAAGACAAGTTGAAATTTAACAATCTATGTTTTTTTTTCGGATAGGCTTAAGAAAATAAAACCGGGTCCAAGGGCACATAAACAGGTCTATAACATTATTGGTTACAAAAGGAAGGCTGGTATAAATAAATTATCAGAAAATGGAGTTTTAATTGAGAATAACGCAGTTGCATGTGATAAATTCAAACAATATTTTGGTAACATTTACAATCATTTAAATGTAAATGAATCTCTTCAAAACATGGAACATTTAGTTCTTAATGCAGTTTCAAATAATGCCAACATACTTTCATTTAACGAAATGGAATCGTCTTTAAACGTAATGGAAAATCCTAGACTGACAACTATGGATGAAGTAATCAGCCATTGCAAAGAGATTAACAACAAAAAATCGTTTGGGTTGGATAACATATCTAACTTTATAATAAAAAAAAAACTTCCTGCTAAAGCATTTGAGTACCTACCCATATTATTTAATAACTGTTTGAATAACGCATATTTCCCTGATAGATGGAAAATTTCTAAAATCATTCCAGTTATAAAAAAGCCGAACAATTCAGATATTAATAGTTTAAGACCAATTTCTTTGCTTTCCAATTTTGGAAAATTATTTGAAAGAATAATTCGTGTTAAGATGGACCACGGCTTAAATACATCTTATATACTTCAGTTCGGTTTTAAAAGAGGTCACTCTATGACAGATGCACTACTTAAATTTCAAAATGATATAGTATGTAATTTGCATGAAAGGAAATGCACTGTAGCTCTTTCACTTGATGTAGAAAAGGCATTTGATCATGCATCGCACTTAGGAATATTATATAAAATGGTTCAACTTAATTTTGATCCCATTATTATAAAATTGTTCCATAGCTTGTTCTCAAATAGAAAATTTTGCGTACAATTTCAACACGAAATTTCCGAGCTCGGAGACGTTAGATGTGGAGTCCCTCAAGGATCAATTTTATCACCCCACCCTATAGTATATTTATGTACGATTTTCCACATACTGCGGTCTTCTTTAGGCAGACGATTCATTGTTGTATGCACACGATGAATCGCCACATACGGCACTTTACAAAGGCGATGTGATTGACATCGGTCCAATCTTTACCATTCGCAATATTTCGTTCACACTACTACTGATACCTCCCACAAGAAATTTTTCGCAAATGTCCTCCCGCCCTGTGGAAAAGAACATTAATGGAACCGAATTAGGACAAAATATTCAAAAAATCCTTATTATATTTGACTGAATAACGTAGCTTCAGTCAAAATGATACTTCAATCACATCAAATAAAGATTTTGGCTATTTTCTCGAGCATAGTAGGGGGTTAATCATAGGGATAGGGAATGGAAAGCAATAATCTATTTTTCGACTTTTCGATTTTAGTCTAAAACTAAAAAATCCTCTTTCAGTTGTCTTAAAACTCGACTTTCGACTCTTTCATAACCGCAGAAAATCGATTATAATTGACTATTCGAGTTTTCTTTTGATATTGTAAAACCGTCAAAACTGCAAAAACGCCAAGTCAACAATTTATGGGCAAACTTGAAAATCGATCATGCGATTTTTCCTCCCGAAAAAAGTCGACTACGATTTTCCGACTTTTGACTGTAAAAGTCCATTAATCGAAAGTCGACTTACCAATACCTAGATAATCAAAAATAAGTCTGTCTGGTTACTTTCCAAGCAAGAATTGCCCAGCAAGAACTTTCTCAGAGAGTAAGGGGTTTTTATTCTTTTTTGCTAGAAAATTGTAAAAAGTAAACAGACACCTTCCCGGCAAAAACCAGCAAGCAATCAGCTGGCTTGCCAAAACAGAACAATTTGTCCACCAATAAAGGAAGCAAACATGTTGTATTTTATTAAAAATAAAAAGAAAATGAAACAGAAAAGTATTTTTCCACTTTACAAATTTGTTCTGCATAAAACAATACAATTAGACTATGTTATTTCCACAATAATATTGTTTTTAATTTTCACAATTATAAATCAACAAAAAACTAAAAACAAATGATTGACTGTTTTCAGGAAGAAGAAGACTTGCTAGTTCTTGCTAGAAGAAATTTGTCCAGCACGAATTTGCAAACTCTCAGTGAAAGAACTGTCAAAATGTCTCTCTCGAATCGCTCTCTTTTGCTGTTTTTTTTTGTGTTAACAGACGACTTCCAGCAACAATTGGTACAAGTTGTTACAAATTTTAGGGTAACCATACAGACCTAATGTCAGCACGCTATAATATAATACACTCAACCCAAAAGGAACTTTGACCACTCAAATATTGACTTCCATTTTGTGTCACGGTGTATGTAATCAGTAGGATTTCCCATAGAATACCACAGGATTTTCCAAAAGAGTGCAATTGGTCCTTTAATAGAAGACAAAAACTACTTCTCTTAGAAGGCAGGATGAGAAGTCTAGTAAACTTTTACGAGAAGACCAGCAGGTCTTTTTGGTGTAACTGTAATTCGATTGATACACCATTCACTGACAAGTTTTTCTATAGCTTTCTTTTAAAATAAATAATCATTTTTGGATAAATGTCTATAAACGTAGGAAAAATGTTTGCCGGAGTCGGAATCGAGTTTTTTTCACGACTCCGACACGAGCAAAATTTGCTAGACTCTGACTCCGAAACCCTGGTTATAACAGTTGTATGGTAAAAAGTCCGTTAAGTTTTGTATCCGGAATAAAAACTTAAAATGGGTTTTTCTCGAAATGGCATTTTTGAAATCGGTGTTCACTTTAGCTCGAACAAAAATGAATCAAACTTCTTTTCTTTTTGTGGCCTTTTTAAGTACATAAAATCCTTGCCTTTAAATGCGGGTTTTTGTATTGATCGTTCGCAGCAGAAATACTCATTACAAAACCCCCTGTTAACCTATTATTTTAAAAAGGACATGTCGCGCCAAATATGGTATTTATTTGATGTCCATTTAAATAAATAGATTAATAATTAGTCACGAATTTTAGTTACTTCTTATTTAACTACTTATTTAAGTGGCCAAACATAAATAGTTATAATATTGGGTTTTGTAATAAGTATTTTTGCTGGGTTATATGATCAAAGATTCTGCTGTTAGGCTTTACACTTATAACTCGTTTAAGTGCATTATCTCGATTTATCTGACATATATTGTATGAAAATGACAACTTAAATGAGACTAGATTTGCAAAATCCAGCATAGTCTAAATGGGTAATTATAAAACGTCGGTTTAAAATCGTCAAAATTGTTTTAAACGTCTTGCCCTTAATTCTTGGTACTCATGACAGTCATGGCATAGCCTTGACTTTAATGAAGATCTTCTGAATTAATTGAGATTGATGTTTAGATTCTCGCAAAAGAAGACAGTCTTCTTTCATAGATTTCTAGATAGTCTTCTATCACATGTCGTAAATTAAAAAAAAACAAATCAGTTGATTAGAACATTATAAAGTTAAACCTTAAACAATACGACCTCAAGCACAAATAACCACAAAGAATAGAAGAAATAGAATACAATACGAACATTGTGAAATAATGAAAATATTCTATAAAATCACATAATAAACAATCGACAACAATGAGAATCCCACCTAAGGGCCGCAAAAACAATAAACCAGTCATTGTGAATTTGAAGTTTAAAATTCGGCCTTAAACTTAATGTTTGTTTTTAATCCACAAACACTATGAATATTTTACACGATTCTCATAAAATCAATGTTACATTGGAAAACCCGCACCATTTTAAGCTTGCATAATGGAATTAGACCACAAAAACAAAAATTTGTTAGATTATTTTACATCAAAAGAAGAACACATAATTTGATAAACAAACAAAAAACTTGTTGATGTAATTATTGTGGTTTTCATTATTTAAATAAATTGAAAACAATGGCAAACAAATTTCATTTAACCCCAATTCAACTCGATCAAGGTATTGATTGATAATGGACCAATCACACCATGCTGCTTATTGACTTGCTGCTGTTGGTGCGATGCTGCAGACTTTGTCTGCATCGTTTGTTTAAAATTGTGAATACGAAAAAAAAAATGCGGAAATATAATTCTTTTTTATGATAAATGTTTGAATACTTATTGAGAATTTGTTGGGTCTGCAATGGAATTCTTTAGCTTAATGTTTGTTTTTCGATTTCTTTGTTTCTTTATTTATCTCATCATATCTCTCCCTCTGTTTCATTCATCGATCATAAAACAATAAAAACAACGAAAATCCCCGATTGAGGAAGTTTAAATGACCGTTATTAAACGTGTGATAATTTTATTTTAATATGTATGTATGTTTGTTTTTTCGTCCCATTAAGATCTAAATATTTGTTTTTGTTTTGATTTTGTTTTTTCTACTTCTTCTTCTTCTTCATAACCGTTGTCTGTGTTTTGTCTGTGATTTTTGTATTTTTATTTTCGATACATTCTTCTATTTCCGCTTAGCATTAAATTAAAGTGAGTGTAAAGACCGGACATTAGCGCCAAGTTCTGTCATAAATCTAATAAATAATTAAATCTTCACAAAAAAATAGTTCGATTCTTGTTAATGAAGATCATGGCCCAATGTTTAGCATAAAATTTTGCCATGTCATTATTGGCCAATGAAGACATCTGTATGAGGAAATACATTGTTTGCTAACGAACATAAAATTACCAAGAAGAGCACGGATAGGCTTATTTTACGCATGCGCATGTTTTTTTTAGTTGTAGATTAAAAAGCCATGGTTAGAGATGTTTTACAATTTTGTGATCTATGGGACATAAAATGATATCTCTATGGTACGCATGTATATGGATAATCAGCTGAATTGATCTGCAACCTTAAATAACTGTGGAATAGGTATATTGTAGAAGGTTGGTGAGGAGAGGTAAGGCCAAGACTATGGAACTATAAAAATGTGACAATATAATGTAAAGAAAAAGGTCTGGATGAAGGTAGCTACATATCAAATTATAGGTCACATTTTGCTTCAACTTTGCAGGTCATCCATAGATACGACCCAGATGACGGTAATAAAAATCCAGCACACATTTTTGGGAGCCACATGAGGCTTTTACATTACCAATTATTAAATTATAATTACAATAATATAATTGTTCCTTATTGTTCCTAATTGTCCTCTCATACCAATGAGTCCACTCCGATTCATATTAGTCCGATCGGCGTGTCTTAAAACACCACTTGTAGAGAAGTTTTACATGAATGAAATACTTATGAAATGTCGTCATCATTACAATGACGTGGATTTTGTCACCGTTGAACATTTGATATGGTCTGGGAATCACGTTCAAGGCGAGTGTAAATTAGGGTTATGATTTCTTTCACAAAAATGATTTCCTGTAGCAAGAATGAATGAACTTCTGCCTATTAAGGACTAAAATAACGTTTATTCTATGTATTTAAGTATTATAACAGGTCAAGCAAATTACACTATTTTTTTTTTTGAAAAAAAGGATTCTTTCTCAAAAAAATATTTCCTGCAGCACGAATGAATGACCTTTTACCTATTACTGACTATAATAATTTGTATTCCATTAAAATATTGAAAAAAGGACCCGCACAAACCATTTTTCATTAACATAATATATAAGAAATAAAAGTATACATGATATAAAATGATATATGTAGTATATGTTTCGCCTTCATATAGCCTACATAGAACGGTACCTCCGGATTTTCGGTATTTTGAACGTTGTGGCCTCAATATTCCACCGAATTGGCTGAAATTTGGTATTTAGTCTTCGCCCGACATTTGTCCGATCCACGCCTTCATGTAGCGCCCATAGAACTGTACCTCCCGAATTTCGGTATTTTGAAAGTTAGTCACATTGTTTTACCGAAATTGGTGGAATTTGGTATTTAGTCTTCTTCAGAACGAAAGGAAACTAATTGTTCAGTTTTACTTTAATACAAATCGTGGTGGAGGGTATAACCGTGCCGTGCCGAACTTAATGCCGTTCTTACTTGTTTACAATTATAATTAAGATTTTATCTAATCTTAGGTAAAAACTAATCAAAATATCATAGAAGTTTACGAGGTTGTAAAAAGTCATAACTCTAGTATACACACTTTGATACGATGAAAATGTGCCTTACCGAAATAATGGTTTTAGAACCAAATTGGCTATATCGATCAACTCCTTTGAGTACCTACCCTACCTACTGTCGGGTACGTCCCAAACAAAATTAGTCCTCGCGGCTGATATTACGACTATATAATAAGCAAATTATGTTGTAATAGGAATTCTGGGTTATTTGACATTTTCTCACCTTGTGAAAACTGATTTAAGTCTTGTTAGTCCAGATTTATTGCTGTGGCGGAATATCTGGAGAGTCTCAATAACATAATAATCTGCAAAAAACCATGTTAAACGGCAAAAAACTTAATTTAGAACACATTTTGATTACTTTTCAAATTTAATTTGATGATTTTTGACAAAAAAAAAAAAAAAATGGTTGCATATTTTGTGCATATGCAAAAAAATAAAAAATATGAGCCTGTCATTGCATTCAGTTTTTTTCAAAACGAATTTTGGTCCAATCAGAATTTTCGTATCTTTATTAATAAAAAATTTGCAAATATGCAAAATCCGATGTCTATTGATAAGAAGGCCAACAGGGGTTCTATAATTGCTATTCCTGTGGTGATCTATATGAGAAAGAGGTGAAAACGAGACTGAGAATTTACCTGATGGTCTTTTATAAAAACACCGAGTGATCCCTATAAAAAGACCAATGGCCTTCTATAAGAAAACCAAGCGATTTTCGATAGGAAGGCCAAGTGTTTTACTGTAAGAAGACCGGTTGGTCTACTTATAGAGGGTCATCCTTGTCTTGTTATAGAAGACCACTTGGCCTTCTTTCAGAGAACCACTTCTTATAAAGGACACTTGTTCTTCTTTCAGAAGACATATCTGGTTTTGGTCCTCTTATAGAGCACCATTCGGTCTTCTTATGGTTTTCACATAAATGACCACATTATCTTCTTATAGAAGACTACTTTGTCTTCTTATAGAATACTTATACATAACCAAAGGGTTATCTTATCCAATCGACGGGTCTCCCTAGAGAAAACCGATTAATATTGGTATGGAGCACCAGTAGATCTGGAAAACCATTGGTGGAGAACTGTAGTCTTCTTATGAAAATCCTGTAAGTCTTCTTATAGAAGTTAACGCGGTATTTTAATAGAAGATCACATCTTATACAAGACAATACAGATCACAAATTATTCTCCTTATAGAAGACAAATTCTTATAGAAGATCATTTATTCATTTATTGTTACTCCGCGGACCCCTGTTTAAACCAAGTCTACGGCTTCTAGGCCGATGTACATATATGTATACCTTAATTGAAAAATAAAACTACCTTTCGACTCCAGCTTGAGACAAATATTCAGACATCGACTTTGACGACTACTACTCGAATCTGCATCCCTGATTTAAAAAGAGATTACTCCCATTAGATTGGTGACTTTTTTCAACCTCGTATCCTTGTATCATATTTTGATGAGTTTTTATTTAAGATTATATAAAATCTTACATTAAGTTGACTAGATTAAAAACTAACACACAAATGATTTGAACTTTTTTTATTTATTAGCATTTATTAGCGAAGTCACTGTAAGATATATAACTGAACACAAGCTTCAGAACCACATACAAATACATTAAATATGATCATCAAATTCACGTTGTCATTGAAGAGGATGAATCTCAGTGAGGGGTTGTCCTTCTTGAGTCAGGAGTTGTATAAGTCTTGTATAACTTTGATCGCTCACTCACAGCACTGGTTGCTTCGGACAATGTTGATTGGTGATTGATCGTTTTTTTCCATTGGATCATCAAGCACTTGAAAGATTTTGGATAGTTATTCAGAGCTACAGATAGTTTTTTAAAATCTTCAGCGCGGAATAGTTAACTACTGAATCACTGCTCAGCCCATGAGTATGAAATCTATGAACAGATTTTATACAACGTGTTCCGGGAATCAGACCAAAAAATGGCATCAGAGTTCCAGCGCGAAATAATGTTTTCTGCTGATGTTTGGGGCCTTTTGTGTCTCCAAGATTTTTTTGTTTCAAAAATAAAAATCAAATGTTACTAAAATTTATTTTTATATAATCGTACAATAGGAATTTACTTTTTACTTTTTGGTTGTAAAATAGATCGACTTTTCAAACCATTCATTCTTAAAAGTTCTGTGGAAGTCGTAAGAAGTGTGAATTTGTAAATAAAACAAGTAGGAAAAGCGTTAAGTTCGGTCGGGCCGAACTTTTTATACCCTCCACCCCAAATTTCAGCCATTTCGGTGGATTAATGTGGCCACAACCTTCAAAATACCGAAAATCGGAAAGTACCGTTCTATGGGGGCTAAATGATGGCGTGGACCTATACCTACAAATTTCTGGGGGAAAGTTCTATACCCCAACGAAGACTAAATACCAAGTTTCAGCCATCTCGGTGTGATAAGGAGGCCAAAACCTTCAAAATACCGAAAATCGGGAGATATCGTCCTATGGGGGCTATATCAAAACGTGGACCTATATAAACATTTTATAGTTGAAATATTTCTTAGCCTTTGAAAATACATAGTTACAACCGATTCTGTTGTCAAATGGCACTAATACATTCAAAATATATTAAAAAATGACGCGTACTTTATATGGGGCGTTATATGGGGGCTATACCAACTTTGGTAGGAATGTTTTTGGCCTCTGGAGACACAAAATACAAAGTTACAACCAATTCGGTGGTAAAATGAGACAAATATCTTAAAAATTCCTTAAAACGACGACGCGTCACGCGTCATTTTGTATGGGGGCTATACGAAAGCGTAGGTCCACATAGCCCGCTTTCAATAAAAAAAATCTTACATACAAATAATCGATTTTCCCAAAATTTCATCCACCTACGTCAATCCGTTCGGACGCTAGAGTGATTTCCACAGACGGACAGACATTGCTATATCGATGTAGAATGGCACGCTGATCAAGAATAATATAGTTTGTTTTTGGAATGACAAACTTAATATACCCCCATCCTATGATGGAGGGTATAAAAAGAAAAGAAAAACTATGAATTGCGTATTGGAGTGCATTAGATGTTAGTATGTTTATAAGATAATTGAACCCAGCAAAAAGTTTGCATCCGCGGATGTAGTTGAATCACTACAAGTGTACAGTACAAGCGCCGTTGGAGTACATCTTTTTCTATGAATTCACTTAAGAATTTTACAAGAGACCGCGCAGCTAGGATGTACTCGTTTTTCCTTCCACAGCACACAGCAAGGATGCACTCCTTTTTCGATCCAAATCACAGCTTTCGATGTAGTGTTTTAGAAAGAAATTAAAGGCACTCTTCTGATTGTGTTTTTAATCAATCTAAAGATGCAATACAAATGCAAGCCATTGCGAAATATCCCAGAATAAATAATTTTCATTTTTTATTTGTTTAAAACAAGAATATTAAGAACTTTATTACATTAGCACAAATTATAAGAATTATCCATTAAATTTGATCGCAACTGAATCTACTTCCTCCTCCTCCTCTGCATTTTATACAATCCCAACTGGTTTTTGGTTCATCATCCAAATCATCCAAAATGCTAACGCTGGATAGGGATCAACCAACTGTTTTTTGTAGGGATTTCTAAAGCAACTGCTTATAAAATGTATCGAACGGAGTGCATTTTTCATAATTCTGTCGGACTACATCGAAAGATGTTGTGAAATCATAACTCCAATTGAACAACTTCCAATTTTTTTGCTGGGAAATATTATAATAAACAAGTAAAAAAGTATCAGTCGGCTTTGCCGACAGAGATATACCCTCAGCTTGTGTATATTGAAACATTTTTTTGGGCGTTTGAACCGACAAAAATGTTGATTAGGATTAAAGATCAAAAGTTTTGCGGAGGAGATACTAAAAGGAATGGATCGACATTCAGCGTTATGGAAGTGGATCTCCAGGCACAACATATGGTGCAATAGGGGGTTTTTACACTCTTCGGGCAGTTTGCTCAAGAAGTATGGACTTGCCCCTAAAAAAACTTTTACCATCGTAATTGAGGCAGCGAAAGCAAGTTGATTCAATAAAAATCAAAGTGATTCGGTATTAGGTCTTAAAGTGAACTTATCAGAAATTTTGTGTGGGAGGTACCGGACGGAGTGGACAAATATAGTCCATATTTGAACCTGATCTATATCTGGTAGATATATTAGGATGTGTAAAGTATAGACAAATTCGGCCACTCCCTTCAAGAGTTACCGAACGAACAATTTTTCCGAACATTTTTGAACTTTTGTGGGGGAGGTACCTGAAGGAGTAGACCGATATGGCTTATCTTCAAACTTAAACTATGTATAGACAAAATATTACTGAGGCCATATTTTGGACCGAATCGGAAGATCCGTTCGAGAGTTATCTTGCGCTCCAACCACCACACACGGTGTCATAGGGGTTTTTTTTTGCAAATTTCAGGCTATTTTGTCAGGAAGTTTGGACTTGCCCCTGATGAAACTTGTACCGTCGTATGGAGGGCAGTGAATACAAGTTGCTAAAACAAAAATCGAAGCGATTCGAGAGATGGCCCTAAACTGAACTTTTCTGAAATTTTGTGTGGGAGGTACCCGAAGGTGTGGACCTATTGATATCATATTGGAACCTCACATTACTCTGGTAGAAAGTTTACGCTATACAAAGTATGGACCAAATCGGTCACTCCCTTCAAGCTTTCCGAACATTTTCGAACTTTTGTGGGGGAGGTACCGGAAGGAGTGGACCGATGTAGCTCATCTTCGAACTTAAACTAAGTTTGGGCAAAATATTACGAAACCCAAAATTTGAACCGAATCGGTTCATCCGTTCGAGAGTTATCGTGCGCTCCAGCCAGCAGGACAGACAGACAGACGGACGGACGGACATGTCTAGATCGACTCCAAATTGTCTGAAACACATTTCGTCCAAGCATACTTGGGGTCTAAAACCATTATTTCGATGAGGCACATTTTCATCGTATCAAAGTGTATATTAGGGATATAACTTTTTGCACTTTTTTACAAATATCAAAAATACCACCACATAGCCGTGTAGAGCATGAAAAACTATTATGAAATACGGTGTCAATTTTTCTCTACCGCGAAAAAAGTTTCCGCACCAAATGCATTGAAGTTCTGTAATGCATTTTTTAATTTTATCTGTCATAACAACATATTTGCTTTTCATTAATTTTTTTATTTTTTTGTAATCTAATTTAAAATCATTATCAAAGCGTTCTGGACCAATTTGTTCTCAAATCGCGCCATTTCGGACCATATTAGGATTTTTTAACACTATTGCAATTTTTGGTTTTTCTTTAAAAACTCGTGAATTTTATGTTTATATATTTTTAACCTATCGGACAAGAGAATATGGGATCATTTGCAAAGAATTCGCGAAAGTTACAGGCTGTTTTTGTTGACTTTGCCTGTGAGAATTGTATTTTTTTCTATAAATATTTATTCAAACAAAGCAAATTTAAAATTATAAGTAGAAAAAGCATCAAAAGGGTTTTAGTAATCAAAGTTGGTGCGGAGACTTTTTTCACCGAATCGATCTTAGAAACGCGTTTTCATTATTAGGACAAAATTCCCCACATGGTACTGGTGTTGCATTTTTGTAGAAAACAAATACGAATCTCACAAGCAAAGTCAACAAAAACAGCCTGTAACTTTCGCGTATTCGATGCAAATGACCCCATATTCTCTTGTCCGATAGGTTAAAAATATATAAACATAAAATTCACGAGTTTATAAAGAAAAACCAAAAAATGGAATAGTGTCAAAAAATCCTAATATGGCCCGAAATGGCGCGATTTGAGAACAAATTGGTCCAGAACGCTTTGATAATGATTTTAAATTAGATTACAAAAAAATAAAAAATTTAATGAAAAGCAAATATGTTGTTATGACAGATAAAATTAAAAAATGCTTTACAGAACTTCAATGCATTTGGTGCGGAAACTTTTTTCGCGGTAGAGAAAAATTGACACCGTATTTCATAATAGTTTTTCATGCTCTACACGGCTATGTGGTGGTATTTTTTTGGTTATAGCCCTAGTGTATATACCCTCCAGAGGGTATAAGAACATATATTATGAACTGATAATAAATTGAAAAAGCCATCAGATTTTTTTAAATTTCTCTAATGGCTTCTTGACCAATGGGTGACTAGTCCAGATTTGTATGGAACTAAAACTGCTGTGTCGACTATGAAGTCCGACTTTCCATAAGGACAACAAGTAAGAAAGTATCAGTCAGCTATGTCGACAAATATGAAGCAAACACAATACTTCTCACGGAAAAACTTTGTCGTCTTAACTAGTGCCGCAAACACAACATGTTGCCAAAAATTGAAAAACTGCACTCTTTCCGAAATAGTGGTCCGATGTGGTCCAATAAGATATACAACGTTTGGACCAAATCGATTTCTCCTTTCGAGGGTTATCTTACCTACTACACAGTTTAGTTTGTGCCGGCAGGTCTTTCTGAAGTTTGTGAGCCATTATCACGGGAAGTATGGACTTGTCCCCGAAAATTGCGCCGTCATAACAGGGCCTGAAAGTAAAACTTTTTGGAAAAAATATCAAAACGATTCGTGACGAGCTGTTATACTGCACTTTTCCCAAATGTTGTGTGAGAGGTACCCAAAGGACGATATTGTCCATACTCCGACCTGATACATAACTAGATGAAATAATACGACGTGCAAAGATTGGACCAATCAGAAACTCCCAGAGAGAGTAATATTGCGGATTTACAATTTTAGTTGGTACCTTCTAGGTTTCTTGGAACTTTTAGGCCATTATCTCAAGAAGTATGCACTTGCCTCCGAAAAAATTGTACCGCCGTAAGAGGGCCGCAAGGACAACCTGGTGAAAATATTTAACGATCCGAGAACAGCTCTTAAACTTCACTTTCCCGAATTTTGTTTGCGAGGTACCCGAAGGAGTGAACTGATATAGTCCACAGTTGAACCCGACCTATGCCTGGAAGTAATATTACCATATGCAAAGTTATAACCAATTCAGATACTCCCATCGAGAGTTATAGTGCGCTCCATTTTAGCGAAAATTTTTGAACTTTTGTGGCGAAGGTACCCGAAGGATTGTACCGATATGGATCATCTTCGAACTTAAACTAAGTATGGACAAAATATTACGAAGGTAAAATGTTGTACCCGATCGGTTGCTTCGTTCGATAGTTATCGTTCGCACCAGCCAGACAGACAGACGGACGGACATGGCTTAATCGATACTTGGGGTCTAAACCCATTATTTCGATTAGGTACATTTTTGGTCGTATCAAAGTGTGAGGGTATAGTGAAGCCTATAGAGTGGATAATCGAATACGGGTCTGCCTCTAAATGCAGTTCTTCATAAGAATTCTATACAAAACATAACTTCACATAAAACTGAGCTTAGATAAAGGCTTCTAGTTTGGAAGCCCCTCTAAAAAAGGGTCACTAAGGCATATTTTTTAAGAAGACCCTTGAGAGAAGACCACGTAGTTTCTGCAGAAGGTCAAGAATTTTCTTAAAAAAAAGCCAAATAGGATTTTTAAACAGATAGTATTTTATAAAGCAACAATGAGGCGACCTTCCAGAAAAAGCGCTTCGTGGGCTTTAATACATACTATTTTACAATTATGTACTTTAAATGAATTTCGTAAAGAAGATTTTAACAATGATTACTCATTTTCTAGAGTAATTTTTTTTTTCTAATAAATATTTCTTAAGTTTATTAATTCGCTAATAATTATTTTCTTTTCATTTTAGGTAAGTTTCAACACAAACATATAAAGATGGTCCATGTAAGTTAGATTTAATTTGGACAAATACCATTACACAAACCTGAAAAGCTGTTTTCATTGCTGGGACCCGTGAAACAGCCTTTGAACTTGAAGTCGTATAGATATCGTTAGCTTAAGGCTATGTTATTTCAAACTGAACAGCCATTGTTCTCCTAAATTACAATTCATTAAGGCTCTGATGAAAATCTTTAACAAATCTCACGTAATTTAGGTGCGCTTCATAGTTGATAGTTTGATATACGGTAGATTCATTTATGACAGTTATTGTTTCCGCACCCAAAAAACTTGTTCTCTTCTTCTTATTCGCGTTTTTGTACTCAGGGCACATAATAAGATCTATGCTACGTTTCTGGTATGAAATAAGAATTATTTTCTGTTAATTTAATTTTTTGTTCTTTTGTTTGATACAACTGACGATCGACCGATCATTGAGTACCTCATCTGAACGTTAATGCGCCTCTGCTAGTGTCGGCCAGCCATTCGAAGTCATTAAGATTCTTAATTGCAAATTGGTAATTTTGATCAAATTATCTGACTGGCATTGAGAATGAGGTGCTAGCGCATGGCTGCGCGAATAAACATTGAATGTATGTAGTGCGACAAATTACTTAGTATTTGCACCAATGACGTACAGAAATTAACAATACAGCATAAATTGGAAAGAAGTGGGTTGTTGTGTCGGCAATGACCATATTGAAGATTAGTGACGATCCTTATGAAATATCATTATGACTATTATAGCAATGGACGGCCATGAAAGAACTAGAGCTACATGTATCCTTATAGAAGTCCAATTGTTATTCTTACAAAGGATTAGCATATGTCCCTGGAAGAATGGGCCAATAGATCTTCTCAAGGCCAACTAATCTTCTTTTCGATGAAAAAGAGATCATCTTATAGAAGACTAGTATTTGCTCTTCTAATAGAAGTCCAGTAGGTAATTTTTATAGAAGATTTCAATACAAGACAAACAAGTATATTAATGGGAGACGAAGAAGGTTTTCTAAAATGTGACCTAAAGATCTTCTAATAGAAGACAAAGGAGCTTCCTAGCAGCATATCAAGCGGTCTCCTTGTGGGATAACTGGGGGTTTCCTAGTAGGAGACCGACTGGTCTTCTATTGGAAATCAAGAGGTCCCCTAGTAGGAGACCAAGAGTTCTTCTAATAGAAAATCAAGAAGAGTTATAATAGGAGATCAATATGTTTTCTAATAGGAGACCAAGAGGTCTTCTTATGGGAGATCAAGAGGTCTTCTAACATAATACCAGAAAAAGTAAGATATCAATAGGTCTTCTAATAGGAGACCATTAGGTCTTCTCATAGTGGACCAAGAGATCTTCTGATAGAAGATCACGATGTCTTTTAATGGGACACGGAGAAGACTTCTAATAAGAGACCAAGAAGGCTCCTTATAGGAGATCAAAGAGTCTACTGGTAGGAGATCTGGAGGTTTACTTGAAGGAGATCATGAGGGCTTCTAATAGGGTACCATGAGGTCTTCTAATAGCAGATTAAGAGGTCTTCTAGTAGGAGACCAAGAGATTTTTTAATAGGAGGTCTCCTTGTAGTAGATCAGGACGACTTCTAATAGCAGATTGAAAGATCTCTTAGTGGGAGATCAAGAGGTCTTTTAAAAGGATAACAAGAGGTCTTCTGATAGGTGAATAATAGGTCTTCTGATAGGAGAACAATAGGTCTTCTTATATGAGATCAAAATGTATTCGTATAGGAGACCTAGAGGTCTTCTTATAGCAGATCTAGAGGTTTTCTTATAGAAGAACAAGAGGTCTCCTAATGGGAGACCAAGAAATCTTATAATAGGGGACCAAGATGTCTTCTAAAAGAGGACCAAGGGATTGTCTTATAGGAAACCAAGAGGTATTCTAATGGGAACCTAAGAGGTCTTCTTTTAGAAGATCAAGAGGTCCTCTAGTAACAGACCCATGAGTCTTCTAGTGGGAGATCAGGAGTTCTTCTAATAGGCTTTCGAGAAATCTGTTGGTAGGAGATGAAGAGGTCTTGTAATACAGGAGATCAAGAGGACTTCTAATAGGAGACTAAGAGGTCTCCTAGGTGGAAACCTAGAGGTCTTCTAATAGAAGACAAAGAGGTCTTCTATAGAAGACCAAGAGGTCTTCTAATATATGCCCCAGAGGTCTTCTAATATATGACCCAGAGGTCTTCTAATAGGGACCCAAGGGATTGTCTGATAGAAGATCAAAAGGTCTTCTTATGGGAGAACAAGAGGACTTCTGATAGGAGACCAATAGGTGTTCTTATAGGATACAAGTAGGTCTTCTAATAGGAGGACAAGAGATCTTCTGATAAAAGATCAAAGTGTCTTTTAAAGTGAGACCAAGAATATCCTTATAGGAGATCAAGGGGTCTCCCAGTAGTAGACCAATATGTCTTCTAATAGGAGATCAGGACGTTTCCATGCAGGAGATCATGATGTCTCCTAGTAGGAGACCAAGAGATATTTTTAATAGGAGACCAGAGGGTCTCCCTGTAATAGATCAGAAGGTATTCTAATAGCAGATCGAAAGGTCTTTTAGTGGGAGATCAAGAGGTCTTCTAAAAGTGATTAAAAGGTTTTCTAATTGTATACCCAGAGTTATTCTGATAGGAGACCAAGGGGTCTTCTAACAGGAGACCAAAGGGTCTTCTAACAGGAGACCAAAGGGTCTTCTAACAGGAGACCAAAGGGTCTTCTAACAGGAGACCAAAATGTCTCCCAGTAGGAGATCAAGAGGTCGTCTAATTTGAAACCAAAAGGCCATTTAATAGTAGACCAAAATGCCTTTTTATAGCATAGCAGACCAAGAGGTCATTTAATAGGAGACCAGGAGGCCTTCTAATAGGAGAACAAGAGACATTCTAATAGAATACGAAGAGGTCTTCTAATCGGAGACCAAGAGGTCTTCTAATAGGCCAATAGGTATCCTACTAGGAGATCAAGAGGTCTTCTAAAAGGTGGCCAAGAGGACACCTAGTATGATGTCATGAGGTCTTCTAAAAGCTGACCATGAGGTCTACAATGGGAGTTTAAGTTAGTCTTTTAATTGGGACCAGTGCACAGTGGAAAAAAGTACCGATTTAGCACGCCAAAAGTACAAATCTATGTTTTATTGCATGTTTGCCGATAAATTCGATATGAACAACTATAAATTGACAATTTTACTTCATTTATTAATATATTTGGTAAATTTGTATTTTTACCGTAGAATGGTACCTATCGATTTTCGATATTTTAAAGATTTCTACCACATTATCCAATCTAACCGCCTAGGATTTGCTATTTAGTCTCCGTGGGGGTTATGCATACACTCCTATAAACATTTTCGGTATAGGTCCACGTTTTCATATAGCCCCCATAGACCGGTACCACCGATTTCGGTAATTTTTGAGGTTTTAGCCACATTATCCAACCGAAATAGCTGAAAGTTGACATTTAGTCTTCGTTGGTGGTATAAAGTATTCCGACGGAGAATTTTGGGCACAGGTACACGCATTGATATGGCCCCCATAGAAAGGTACCGCCCTAATTTCAGTATTTTTACATAAAAAATACTATTAATAAAAATAGTAATAAAATAAAATGTTGCAGTTTGTTGCAGCTAAAATTTTACAAATTGGTTAGGAACTATGTGTACTAAAAATAAAATAAAAAATCTGCGCGCCATCCCTCGACACTCCTTAGTAATAGCTTTAACAAAGTGCACAATTTGGAAAAAAATCGGACGTCACATGTTTTAAGTGTAAAATCCGAGTTGCAATAAATAACATATTATATTCAACATTTTTTAAATCACCTGCTTCACGAAATGTCAAATTCAGTAAATCTTTAAAATTACTTTGTAGGAAGAGTGCATGCGACGATCATAAATTTACTACTAAACTATATTATGAAAACTACTTCAAAAAATGTCAACCAAAAATGGACCGTTATTCCGCTTAGACTGATGCAAAATAAATTATTTTAAATGCCGTTGCATTCTGTGGACATCTTAGATTAATACTGCAATAATAGTTTTTAAATTTGCGTATGTGATTTTTTTTACTTTTGGCGCGCTAGATCGGTATTTTTTTCCACTGTGCAGTGGTCTTCTAATATGAAGCCAAGAGTTCTTCTAATACGATACCAAGAGGGCTTTTAATAGGAGACCAAGAAGTCTCCTAGAAACAGATCAAGTGTTCTTCTAATAAGAGACCAGGGTATCTTCTAATAGGAGACCAAGAGGTCTTTCAATAGGAGGCCAACATGTACATATTATAAAAGGAGACCAAGTTGTTTTCTAATAAGAGAACAATAGGTCTTCTAATAGCAGACCAAACCAAGTGGCCTTCCAATGGGAGACCAATAAATCTTTTTCTGGCTTATTAATAGAAGAGCTGCAGGAAATTAATAGACAAATCAGTCAAATAATAGAAGACCAAAAGGTTTTCTAATACCAGACCAATTTCGCTTATTATGGAAACCTGAGGTCTTCTAATAGGAAACCTATGAACTTCATATAAAAACAATTGTAGTTCTCAACAAGTAAAAAAAGTATCAGTCTCGGCTTTGCCGACAGAGATATACCCTCAGCCTGTGTATATTGAAACAATTTTTTTCCCAAAATACGTATGTATTTGGGGCGTTTAAACCGACAAAAATGTTGATTAGGATTAAAGATCAAAAGTTTTGCGGAGGTGATACTGAAAGGAATGGATCGACATTGACCGTTATGGAAGTGGATCTCTAGCAACAATATATGGTGACATAGGGGGGTTTTACATTCTTCGGGCTGTGTGCTCAAGAAGTATGGAAGTATGGCAGCGTATGCAAGTTTCTTCAACAAAAATCAAAGTGCTTCGATTGCAGGTCTTAAAGTGAACTTATCCAAAATTTTGTGTGGGAGGTACCGGACTGAGTGGACAAATATAGTACATTTTCGAACCTGACCTATACCTGGTAGATATATTAGGATGCGTAAAGTATGGACCAAATCGGTCACTCCCATCAAGAGGTATCGTGCGCACAAATTTTCCGAAAATTTTTGAACTTTTGTGGGTGAGGTACCTGAAGGAGTGGACCGATATGGCTTATTTTCAAACTAAAACTATGTTTGGACAAAATATTACTAAGGCCAAATTTTGGACCGAATCGGCAGATCCGTTCGAGAGTTATCTTGCGCTCCAACCACCTCACACTGTGTCATAGGGTTTTTTTGCTACTTTCAGGCTATTTTCTCAGAAAGTATGGACTTGCCCCTGGTGAAACTTGTACCGTCGTATGGAGGGCAGTGAATACAAGTTGCTAAAACAAAAATCAAAGCGATTCGAGAGATGGCCCTAAACTGAACTTTTCCCAAATTTTGTGTGGGAGGTACCCGAAGGAGTGGACCTATTGAGACCGTATTGGAACCTCATATTACTCTGGTAGAAAGTTTATGCTATACAAAGTATGGACCAAATCGGTCACTCCCTTCAAGAGTTATCGTGCGCACAAACTTTCCGAACATTTTCGAACTTTTGTGGGGGAGGTACCGGAAGGAGTGGACCGATGTAGCTCATCTTCGAACTTAAACTAAGTTTGGGCAAAATATTACGAAAGCCAAAATTTGAACCGAATCGGTTCATCCGTTCGAGAGTTATCGTGCGCTCCAGCCAGCAGGACAGACAGACAGACGGACGGACATGGCTAGATCGAATCCAAATTGTCTGAAACACATTTCGTCCAAACATACTTGGGGTCTAAAACCATTATTTCGATGAGGCACATTTTCATTGTATCAAAGTGTATATGGCGAATAACAAAATTCCCTTACAATTCCATTTGAAAAAAATTAAAACATTTTTTTACGAGCACATCTACGATTTTTGGTACAGAGGTAAAGGAAAAAAATCCGGTTTCAAATCTGCTCGCGTTCACGAAATTGGCCAATGCGCGCAAAAGTTATAGCGGTTTTTATTCTCATATAAAGAAAAAATATTTAAAAATATATTTTTTGTTGTTATGAGAAAATGTATGCATAAATCGTTAACAGCAGTCCATATCTATTCGTAGATGTTTAAATAGTTAGTAAATTTATTATTATTTTCGCGGAAAGTCAACAAATAATAAAAAAATTTTGAAGTAAATCCAAATTATCCTGTCCCAGAATCCGTACAAACCCTCAAAAAATAAATTAAAGAATATATGCGGAATCTAGACAATGCGTAGAAAAATATGATACCAAATTTATAGAGATTGGGTACATAAATTGCATATTATAGCAACAACAAAAGAGAAAAACTTATTGTTGGAAAATATTGTTGCAAATATTTTTTTTGGTTTGATTCTAAAAATTAGAAAAAAATATTTGGGAGTTCTCCAACTATTTTGCTAAAATCCCATAGAATAATGAATGTATACAGTTAAAACTTCATCAAAACATATGGTTTACCATCGCGAGAGTTTAACTGATTACTGTGATAACGTATAAGGGTAGGAAATTAAGAGTAATATTGAAATTACAATCATTCAATTAATATTATAATTAAAAAGCCTGTTATTCGCGAATTAGTTAAAGTCGGTTGATGCGCATCCGTTTTTGGATACAGCGAATCAATCTCTGTCAAAATTTATGCATATTTCGATGTTTCACTCAGGGGCCATTGTGTGCCACCAGTTGCATCATACACTGCAAAAAACCAAAGTCGCGCAATGTGCATACGATTTTGATGCGCATCCGGTTTCGTCAGCGCCTATCAAAAATACGTCCAAATATACCAATTTTAATTAGATTCTTCAAGAACCGCGGATGTGCCTCCACATTCTATTTTTGGTGAAAAACCCATATTACACGCGAATCTCTGTAATTTATGACACGCGTTTTCGCAAATATTATAATCGCGTATAAAGGATTCCATTTACGTAAAAAAATTTCAAGAAAATCGCGGTTTAGTACGCGGATTTGTCGAAATAATTTTTTGCTGCTTTTCCTATTTTCTGGGTATCTATATCCGCGGTTTTAGTGGATGGATTCGATCGCGGAAGGTCTCATTAGATCCGTCGCGTAAAAAAACTAAATTCACGAGGGGTACAAAGGAAATTGAATGGCACTTGTAAATTTTAAACGCAAAAAATAGGTTTTTTTAAAAAAAATCACGCATCAAATATTGGCCTTTAGACTCCAATTACTACGATGCTGTAAGGAGCACACTCATGAGATATGCATTAAACGACGTAGAATCACGAGTTTTATAATCCTAATGTGAGTTTTGAATATTATCTTGTTGCGCGTCCGAATTATTAAAACAATTCAAAAAACCCCGAAATTCCGGCTTCAAAATGTCAGCATCAATTTGAGGTGGATGCAGTGGATATATCGAAAAATGATACACTAGTATCATATTGCCCATGAAGTATTCTTTGAGTCTTTCTTTGGGCATATGTCTATAAAATGTAAGGTTAAGCCTAAAATCGGAAGGGAGCATAAAAAAACTTGTTGGCTTCAACCCATTTTTACCTATTTTTCTACATTGATGCCAACACAGCTTCCACGTAAATTAATTTTAATGGTCGACCTTATGGGATTCCTCCTAAAACACTTCAGTTTAAAGAATGTATATCATACTATATAGAATATGTTAACAGTTCGCGAATTCTGAAAGGGTGAAACTCGGATTCATCGATTGTAAAAAATTTTTGTTTTTCGCCATATACCCTCCTTAGCCTAAAGGCTGAGGGTATAAAGAAGATCAACAATTCTCTTCATGGAATATTGAAAACTCTTCTTGAAAGGCCAATAGTTTTTCATAGTCTCCATAGATGAAAAGTGGTCTTCTAGAAGAAGACATTTGCTTATTAAACAAATATGTAATGGAAAAATTTAAAACTTCTAATCAAGTTACAAGTTAACGATACATTAAATACCAGTTTTAAGACATAATTATAAACTAACCAAGAAAATATCTGTAATCTATGGTCAAGACGAAAATGAAACTTGTTTTTGGCCAATAACAGTCGCAACAGCATTATTCAAATATCTTTTTGATTACATTTGATTTTCAATCAACGCATTCAAGGTCAAATTGAAACGGTGCAATGATCTTGCTTCGTAATTTCGATGTAACATAAATTACAAACATACATATGTATGTACATACATATTAGAAGGCTCCACAGGCAAAACATGCCACAACACACCTAGTCATTAAATGGTGTAATTAAATGCCCGCCAACACATAATAATTTGGACACGTACATACATACATACATACAGACGTATATGATTTATTTGATTGATTAGTGACATGAAGTTGGTTAACTGGAATTGGCCTGCGGGAATTCTGAAAATAATTGGGAGGGTATTTTGTCGGGATCACAAATGAGCCCAGCTATTATATTGTTGAAATAATGAGCCTAAGCATTGTATTACATTACTGATGACCCGATTACAAACTCTTTTTTGTCATGATCCATAACACTGACTCGCCGAAAACTATCCCCAAAAAATGCATTATTATCGTTGTTTGTATTTGTAATTCTGTCCCAATATCCTCCTGTCATTAGGCATTAAAATCAATTACCAAGCATTTTCAATAGATAAACATCGGAGTTTTATTTTGTTCAAATAAAAAGTTGTTCAATACCATAACACAAATATACTTACACATGTATTTTAAACTTGCGTGTATTGGTGATCTTCAAAAAGCGATGCGATCGATGAGCATTAACACACGTTCGACATACCACAGAATGACAAACATTATTTGTTCCCAGCTGATTGCTGCTGATCAATAGCAAGTAGTTCGAACGATGTTATCGATGCTGCTGTTTAAATGTTTTGTTGTTGTTGTAAGTTAACAATGTTTAAACAGTCAATAACTTATTTTATGGAGGGTACGTAGAGTACAGTGGTATGGAAGTTGAAATATTTTGTAAACAAAAAAAATTAGAGGCTAGTCTGATTGAAATCTCAACGTTCCCTGACATAAAGAAATCCTGCAGTATTTTTTTCTGGTATGCAATGCCGTAAAAATCTTTAATAGAATGAACATAAACTTCTATAAGAAGATCTACACATGTCTATTACCTCTAGAACTTCTGCTAATACTTGCTTACTTATTAAGATGATTCTAAGGGGAGCATTCGCTCTATAAGTCAAACCAAGAATAGTCTAAAAACGGTCTTCTAATGGAAGGGGCTTCTAATGGCAGACAAAAAGTCTGCTAAGATGAGACTAAAGGGTCTTACTATAGGAGACCAAAAGCCTTCTAATGAGTGAGCAAGAAGTCTTCTAATGTCTGACCAAGAGGACTTCTAATAGGAGACCAGTCGCTATCGAGGTGCTGGATAAATTGTCGGCAAAAAATGCGTGCGCACATCTTGGGATCTGTCATAGCCCCGCCGTTATATGGCGACCAGCAGGTATATGGCGAGCGGCTGCATCAGTGACGATGTTTCGGAAATTCCTTTCTGTTACCCGAACATCAGACGAATTGGGCAGTTCTCTGAAGCATTGGTTAGAGAATTCTCTGAATAGTTGCCATGGTTAATGAAAGTACGGCGCACATAGGTTATGAAGTCGGATAGGGAGATGGTCCGACTCAACGGGCTGCCAAGTCACGTCGTTCGTCAGACCAGGGGACATGACGGATATGTCAGGCGAACAATGACATTCTCCTGTAATCCTCGTGAGCGCTTCCTCGTTCACAGTGCAGAATGTGGAACTATATATTCGCTCAGTCAACTCTATGCCCCTCTCGTCATTCCCTACTGTTGAATGCCTTAGCTCATGATGCGCATTGAAATCCTCTAGGACCAGCCGATTATCACCGTCCAACAGTGTCCTGATGACTAGCGAATAACGCGGATCCTAGCTATTAATCGGCGGAAAATGAAATCGCAATACGTGGCACTGCTGGAGAGATTGCGGGGTAGTCTCATAATCCGACGACGATGACGAAGACTCACTGGGGATCACGTTGACGCAACACGAAGCAATATAATCTCTATCGTAATACTCCTTCAGGAAGGTCAGGCCTGAACAGTTCATGAAATGCACCCATCCACGGCACACGTGGCATGTCAGCGACACCGACCTACGGCGAATGAGGCGCTGACAAACGCTGCAAAACCATGATGCGGGGTTACCTTCTATCGCGGCACGGACTAAAAGAATCCGGAGCAGGCATTCCGGTACATATCCCTCCCAAAATAAAAACCAGTAAGGAAAGGATTAAAGTCGGGAGGGACCGACTATATGATACCCTACACCACTGTGAATATGTAAACTATAAATCGGAGCTATATCCAGATCTTCCAGACCGAATTCAGTCACACATTCCAAATATCATTGAAATCGGACTTATATAGCGTGTTTGGAGCAGCAAATACGCGAAATCGGCCGAAAATATATATGGGTGCTATATCCAAATCTGAACCGATTTCGATATTATTTTGGCACATTTATTTCTAGACTGAATTCAGTCACACATTCCAAATTTCATCGAAATCGGAAATATATAGCGTGTTTAATACAGAAAATACGTGAAATCGGCCGAAAATATATATGGGAGCTATATGCAAATCTGAACCGATTTCTATATAATTTGGCACACTTATTTCTAGACCAAATTCAGTCAAATATTCCAAATCGGGCGAACATATATATGGGAGCTATATCCAAATCTGAACCGATTTCGATATAATTTGGCACATTTATTTTTATACCAAATTCAGTCACACATTCCAAATTTCATCGAAATCGGACATATATAGTGTGTGTGGTACAGAAAATACGTGAAAGCGGCCGATAATATATATGGGAGCTATATTCAAATCTGACCCGATTTCTATATAATTTGGCACACTTATTTGTAGACCGAATTCAGTCACACATTCTCAATTTCATCAAAATTGGACGTATATAGCGTGTTTGGTGCAGCAAATACGTGAAATCGGGCGAAAATATATATGGGAGCTATATCCAAATCTGAACCGATTTTCACCAAAAGCAATAGCGTTCTTCCTATGGCTAAAAAAGTTGTAGTCCCCAATTTAAAGCTGAATCGGACAAAAAATGCGACCTGTACGTTGCGAACAAAAATACGTGGACAGACGGACAGACGGACGGACATGCATAAATCGACTCAAAAAGTGATTATATGTATATCCCCAAAAGGAACTATGGGTCCATTTCGTTTCCTTTTGTATGTTACATACAAATGCACAAAGACATAATACCCCTTACCACTAGGGATATAACTTTTTGCACTTTTTTGCAAATATCAAAAATACCACCACATAGCCGTGTAGAGCATGGAAAACTATTATGAAATACGGTGTCAATTTTTCTCTATTGCGAAAAAAGTTTCCGCACCAAATGCATTGAAGTTCAGTAATGCATTTTTTAATTTTAGCTGTTATGGCAACATATTTGCTTTCAGTTAAATTTTTTATTTTTTTGTAATCTAATTTAAAATCATTACCGAAGCGTTCTGGACCAATTTGTTCTCAAATCGCGCCATTTCGGAGCATTTTAGGAATTTTTGACGCTATTGCAATTTTTGTTTTTTCTTTATAAACTCGTGAATTTTATGTTTATATTTATTGTACCTATCGGACAAGAGAATATGGTGCCATTTGCAACAAATTCGCGAAAGTTACAGGCTGTTTTTGTTGACTTTGCCTTTTTTGTTCCGGTAGGTACAAAAAATATAAACATAAAATTAACGAGTTTATAAAGAAAAACCAAAAATTGCAATAGTGTCAAAAATTCTAATATGCTCCGAAATGGCGCGATTTGAGAGCAAATTGGTCCAGAACGCTTTGGTAATGATTTTAAATTAGATTACAAAAAAATAAAAAATTTAATTAAAAGCAAATATGTTGTCATAACAGCTAAAATTAAAAAATGCATTACTGAACTTCAATGCATTTGGTGCGGAAACTTTTTTCGCGATAGAGAAAAATTGACGCCGTATTTCATAATAGTTTTCCATGCTCTACACGGCTATGTGGTGGTATTTTTTTGGTTATAGCCCTACTTACCACTGTGTGGTGTTGGGTATAATAAAGTCGAACACGAATATTTAGTTGCTGGGGTGACGGCACCTGGCCGAGATGTTGTGGGGTGTTCTGTCTATCATATGGTGATTAGGATGGCTCTCACCCTACGTGGCTTGGACTTCTTATTCCTGAATTCCATGTACGCCTAGCGTCCACAAATATATTGATTATACATCTTTTCAAAGTTGGCCGAAGGGTAGTCCGCCACAAACAACGTGCTGTGCTTGACAGTATCGAAAGCTTTTGATACGTCGAGCGCCACCATCACTGTTCTATCTCAACTGAGTAGCTATTTCTGTTGCTGGGGAGATGTAAAGAGAGTCTTTGCTACAACAAAAACGAAATCGGTCAGTATGATTCACCTTTGCAGGCATTTTAGCCTGTCATCTTTGCCTGACTTCAGTAGCGGGACCACCCTGCCCATTTTCCAGACTTCGGCAACGAATTGGATAGCCAGCTATTTCAGCATTACCATGGAGATTCCATCAATGCTTTACATGGTTTAGCGTTCCTGATGGCAGCACAATCCATTGTAAATTGTGGTGGTTCCTTCTCGACAGGAAGAGATCTAATGCGACGTAGTAATCCTCTCTTTGCCCTGTCACTCCTGGAGTGCTCGACAAACTGTTGATTAAAATAACTTGCGCACCTCTTCGAATCAGTCAGCGTAACGTTGCCAAACGTGACTGAGGTCCAAATTCCTTCTTTCCAGGGTTCGAGATCGGCTTCAATGTTGCAACTCTTCAGATGATTTAGTCATTTATTCCGCTTATGCTCACCGACCAACCTGTTACTTTCAGTGTCAGACCCCATTACTCTGGGGTTGCTAATCACGTCGCCTTTGCTGGGAATTTGGTCTCACTTCGTGTATTCGACCAGTGGGCATATCTCGAGCGGCAGCAGTTGTGATGATGTCTCGAAACGTCCTCTCTGCTATCCGAACATCAGAAGGATGGGGTAGATCTCTGATGCGGTGATTAGTGAACTCTCTGAAACTAGGCCAATTAGCTTTCCCATAATTAGTGAAAGTGCGGCGTTCAGAGGTGATGAAATCGGGCGTTCTCTTCATGGACACAATTATGGAGAGATGGTCTGACCCAAGAGAAACGCCGAGTTCTCAGGTGCCGTCATTTGTCGGACGAGGTGAAACGATGTTATTTCTGACGAACTGTGACATTCCTGATAATTCTGGTAGGGGCGTCCTTATTGAACGAGCGAAGCGTTGTGCTATCTATCTGCTCCGTCAGCACTATATCCTCTGGTCATTTCCTAGTACCGAAAGCCACAACTCATGAGGAGCATAAAAGTCCTCCAAGACGAGACGCTATGACCTTCCAAAAGCGTGCTAATGTTGGGCCTATAACCTGCACTATTGCTATTTATCGACGGAATGTATACGTTAAGCAGCTTTACCTTGGCAGTTCTACACCTGACTGCTAATAATTGTTCCACAAACATCCTATACGGGACAAGGGAGACTTCTCTCGTATCAATGAGTGCACCCCGATTCATATTAGCTTAATGATAAGGGACCTACTGTTTAGTGCCGAGTCCGAACGGAGTGTCCTAAGACACCTCTTGTAGAGAAGTTTTACAGGACCTTTAGCGTGCAAGGCGGGTGTGCATACCATTGCACCACGGTGGCACACCTGACAGCTACTCCTCTACATTCCATGTACGGGTCGGTCAGTAGACCCATGCTCAACAGAGATAGGTCTGTTTAATACAGGTTGGTGCAATAGGACAGCCAATCCCCCACCTCCACTTCTGGTACGATCCTTCCTCAGTACGTTGTAACTAACACAACGCTGTACGCGTGCACCGCCACGACTCGTAAAATCCACTATTTCCTCGATCTTGCCTCGGAGTCCATTGCAATTAAATTGGAAAATTGCAAAAAGGATGCATTGTCTGGGACTGCGAAGTAGTCTCGTATTCTGACGAAGACGCACAGTGTATATTTTAAAATTTGTCTGTTCGACAGATAACACAATCAGTTTTCGGATGCGTCAAATACGATCAAATTCTGTCTAGTAGTTGCTGAGGTATTCAAGGTCAAAGTAAACATTTTGCATTTTTTTTCATATTTTGCATAAATTTTTTTATATGTTCCATTCTATTAAAAAAGATCCAATAAAAAATATAGAAAAATACAAAAAAAAATATTTTTTGTAAAAAAAATTAAAAATATTTTTCGTAAAAAAAAGATTTTAAATATTTTTTATTTTTCAAAAATTTGTTTTTCAAAAAATTTGTTTAAAAATTAAAAAAAAATCTTCCTTGGGTAAAAAGAATGACCATTTGTGTAAAAAAGCTATAATTAATATAGGAAACGATATGAAAAAACACACATTTTATCCATGTTATTTTAATTAATTTAAGCAATTGTAAGCGGACGGAACTGTGAGTGTGCAACAGTAAATAATTGCTGAAAGAGGACACTCTCAGGTACCCTTCTGCGCACGCGAAACTTTGTTCCATGCTGTTTCCTAAAAGTTCTAGTCCACTAAAGTTCGAATTTCACTAAAATTTAGCACCACTTCGTGTAAACGCTACGGTTATTTAATAAAACTGTTTTTAAAGGCATATTTGTTATTGTTTCCCCGAAATTGCTATTTCTTTCTCCAGAATTTGGCAAAAATTACGTATTTTCCAAAATTGGGAAAAAATTGCTGTTTTTAGGAGTGCGCACACCTTTCAATATTTTGGCCCAATTTTTTGGTTTCGTTAGTTTCAACATGTTTACTATCGAATCGAATATAAAAATTAGCAATCGGTGATGACAAAAATTGGGGTTTTGGCCAGAAAAATCGATTTCTGAACCATTGTGCGACGAACTAGGGGCTGGTTTCATGTGTTCACATGAACGAGTCCAGAGCAACCCCTGAACAACATTGAAGAAATACAAATTTTCATCAGACCCAAAAGCGATCCTTAAAATTGGTGTTGATCTCTTCAACTACTTCATACCACCTAACGATTAATTTCGTAGAGTATGCGTGCGTAACAACACTTTGCTTTGTACTTTCATCTTTATTAATGGCCCGCGGGGATGCAAAACAAAAGAAGACAACAATGAAAAATTAGTCGAAAATACCGGGTGCAAATTATTTATTAACGCATGCATACCAAGATTTTGTTTAACAACATAAACAACATTTACCATGGAAAAAATACATTTGAGACACCTGTAAATGAAATGTTTGGACATAGAAATTTAAGGTACGTGTAGGTATATACGTATATACTCGAATATGTACAACATACATATGTACATATGAATGGCTCCAACATAGGTACAAGAAAGCAACTACAATAAAATATTTGATGAATTCATTACATAAACTACAAAAGGCATACACACAAACATACCACCCATACTTACACCATTTTATACTTCCGAAGCAAACAAAAGATGGAGCAAAAGAAACGGAAACTTCACTTGATGGTTCATGTCATCTCACCCATTATCATTTGAGTGGACGGCTCAATAGTTCGTCTGTCTATAAGTTTGTCCATTTAAATTTATGTACTTGTAATAGGTTCTCTGTATGTAGTCGAGAAACTGAAGCTACTAGTTCGATGGAAGCTTGTCTTTATGGCTTTGTTACAGATTAAAACAATGACGAAGCATCAGTTTGTATGAAGTCTAAACAAAGTCTCTATAAAAATAATCTTAAAAAGCAGACAGTCATTCCTATTGCAGGTATCGTAATACGAGTAACATCCATATGCGAGTGTATGCGTGTGGACTTATGATTTGTATATTTGTTTAAATGTGTCTGGCTTCCACCGGTAATAGTAGTAAAATAAACGTCAGATCGCAAAGACCAAAACAAATAACACGATCAGATGATAAATTGTGTTAACGCTGGTATTCAAAACTTTAAAAGGCAACAAAGAATTTGAACCTATTTATTTATAGTTTACCCCATTTGAAACCACACTTCCGAACCTTTGCGGAAAATTGAAACTTATATATTTCATGCCCTATGTGACGACATTGTTATTGTAACCTCAAACCTGTCGGTTTTTACCAAACATTTGTTAGTATGTACGCATCTTTCTCTATCCGGCCCGTTAAGATTTTGTAATTTTCTTATTTTTATTTTGAAGTTAGCGTGCAAAAAAGCCGGTTTGTAAAGCCTGGCATTTCAAAATATTTTATTTCATATAATTTCAAAATATGCTAATATTTCAATTTCGTTTACAGACATTTGTTTTTAAACAGAAACTAATGTTTATTTTAGGTCTAGTTTTGTTAGTATAATTAGGCCTATTTAAAATGTTTAATTTAAATCAATTTAAACTGTTTATTAGTCATATATGTACACATTGGCAAATTTGTTTAATCCGGTCGGTTATGCTAATAATTCGGAAATGTTGTCAACGATTTGATGAGTAAAATGATGCACAGTGAATCAGAGGAGTTTTTTACGGGATCGGTTCAAATGTTCAGGAATTGCATATCAAAAATTTCGAAACGAATCGGTATTACCTTAATTTTGTAGTAATTATGTTTATAAAGCTTTGGGCCTGTAGATCATAAAACAATGGCATTTTGTTGCAGAAATTTGCAGACGTGACTGCTTTGGTCCATACAATGAAGCAGTTCCTCCATAGCAGAATTCGATAATGCATATTCTGGTATGATGTTTGTGCGGTGCCGAGAGAGATGAAGTAATTAAATACATCAAAATCGTACTTACCAATTCCACAATTGCTCCGAGTATAGTGGGCGCTATTAACATGATAAGACAATTACTGCCAGACACACTTAACATGATTAATTTGATTAGGTCAAGAATGTGCCTCATCGAAAAAATGTTTTTAGACCAAAGGATGTTTGGACGAAATCCGTTTCAGACAATTTGGAGTCAATTTAGCTCTGTCCATCTGGCTGCTCTTATGGCTGGTGCGCCCCATAACTCTAGAACGTATCAACCGATTTGCTCCAAGCTTTGAAGCAAATTCATACTTTTTCAGAAAAATGTCCCAATAGCTCTCAAAATCATTCCGATAACAATTAAAACAAGCAAAAAATGTATCAGTCGGCTTGGCCTCAAACCTAAAGAAAAAAGTAACTCGTTTGGAGAAAATCGGTTTCTCCCTTCAAGGGTTATCTTACCTACTACCGAGTTTAGTTGGTGCCGCCAGGCTTTTTGGAGCTTTTGGACCATTATCTCAAGAAGAAAGGACTTGAAAGCGAATACAATTTGCTACAACAAATACAACAGCCGATTCGGCTGATCCGTTCGAAAGCAATCGTGCGCTCCAGCCGCTACACATGGTGCCACAGAGACTTTGTTACACCTTAGGGACCATTTTTTCAGGAAGTATGGACTTGCCTCTGAATAAACGTGTGCTGTCGTAATGGGGACAGCAAATAGAAGTTACTACAAAATAGCACGCCTTAAACTGCACTTTTCCCATTTTTTTGAGAGGTACTGAAAGGAGTGAACCAATATAGTCCGTATTCGAACCTGATATATGTCCCGTAGAGATATTACAATATGAATAGTAAGGACCAAATCGGTTTTGAAATTTTGTGGAGCAGGTATCTGAAGGAGTGGACCGATATTGCTTATCTTCAAACTTAAACTAAGTTTGGAAAAAAATATTACGAAGGTCAAACTTTGGCAGATCCGTTCGAAAGCTATCTTGCATTCCAACCACTACACACGGTGTCATAGGGTTTTTTTTTCAACTTTCAGGCTATTTTCTCAGGATATTCACCGTCAACGCAGATTGTTCCATAGATCTTTCGAAGAATTTTTCTCTCAAACACACCAAGCACTGCCTTGTCTGCTTGCGCAAGTACACAGCTCGTGGTTTATACGACGTCGATATTCACCGTCAACGCAGATTGGTCCATAGATCTTTCGAAGAATTTTTCTCTCAAACACACCAAGCACTGCCTTGTCTGCTTGCGCAAGTACACAGGCTTCGGAACCATACATCAGCACGGGTAGTATCACGTGTTTTGTAAAGCGTTGATTTTGCTTGACGAGATGTGTGCGCTCCAGCCGCTACACATGGTGCCACAGAGACTTTGTTACACCTTAGGGACCATTTTTTCAGGAAGTATGGACTTGCCTCTGAATAAACGTGTGCTGTCGTAATGGGGACAGCAAATAGAAGTTACTACAAAATAGCACGCCTTAAACTGCACTTTTCCCATTTTTTTGAGAGGTACTGAAAGGAGTGAACCAATATAGTCCGTATTCGAACCTGATATATGTCCCGTAGAGATATTACAATATGAATAGTAAGGACCAAATCGGTTTTGAAATTTTGTGGAGCAGGTATCTGAAGGAGTGGACCGATATTGCTTATCTTCAAACTTAAACTAAGTTTGGAAAAAAATATTACGAAGGTCAAACTTTGGCAGATCCGTTCGAAAGCTATCTTGCATTCCAACCACTACACACGGTGTCATAGGGTTTTTTTTTCAACTTTCAGGCTATTTTCTCAGGAAGTATGGACTTGCCCCTGATGAAATTTATACCGTCGTATAGGGACCAGCGAATACAATTGCTACAACAAAAATCAAAGTGATTCGAGAGCAGGTCCTAAGCTAAACTTTTCCGAAATTTTGTGTGGGAGGTATGTATGGACCAAATCGGTAACTAACTTCAAGAGCTATTATGCGCACAAATTTTCCGAACATTTTTGAACTTTTGTGTGTGAGGTACCGGAACGAGTGGACCCATAGAATCCGTCTTCTAACTTAAACTTTCTGGTATGCCGCGCCTTTTCATCTCTTCATCTGCTTGTTTGCTCCATCTAAGATTAGTCCTGCCAATTCTGCGTACACCGCCATTTTTAGCGGGTTCATCGTCGCTCATTCGTACGATATGGCCAAGCCAACGCAATAGTTGCATCTCGATACGTTTATCTATACGGATGTCGTTGTATAGCAGATACAGCTCGTGGTTTATACGATGTCGATATTCACCGTCAACGCAGATTGTTCCATAGATCTTTCGAAGAATTTTTCTCTCAAACACACCAAGCACTGCCTTGTCTGCTTGCGCAAGTACACAGCTCGTGGTTTATACGACGTCGATATTCACCGTCAACGCAGATTGGTCCATAGATCTTTCGAAGAATTTTTCTCTCAAACACACCAAGCACTGCCTTGTCTGCTTGCGCAAGTACACAGGCTTCGGAACCATACATCAGCACGGGTAGTATCACGTGTTTTGTAAAGCGTTGATTTTGCTTGACGAGATGTGGTTTGTTCTTAAACTGCTTACTTAAGCCAAAATAGCATCTATTGGCCAATATAATTCTTCTTTTCATTTCACAACTGATTTTGTTTGTGTCGAAGTCGAATTATAGGAACCAATGTCAACAGTTGATGCTATCTCTATGGACGCATTGTACGTCGACACCATCAACCTGGTCTTCTCGCCGTTTACCGCCAGACCCACTTTAGCAGATTCCCTTTCGACTTTTGCAAAGGTACCAGCTACTTCCTTTACCGATCGACCCATGATGTCAATGTCATCGGCATATGCAAGTAGCATATGGCTGTTTGTATATATTGTGCCGCTTCTTTTGACCTTCGCAGAGTAGATGGCCCATTGGGTCGTCTACTGTAGAGTAGGTGGCCCATGGGGTTTTCTACTGTAGAGTAGATGGTTCCTTGGGTCGTCTACTGTAGAGTAGATGGTTCCTTGGGTCGTCTACTGTAGAGTAGATGGCCCATTGGGACGTCTACTGTAGAGTAGATGGACCATTGGGTTGTCCACTGTAGAGTAGATGGACCATTGGGTTGTCTACTGCAGAGTAGATGGACCATTGGGTCGTCTACTGTAGAGTAGATGGCCCATTGGGTCATCTAATGTAGAGTAGATGGTTCCTTGGGTCGTCTACTGTAGAGTAGATGGTTCCTTGGGTCATCTAATGTAGAGTAGATGGCCCATTGGGTCGTCTACTGTAGAGTAGATGGTTCATTGGGTCGTCTATTGTAGGGCAGTTGACCCATTGGGCCCATTGGGTCGTCTACTGTAGAATAGATGGCCCATTGGGTCGTCTACTGTAGAGTAGATGACCCATTGGGTCGTCTACTGTAGAGTAGATGACCCATTGGGTCGTCTACTGTAGAGTAGATGACCCATTGGGTCGTCTACTGTAGAGTAGATGACCCATTGGGTCGTCTACTGTAGAGTAGATGACCCATTGGGTCGTCTACTGTAGATTAGATGGACCATTGGGTTGTCTACTGTAGAGTAGATGGACCATTGGGTTGTCTACTGCAGAGTAGATGGACTATTGGGTCGTCTACTGTAGAGTAGATGGCCCATTGGATCGTCTACTGTAGAGTAGATGACCCATTGGATCGTCTACTGTAGAGTAGATGGCCCATTGGGTCGTCTACTGTGGAGTAGATAGTCCATTGGGGCGTCTACTGTAGTGTAGATGGCCCATTGGGTCGTCTACTGTTAAGTAGATGGCCCATTGGGTCGTCTACTGTAGAGTAGATGGCCCATTGGATCGTTGTACAATTTTAAAATGCCTATGAAATCTTGTAGCAAAGTTTTGTAAATTAGATTTCTCCAAATCCCGAATATGTCACTGGCTAGTATAAAAATATGCCATTGGAAGTTAGAACAGTCTTACACAAAAATCTCTTCAGGTTGTAACAGAATTCCATTGTACACCTCAATTAAAGTCTTTCGAACACGTGTTTGTACTTCAAGCAAACTTAAGAAAAAATTACGCTCTTGGCTATTGGCATAGCCCTGAGGCGCCTCAAATTCTAAGCGATAAAGATCTTTTAGCGTGTAAAGTTAATTATTTGACAGTTTAAAAGAGAATTAAAGTTTACAATAAATTGGACAGAAAATGAAGCAAACTGTTTGTTTGGTAGTTTGTTTATTTTTATTGCCCATTGAACAATTTCATGGGTATTGACATTCACTGTGGTATATAGACGAGACATGTTGACACTGCTTCAATTTGCGGTCAATGATTTGTAACGAAATTGGGCAAAATAATCAACAGATTTTGGTAAAGCGAGTATTCACTGGCTTAGTTATTTTAAAGTGAGAAAAAAAATTAAAAACGTAACAAAATTAGGCAGTTGTTTAAAAAAAATTAAAACGAAAGACTTAGAACACAAACTTGAAAGACATTTAGTGCGGTTTTTAGCAACGTTTGTATGTAAGCGCGATGCAGCAACAACTATTACCACAAATGGAGTTCAAGGCAAACATGACCACCAAAACCACAAACCATGTCTTGTGGTTAAAATTCTTAAATTTTCAAGCCATATTTGTAGCCATAATTTGAAGAAAAACAAAATTACATACATACATATATTGTAAGAAGGGAATTAAAGAAACGTTTCAATCAAACTGGAATATGTTCCACCACCCGTTTTCCTCTCTAATACATACGTTTTTGAATTTTATTTAAATGCACTTGAGCTTTTTTATTTATTCTTGTTTTTTTTTTTTTGAACACTTGAAATAAAGTTCTTAAGTTGAGGCAATGACATCACAAAAACTGCAAAAAAAAAAACAAAAAACACCTAAAATAATAAACAAATTCATATTTTGTTGGTAATTTTATTGTTAAATCACCACCTCGCACACAGGGGGCCATAAGCCAAGCGGCTGTTTTAAACCAAGGTCATCATCATAATATTTTGGCACTACTTTATGGCTTAGAATTTTTGTGTGAGATTCGTCTCAAATGCGGGAACCCGTCAGCTGCAGTTAAACAATTGTTCGTTTTGTCTAAAACTATCGGCTGTAATTGAAGTTTTTGCAATGTTTTGGCGACTGTTGCTGCTTTGTGATTGGTAATAACCTGAATATCAGTTGTAGTTTCTTCTAAAAGCTGAGAACATTTGTTATCTTCTTGTTGTTGTTGCTGCTGTTGTTTGTCTAATGACATTTTAATTTTTCTTTTCACACATTTTGATCGGAAATTGCTTGGAAACTGTGTTTAGTCATTCTGCCGGAATTTTTATTTTGTTTGCTTGATTGCGGTGTTGCCTCTAGAATGAAATTAGCCAAGGTATGGGTGAAGATTTTTCACAAGAGATATTAATTATGGGAAAATGTTGTGGATCTTCATGCAAAAAAAAAAAAAAAAAATTATTATGCATCAACTTATCAGCAATTTAGATGGTGGTAAGCAAAGTTATTAGTAGGTGGATTTTTACCATAGACCTTGACACATTCGATAGAGTATAAAGTTTAATATACATATGTACATTAGTATGACCAAAACAAACGAAGTCAGCCTCGAAATTTTTTTCCATCGGTTAACGTTAACCATATCCGTCGATCACCCTTTAAAATAATAAAGGTAACATGCTTTTTGGGGGATGGAAAATAAATTTTCGGTATGAAATCGCTTTGTGATTATATTAAGAACGCAACAGGAAATAGGTAAAGTTTCTGAGTTATGTCGTGATGAATTTTGTGATTGTCTCTCTATAATGCGTGAGAAAAGGGGTTCATATCTCTGTTTGGCCTTATTTTAGCTTAACTTTTATGATTCGTGTCTTCAGTCAAATTGCATGGTGAATATTTTTGTGTAACATTTCGTCCTTCTAATTCAAATCCTTCCATGCCCTTTTTGTCCTTTTTTCCTTGAACCATAGTGTCACAATTTGATATTTTTTAACGTTCAAAAATTCTACAAAAATTTTGCTACGAAGATTTTAGGTACGGTTCGAAAGAAAACTAATCGTTATTGTCACAAAAAGTTTTATATATTCTAAATACGATGGAAATGTAAGCCAAATTTACGATTTGGGATTTAACTATTTTTGTTTTGCTGGAAAAACAAACTAATGACCATCAGTGTTCATGGCGGAGTCATATATTTACCTTACAGCAAATGCGATCGAATCTGGCGAATAGGTGTAATGAAATGAGACACGATCTAGATAGCCCCGTCGAAAAAGACGTGCTGAATTTTGGTGGAGAGCTAGTGTTTACCACTAGAAGCAACGTCCTTAAAGTCCCCATCGATCCCACGTAGGCAAAAAAAGTTATTCGGGGTCAAATGTCATTTTTAGAGGCATTGTTCATTTTTTTATTTTTCTCAAAAACGGTAAGACTTAGCAAATATCAGCTAAAGTAAAAGTTGTAGATTTAACAATAGTGTACAAAAATGGTCTTTACGATATTTAAAAAAGACCCACAATTTTTGAGATATCGCGATCTAAAAGTCAGCGTAAGTACCACACTATCTGTTAGATATTTCCATAAGCTTTCAAACGACATCCACTTTGCAGTAATGGGTTCAGTAGAACTAACCCGGTTTTAAATCTGGCCTTTCGGGTCAAATAACCGGCGAACCGGATCCACCACTCATGAAAATTATATTTTTCCATAATCAGCGCAATCATTGCAACAAACCCTACCTTCGGACAAAAATTCAAAAAAATCGAAGAGTTTTCGTTGGGGTCGTTCCCATTGGGCTTTCGATTACACATGTGGGTTAAATGGGCTACTTTTGCATAAAATGCCTCTAACATGGAATAACTCTACTAAACACGCTCCGATTTTGTTGGATTTTTATACCCTCAGCATTTATGCTAACGAGGGTATATACACTTTCATACGGGCAAAATGTGCCTCATCGAAATAATGGTTTTAGACCCCAAGTATGTTTGGACGAAATGTGTTTCAGACAATTTGGAATCGATTTAGCAATGTCCGTCCGTCTGTCTGTCTGTCTGGCTGGTGCGCACGATAACTCTCGAACGGATGAACCGATTTGGTCCAAAAGTTGGCTATCGCAATATTTTGTCCAAACTTAGTTTATGTTCGAAGATGGGTTATATCGGTCCTCTCCTTCCGGTACCTCCCCCCCACGTTTTTTCAGGGGCGAGTCCATATATCTTGGGAAAACAGGTCGAAAGGTGTTTAAAACCCCTATGTCACCATATGTGACGGATTCAGGTCACCTAAAGACCATAGGTGAAAGTTTCACTTCACATTGGCTGAGGGTATATATCTGTCGGCAAAGCCGACTGACACCTTTTTACTTGTTTTTTAAAAGATAGGCATAATTTCGCTCTTCAAGGAAACATACATTTGTTGGGGGGCAGACCCGGTTACTTCGGTTATTTTAGCCGGTTCTTCTGAATATGTGCATATTTCCCTTATATGTGCATAAAAATTATGTATTTTTTAGAACAGCTATATCTCAAGAATGGTTCCTTCTAGGAAAAATACAAAGACCAAACTTGTAGATAATTTTTCTATCTACGATATTTACTTTAGTCACATCTTGATTAGATCAACCGTTTTTAAAAAATAAATCCGAAAACCTAAAAAACCCTTAAAATGTTCCCTTTGACCCTGAATAACTTTTTTTGCTTCTAATGGCAAACCCTAGCTCTCCACCAAAATTCAGCTTTGTGGAATTTTTGCTATTTCAATGTCTATTTTGACTGGGCTATAGAAGTTTGGGTTTATAGTAAACCACAGAATTAAGACACTGTCAATTGATTAACGCCACACAGTTGTTCACTGGTCAAAATTCTGTAACTTTTTAACGGAAAGAGATATTTTGATAATTCTTTTTTTGTTCGACATTTAACACAATCAGATTTCCGATGATTAAAAATGAGTGTTTATGTGTTTTTCATTTCAATGGCCAAATTCCAAAGAAAAAAATACTAAAAAGAAGTATTTTTTAAAATTTGTTAAAAAATTGCAAAAATACTTCTTGGGTTTTCATAACACACATTTTTACCTATGTAATTTCAATAAATTTAAAAAAAGTGTTAAAAGGACGGAATGTAACGGGTACGAAAGTATATACGGGCTGAAAGAGGACACTCTTGGGCATCTTTCTGTGAATACCGAACCTTATTCCATATTATTCCCTAAAAGTTCTACTCTACTAAAGTTGGAATTTAGTACCTGAGGAAAAATAAAATAGCTCACTACGTGTCAATGCTACGGTAATTTATTAAAACGTTTCTTAAAGGCAACAATTCTAACTACCTTATAAAAAATAATGGACACAATATCTCTTATAGTTTCCGAGAAAAAAAAAACTATTTCTTTCTCCGGAAATTTGCAAAAATTATGTTTTTTACAAAATGGGAAAAATTTGTCGTCGCGCCCACACCTTCCGATATTTGCCCTATTTTTTTGATTTTCTTAGTATCAATATGATTACTGTCGAATCCCATACAGTAATTAACAATCGGGGTAAATTCGAGTAAAAGCCAAGTTCATAATTGCATATATATGCGAAGGTGTTACGGCCGAAGACAAATATTAACACTATAAACGACTCGTGAGTGGCTTTAATTTAAAGCAAAACATGAAAGGAAGGTTGTTTGTCGCTCTAATATACAAAAGTTTGGTTTTCATGATGAAACATGTAGTAATGTATTCTGGTCTCAAGCTCCATCCCGGCGGATGAAAGAGCCCATGCCCTCAACGAAGACAAGGACGAACAGACTAAAGATATATTTTACGAGCGATTTTAATGCTAACATTGGATAGGAGAATATCTTTGGTCTAACAGTCGGAAAATTCAGTCAAGCTGATAGACTTCGCAGCAACAAAACACATGGTAGTTAGCAGCACCAGATTTAAGTATCTCGATATTCATGAGGGCATCTGGCTGTTACCAGATCAGAAAACAAGAAACCAAATTGATCACGTTGTGATAGATGAACCATATTCATTGAGCGTGTTGGCTGTACGATCGTTCCGAGGAACAAACTCGGATCACTACCTTGTTGTCGCAAAGGTACGTACCCATCTAAACCAGACGTGACCAAAAAGAGAACAGTCCAAAATGTGAATGTATTCAAACTATTGGCAACTTATGACTGTGTGTTAGTGTGTTTTTATGCACGCACGCTACAAAACAAAAACAAATCAAAACATTGTCTCTTTTTCGTACGCTCTTTCTATGCATTCGGTTCATATGTGTGTAAATTGCCGAAAAACTTCGGTGTCAAAGAAGAACACATTTGATCTAAACATGGCAAATAAAGTACGAACAGAAACAACATGGAAGTTGATGATCGGTAAGCTGCAAACAGATAACCACGGCATATTCCACTCAAATAGCCAAATTGCTCAATGAAAGCACCCCTCGTCCCAATAAACTATCAGCACAGTGGCAGATAATTGACGACTCCATTCAGGTATAAGAGAGATATGGAAAAGCGGGAGTGTGAATAAATCTAGATGTAAAGGAGCATGAATGATGTTCGAAAAACCAAAGTGTTGGTTTTGGTACAGACACATCTTCCTGTAGAAACGAGCAGGGAAATCTGGTAACAGATCCGGATAAGGAAATACCATTTTCGAGACTACAGGTATCCAATACTAGCAAAGGCGACAAAGATATCACAGATCCAGTGCCAGAAGATGATATTGAGTGTATACCGCCCAACCAAGATGATGTACAGACAGCTGTAAACATGCTGAAGTATAATAAGGCCGCAGAAGTCGATGGCTTACCAGCTGAGCTGTTTAAAACTGGATGCGACACAGGTGTATGCATCAGATAGTTAGCACCACCCAACACGAAGAACGCGTATTCGATTGGAACGTCAGCATCCTATTGCATATAAAATAGTGTCTGTGAACGACTAAAGCCTATAATCAATGAAATAATTGTCCCATATCAGTGCGGCTTTAGACTTGGCATAACCACCATTGACCATATATTTACCTTGAGACAAAGACACAAGAGTTGTTGATCTGTACTTTTCTAAGATGGCTTTGTGAGATTACATTAACTGATACTGACACTCTCCGAAGAGTTTAATACCAAAAGAGGTTTCAGATAGGATACAGCCTTTCGTGTGGCTTATTCAACATTCTGCTGGAAAAGGATTACGAGGTGCAGATGTTAAAAGAAATCACACAATTTACAGCAATAGCCACATTTTACTTGTTTATGCTAACGATATGGACACCTTGTGTGTAAAGTGGATCTGGTAGTAAACGATGATAAAACCAAGTTGATGGTTGGCGTAACACGCCAAAGACTTCGTTTACCTCGCACCGTCGCACAGTGTCACTACCGTGGCCAAAATGGTCAAAACCAAGTACTTCGGAATACAAATTTATTGATGACAATTGATAGTAAACATTTCAATTTGAAGGAATTTGAACTATGGTATTGATTTGTTAAGTAGTTTTGTCCATGTAAAGGTTCAAATCCAATAATTGTTGGAAATATGAATTTTTGTCTATATTTAACTAAAATTAATAAATTTTATTATGCTCCAATATTTTAATATTTAAAGTAATTTATCGTTCTAAAATAAATGTTTACAGTTGCTTTGGATGTAGTAAACGTGGATTTACTTTTGTTTGGAACTAAATAGTGATCATATGGTGTTTACAGCTACCCAAGTCTGTAGTACTTAGTACATCGATTTTGTGAACCAAGTTTGAAAATTAGAAACAAATTGTATAAAAGTGTATATCGATATTTTTTGCTGTTTGAGTTGTGAATGGTGAGTACTTCAAATGTATGATGGTGCCAGCTGCAGATGTTTGCAGACGAACATGTTATATCTCGTTTTCAGTGACCACCTCATTAGGGACCCAGCAAACCAAATGTCGTCCGAATTTTGTTCCGATTTCGTTACGATGTCGCACAGAGGGGAAACATAGGCCTAAAGTTGCTCAAAACTCAAAATATGAAAATCGTTTATTATGCAAAAAAATTTGATAAACGGCAACCAGACTCTTTTCTACATTTGCTATAACCATCCTCGACTTTGTAAGATTAACCAATTCAATGCAGCAGTCGATTGAACTCAGCCATACTGAAAACAAAAAGTAAATTTTCGAAAACTAAGAAATTAGGTGAACATTAAAATGACATTATTTTCGCGAACATTTATATTTTTCAAGATTTATTGTTTTTGTACAGTCTCCGAACAAGATTAGCATTTAAAATTTTCAGATTGATTTTACATCTTTGCTCTTTAATAATGGTGATACATATCCTCTTTATGAAAATTTTTTATGATAATTTTTAAGATTATTACAATTTCAATAGTGAAAAAGTCTATTTCCCCGTCGTTTCCCGACCATAGTTTCTTCTAATGATTTATGCGCTTGAGTCTCAAATATCAGATTCAATCATAAAAAATTGCGCATATTTGCGCCATTCCGAAAAATCTAATTTTTCTCAACTAAAATATGAAATATTTTTATATGGAATTGCAAGGTTTACTCACACTAAATTTTGTTCCGCCGTATAACCGGGACTCTTATTTATCAGACTAAACCAACACCTATCAAATATGTTTGCATTATTCAGAAACATTCACGACTTTTCTCATGTGGATTGAGAAAAATTTAATTTAAGTAAGTTTCAAAAAATAAAATTTGGAATGAAATATATGCATATAAATCTGTACCGATTTGTTTGAAAATTGGCTCAATGTTTTTTTAGGCTAGTTCAGGTTGCATGTGTCAAGTTTCAGTGATTTTGGTGCATTTTTATCTCACATCAGACGCGAATATATATGGAAGCTGCATCCAAATCTGGACCGATTTTCATTATTTTCTATAGGATTAATCCTTGTACAGAAGATATGCTTTGTGCAAAATTTTATATCAATACGACTATAAATGAGCTTTCTAGGGCTTTTGATCAAATTTTAACACAAATTTCCCCTCTGTGTGTCGGTACGATTGGTTTGCCTGGGAGTTAAGCCCTTTTTATATAAATGTTTTGCGGTGTCCACTACAGCTCGAAAACGAATGTACCTAACATCTTATATTTTTGTGGGATTATTAAGTACCTAATAATCTTGCGTTTGGACGAGAGACATTTAAAAATATCATTTTTTTTTTTAAAAGATGGTGAGCATCCAAACTAAAAATTAGATTTTTTACAAAAATGTGCCGTTTTTCAGCACTAATCGGTCAAAAAACGTTCTTAAAGTAAAATGCTCGTAAAAAAGACATGAGTTGGATGCATTCAATAAGCCCATAAAAATTTCAGTCATTTCGCGTGGATATGGAAGCCACAACCTTCAAAATACCGAAAATGGGGAGGTACGGTTATATGGCTGCTATATGAAGACGAGGACCTACACCGACAGATTTCAGGTGGAAAGTTATATACCCGCAACTAAGACTAAGTACCAATTTTCAGCCACTTCGCTGTGATAATGTGGCTAAAACCTCCAAAATACCGAAAATCGGGACGTATCGTTCTATGGGGGCTATATCAAAACGTAGACATACACCCACAATTCCCTCTTGGAATGGTGTTGGCCAACAGATGCTACTTTGGGCTAAGTAAGCAGTCTCCTCAAACAAAGCTAACTCTCTACAAATTACTGCTACTACCCGTGCTAATGTATGGTTCCGAATAGCGACGTCTTATGAACCACGAGCTATATAGCCTATATAGCCGTTAAATTGTGTCACAATTTTTAATTTTAATGCAAACGTTTTATTTTATAGATTCCATCATGAAGAATATATTACTTGATACTAAGCGAAAATTTATTGTCTAGCTTTTAGTGCATTTATTAATAAAACACTCTAGCTTAATTTTTTTAATTATTTTTTATTTTTAGCATTTTAGTAAATGCAATTTTGTTCAACACTGAGAACCCCGTAACCAAATTACAGCCAATGTTGGCCGATAATGTAGATAAAAACTTTAACATGCCTGAAATCGGGTGATATCGTTATATGGGGGCTATACCAAAACCTGAACCTATGTCCACAATTTTTGGTGGTGGGGGAACGGAGCTAAAGATAAGAAAGTGTTATACAAAGCCATCCTGGACTTAGTTACAGCAAGTATAAAAGAAAAAATTGGACTGAAAAGGAAAGATGAAACACGTATTTTCAAGAGAAAACACAAAGTAGAAGAAAAACGAGGACGTGAACAACTGGGGATATAGAGAATTCAAAATGGCTATCGAAATATTTATCAGAAAATTAAACACCAGTCCGATGGAAAACTAAGACGAAAACTTTTACAAAGGACGAGTAACATATCGTATGGCTTACATTTCCATGGAAAACTACTCTTAAAGTGGTATTATGGTTGTAAATTGCTCGATACTCAGATAGACTCGATGGTAAAAATTTAGTATTGTGTAGAGTTGTGTAATCTAGTTCCTAGATTGGTGGTCCAGGGACACGTTCACACCACGAATTAGAGCCATTAGCTAAAGATAAATCACGGTGCTATGATAAATCTAATTCCGTAACAATATTTTTTTTCAATTTAATAATAATAATCAAATAAATAAACACGGTGTGCCTTAACAAATTTAAATGGAAGGTGCTTACACCTCGGAAGTTTTTGCTGATTCTGAAACTACAATGCTCATAGATGAGAAATATCAAGAAACAAAAAAGAAATCGCCGGAGGGATTTTAAAATAAATCGCGATTTAAGTTCACATTTTTAGGGGTTCTTAAGCTTTGCACGATTTTGCTAAATGGGCCTAAGGAAAGTGTTATAGCTGTGAAAATTCTCCACAATATTGGCCTTTATGATATTTTCGTAGGTTTTACCGTTTTTGAGATATAGAATTTCAAATTGAGACAATGCACTGACTGTATCGCCTCCTTATAAAACAATGTCATTACTGCAATTTCCCAAATTAAACGTATATATCTTGAAAATGGTACAACCTAGAAAAAATAAATCATCCAATCTTGTAGAGAATTTTCACAGCTTCACTATTTGCTTTAGTTCCATTTTGATATGACTTGCGGTTTCCAAGCAAAATCTTGAAGACTTAAGATAAAAACCTAAAAATTTCAACTGAACCTCTATATCTCAAAATGGTAAAACCTACGAAAAAACCTAAAGGTCAGTCTTATAGAGAATTTTCACAGCTACAACATTTTCTACAGACTCATTTCGATACGACTTGCGGTTTCCAAGCAAAATCGTGAAAACCTAAAAATCCCTAAAATTGTGAATTTTGATCGCGATTTATTTAAAAATCCCTCCGGCGATTTTTTCAACTTTTTTATTTTTCTTATCTATGAACATTGCTGTTTCAGAATCCGCAAAAACATCCCATGTGTAAGCGGTTTCCATTAAAAGTTAGTTAAGGGGTACTGTGCATAAAATTGTTTTATAAGGGGACGATACAGTCAGTGCATTGTCCCAATTTGAACATCCATATCTCAAAAACGGTAAAACCTACGAAAATATCATAAAGGCCAATCTTATGGAGAATTTTCTCTGCTACAACATTTTCTTTAGACCCATTTACATAGAACTCGCGGTTTCCAAGCTAAATCGTGAAAACCTAAAGAACCTCTATGAGCATTGTAGTTTCAGAATCAGCAAAAACTTCCGAGGTGTAAGCACCTTCCATTTTAATTTGTTAAGGCACACCGTGTAAAACATTTTCTCTACCTGTAAGACAATTTGATACTTGTTTTGTCAGAATGAAGCAATTTACACCTTTACTTATAACTTATTTTTTCTAATTTGTTAAGCTTCTAAATATTACGTTATCTGTGTTGGTGAAGAAGGCTATCTAATCAAAAAATTAAAAATATGGCCTGAGGCTAATTCATCATTCATCGGCATTTACGGAAGTTTTACAAAAATATGTTTTTTTCTAGATTAATTTGCATATATTATTCTGATCATTGTTTTCTTTTTCTTCTTGACTAAAATTAATTTATTAAATGACTGATAAATAACCAAAATATTTGACGGCTTTGGAAATTCTTTTTTTTACGGCGTGACATTTAAACATTAAACATCTTTACAAATGCCAATATATAAATTATGCAAATATTTTCTTAATTTCGCATATGCGAAATAAGATTTTAACAATGTTTTACGTTTCAAAGAAAGGCCTAATGAAACTGGTTTGGTTATTAATGGCCCATAATCTGTTATTTAAATGACTATAATCAATTATAAATAAATTATTATTTTCCCCGTTAACAAAAATATTCTTTGTCTTTTTTAGAGTTATTCTCCCGTCTTACTGGCTCCCAACGTATGTGGGGCACACGCATTGGCATGAATAAGGCCTGGCAGGGACAAACACCATATGTAATGTTATTTGATCCTGAAACAGTTGAGGTAAGGATGTTATTTAATGAAATAAGAAACAAGATGTGCATATATAAGTTATGATCTTTCACATTAACACCATGTGTTGTCATTATACGAAGAGACTTAAATTTCTTAATTCAAAGTGTTGGGCCAATCATGCCATTAGTCTATTTAACAATATCTACGATCACCTCAACAATACAAATATTTAGGAGACAGCTTTTTGATATAGTGTTGGTGAGTTTAGTTTATGTGATTTTATCTTTGAAATTTTTACTTGCACTAGCATTATTGTTTGTAATGTTTGCAATTCTTCTTTATGGTTCTTTGGCTAAGTGAAATGTGCAAGTGCTTTTTATTTACCTTTATATTCAACACTTGTTGAATATATTCAATGTAGTATATGTAATGATTATTGGACGTGTACATCTTCAATATAGCATACATACTGCAGACATTTCCGCTTTAGTTCCCAAGGGCACATATACACAAATAAAAATATTTCATGAATTTTTATATATTTCGTTCATGATGTAGTTTTTTCATACTGTACAGGTACCTCACATAACATACATGTCGAGTATCTTATATCCTTCCGAAAGCCACTATTTTTTCAAAAATATGTAAGATTATCATAAGATGCAAAATCACTTTCCTATTTTTCCCTACATTCCCATTATTTGCTCTAATATTTCCTCGCTTGTTTGGTAAATGCTCTCAACTTTGTTATCTTTTTCTTTTGAATGGTCTCATTGTGTCACCATCACATTGAAACTGTATCAAAAAAACCACAACACAACAATCTAAACGCTTTACGCAAAACTACCACCGTCGTCAAACACCTACAGTGCGTTTGTTGTCGAAAAAACAAAGTGATTGGTTGTACGATATAGTTCGCAACTACATTTTTTTAATTTCTTTAATATAAAGACAACATCTAATATGTGAACCTAGTGCTGATAGACTCAACATGTATGTACATATGATTCATATTGCTCTGCTATGCTCACAAGACGATAACAACTACAGTGTGAAAATCATTAAAAGAAACGGTAAATTACAATAAAACTAAATAATAAAAGCATTATAAAAAACAGCAGAACTTGTCTCTGGTTTGGTTGGTGTGGTGGTTGGTTAGTCAATAAAAACAAAACAGCATCCCAAAATGTTTTTTTTTTAATCTTTCAGAAGAAACCAGTATTTTTTGCTTTATGAAAGACGTTCATGAAATGTAGAAATTTGAACATTGGCAAGACTTTATGAACACTATTCTTAAAATGCAGTAATTTTTTTGTGTACGCACATGTCATGTACGAGGGCTGCACGAAAACTATCTGGACTATGCAACACCGCGTGTTGCCAGGCGCCATTTGAATTTATTTTGGACAGTTTGACAGTTTTTAGACTATACGTACTCAGGACAGTTTATCATACAGTGACTTGAAAAAATCATTATGCAAAAAAATGGAATTTACTTGTGAACATTTTCGTCCGATAATTTTTCACAACTTTCGACCTGGATAATCACGGCAAGAGAGCATCGAACAAATTAAATCTTTGTATGTTGATAAAGGGACATCATATAGAACTATGAAAAACTGGTTTAATGAATTCAGTCGTGGCCGACACCAGCCAAAAAACGAAGGTCGTGAGGGTCGCACAAAATCGGCCGTTGTGTTAGAAAAAAATTAAGCTGTGCGTGAACGGATAATGCAAGATCGCCATGCTATATACCGTGAAATAGAGGCATCCTTGTGTATTTCTTCCACTAACTAACATTTTATATTGCATGAACACCTGACCCCAAAAATGGATTAGTCTCGTTAGATCCAGAAAAATTTGACAGTCGCTCAACTATATTGCTTCAGAAATGTAGGACGGTTAATTATGAGGGGTACACTACATTTTGTTTGTCAGAAGTCTCCTGAGAAATTCGAAAAACGAACAAGAGAAGGCGAATCATTCTGTATCATGACAACTCGAGCTCTCACATTCAAACCAGCGCCTGATTTACCGGACAAAACGAGGAATTGATGGGTCACCCGTCGTACAGCCCTGACTGGGGATCCAATGACTTTATTTGATTCCAGCATATGAAGAAAAAAGGCGTGGTCAACGATTTTCGGAGCTAGAAGATGCTGCAAAAGCGTTCAAAAACCATGTTTTGGAGGTGTCTAAATCAGAGTGGGAAAATGGATTCATCAATTTGTTTGAGCGCATGAGAAAGCGTATAAATCATGTTGGAGACTACTTAAGAAAACAATAAAACTATTTTTGATGGTAAATATTCGCGTTTTCATTGATAGGAAAGACAGTTATCGTTCAGCCCACGTAAGAGGACTCAAAAGCTCACCGATTGTTGTTTCATCTGCGCCTTTGCTTGGGGCGCATACCGTCGAGTGGCTCATATTAAAATGCCTCTCTGGTGGGGGCATCTTTATCCACTCTACTCACATGGTCCAGCCAATGCAATCGTTGTTGTTCGATATGTTTTACTATGACGATGTAGGTCGGCTGGTATAGCTCGTGGTTCATACGTCGTCGGTATTCACCGTCAACGCATATTGGTGCATACATTTTTCAAAGAATTTTTCTCTTAAACACACCTAGTTTTCCTCATATGCTTTCGCAATACCCATGATTCAGTTCCATACATAAGTAATTTGCACAAACCGTCTTGTCTCCTTTTTTGTGTAAACAACATAGCAGACTGAGGTTCCAATCGTTGGGTATGCATTCTTCCAGCCAAGTATTGCTTATCAATATTTCAATCTTGAACAGTTCGGCGGGAAGTCCATCAGCTCCTGCTGCTTTATTGTTTCTCAGTCGATTAATTGCTATCATAACTTCGCTTTGGCTAGGTGGTAGACATTCAATGTCGTTGTTTGCGATTGGTTCTGGGGTATCTTCATCGCCGTCTATATTCGAAACTAAGAGCTTCATGAAATGTTCCTTCCAGATCCTCAAGTACGCTACCTGTATTAGTTACCAGATTCGCTTTATCATCTGTGCGGGAGAATGTTTATTTATTTATTTAATTTGATAATTTGATAATACCTACACAACAAGATATAATTCTTATAATTACAGTGCAGGTTTATAATATTAAGTTAAAGTCCTTTTTAAGGTATTGAAAAAATTATAAAATGGAAAAATATTGACAAATTAAAATATAAGTATAGCGAAAAAAAAATTAAACATAATGGTAATAACTAATGTTTTCATTTGAAAAGGAAAAAAATTATTGAAATTATTAATAGTACTGACAGTGATATCATTAAAAATTATTGAAAATGATTAAAAATTTAATTACTAAGGAAAGTGAAAAGCCTTTTCTTAAAAACTAACGCGTTGCTGATGACTTGAATGTTGTTAGGTAGGGTATTCCAAAGACGTATGGTACTGATATAAAACTGTCATTCAGAAACTAGACTTCTTCGTCTGAATGGAGCCATTTTCTTGCCTCTTCTTGATCGAGTAAATCTCAGTCTATCGTAAAGATAATTCGGTTTTGGTGTCACAACGATTTTATGTAAAAATAGTAAAGATCTAAAATTGAGTAGAGTATCGAAACTGCAACCATAAAGGGAACGCGAAAATTGAGAAATATGCTCAGTTCTTTTTACCCCATTCACATACCGTATAATATTGTTAAATTCTACGTTCAATTTGCGTTTGGATGAAGTGTCACAATTGGCAAAAAGTTCACATCCATACATTAAAACAGGAATCAAGAATGTTTTTGCCAACAAAATGCGTATTTTGATGGGTGTGAAAGAGTGCGTTATCCATAACGTTAATGATTTGTTAAAAATCGCGCCCAAATTTTTGGCGTGGGAAACAACATCAATTTTTTTTATGGTTTATAACGATTCTCAAGTCACCAACTTCTTATTTTTGTGGATAACCAAACATTTAGATTTTTGTGGATTCAGTACCAAACCATTTGCTGCTACCCACTTATAAATTTTCGCACAATACCCTTCATTCTTGGTGTTTTACATTCTGGTAAAATGTTCGGACTTCATTCTGACTCCTGAACATCTCGAGTTTCTCACACTCACGTTTTTCTTGCTCTTTCCTTTTTTCTCCTGAAAATACGCTCCTGCTCTCTCCTCTTCTCCCGTTAATTTTCCTTGGCACTTATTGTTGCTACTGGATTCAGGGTTGCTCTGTACGTCGCGTTCTTCTCTTCAGAAGTTTTACGACACTCCTGATCGTACTATAGATTTTTAGATGGTGATTTTGTTACTCAAGTATGGATTTTGCGGTAATCTGAAGAGAGTGGGCTATTCTTTGCCACTGTCCTTCCATATTGTCGGGACAAGGAGTGCCGTCTCCCAGCATGTGGGTCAGTTGAGCGAAGTAGGCTTGTGCCATCGCAACATTAAGACGAGTTCGTACCTTGGTTGCATCCGAATCGATGTTCGCTCTTCGAATCGAACAAACTGGACGTGTGTCTTGCGTCTATCACAGCATGATTAATCTGGTTTCTTCTTTTCCCATCAGGGGATATCCACGTGGCCTTGTATATGTCGTGGTGTTGGAACCTGGTGCTGCTCACTACCATGTTCTTTGCAGCTGCAAAATCGATCGGCCTTAATCCGCTGTCGGATTCCTTCCACACAGATAAAAATATTTCAAGAATTTTTACATATTTTCGTTCGTGATGTAGCTTTTTCACACTGTACAGGCACCTCACAAAAGATACATGTGCAGTTTCTTATATCTATCCAAAAACCACAATTTTTTCAAAAATATGTAAGATTTTCATGATTTTCCCCACTTTGCTCTCATATTTGCTATCTTGTTCGTTAAATCCTCTCAACATTGTTCTCTTTTCCTTTTGAATGGTCTCGTCGTATCACCAACGCACCATACCTCAACTACCACTGGTGGTCGCCACAAGTATTGTTACTTAACTGACAAGCCAAACAACTACAGTGCGTTTGGTGTCGAAAAGTTCGCATCTACAATTTTTATACCCTCAGCCTTTAGGCTAAGGAGGGTATATACACTTTGATACGATGAAAATGTGCCTCATCGAAATAATGGTTTTAGACCCCAAGTATGTTTGGACGAAATGTGTTTCAGACAATTTGGAGTCGATCTAGCCATGTCCGTCCGTCTGTCTGTCTGTCTGTCTGTCTGTCTGTCCTGCTGGCTGGAGCGCACGATAACTCTCGAAAGGATGAACCGATTCGGTTCAAATTTTGGCTTTCGTAATATTTTGCCCAAACTTAGTTTAAGTTCGAAGATGGGCTATATCGGTCCACTCCTTCCGGTACCTCCCCCACAAAAGTTCGAAAATGTTCGGAAATTTTGTGCGCACGATAACTCTTAAAGGGCGTAATCGATTTGGTTCATACTTTGCCCATCGTGAAATATGTACCAGACTTAGATGAGGTTCCAATATGGACTCAATAGGTCTACTCATTCGGGTACCTCCCACACAAAATTTCGGATAAGTTCAGTTTAGGACCTGCTCTCGAATCGCTTTGATTTTTGTTTTAGCAACTTGTATTCACTGCCCCCCATACGACGGTACAAGTTTCATCAGGGGCAAGTCCAAACTTCCTGAAAGTTTCACAAAAGCCCTATGACACCGTGTGAGGTGGTTGGAGCGCAAGATAACTCTCCAACGGATCTGCTGATTGGGCCTTAGGAATATTTTGTCCAAACATAGTTTAAGTTCGAAGATAAGCTATATCGGTCCACTCCTTCAGGTACCTCCCCCACAAAATTTCAAAAATGTTCGGAACAATTTTCGTACGGTTACTTTTGAAGGGAGTGGCCGAATTGGTCCATACTTTACACATCTTATTATATCTACCAGATATAGATCAGGTTCAAATCTGGACTATATTTGTCCACTTCATCCAGTACCTCCCAAACAAAATTTCGGATAAGTTCACTTTAAGACCTGCTATCGAATCACTTTGATTTTTGTTGAAGCAACTTGCATTCGCTGCCTCAATTACGACAGTAAAAGTTTTTCAGGGGCAAAACCACACTTCTTAAGCAGACAGCCCAAAGGGAGTAAAACCCCCCTATGGCACCATATGCTGTGGCTGGAGATCGACTTCCATAATGGCCAATGTCGATAAATTCCTTTAAGTAATTCCCCCGCAAAACTTCTGCTCTTTAATCTTATCAACATTTTTGTCGGTTCATACGTTCAAAATTTTTAAAACCCTCTAAATACATACGTTTTTTTGGAAAAAAATTGTTTCAATATACACAGGCTGAGGGTATATCTCTGTCGGCCAAGCCGACTGATACTTTTTTTACTTGTTTTAATTTCTTTTATATAAAGGCAACATCTAATATCTCAACCTAGTGCTGATAGACTCAACATGTATGTACATATGGTTCGTGTTGTTCATGGCAGTCGTCATATGATACCATAATTCCAATACCTAGCTCATGTTTCGTTTCATGGCAGCAAAATAAAGTGCGTAATCGTTTCTGATCTTTACGTCTGCCCGATTCCATCGCACATCCTGTAGGGCTAAAATATCAGCTTTGTACATAACAAGTAGATTCGCCAGTGCGCAAACTGCTCCTACTCTGTAAAGAGTCATGATATTACATATGCAGATTCGCAGATAGCCCTTAGAACGTTTGCGGGGGTCGCAACTTTAGAGGGTTTGTTTTTCTTCTTTTTCTTTGTTTTTTTTTTTTTTATAGTAGGCTGTGTTTTGACAGAGTGCGTTACAAGCCCAACCCAAGTTTTAGCCCATAAGAACGGTTGTCTATTTTATTAACATTCCAGTAGTTCACCAATGTTTCACGAGTTCACCTAGGAATCATTAATTCACTCATGGTTCAGTAGTTCACCCATGTTTCACTAGTTCGTAAGCTTACCAAATGTTCACCCGCTCGATTAGTATTCAAGCCTTAACCCATTGGGGCCCGATGTTGCCTGTGGGCAAGTTTGCATGTTTGTGTATGCGTATTTTCCTCACCGTTTGAGATATTCATATACACTAAGTGGGTGTCGGTAGGTTGATTTCAGAAGAATAAAAAAATGGAAATTACTTTTAAATAAATAGATAGACTGGCGATGTTATGCTTACTTTAGTATAAGTAGTCGAGTAAAAATTTGGACATGAAATCGTTCATTTACGCAAAGAGTGGCACATCTCAAAAAATCCTGTTTCGAGAAAAACGCGTTTTATGTTGGCGATTGAAATTTGACTTCCCAACTTAAAAAGAGTATTACACAAAAACTAAAATAAATATTTGGACCATAACAGCTAGCCAGATATCAGTGCTACATTTCTGTGCAAGATCAGGCATGGTTAGAAGTGTTTTAGTGCTTCATAAACTCAAAAAACATTTGTGTTGAATTATGCGAAACTCGTAGTAAATGAAATGTAACTCGTCGAGTCGTAGAGATACACTGTGCAACATTTTTAAGGTAATCTTGTGCAAACAATTTGAGCTGAAGATTTTTTGAAAGTAAAGACCCAAACGACAAAAACCCTAGTTGGGTTTTGTTGTGTCAGATCCAGCTTGGATTTTATGGCCCCATCTAAACATGGTTAAATACATATTGACTTTTTAAAGCAATTCTGGACTGATGAGGTTTCAGAGATACCTATGTGAATTTTCATTTGGCCTCTGAAGCAAATTTGTAGATAAGGGCAAGAATAACATATTTGGACAAATAATGAAGTCGAAAAACTACATTTATAGCCTCAATTTTTATAAAATATCCAAAATTGCCATACATTTTATACATTTCGCACCATATCTCCAAAACTGTTAATTTTTTCTTAATGATTTCTTTTGGAAAAATATTCACTGGAATGTAATACACAACTCTTCGGAACATGTCATTGTTGTAGAATGCCACTATCACGTTGTTTTCAGAATATTTTTCAACGACCATTTAATAAATATGTCAATAATGTGGTGAAATCCGAAATGCGAGAATAAACTATTGGTGTGAACTGTGTTTGAAATACGTGTTGTAAAAGATATGATGCAAAATACCGCTGAAACAACATGAGGTAAGCATTTTAGAGTTTCAGACTGTTCTGAAGAATTGCTGAGAACTTTATTTTTGCAAAATGTTACTTGGTTCAACTCCCCATAGCTTAACTGATACTGACCACAATTTTAGCAATTATGTATGTAAAATTTTCTATATTCTATCGATTTTGATGCCCTCGATGGAGTTTTTCTTATGTGGTCTCTTCAAAGGATAAGTTCAACTAGTTTAGGACTACAATATTGCCAAAGACAGCAAAGCGGATAAATGCAAAAAACTGTAGTTTTAGCCCGGTTTAGATGAGCCCATAAAACCCGAACTGGATCTGACGGGACAAAACCCTGCTAGGGTTTTTGTAGTCTCAATATGTACTCTCAAAAAATGCATACTAAAAGTTGTTTGCATGTTAGTGATATCAGTTGCAATCAGTAGTTATAATTTTTTGAAATTTGGAAGTTGCCTGTGGGCAACATTGGGCCATTGTGGTAATAAAGTGGTTACATTAGTGGAAGTCGAAAATGCTGGTTATTGGTATTTAATTAAATACAAAGGATCATGGGGATATTCGGACTTGTTAAAATTGTTGTATTTATATTAATATTCTAAGATTGGACTTGAATTAAGAGGAGATTGACACATTTTTTAGTGAATATACATAACACATATTATGAATTTGCGAATATCTGTTTAAATATCGATGATGATAATTTTATGTATTGGAAGAAGACCAATATTATCAGGTTTAGAGTCTGCACACAAAATAGAAAATATTTTTCAAAGGCTTTTTCTCTGAAAAATATCAATAATACCATTTCAAATCATATGAACACCACCATATACGTCAAAATTTGTTAATTCGTGAACTATATATGATAAAAATAGGGCAATTTTCCATTCCATTTCCATCAATTTTCCTCTAGAATTAATCAAACTCATCAGTTTATGCTTTTCCATATCATGAATAATAACAAATATACCGATAATACAAAGACTTAAGAAACAACCTTTGTTAATTTTTATAACCACAATGGCCCGACGTTGCCCACAGGCAACATTTGGTAACTCCCGAACCACGAGGAATTTTTAAGTTTTTTTTTCGCAGGGGACTTATTTTTGCGACTACTAATCATAATGAATATGAAAAATAGTTTTATCTCTACGAAAAAAAGTCCGGGGTTCAAAGGGTTAATCACAGAACGTCGTATGTTCGAGCCCCCGTCAAGACAATATAAAATGTCAAGTAGTGGTCGGCGGCTTGCAGTTCCTCAGTGTTTCAGTTCGGCCCGCATTAAATCCAATATCTACAGAATTACATTTTACATTATCAGTTTATCGCTGAGAGAGGGTGTTGAGAGATGCTTTAGCTCTCCAGCGAAATGTTCCATGCCAAAGATGCTATTCAAGTATGTGTGCAAGGGATTTGCGTTTTTAGCATTCTCACCCATTCTTTTTACCAGAGCTTTATAAATTGAAACAAGATCCAATGAAACCATGGCATCACATGGAACCATTTCGATAACATTTTTCTGGGTCTCTCTTCGACAAAGTAACAGTTGTCGAACATAAATCTCTTCCAAGTAAATGTACACTTAATCTAATATCGGGCGTGAATTAAGCATTTATTTTTTTATATAATCAAATGTTTTCATTTTCTGTTTCTTTCAGCCCATTCTCAACAGCCAGAAATTCATTGACAAAAGTGGTGATTATGAATATTTGCAACCTTGGTTGGGTACTGGTCTTTTGACAAGCTTCGGTCGCAAATGGCATTCAAGAAGAAAGGTGAGTAAAGAAAATGTGGAAACCTAATTGCAGAAAGCAATTTTCATTTTCATCTTTATTTTCTCCTTTTCCTACGACAATAGATTTTAACACCAGCTTTCCATTTCAAAATTTTGGATGATTTCATTGATGTTTTCAACGAGCAAAGTGCCATCTTGACACGTAAATTGGAGCGTGAATTGAACAAAGAATCATTTAATATTTTCCCCTATGTAACCTTGTGTACCCTGGATATTGTCTGTGGTAAGTGACAAAAAATGAAAATCATGGCAATAATATTACTAACGAAAAGAAAAAGTAATTACAACTGAAATGGTGATCATCATCAGCTGCAAATGATCATTATACGGTGATGATATATTACCGTATCGTACTTGTTGTAATGCCTAATTGTTTGTTGGCCATTAACATTTCGACAAAAAATGTATTTTTATTTGATTATTTTTTGGTTATTTCAGAAACCGCTATGGGTCGCAGCATTTATGCCCAAAGTAACAGTGAATCGGATTATGTTAAAGCTGTTTATGGGTAAGTAGTATTTGTATCATTACCAAGGGGTTGGTCATAAAATCTGCTACGCAACTAATTAAAGTCATAAACTTGCGTCTGGAACATTTAGTATCGTTTTTCAACACTCTATGCATGTAATTGTGATTTTAGTTTATTGTACGAGTATTTATTTGTTTCCGGTTAGTCTGAGAGGAAATATTTATCTATTTTAGACTTTTTGTTTTGTTTTTCTTATCACCTGTGGGAATTTTTCTTGTTTTTTCCTCAATGATCAAGGGTAATTTGTTGTCGTTTGTTTTCAAGGTTAATTTGAAATAAATGGAAATTAAAATAAATAAAAAGGGTATTAAGTTTGGGTACTAACGTGTGGCGCAATGGTTAACATTTCCGCCTTGCACATAAAAGTTCGTGAGTTATTTTAATCGGCTCTTGGTGCACAATATTGGCTAATATTTATTTGACATTTAAGGCAAGTAAAACTATTCTACAATTGATGTTGTGTATACATAGTTCTGTTGCGCCGATAAGGAGGTAAAATGCCAAAACAATGGATACTAAACTAATTTTAAGTACATTGTCTTGTAACTACCAGTAGATAAGAATGTCTTAAATTAACAGTGAGGTGACTGAAACGGAACATATGGTACATATTTAGAATATATTCAGGAAGATTCGGCACTGTGCCGATTCATGGGAACATGATTTTTTATACATGCAAAAGGAAATTGAATATCACAACGTGTTAGCGTTCAAAACCATACTCATAAATTCCGAAGGCTGCGCTGAAAAGCGTTTGACATGGAAGCCATACAGATTGAAACGGAACAGGTAAGAACGGCGTTAAGTTCGGCCGGGCCGAACTTGTTATACTAAAATGGAACAATTAGTTTCCTTTTGTTTACGAAGAAGACTAAATTCCAAATTTCAGCAATTTCGGTAAAACAATGTGGCTAAACCTTCAAAATACCGAAATTCTGGAGGTGCCAAAGTTTTTAGTCTCAAAGAAGACTAAATACCAAGTTTCCCTATATTTCGGTAAGATAATGTGGCTAAATCTTATAAATACCGAAAATTAAGAGGTACGCTTCTATAGGGATGTAGAAAAACGTAGATCTATACTGATAATTCTCTTCAGGAATATTTTATAACCCCATGGAAGACTAAATAACAAATGTCAGTCTTTCGGTGGGATGTTTACGTCACAACATTCAGAATTACGAAAATCGGGAGGAACAGTTCTATAGGACGTGGGCCTATACCGACTAACTTCAGCCATTTCGGTAGGTTGTTGTGGCCACAACCTTCAAAATACCGAAAATCGGGAGGTACCATTCTATGGGGGCTATTTTATACCACCAACGAAGACTAAATACCAAATTTCAGCTATTTCGGTGTAATATTGAGGTCACAACCTCCAAAATACCGAAAATCGGGAGGTATCGTTCTATTGGGGCTATATTAAGGCGTGGACATATACCGACAAATTTCATATGGAAAGTTTTTTAAACCCAAAGAAGACTAAATACCAAATTTCAGCCATTTCGGTGGATTATTGTGGCCACAACCTTCAAAATACCGAAAATCCGGAGGTACCGTTATATGGGGGCTATATGAAGGCGTGGACCTATATCGACAAATTTCTGGGGGAAAGTTTTATACACCCAACGAAGACTCAGTACCAAATTTAAGCCATTTCGGAGTGATAATAAGGCTAAAACCTTAAAAACACCAAACAACGGAATGACAAATTTAATTATACCCCCCATATTATTTATTTACACTTTGTCTTGATCAGAAATGTGCTTCATTGAAATAATGGATTTAGACTCCAGAACTGTTAAAACCAAATCCGTTCATCTGTCCGTCCGTATGCAGGTCCAAACATTGTAAACGTAACTCCTTCCGGCAACGCTGATTGGAAATTCATATTTTTTCCAGTGGGTCTTCAAGTATTTGAGAGCTTTTGGGTAGTTATTCAGATCTACAGATAATTCTTAACAATCTTCAGCCAGTAAGAATGATCAGTCCACGAGTAAGAAATGAATGACCAGCGTCAGCGTTGCAGGGTGTATAGCAGATGTTTGCGAGCTGCTTTAATTTTACAAAAGGTATTTCACTCCTCTCAGTGATCTGACGGAATAAAAACTTAATGTCATCTCTGCGGCCGCCTGTGGCAATTTCTCTTATTTTCGTAGGAGCGTTTTCGTTCACAGTGCAAAACGTAGAGCTCCAAATTTGCTATCATTGTCTAGGAGGGAATACCAACGCCCATGATGCGCATTGAGGTCCCCTAGCACCAGACGGTTATTGCCCTTCAAAAGCGAACTACTAGTTGGCATATAACTCGATAGCATGGACCTACCTGGACAGACTAGTGTAAAAGGAAGGACAAGTCCTTTCTAAGCAACGTTGCGAACTACAGATAACAGTAAGTTTAATTTCTTGAATCGCGGCGACCATGATATTTCTTCGATCGATAAAGTCTGTTTGGCAGGGCAGTGCGAGCACCGCCCTCGATCCTTTCTTGTCCTATAGGACGGCTGCATCATCCCGAGCGTAATAGAACAAAAACTACTCTGGTTTGTCGTGACAGCTGACATTCCTCAGCTGCGGTAGATGGGGAATGTTCTCCGAGGACCGCATTCACACGATAGTTGTTTATGTCATCTGCGACTGCATGTGTGAATGCTATTTAAACCTTCTTGACAGGTTTGCTGATCTAGGGATTCTCTCTTGTAACGTTAGACCTCTCTCTAGATCATGAATATCTCTTTGTAGACCCTGACATCCCTAGGAGAGGAAGAGTGGTCTTGGGGGTTTGTCTTATCAACCATACGGTGGCTAGGATTATGTTATATACTGGAAGACATGAGGGGCGCCCTGTTGTAATTCTCAGGGCGGAGTTCTGATAGCTCGGAATATTTTTTTTATCGCATTGCATTTATATTCGCGGACCATACTGGCGCCGCATAGCTTCCCGTTATATGTGGTTAACGAGGTTTCTTTATCTGAATCCTACTGCCAGCTAGGTACTTGAGGACCTTGTCCCTCATCTCATATTGTCGCAGAAAGCTGTGGCATGCTGTCGAATGTGACCCTTAGAATTTTTGGGTAGTTTTTGGTCCGAATCCTGCTACCACCAACCAAGACATTCAACTTAGTTCTCACTTCTGCGTCCATGTGTTCAACAGAGCGGACGTAGATTTAGCGGCGGATATTTGCATATTACTCGCTTGAAAAAGGTGGTAAGATCAGTCAAATAAAAGTTTAGCCTTTCACAAATGACATCAGGGAAGGTACGCCAAGATTGTACAATCATCCGCATACGTTACGATCTCAATGCCATTTGGAAGGGTGAAATAAATGAGGTTAAAGTAGAGGTAGATTAAACAGTTCCGGACATGTCACCTCACCTTGGGGAACTCCCTCTAATACCCCGGTTACACTTAACCGGATTAACCCAGTGGGTTTGGATTTAAAATGTCAATTCTATAGCGCAAATGTCAAATCCTCTCGAAGTGGGTTAATCCGGCTAAAAACTCTAGTGTAACCGTACTATTATACTCTATGGGGCTTGTACTTCCTGTTTCTGAATTCCACGTACGTCATAGAACTGATTATCTAACGTTTCACACTTGGCCGGAGGGTAGTCTGATCCATGTCCTCAAACAGCGTGGAGTGCTTGGCAGTATCAAAGGCTTTTGATAAGTCAAGCGCCACCATCACTGTTCTATCACACGGCTTGCTCTAGTTAAGTCCTCGATTAATATGTGTGGAGATGGCGTGAAATGCTGTTGTCGTGCTGTGCTACACACGGATTCATGCGGATGATCGGCATCTGTATACCTATTTCTGACGCTGGGGAGGACTAAAGCCCCAAAAGTCTTTACTACGGAGGACAAAAGCGAAATCAGTTTGTACGATTCGCTTTTGTTGGCATCATTGCCTGGCTTCAGTAGCGTGGCCTCCCTGTCCACTTTAGTGAGATACTCGACTCTTGGCACAACGCTTAGGATGATTTAGCGTTCCTGATGACATTCGCAACATCATCCATTGTAAATTGTGGTAATTCATCCTCTGCAGGTAGAGATCTGATGCGACGTAATACTCGTCCCTTTCTACCGCTCGGTGAGCAGTCACTTCAGCAAAAGAGGCCGAGTGATTGTCCGGCCGACGTTCCAACATCCTTTAAGCAGTTAGATGTGGGTCCTCGGAAGATCTTACCCTCTTAACGCATTCCTGCGCAGATGTCTTCGATTTGCCACCCTGCTTTGAGGTCGATGGCCGTCCAACGTACCAGTCACTTGCCTCCTCACTGTACCAACGCTTATCACAGCATCAGAAAGGCAAGACTTACCAGGTACTGACGATCCTACAGAGGTCTGTGCGCCAGTCCTCTGCACAATCGAAGTGGTCAAACTGTCAATTGACATAAAATCTACGGATTAGTCAGAGTAACGTCGCCAAACGTGACTGGGGTGCTATCTTACTTTTTTCCAGGGTTCGAAAGTGAATTTTGTTGTGAATGTTGCAACTGTTTAGATCATTTAACCGCTTCTTCCGCTTGTTCCGCACCGACAAACCTGTTATCTTCCTGTGTAAGCTCCCTGACTTTGGGGTCACTAGGGTTGGCACGATGAAGCTCATCAAGCCCATTTGCTGCTAATCCCGTCGCATGTGCTAGGAAATTTCGTCTCATTTCGGGTATTCGACCAGCAGGTATATGGCGAGCGGTTGCAGCAGTGATGATGTCTCGGAACGACCTTTCTGGTATCCGAACATCTAGGAAATTAGGCACATTTGCTTTCTCATGATTGATGAAAGGGCGGCGTTCGGAGGTGATGAAATTAACCGGTCTGCTGATGGAGATAATTATGGAGAGATGGTCTGATTTAAGAGAAACGACGCTCTGCAAAGCGTAGAGATATCAATCTGCTCAGCCGGCACTATATCCCACGATGAGCATTAAAGCCTCCCAAGACCAAACGGTTATGACCCTCAAAGCCGACTAATGCTGGGCCTATAACCTGGAGAACAGTCATTTATCGACGAGATGTATACGTTTAGCAAACTTTACCTCAGCAGTTCCACCCCTGACTGCTACCCCCATACATTCCAATTAAGGGTCATTAGAGCAAGGCTTAAGCGAGATAGGTATGTACGTAGGTCAGTACGTTGTAACCATCAGAACGCTGTAAGCTGCAGTTGTTGTTGAGCTTGGTTTCCTGCACTGCCGCGACCGTGATATTCTTCCGACTCTTGAAATCCACTATTTCATAGATCTGCGAGTCCATTGTTATTAAAATGCAAAAGCGATGCATTTTCAGGGATTGGAACAGCAACGGTATCAAGTGCTGCGTGTGCGGGAAGTAAAGCGTGCTTACCAAGTACTCCTTCACTCGAGCAGCTTCCTTGTAGATACCCATGGGATTTCAATGAGGAAAGCTTGTGGCTGTTTTGTGGGACGATAGCTTTGAGCTTATAACAAGGCTTGCTGTTGTTGTAGCAACACACACCAAACAAATGTAGCGTGTCGTGTGGTCCCAATCCAAATGTCAAACAAGTGTTGGGTATCGTCAATTTGGCCCGATACGAATTGAGACGGCTGCATCATCCGGATCTTAACAGGGGTAAACCAATCGTGTTGGTCTTGGCAGCTGGCTGCGATGGAGGGGGGTTGTCCCCAAGTACGGGATTCACACTGTATCCCTGTACTGTCTTTAGGACCTTACAAGGCTTTTCGAGGCTTGTTGCAATGCCTGTTGGGTTATGCTTATTTATGTTATAGCTGAGTAATGCTGTATTGTTATCATCCCCAGGACTATCTCTATGTTGACGGATGAGCCCGTGCTACTTTCGGACAATCAGATATCGAAATTTACAATTTTTCGAATTAAACTTGTGTACCTATTGAGACCCGCTATACTAAAATAAGACAATTCCGAAAATGTGACAAAAAAACCCTCGAACTAAACAAAATATGCGGTAGCATTATATGGACTGTCGTCATAATAAATCGTGGCTCTATATCGTAAATTCTCTGTTGGAATATTTTATACCTCTACGAAGACCAAAAACCAAATTTAAGCCATTTCGGTTTGATGTGTTAATAACCTTCAAAATACCGGAAATCGGACTGTACTGTACTATCTGATTTTATACTGACAATTCTCTTTAGACACTTTTTATACAATTAGCGTAGACTAAATGACAAACTAATGTGGCTAGAACCTTTAAATCCGAATATAGGGCGATGCAGTTCCATGAGTACTATATCAAAACGGGGACCGATATAATCCATTTTCAATACCAAATATCCTAGAACTAATAGAAATGTCTGTACCAAATTATACGACTATATTTTAAATATCCCGAGTTGTATCTTATTTTCAACAGACAGACGGACGAAATTATATAGAATTGGAAAATCTGTGTTGATCAAAAGTAACATAACATAATTCTAATTTATTTTTCTTTAACATCCACTCACGCTCTGTCTTCCTCCTCTCCCACACAGCATTGGTGAAATTGTTCAAACACGTCAATCGAAATTGTGGTTACATCCCGACTTGATTTTCAACATGACCGCTGATGCTAAACGTCACACCAGTTACATTAACACCCTACACGGATTCTCCAATAAAGTGATTCGTGAACGTAAAGCTGAATTACGTGAGAATATGAATAACAACAATTATGACAGTGTTGCCGATGCTTACGATGATTTGGGTAAAAAGAAACGTTTGGCTTTCTTGGATTTATTGATTGAATACTCTCAAGAGGGTACCAAGCTCAGTAATTCGGATATTCGTGAAGAAGTCGATACATTTATGTTTGAAGGACACGACACAACTTCGGCTGCCATTTCATGGACCCTTTTCTTGTTGGGTTCCCATCCAGAATATCAAGAACGTGTGGTGGAAGAATTGGAATCGATTTTCGGTGATGATCGTGATACTCCAGCCACAATGAAAAATCTTATGGACATGCGTTATTTGGAATGTTGTATTAAGGATGCTTTGCGTTTGTTCCCCTCTGTGCCAATGATGGGTCGTTCCATAAATGAAGATGTTCAGATTGGTAAGTATTTGAATTTTCTTTAGAGCAATCAGCCATAATTAAATAAATTTTGTGTTTCTCCAGGTGATTACACCATTCCTGCCGGCACCACCGCCATCATTATGACCTACATGCTGCATCGCAATCCCCGCGTCTTCCCAAAACCTGAACAATTCAACCCCGACAATTTCTTGCCTGAAAATTGTGCTGGTCGCCACCCATTTGCCTATATACCCTTCAGTGCTGGACCCCGTAATTGCATCGGCCAAAAGTTTGCCATTCTCGAAGAGAAGGCCGTCATCTCAACAGTATTGCGTAATTATAAAATTGAAGCTGTCGATCGTCGTGAAGATTTAACTTTGTTGGGTGAATTGATTTTGCGACCCAAGGATGGTTTGCGTGTTAAAATTACCAGACGAGAATAAGCGAATCGAACGAATTGACGGCCAGTGTTGCCGTTTGTTGTTGCCTATTCTGAGATTATCTTGCCACTTTGATTTGAAGGAAATAAGCAGAGAAAATATTTTTTTAATAGTTAATTTTAAGTTTGTAAATAGTTGTCTATCTATGTTTGTAGAACTTTAAGTTGGCCCCTCCTACACCCATTTTAGGATTTTTTTTGCATCTCATTTATAATTTTATCTGTTGTTACGATAAGAGATTGATAATGAGATGAGATCTATCTATTCGCCCTTCATCGTGAAATGGGGAAACTCTGCCGTAGATGTTTATACCAAAATTTATTTTATTTTTTTTAGTATATAAGTTGAAATTTTGTTATCAAGTATCTGTTACTATAAGGTATTCTATAATAAAAAAGTATTGAAAATTAAAAAACAGTTTTTTTATTTTTAGTAACACTGAAGTAGCCGTAAGTACTTTTTATAGAGAAGAGTTCTTCTAGATTTCTTCCGCAGTTAGAAGAACTCAGGAGCCCTCTTACAGATTGCATACTTTTGTGACAAATGTGTACGAGACTGTTTTGCGAGTCCGGCTCTAGCTAGAAAACGAATGGAAAGGTCCGCATCTAATTTTTGTGAAAGGAGGGAATTTAAAAAAAATGGACTGCCAAAGCCAAAATTTCGATTTTAATAAAAAAGATGGGCTGTTTTTATACCCTCAGTCTTTAGGCTGATACTGTCAAAAATGTCTGGCCTTCGGTCTATCTGGCTGGCTGATGCGCATTATAACTCTGGAACGGATCAAACGATCTGATTCAAATTTTGCATCTAGTAAAAGTTTATCTAAACTTGAATCAGGTTCGAAAAGGGCCATACCGGTCGACTGCTTCGGGTATATCATTCGCAAAAATGCACAATTTTTTGATAAAATGGTGAGCACGACAACTATTGAAGGGAGTAACCGTTTTTGCTTCTATGACGTCGGAACAAGTCCAAACTTCTTGGAATAATTACCCAAAAGTTGGCTGCCCAGACCAACTAAAATGACAAATGAAAACGTAATCCCACGGCGCACAGTGGTTGCACTTACATGGGAAGGTGTGACAAAAATACTTCTTTATAATTTATCGAACTGAAATTTTTAACAATGAGTCCTCGTGGCCTAAAAACAGTGAAACAAAAAATATTGGAGTCCTAGGTACACGTTTTCGCGTGGTTTCCATATAACGAATCATCCTGAATTGTTGTACTTTACTGTTACGGAAACATTGTTCAACCGAATTCGCTGTAATCCGGTACTAGGTGTTCTTATAGCATAGTAAAACTCACCGAGAAAAAATTGTTAATATTGGTCCATGATTTGCTATACTCCTTACAGGATTTCTATCTCCATTTAATGTATATTATTATATTAACGAACTTTTCAAACGGAATATGCTTTAAAAGTGAACTCAGAGTTTAGAACATCACCTGATAAAGAAATGTGATATCGGTCCACTTTTGGCCACAGCTTCCAAATAAGGTTGCCATCCACTTTCTGTGCTTTATAGGATTAAATCACCTTTTTTTTGCAGAATTACCTATAATATATAAATTCAGCACCTAAAAACCGAGTTAGACTTTTGGTCACAACTGCCAAAACCGCAAATTTCTGCAAAAAGTCTAAACAGTTTTAAAATCTACAGACCCTAGGCTTCAATTTGGTAGTAGTGGCGATTCTTGCGTATACTTGGAAAGTAACTAAATCTTTAAAGAAATCCATACATCTATATTAAATATTTCCATTTTGTCCAATATTATAACCAAAATATTTGGCAACCCTTGCAATTTAGAGAAAATTTTATAAGAAGAAAAACGAACCCTAGGCAATCTACTAAATGATTCAACTTAAGTTAAGGAGTAAGTAAAGCGTGAATAGTCCTTGGTTTCAGAAACCCGCTTTTAATATAACTATTTTATCTCATTTTTTAATACAGTTTTTTATCCAAAATTGGTCATGTTTGTAAGACTTTTTCTCCTAAAGAACCGTGAAAAATGGAAAAACAAAGTTGAGTTTCGAAAAATTTAGAATGTTTGGAAGCGATTGGCATTTTTAAAATCTTAAAATGATGTCATGAATTTTTTGATTTTTGTCGTTGGGCGCATCCACTGTGCGGCGGCGGGTATTATGCGTTATTTGGAACCACACAACACCCGTGTTCCGGCCAGCGGCTGCCTACTCCGTGTACATATGTTTGTATTTCTATCGTTTTTCTATGTTGAAAGTAGCATATCCCGGAATGGCGGCTCCGGATTTCTTTTTGTGCTTGCGGGGAAGAAGGAAACTGAGGGCCAATATGGATATGCTCGGTTTATCAGATCCGCATCCACCACAATCAAGCTTCAGTGCGATTCAATAAATGCAGAGAGTGTGTTGATCTCAGAAGTTGATATGAACTCTTCTATGTGAGGGACTACGACCCTATGTTGGTGCATGCTGCGTAAGCACAGCCCCCAGTGAGTTATCATGGTTACACTGTGCGACAACAACAAGAAAATGACAAGGAAAACTGAGTAGATTATGAAAGTAGAGCTGAAAATATGAGACACGTGTATTGGCGTTATTAAAGTTTACATCGGAAAGTAACCAAGGTAGGCGCGGCAAGTTCCGCCCATTTCTAGTTTTTTTTTTCGAAATATTTGAGTTAGGATATCTTGGAATAAATATTTACATATAGTGTCCCTTCACAATAATAAAATATTTAAAGTGTCCCTTCACAAATACTGTTTAAGTTAGAATTGATCACATTGTTTTATTTGGCCCTATGAATCGCATAGGCATATTCGTTGAAATCTCCTCATTCCCATTTATTACACCCCTGTAATAGTATGAGAGATTTCAACGAATATTCACTTGACAACCGCCCTTTTGAAGCATCTATGCAGATGTCAACACACAACATAATAAAAACAAAACAAAGAAACAAAAAGAAAAAGAATCGATCGACAGCTTGACTTGCAAGCAACACCCGCGCTTTATCGTAAGCTTCGCGTACATATCGTTGTACAAAAGGTAATATTGTTTACCATCAATAAACACACGGCAATCGAGCCAAACCTATTTACTAAAACTATCGTGTTTTATTTTCTATTTCTTTTTATATCGACGGCCAAACGTACGCATTGGGCGTACTGGCTCCATTGGGGAGTCTTGCTGCACTTGTTTTCCCCCAAGTCCCTATAGTGCGGACTAAACATTCGGTCGCTTCGGGCCGAATAAACAAATACAATCTGGATAAACTTTGTAAAATATGGTCCTAACCCTATATCAAAAAAGGGCTGCTAAGAATGTTATATGTTATGGTTACAGATTTCTTTTATTCAGAGACTCATAGTGAAATTAGATTTGGAACATTTCTTTAACGATATTCCCAACAAGTAAAAAAGTGTCAGTCGGCTTTGCCGACAGAGGTATACCCTCAGCCAATGTGAATTGAAACTTTCATCTACGGACAGATAGAATGTATTTAGCGCCTCTTAAGAATTTTGTGTTCCTTTTTCAACATTTGAACTTGCCGACAAAAATGTGAATTAGGAATTAACACAAATGTTGAACTTTTGTGGGGGAGGTACCCTTAGGGAGGACCGATATGGGCCATTTTAGAAGTTAAACTAAATTTTGACAAAATATTAGGATATCCAAAGTTTGGACCAAATTGGTTGCGCCATTCAAGTGATATCGTCCTAACATTTTAGTGACATATTTTAAATATTGGGAAGAAGTACTGGAAGTTGGGGACCGGTATTGCCCCATGAAACTAAGTTTGGAAAAAATATGACGAAGACCAAATGTTGCACCAAATCGGTAGAACAGTTCGAGATCCACATATGGTGACATAAGGCTCTTTACACCTTTTGGGATGTTTTCCTAAGAAATATGGACCTGCCTTGAAAAAACTTTTACCGTCGTAATGGAGGTAGCGAATGCAAATAGCTTCAACAAAATCAACGTGATTCGAGAGCAGGTCTTAAAGTGAACTTATCCGAAATTTTGTGTGGGAGGTACCCAAAGGAGTGGACAAATATAGTCCATGTTCGAACCTGATCTATATCTGGTAGATATATTAGGATGTGCAGAGTATGGATTACATCAGTCACTCCCTTCAAGAGTTATCGTGGGCATATTTTTTCCGAAGATTTTTGAATTTGTGTGAGGGAGGTACCTGAAGGAGTGGACCGACATGGTTTATCTTCGAACTTAAACTATGTTTGGACAAAATATTACGAAGGCCAAATTTTGGACCGAATTGGCAGATCCGTTCGAGATTTATCTTGCGCTCCAACCACTACACACGGTGTCATAGGGGTTGTTTGTAACTTTCAAGCTATTTTCTCCGGAAGTATGGACTTGCCGCTAATGAAACTTGTACCGTCGTATGGGAGCAGTGAATACAAGTTGCTGAAACAAAAATCAAAGCGATTCGAGAGATGGCCCTAAACTGAACTTTTCCAAAATTTTGTGTGGGAGTTACCCGAAGGAGTGGACCGATTGAATCCATATTGAAACCTTATTTAAGTCTGGTACAAATTTCACGATGTACAAAGTATGGACCAAATCGGTTACTCCCTTCAAGAGTTATCGTGCGCACAAATTCTCCGAAAATTTACGGACTTTTGTGTGGGAGGTACCGGAAGGAGTGAACCGATATAGCGCATCTTCGAACTTAAACTAAGTTTGGGCAAAATATTACGAAAGCCTAAAATTTGAACCGAATCGGTTCATCCCTTCGAGAGTTATAGTGCGCTCCAGCCAGCCAGGCAGGCAGACAGACGGACGGACATTGCTCAATCGACTCCAAATTGTCTAAAACACATTTCAAATTGTCTAAATACACTTTCATACCCGTATGAAAGTGTATATACCCTCGTTAGCATAAATGCTGAGCGTATAAAAAAGGGAAGCAAAACTAATTTTCAGAGCTTTCAGAACGAAAATTGTTTCAAAATAAGTGTATTGTTGCTCGGTATTTAGACATCTAAAGGGAAGCAACTGACCATTGTTTTAAAAAGGCTGGTGTTCTTAGTACAGCTATAGAAGATGCTGATATAGAAATACAAAAATATTGTATCAATACGTATTGAAGATGTTACGATTGAAGACCATGATAATGTTGATTGCGATCCTTTAATTAAGAATTATCCCTTTCTGGAGTCTGGAAACAATGTTCATATTTTTTCCTCCATCGCAAATTGTAAAGACTTTGCTAAATCAAAAACAATTTAAAATAAAAATGCAATTTATGTTTATTCATATACTCACGTTTGCGTCTTTATTACTCATGTATGTAGGTAAAGTTAACCGTTTTGCCTTGGTTTCTCTATAACGAATTTTTTCTATAAAGAAGTAATTCTTCGGTCCCCAAGTGCTATGTTATAGAGAAGTTCGACTGTATTTTGTTTTACGATTCACGATTGCACATAATCCTTTTGACCCTTTGTTGGTGTGTGGCAAATATCTTCTTAAAAGATTCATGATTCACAAAGCTCTACTTGAAACTCAAACAAGAAAATTGAAAAAAGAACATTTTCAGCTAAGGTTATAACAATCTTGTGAAAAACAAACAAACAAAAATCATACATTTAAAAACTGACCGAAATAAATGCAAATCACATTAAAAATAAATTTATTACAAATATAATTGCTCCTTAAGATATGCAATAGAAGTTCTTAAATAAAACTTGTCGAAATTTGTCGTCGAAATGTTCAGGGTTGTATTTTACCACAACCACAACCAAGCCAAGACATGAACATTGACAACTAAACCCCCATTGCACAAACTGAAGCGTGTAGTTTATGACTTCACCGCTAGGTGCTGTTTTTAAAAGTATTGCTTCCACATTTCTATATCAATGGTTGTTTGCGTTTCGCTCAAAGGATGTCTGTAGTGGGCCATTCCGCAACTATAAAATTTGTGCCAATTACTCTTTGTTTTATTAACATCAACAAATCAATCTTTATGCATTAATGTTATTTATTGAATTTATGCTTATGTTTCAAAAATGTTTTAATAAATAAACAAGTGAGCAAAGGCTATAGTCGGGACGGGGCCGACCATGTGATACCCTACACCACTACCCCTGTGCATAAGCTTTTCACTGTTAAACATTTCTTTTAGGGAATATAAACCGACTACCACCAAAAATAATATGCCTCATTGTCTCTGGGACCCCCATAAGCAACCAAAATTTCGTGACCATCCGATCAAAATTACAACCTGTAGCTTGATTGCAAAAAAATGAAAGAATTGGATGCATTACCGACTAGTGTGGTATCTCCCTTGTTTGACCACCTTCGCCAACCTGCTTTACACCAATGTAAAGGTAATATTTTCTTCTTCCATTGACAGGCTTTGTCGTTGGAATGCCCCTACTAGAAGCCAATATATTCACAAAGAATAAAACTTTGAATTTGTCTCAAAATGAGTTTTTCCCCATTCCGACCCCTAAATATTATCCGGCTATCACCAAAATAGGCTTCTTCCTAAATTGCGACCTGTAGCGTGATTACAAACAAATCGGAAAATGGGATGTATTACCGACTATTGCGATATCTCTGTTGTTTGAGCAGCTACGACAACCTACTTTACATCGTTGTAAAGGTGATATTTTCTACTTTCCTTGCCAGGTTTTGCTTTTGATATACCTCTTAAAGAAACAGAGATATTGGCTTTGAAATAAAACGTAGACCTTTTCTCCAAATAAGTTTTTGCCCATTCCGACCCTTGAATATTATCCGACCATCATTAAAATCAGTAGGCTTCTTCCTCTGTGGGACCCCCATTAACCCCCAAACTTTCGTGACGATCCGATCAAAATTGCGACCTGTGGCGTGATTACAAAAAAATCGGAAATGGGATGCATTATCGACTATTGCCATATCTCTGCTATTTGACCACCTATGACAACCTAATTTACATCGTTGTAAAGGTGATATTTTCTACTTTCCTTGCCAGATTTTGCTTTTGATATATCTCTTAAAGAAACAGAGATATTGGCTTTTAAATAAAACGTTGACCTTTCTCCAAATAAGTGTTTGCCCATTCCGACCCCTGAATATTATCCGACCATCATCAAAATCAATAGGCTTCTTTCTTTTTGGGACCCCCATTAACCCCCAAAATTTCGTGACCATCCGATCAAAATTGCTACCTGTAGCGTGATTACAAAAAAATCGGAAAATGGGATGCATTATCGACTATTGCCATATCTTTGACCACCTACGACAACCTACTTTACACCGTTGTAAAGGTGATATTTTCTACTTTCCTTGCCAGATATTGTTTTTGATATACCTCTTAAAGAAACAGAGATATTGGCTTTGAAATAAAGTGTTGACTTTTCCCCAAATAAGTGTTTGCCCATTCCGACCCCTAAATATTATCCGACCATCACCAAAATCAATATGCTTCTTCATCTGTGAGACCCCCATTAACCCTGAAATTTTCGTTACGATCCGATCAATATTGCGACCTGTAGCGTGATTTCCAAAAAATAGAAAAATGGGATGTATTACCAACCGTGCCACCGTGGTGCAATGGTATGCACGCCCGCCTTGCACGCAGAAGGTCGGGGGTTCGATTCCCTGGCCAGGCAACATCAAACATTTTTCAACGGTGGCAAAATACCCCTCAGTAATGTTGGCGACATTTCCTGAGTATTTCAGCCTTGAAAAACTTCTCCATAAGTGGTGTCTTAAGACACGCCGTTCGGACTCGGCGATAAGCAGTAGGTCCCATATCATTGAGCTAAATATGAATCGGGGTGCACTCATTGATATGAGAGAAGTCTCCCTTGTCCCGTATGGGATATTGTGGAATAATGTTTTTGTTGTTTTATTACCGACTATTGCGATATCTCCGTTATTTGGTTACCTACGCCGACCTAGTTTGCATCATTGTAAAGACGGGATCTTCTTCTTTCATAGTCAGTTGTTTGATCACCTACGAGCACCTACTTTACATCATTAGAAAGATGATATTTTCTGCTTTCATTGTCAGGTTTTGCTTTTGGTATACCCCATATAGAAGCTGAGATATTGGCTTTGGAAAAAAACGACCCCTAAATATTATCCGACCATCACCAAAATCAATAGGCTTTTTCCCCTCCGGCACCCCCATCAACATGCAAAATTTCGTGACGATCCGATCAAAATTGCGGCCTGTAGCGTGATTACAAGGTTTAGATGGACAGACGGACGGACTGAAGGACGGACACACATAGCCAGATCGACTCAGCTCGTCGAGAAATTCATTTTGATATATATAAGTATGGGTCTACGACCATTATTTCGATGCGTTACAAACTTTTTGGCCAAAACCAACTTATAATACCCTCCCCACATCGTGGTGTAGGGTATAAAAACAACAAGGCAAATGCAATATTAGCCCTCTCTTAAATAACATACAGTCGAAATCGCTTATAACGTCGTCGTTTATAACGTCATATCGCTTATAACGAAGAAATTCAAAAATCTCGAATTTCTGTTCTTTATATTTCACCCATCGTAATCGTGCTTATAGCGTCATATCGGTTGTAACGTCGGATTTTTGTAAAATATTTTAATTTTGCTATCGGTTAGAACTTCGAACCATACGAGGAAGAAAAATTTTTCTGAATATTTGTATGTATTTTTGTTTGCACAACATGTTCGAAGACGAGGTTAGACATCTGAATAACGACTGTCAAGTCAATTAAGCTTGACTTTGCAATGCTAGACCAATGAGTAATAAAATCATTAAAATCGCATTACCGGGATCGACAGATATCCACTATCCTGGCAAGAATAGAAAAGGATGAAAGTACGAAATTAAATGTGTTGGATAATAATAGGTAAGCCCTCGACAAATTTAGGATTTTCTGTCATTGTTAATTGTTTTCATTAATGGTCCTTTAAACGATTCTAAAGGCATTCGTCTCCATCCTCATTTCTCCCAACACGTAGAAGATATGCTTAATGACGACATAATATTGGAAGGTGTAGATGAAGGCAACTCTAGGCAATTCAATTACTGCGAGTGGTACAGGCATGCCTAACAGTAGAAACTCTTTAAAAATGTATTTACTCAGAATGTGTTTTTTTTAAACCCTTTCAAAACTGAGATCTGAGTTAAATTTAAACTTTTGAATTCCAAAAAAGCCAAAACTAAAACAACAGGCCATTTTAAATAAAACCAAATCCCATATTAACGTCATATGTCTGCTGAACAATGAATTTAATGTCCTTATTTTTATTATTTTGTTTTTAAGTATTTATTATTTATGTATATTGAATGAAAAAGTTAAAATTTGAATTTATATATGTATTAAAATTAAAATGATCATATCTTTTGCGCGCAACGGTCAAGGTTATTTACAAAAACATATTTGGAATGAAGATTTTTTCTTTTTATTTATGTATCAAAAATCATTCACGTAGCATCAAAAAAGGTTTTGGTTTTATTTTAAAATGGAAAACTCAAGTTTAAAAATGTTTACCCCTATGAATTCTTTGTAATTTGTTTGTGGTCTTGAAAATTTTGAACACAGTTCGGTATAAAATTTTTGACTTTATAAATTGTTTCTATCGGTTTCTACATTAGAATAATTTTAGAGCTCTAAGCATAGATTTTCGTCATATTCCACGACCCTAATACACATTTTCTGTCCAATATTTGTTGGGACGGCCTTTATTTTTAATTATACATAGATTTTTGTAACAGTTTACCACATCTGCCAAATGATTTGTATAAATTCTTAGGTTGGTTCTATCGTGGTGAGCCATTCAATTCATATATGAAACACAGCGATTCCTAGGTATTACAAATTTCGACTACTATGTCCTCTATATGTTCACAAAAATATAACGGTCTTTGAGGCAAAATTGGTTGGTTATATTCAGATAAACTGTCCCCATTCGAACCTATGTCGTATAGGTATGTCGTATAGGTCTGGTAAAATTATTACCAAGTGCAAAGTTTGAACCAAATTGGTTACTCCCCTCCGAGAGTTATCGTGCCCGAAGAACTGTTTAAACAAAATATTATGAGCTGTAAACTTTGGACCAAATCGGTTAATCTTTTCGAGAGTTATCGTGCGCACCAGTCAGCCAGACAGAGCGAGGGCTAAATCGACTCCAAATAGTCTAAAACCGATTTCGTCCAAACCTTGACATACTAGGGTGATGACCTCTCGACTTTTTGTTTAAAGTTGATTCATTGAAGGAACTTTTTGGCATCACTAAGGGAAAAGGCGAATGATTGTGAAAGAGGATCAGAACCTCTACAAACTGCAAAAGCAAAGGCCGCGTTGGCTACTCCAGCTGCAAACCGGCATTGGAAGTGATTATGTTCAGCTCAGCTATTCCTAATTACAGATAGTCATTGGGAGGATTACAATGCAGTATCAACGAGAAAATGGAAGCATAACCCTTTGTTTTAAGCTTAAAGCTGTGGAGCTACAAAGCAGCAACGGTGTACACTAGCTTTCCTCTGAGGTCTTGAAATCCCGACCTCATGTCAGTCAGAAATCCACAAAAAAGCAGCTCGGGTGAAAGAGTAGTTGCTAAGCATGCTTCATCTGAAGAAGTGGAGCATGCACTTTGGCGATAAACAGAGTTTAGAATATCAGATAGTTGTCCTCAATAATGAATGTTTACAAATTAATTTGTCTTAATTTGGGATAGCTCATGCAATCGCAAAAGGACTCTAGAACGTTCTGGATGCGTTCAACTTATGGGAATCAATTGTGATGACTGCTGCCGATATAACATACATATAACATAGCTAATGACAGCCGTTGTAGTTCGACTGCAGCAAATGTTCTAAGATAAGGGTCACCCACGCCCAAGTTCAGCATCATGTGCTGGATCGCGTTCTTGGCACTGTCATGCAAGATGAGCCCCATGTGTCTACTAAATCAAAAAAACATCGAGCACTTCATTGTGCAGGATTTTATGAGTAATTATACTCAATTGAAAGCAGCCTTCACCAATTTTAAAACTGAGACTGAGTAAGCAGGGGGCTGCAGAAATGGATTTTCCCTTCCGTCACTTCGCTGAGGGGAGTGAGGTCCCTTTGAAAAGTTTGGTCTGATCATTGGTTAAGTAATCAATTGTGCTGCGCTGCAGATTTCAAAGAACTATATGTAGCCCTGAAAATGTTCTAATATCTCTAAAAACCCAAAACAAGTGAAGTATTTGGTCAAAACCTCGCCAATTGTAATATATATTTTTTCAAAAGTACGTCAAGTTTCAAGGATAGTCCGGTCAAAATAGACATGCGTATAAGGGGGAAATAGCAAAAATTCCCACAAAGCTGAATTTTGGTGGAGAGCTAGGGTTGGCCATTAGAAGCAACGTCCTAAAAGCCCCCATCGATCCCATGTGTGCAAAACAAGTTATTCGGGGTCAAAGGTCATTTTTGGAGGCATTATTCAGTTTTTTAATTTTTCTCAAAAACGGTAATACTTAGCAAAAGCCCGCTAAAGTAAAAGTTGTAGAATCAATAATTGTCTACAAGATTGGTCTTTATGATTCTTAAAAAAGACTTACCATTTGCGAGATATCTCGATCTAAAGGTCAAATAAAAAATTAGCCGCGTAAGTACATTATGAGGCAAACCGGTTAAAGTAACGACACTATGTGTTAGATACTTCCGTAAGCTTTCAAACGATATCCACTTTGCAGTAATCGGTTCAGTAGAACCGGGTCTAACCCGGTTTTTAAATTTGGCCTTTCGGGTCTAATAGCCGGCGAACCGGATCCGCAACCGTTGAAAATTATACATTTCCGTAATCAGCGCAACAAACCCTACCTTCGGACAAAACTTGAAAAAAATCGGAGAGTTTACGTTGGGGTCGTTCCCGATGGGCTTTCGATTATACATGTGGGTTAAATGGGCTATTTTTGCATAAAATGACTCTAACATTGAATAACTCTACTAAACACACTCCGATTTTGTTGGAATTTTTTTAGAAGATAGCTATAATTTCGTTCTTCAGGAAAATATATATTTTTTGGGGAACAGACCCGATTACTTCGCTTATTTTAGCCGGTTCGTCTGGATATGTGCATATTTCCCTTATAAGTGCATAAAAATCATGTGTTTTTTAGAACAGCTATATCTCAAGAATGGTTCCTACTAAGAAATAAGAAAAAATTATAAGGGTCAAACTTGTAGATAATTTTTCTGTCTACAATATTTACTTTAGTCACTTTTTGATTAGATCAACCGTTTTCAAAAAATAAATCCGAAACCCTAAAAACCCTTAAATTTTGACCTTTGACCCCGAATAACTTGTTTTGCACACATGGGATCGATGGGGACTTTTAGGACGTTGCTTCTAACGGCAAACCCTATCTCTCCACCAAAATCCAGCTTTGTGGGAATTTTTGCTATTTCAATGTCTATTTTGACCGGACTAATAGTCCTAGTCATCTTGACTACAATGTCATAATATTTGCAACGAAAAGTCAATACCTCCCGATATATGTGCCCGAAATATTCTAATATTTAAAGACTTTTTCACCGGATCGTCCAAAAACATGGGTTTTTATTATAGAACAATATTGTTATAATGCACAAACATACATGTACATCTACGTTTGCAACAATGTTCGCAAACTTTTTTGAGGTCAAATTATTAACGCTAGGCGCCTCTATTATCATATCGATATATATGTTTAAGCGCGTTTGTTTATTCATAAATGAGGTTTGATGATATCTAGGACATACACCTAATGCCATAATTGTTTATTCCATAAGCAGTCTCGGAGCCAGTGATTCGTAGTGAATCGATGCACTTTAAAATTAGCAAATTGGCGTCACATAAATGAGAACAACTGATTTGTTTTGCCAGTGCTGTCGGAGTGCATCTGGAGTATAACAAGTCAGAATAGAACACCACCATTTTTGCTGCCACTTCACTCCGGCGGTTGGTTGGTTGCAGCTAGTTGAACAATGTGGCGCCATAGATTAAGTGGGCCTTACAGTGATTATGGCATCGATATTTCATATTGAAATAAGCCAATATTTCAAATACAATAAAAAAACAGAAAACAAGAATAAACCAATTGAACATTTTCAATATGTCGATATGGGGGGTCTGTGAATGAAGCTTTTGAATTTTCGCAGACATTGCAAGAGACAGACAATGTAAACGAATGCAGCAACAAATCAATGGGCAATCAATTAACAAAATGGTTAGAATGGTTGCTAATCGGAACGGAGGGACAACAACGAATGATTGTGGCAAAAATAAAGAATAAACAAAAATCTTATGAATTGAATGCATTTTAAATCCCACTAAAATATCGAAGTCACTATAATTTAATACCTCATGTGGAATTCTGAGGCTTAATTTTTATTCACACGCATATTGTTGTTAAAAAAACTAAGACAATGGCAAATTGATAGGTAAAGGTGTGCCAGGGTGACGTAGGGGATGAATGATACCAAGCAACGGTCTTGACCGGCTTAAGCATTGCAAAGCCCAAGATCTATCTTGGTCTCACTTTCATCTCCAGCGGACATTAACCTCACCGTAGTGTCACCTGGGGAGCTGCCTTTAACGCCCGTTAAAGGTAGTGAGCTAACATGTGCCGCTCGTTTACCCATAAGAACGATAAAAAATTGGGTTGTGCGTTGGGCTAGTAACTCACCCCGTCAAAAAACAGCCTACTATGAAAAAACAAAGAAAAAAAGAAAAACAGGCCCCTCTAAAGTTGAAAACCCCCACAAACTTTTTATGGACCATTACCTGCGAATCTGCACCTGGAATGTCAGGACTCTTTGCAGAGTAGGTGCAGTTTGCGCACTGGAGGATGTACTTGATAAGTACAAAGCTGATATTATCGCATTACAGGAAGTGCGATGGAATCGGACAAACGTAAAGAACAGAAATGAGTACGCAATATATTATAGCTGCCATGAAACGAAATATGAGCTAGGTGTTCGATTTATGGTAAACAGAAGATTTAAAAACCTCGTCTCCAGTTTCACTCCGATTGAAGAGCGAATTGTCACAATCCGTATAAATGCAAGGTTTTTTAACATCAGTCTCATCTGCGCCCATGCCCCGACCGATGAGAAAGATGAGCAGACCAAAGATATATTCTACGAACCCCTAGAGAGAGTATATAACCGCTGCCCTGGGCATGACATTAAGATTGTTCTAGGGGATTTTAAAGCTAAAATTGGAAGGAAAAATATATGTGGTCCCAAGGTCGCCAAGTTCAGCCTTCATGAGGTAACATCCGACAGCTAATTGAGGGTGATCGATTTTGCAAACACAAGGTTACTTGGATATCCCCTGATGGGAAAACAAGAAACCAGATTGATCATGTTGTGATAGACGGAAGACACTCGTCTAGTGTGTTAGAGGTGCAAACATCGATTCGGACCATTTCCTTGTAGCAGCCAAGGTGCGCACCTCGTCTTAATGTTGCGTCAAAAGTGCGATCTAACACAGGAGGGATGCTGAATGTCGAGAAGCTGCAAAGGCAACAGATAGTACAATCCAACTCCGCTCAACTGACCCGCATGCTGGAAGATGGCACTCCTTGTCCCGATAATGTGGAAGCGTAGTGCCAAAGAATAGCCCTCTCTCTCCAAACTGCCGCAAAATCTATACTAGGGTACCAAAAACCATCACCTAAAAATGTATGGTAAAGCTACTGAAGTGAAGATCGCAGCAAACGGAGCAACGGTGCAGTCAGTAGTAACACGAAGTGCGAAGGAAAGTTATGGGGAGAAGAGGAGAGAGGAGAAGCGTATTTTCAGGAGAAAAAAGAAGGAATAAGAAAAGCGTGAGCGTGAGAAACTCGAGATGTTCAGGAGTCAGAATGAAGTCCGAAAAATTTTCCAGGGTGTAAAACACCAGGTTGCGGGATATGGTGCAGGTACATTATCCTGCAAAGATGATGAAGGGAATCTGGTAACTGATACAGATAGCGTACTGAGGAAGCATTTTATGCAGCTCTTAGTATCGAATATGGGTGGAGATGAAGATACCACAGAATCAATCGCAAACGACGACGTTAAATGTCCACCACCTAGCCAAACCGAGGTCATGAAAGCAATTATTTAGCTGAAAAACAATAAAGCATCCGGGGCTGTCGGGCGGTTTTAGACCTGGTAAATCGACAATTGACCAAATCAAATTACAGTGTACCAGACACTGATACTACCCGTACTTATGTATGGATCTGAAGCATGGGTACTTGCGAAAGCAGTTAGAGAGAAAAATTCTTCGAATGATTTATAGACCAATATGCGTTGATGGTGAATATCGACGTCGCACAGTGGTTCAGAATTGTCTTTCCTGGTCAAAACTCTGCAACTTTTGAAGGGATCGAGATATTTCCATAATTCCTTTTTTGTAGGACAGATAACATAATCAGCTCTCCGATGCACAAAAACATCAAATTCGGTCTATTAGCTGCAGAGGAATTAAAGGTCAAAGTTAAAAATTTGAGTTTTTGCATCAAAATGTTTTTGCATCAAAATGTGAGTGTTTTTGAATATTTCATAAGTTCTAACTATTTAAACAAGGTCAAACGACTGAAAGAGGACACCCTCAGGCAATATTCTGTGCAAACGGAACTTTGTTCCAAGCTGTCCCCAAAAATTTCTAATCCACTAAATTTGGAATTTCACTAAAATTTAGTACCTGAGAAAAAAATACAATAGCTCACTTCGCGTAAACAGATCTTAAAGACAACAATCCTACCTACCTAAAAAACAACGAACACAATATATGTTATAGTTTCAGAGAAGTAGCTATTTCTTTCTTCAGAAATTTGCAAAAATGACGTATTTTCCAAAATTGCGAAAACATGTTCGTCTTTAGAAGCACGCCATGCCCACACCTTCCAATATTTAGACCTATTTTTTGGGTTCCTTAGTTTCAATATGTTTACTATCTAATCCCATATAGAAATTAAGAATCGGCGACCACAAAAAATTGGGTTTTTGGCCAGGAAATCGATTTCTGAACCACTGTGCGTCATATGAAGCACGAGCAATACCAGCCGAACGACATCGATATAGTAAAACGTATTGAACAACAACGATTCCGTTGGCTGGGCCACGTCAGCAGGATGGATAATGATGCCCCCGCCAGAAAGGCATTTGAATACGAGCCACTCGATGGTATACGCCCCAAGGAAAGGCCAAAACTCCATGAAGAAGATATCACAAAACATGGCATCCAAAATTGGAGAAGTAAAGCAAAAGATCGGTGCGTTTGGAAATTTATTCTTAGTTCAGCTTATGTAACAAGACTAAACATATAAGTTAGTAAAGTGCCAGACATAAATCCGAAAATCATTTCGCCCATTTTGGTTTCGACTTTTAGAGTAGTTTTCAGAAAATATTTTTTACGTGTCTTCTGTCTTATAAATCCTTTTACTGCTACTTTTTCCAGAATGATATTTAATATGTCTATTATCTAAACATGATTTCTCTCTACAGGACTTATGCTTATAAAAACCGACTAAATATTCGCTATAAATAAAATACTCTCCCTCTTAAAGATTTTATATTTAAAGGAAACGCTTTAAAAATGTTCTGTATATGAAGAAATCTTTAAATGTCTTATATTAAGCCTACCGTTAAGAGGTATTTTATTGCAAACCGTTAAGAAGTCTTTCATTCCCATAGAAAGTCTTCTATCTTCACTAAAGCTCATTAAACCGTTAAAAGGTCTTCTATACTTATAAAGGACCATTTAGCGGTTTTCTATTCCCATAGGAGGCAGTTTAAAAGTCTTCTATCTCAATAGAAGACCGTTAAGAAGTTTTACATATCTATAGAACACCGTCAAGAGGTCTGCTCTCTTCCGAAGGCTATTCAGAGGCCATTTATTTCCATAGAATAAAGCGTAAAAGTCTTCTATTTCCCTAAAATACAGTTTGAAACTCTTCTATCTCCATAGAAAGCTGTTAATAGGTCTTATATTTTCAAAGACGACAGTTTAACGGTATTATATTTCTGTAGAATACCGTTTAAAAGGTCTTCTATTCCCATAGAAGACCACTTAAAGGCCTTCTATAATCATAGAGGCCGTTTAAAGGACTTTCATCTTCAAAGAAGACTGCTTAAAGGCTTCTGTCCCAATACAGGGCCGTTTAAAGGTCTTCTATACCCACAAAGGACGTGTAAAAGTCTTCTATCTCCGTAGAAGACCGTTCAAAGGCTTTCTATCCCCATAGAAGACCGCTTAAAGATCGTCTATCATCATAGAAGACCATTTAAAGGGGGTTCTATCCACATAAAAGCCAGTTTAAATGTCTTCTATCCCAATAAAACTTCGTTTAAAGGTTTTCTATACCCATAGAAGACAGCATAAATGTCTTCTATTTTCATAAAAGGCCGTTTGAAAATCATCAATAAGCTTAGAGGCCGTGTTAAAGTCTTCTATCCGTTTTATGATATTCTTACCACATAGAGACCGATTAAAGGTCTTCTGTATTCATAGAAGGCCGTTAATAGGTTGTTGTTGTTGTACCAGCCTCTAAATGTACGTATGTGTCTTCATTTTATTGATTCGGCTCTGACTCCAACTCTAAGTTCAGAAAGGACGCCGCCTGTATGGGCAGTTGAAAAAGTGCAGCGTTTTATGCGGACCGGTGCCGCATGTTGGGCAGATGTTCTGCTTTGTGCCATCAATCTTGGCCCAATAAGAATTAAGCAGGCTACAGGAACCAGATCTTATTTGCGCCAACACAACTCTCGTTTTCCTTGGCACCTGTTGTTCTTCCGCTGCCACGGATGATGGGTGATTTTCGAGGACAGCATTTACACGATAGGCTCATAAAGCCTCAGCAACTGTATCAGTGTGTGCCTGATAAGCTTGTTGATCTAGAGGTTCTCTTTTGTATTTTCATATTCCTCGCGTGGGAGAACTCAACAAGATCAATGAGGTAGGCTTTTAGCCTGACACAAATGCTATCAACTGAGAGACCTGACGTCATGGCCGTTCAATCATTCGCGTACGTAATTAACTAAATGCCGTCGGGAGTTCTTAGAATTGCAGAAAGGTAAAGGTTAATCAGTTCCGGAGATATCAGCCCTACTTGGGGAACTTCCGGTTTCACTCTACGGGGTTTGGACTTCTTGTTTCTGAATTCCACATATAATTGGAGACCACACAAGAAGTTGGTGACCCAGCGTTTCAAACGAGACCGGAGGGTAGTATTCTTCACACCTATGATGTAAAACCACGGAACGGGTTACCCTCAATCCCGACACGAACCAAAGGAATCCGAAGGAGGCATTCCAGGACATACCGATCCCAACATAAAAATAAATGCGAACACCAACATGTAGTTGCTGGGGTGACGGCCCCTGGACGAGGAGATGTCAATCCGGTACAAAGAATCGGCCGTCGCGGGATTGATCAACCGTTAACTGGTCTTCTTTTTCCATGGAAAATCATTACATACATACATACATATGTTTCCACAACATCCCCGAAGGGACAAGGGAGACTTCTCTCATATCAATGAGTGCACGCCGATTCATATTGGCTCAATGATATGGGACTTACTTTTTATTGCCGAGTCCGAACGGTGGCCCCCAAAAAAACCATTAAGCGGAATTCTATTTTCATAGAAGCCCGTTCAATGATCTTCTATCTCCAAGAAGGTCTTCTCCTTCCATAGAAAACCGACTTAAAGCTTTCTAAACCCATAGAGGCCGTTTAAAAGTATTCTATCCCCATAGGAGACCGTTTAAAGTCTAAAGACTTGGGTACACAAGCTGCCTCACCTGGTTGCTTTGCATTCCTGCTGCATTTCTGACATAACAAAAATAAAAGAATGAGCAACGACATAGAACTGTAAAGACTGGAAAAGATGCATAATGCACAAATGTTTATGAAACAAAGTATATAAACATTTTACCAACAACAGGGGTATGTTAATGATAAAAACTCCATTAAAGCGCAATTCGGCTTATGCAAATTGTAGGAAAGCAAAAAGTTTGACTCAGGATTGTATTCCATAGGAGTTTCCAGTTCATTGAGTATGAACTTGGCGGTTAAAAACGCCTGAAATTGTTAACTACTTAACAGAATGTAGTTATGATATCGTAACAATAGAGCTTAACTCCATCTATTGACAAATGTTAACAATTGAGTTTTCCAATCTTTATGTATTTAAATATTTGGAATGAGGAAGAAAAGGGCAACCTATTTCGAAATTGGCTCGCCCTTCTTTTCTTTTATTTTATGTTATGTCAGAAATGAAGCAGGAGAGCAAGGCAACCAGACGAGGAAGCTTAATTACCCAGGCCTTAATATCCCCATTAAAAGACCGTTTATGTGTCTTCAGACCCCATAGAAGACCGTTTCAGGCCTTTGAGAAGACCGCTTAAACAGCCTATATTGGGGCAAAAGACCTTTAACAGACTTCTATCTCCATAGAAGGTAGTTAGCGGGTCTTATATTTCAATAGAAGACCGTTAATAGGTCTTCTCTTTCAGTAGGATACTGTCTTAAGAGGTCTTCTATTTTCATAGAAGACTGCTTAAAGTCTTCTATCTCCATAGAGGCCGTTTAAAGGTCTTCTCTCCTCATAAAAGACCGTTAAGGGGATTTATATTTTCCTAGAAGACCGTTCAAGAGTCTTTTTTAAATAGGAGACCATTAAGAGGTCTTCATTTTTATAGCAGACTTTTATCTCCATAGAAGCCAGTTAAGTCTATCTTCACAAGAGACTACGAGGAGGTCTTCTACCTCCAGAGTAGAGCAACTTTAATGGAAGCATATTCTACAATTTTTATCTACAGAAGACATTTTTTTATAGGAAAATATATATTTCCCTAATTATTTATTTTCAAAATGTTAATAACATGTTAATAACACATCGAATTGATTGATGCATTTGTTTGTGTTAGACTGTGTCTTTGTTGATTCTGGCAAAAGTAGCAAAAAGTCGGATGACATGATGGCGCAGCAATTTCAAATTGCAATTTCTAAACACCAATCAGAAATATTCAGTAAATGATGTCATTCCGTCATCATGTGCCTACTTTTGTTACCCATCCACATTGGCTAAAATTTATTGCACTTTCGTGTGACGGTGTGTGTGTGCGTTTGTGTTGTGATTTAATCGCCCCATTGCCTTGATTTGTTACATTTTATTGCCGATATTTAAACTCCATCAATCGTTGTCAAATGATGTTGATTCAATTGTTAAATGGCATTTCCCCGTAATAACACATCATAAATAATAATTTTTATATTTATTTCTAATAAACGTACAATTGCACTGCGGAATGATGGGATTATACAATATGGGTCACGGATCCGGCAGTTTGATGAATGATTCTTTAACCTCAGGTATTGTTAAGCTTAAAGCACTTTGGAACTAGCGTAAGGTGTCCTTATGGCACTCTTAACCTTGTTTTATGGAATAAATAGATAACCAATCAGGAAATGTAGACGGACAACGAAGAGCCTGGACAGTAATCATGATTTGATATACACCGTGGGATATTGTTTTATTGATGTATTAGAAACTGTTACCTGCAAACTCCTTTCAATACTGCACTGCTTTTTTCTATCATTTTATATATGGACAATATATTTGAAAATTTAACATAGTTGAAGCCAAGGGTTACCCTTCTATATCCCACGAATTGTGGCTGTATATTATAGAAAAATACATCTTTATGTATAAAATAAAATGTTTTTAGGCTTGGCAAAAAATATTGGCCCTAAAAGTTTTTATGCGTGGAAGCTGTGGCTATATTTATGTTAAAAATGGGTTGAAGCTAACGTGTCTTTTTTGTTTTCTCCCGATTTGTGATTAAACCACAGTTTTCACGATATTCCTGTCAAAATAAAAGTAGAAGCCAACTAAATAAAGATAATCTCACCAATGTATAGCTTTTCAAAATCTGATCTACGTCTACCATTAAATTATAATGACATTTTGAAACCAGATTTTTAGTGTTTTTTTAAATGTTCTTCTAATTTTGTTCCGCAAATAGGTTTTCCAAAAAAATCATGTATAGGATTGTAGAGCTCGCGATTCTGAGTTATTTTATATATGTGTCGTAAATGTAGTCTACACAGCTTCACAGAAATCTGTATCCAAGTTAGAGTTGGGTAACATAGTTCCTAGTTCCTTGTACTAGTTCCAAAACGTATGAGTAACATCATGAAATATAACGTGTGATAGTAAGTATACGCAGTTTGTTCAAAGAAAATATGTGGGCCATTGGAACTGCGAAGTGAACTAGATAGTTCCATATAGTTCCTTTGGCACAACTCTAATCCAAGTACGACAATTTTCGGCGAACATTGATCTAAAAATTGTATTTTTCGGGACTAATTTTTATACCCTCAGCCTTTAGGCTAGAAAGGGTATATACACTTTCATATGGGCAAAATGTGCCGCATCGAAATAAATACTTGGGGTTTTAGACCCCAAGTATGTTTGGACGAAATGTGTTTCAGACAATTTGGAGTCGATTGAGCAATGTCCGTCCGTCTGTCTGTCTGGCTGGCTGGAGCGCACGATAACTCTCGAACGGATCAACCGATTAAGTCCAAAATTTGGCTTTTGTAACATTTTCTCCAAACTTAGTTTAAGTTCGAAGATGGGTTATATCGGTCCACTCCTTCCGGTACCTTCCCCACAAAAGTTCGAAAATGTTCGGAAAATTTGTACGTACGATAACTCTTAAAGGCAGTAAACGATTTGGTCCATACTTTGCAATTGGTGAAATATCTAAAAGACTTAGATGTGGTTCCAATATGGACTTAATCGGTCCACTCCTTCTGGTACCTCTCGCACTAAATTTCGGATAAGTTCAGTTTAGGACCTGCTCTCGAATCGCTCTGATTTTTGTTTTAGCAACTTGTATTTACCGCCCCCTACACAACGGTAAAAGTTTCATCAGGGGCAAGTCCATACTTCCTGAGAAAATAGCCTGAAAGTTGCAAAAAAACCCTATGACTCCGCGTGAGGTGGTTGGAGCGCAAGATAACTCTGGAACGGATCTGCCGATTCGGTCCAAAATTTGTCCTTAGTAATATTTTGTACAAACATAGTTTAAGTTTGAAGATAAGCCATATCGGTCCACTCCTTCAGGTACCTCCCCCACAAAAGTTCAAAAATGTTCGGAAAAATTGTTCGTACGGTAACTCTTGAAGGGAGTGGCCGAATTGGTCTATACTTTACACATCCTAATATATCTACCAGATATAGATCAGGTTCAAATATGGACTATATTTGTCCACTCTATCCGGTACCTCCCACACAAAATTTCGGATAAGTTCACTTTAAGACCTGATATCGAATCACTTTAATTTTTGTTGAAGCAACTTGCATTCGCTGCCTCATTTACGATGTTAAAAGTTTTTTTAGGGGCAAGTCCATACTTCTTGAGCAAACAGCCCGAAGAGTGTAAAAATCCCCTGTGGCACCATATGTTGCGGCTGGAGATCCACTTCCATAACGGTCAATGTCGATCCATTCCTTTTAGTATCTCCTCCGCAAAACTTTTGATCATTAATCCTAATCATCATTTTTGTCTGTTCAAACGCCCAACATTTTTAAAACCCCCTAAATACATACGTATTTTGGGAAAAAATTGTTTCAATATACACATGCTTAGGGTATATCTCTGTCGGCAAAGCCGACTGATACTTTTTTACTTGTTTTCGTGGAAGCTGTGTTGGCATCAATGTAGAAAAATGGGTAAAAATGGGTTGAAGCCAACAAGCTTTTTTATGTTCCCATGCGATTTCTGGCTTAACCTTACATTTTATAGACCTATTCCCAAAGAATGAATCACAGAATACTCCATGGGCAATAAGATAGCTGTGTATGATTTTTCGATATATCCACTGCATCCACCTAAAATTGATGCTGACATTTTGAAGTCGGATGATGATTTTACGTCGTTTGATGCATATCTCATGAGTGTGCTCCTTACAGTACCCTAGTAATTGGAGTCGAAAGGCCAACATTTCATGCGTGAATTTTCTTACAAAACATATTTTTTGCGTGTAAAATTTACAACTGTCATTCAATTTCCTTTGAAACCCGCGTGAATTTAGTTTTTTTACGCGACGGTTCTAATGAAGCCTTCCGCGATCGAATTCATCTACTAAAACCGCGGATATAGATACCTTGAAAATCGGAAAATTAGCAAAAATATATTTTGACAAATCCGCGTACTAAACCGCGATTTTCTTTAAATTTTTTTACATAAGTGGAATCCTTTACTCGCGGTTATAATATTTGCGAAAACACGTGTCATAAAAAAACGGAGATACGCGAGTAATATGGGTATTTCGCCAAAAATTTAATGTGGAGGCACATCCGCGGTTTTTGAAGAATCTATTTGAAATAGGTGTATACTGACGTATTTTTGATGGGCGCTGATGAAACCGGATGCGCATCAAAATCGTATGCACATTGCGCGACTTTTACCAACTTTAAGGTTTTTTGCAGTGCATGATGCAACTGGCGGCACACAATGGCCGCTGACTGAAACATCGAAATATGCATAAATATTGAAAGAGATTGATTCGCTTTATCCAAAATCGGATGCGCATCAACCGACTTTAACTAATTTGCGAGTTACAGGCTTTTTAATTTTCATATCTTTTAAATGATAGTAATTTCAATATTACTCTTAATTTCCTACACTTATAAGTAATCACAGTAAGCAGTTAAGCTTTCACGATGGTAAACCATATATTTTGATAAAGTTTTAGCAGAATACTTTAATTTATTTTATTTATCCAAATAGTTGGATAACTCTCAAATATTTTTTTTCTAATTTTTTTCAAAGAAACCAAAAAATATATTTGTAACAATATTTTCCAACAATGAGTTGTTTCTCTTTTGTTGTTGTTATAATATGCAATTTATAAAGCCAATGTTTAAAATTTTGGTTTCACATTTTTTTACGCGTTGTCTAGTTTCTGTACGTATTTTTAATTTAGTTTTTAGAGGTTTATACGGACTCTGAGTTAGTATAATTTGAATTTATTGCCAGATTTTTTTAATTTTTTTGATTTTCCGCGAAAATAAAAACACATTTTGGAAATTTTGGTGCATCTACGGATGGTTATCAAATGCTGTTACTGATATATGCTTACATTTACTCAATACAAAAAATAAGAAATTTTAAAATATTTTTTCTTTATAAGAGGATAAAAACCGCTATAACTTTTGCGCGCATCGGCCAATTTCGTGAACGCGAGCAGATTTGAAAAAAGATTTTTTTTCTTTAAGTCTATACCAAAAATCGTAGATGTGCTCGCGAAAATTTTTTTTTAATTTTTTTCAAATGGAATTGCAAAGGAATTTTGTTATTTGCCATATACACTTTGATACGAATAAAAATGTGCCTCGTTGAAATAATGGTTTTAGATCCCAATTCGTTTTAGACAATTTTGAGTCAATTTAGCTGGTGAGCACGTTAACTGTTGAACGAAACAACTGATTTAGTCCAAAATTTGGTACTCGTAATATTTTGCCACCGTGGTGCAATGGTATGCACACCCGCCTTGCACACATAAGGTCGTGGGTTCGATTCCCCTCAGTAATGTTGGCGACATTTCCTGAGTATTTCAGCCATGTAAAACTTCTCTATAAAAGTGGTGTCTTAGACACGCCGTTCGGACTCGGCAATTAACTGTAGGTCCCATATCATTGAGCTAATATGAATCGGGGTGCACTCATTGATATGAGAGAAGTCTCCCTTGTCCCTTATGGGATTTTTGTGGAACAATAATTATATTATATTATTATTATAATATTTTTTCCAAAAGTTCAACATTATTCCCTAAAATGGTTCGCACGATAAATCTTATACATATCAAAAGCTAGAATATGGACTCCTTCAGGTTCAATTTAAACATTTTTTAAACATTTTTTTGCATCACGTTGTCCTCGCTGTCCTGTCATGAAGTCCATACTTCATGAGATTAAGGTCCATGTGAGATGCAATAGATACCGGGAGTCGGTGCATCTCAGTTGTTGTTCAGAACTTGTTTATGCGAGGGACTACGACAGGGACTATGTTGATGTCCCCTCAACCGCAGCCGCTTACAGAGCACTTAACACCAGTCATTGCTGTTCTAATCCCTAAAATTCCATTTTGTCATTTAATTGCAATCGACTCCATGTAAGATAGAGAAAATATTGGATTTAGCCATCTCCCCATAATTGACTCCATAAGCAGACCGCCGATTTCATCATAGTTCACTAAACACCGCTTCAGAGATCTTCCCAATCCTTCTAATGTTCGGAGAGCAAAAAGGACATTCCGAAATATTATCACTGCTGCAGCCGCTCGCCATATACCTGTTGATCGAGTACTCGAAGTGTGACTAAATTTGCCAGCAGAGGCGACGGGATTAGCAAATGAGGGTGATTAGCTTCGTCGTGCCAACCCCAGTGACAACAGAGTCAGGGAGCACGGTTAATTCATTCTGAAACCATAGAAAGATGGAAGATAGGACTTTAGTCACGTTTGGCGACGTTACGCTGACTGGTTCGAATAGGTGCACAAATTATTTTAATCGACAGTTTGTCAAGCGTCCCGGGAGTGACATGGCGAATAGGAATGTACTACGTCGCATTAGATCTTTTTCTGTCGAGGATGAACCACCCCAATTTACAATGGATGATGTTGCGAATGTCATGAAGAACGCTAAATTGTCCAAAGCGTTGGGCCCTGACGAAATCTCCATTGTAATGCTGAAACACCTGTATGAGCCGGTAGTGGAGTATTTCACTAAAGTTCTCAAATTGTTGCTAGGCACCCACATTGTTCCCGAAGTGTTGAAAATGAGCTGGGTGGTCCCACTACTGAAGCAGACCGATTTCGCTTTTGTCGCCCGTAGCAAAGATACTTGAGGATTTAAATCCTCCCCAGTTGCGCAGCAAAAGCTCTGCATGCCATCTCCACACATATTATTAGAGGACTCAATAAGAGCAAGCCGTGTGTTAGATGGTGATGGTGGCGCTCGACTTATCAAAAGCCTTTGATACTGTCAAGTACTCCACGCTGTTTGAGAACATCGAGCAGAGTACCCTCCAGCCATATTTGAAACGTTGAATAATCAATTATATGTGTGGACGCCAGTCGTACCTGGAATTCAGAAACTAGAAGTTCCTCAATGTGGGATGATGCCTCCGGAACTGTTTAACCTCTACCTCTCCCCTACAGACAGCGTTGAGATCGTAACGAATGCGGATGATTGTATGATCTTGACGTCAGGTACCTTTCCTGATGTAATTGGTGAAAGGCTGGACTCCTATTTGAAAAAATACAAACCTGCCAGATTGAGAACTGCAATACAGTGCCTCATAAGGTCTACAGTCGACTATCTACATGAGGAGACAAAGATTCTTTCAGTACAGCAACACAATGGCTTTCGTTGCAGTACTTGCTCGGGTGTTATCGTGAGAGTCATCTTAATCACAGTATGGTTGATAGGACTCCATCCAGGCATATCAGAAGAGATCTTCATGGTCAAGAAAGAGAGGTCCAACGTTACAAGGTTTAAATAACATTCGCATAGATGCAGTCGCAGATGTCATAAACAACTATAGTGTGAATGCGGTTTTCGTAGGACATCACACATCTATCCCAACTGAGGAGCCTCACCTGCCACGACAAACCGAAGTAGTTTTGGCTCAACAACGCTCGGGATGGTGCAGCCGCCTAAATATCTACAGACAGGGATTGATGACCTGCCAAACCTACTCATCTAACTCCAGTAGCTTCGCAGCCACCTTCATAGAACTGTAGATAGACCCAGCCGTTTTCGAGCTAGAAAGGACACCGCAAAAAGCCTTTGATACTGTCAAGCACTCCACGCTGTTTGAGAACATCGAGCAGAGCACCCTCCAGCCATGTTTGAAACTTTGAATAATTAATTATATGTGTGGACGCCAGTTGTACGTGGAATTCAGGAACAATAAGTTCTACAAGGTGGGGTGATATCTCCGGAACTGTTTAACCTCTACCGCTGCTGTATTCCACCACCCCCTCCAGACGGCGTTGAGGTCGTAACGTATGGGGATGATTGTATGATTTTGGCGACAGGTAGCTTCCCTGATGTCATTTGTAAAAGGCTAAACTCAAATTTGACTGATCTTGTCATCTTTTTCCACGCGAGGAATATGCAAATATCCGCCACTAATCTACGCTCTGTTCACCACATGGACGGCAGAGGTGATAAAAGAGTTAAATGTCATGATCGATGGTAGCAAAATACCAACCACAAATTACCCTAAAATTCTAGGGACTTCAAAGCTATCTGCGACAAGCTGAAATGTAGGAAAAAAGGTCCTCAAATATCTAGTAGGCAGCACTTAGAGTGCAGTAAAAAACTTTTTTTGACCACATATAAAGCGTGGTCCGCGATCGAAAACTATTCAAACCTGTCAGAATGCCTCCCTGAGAACTGCAACAGGCACCCTCAACTCTTCAGAGGACTATCTGCATAGAATGACAAAGACTCATTCAGTACAGCAAAACAATTGTATGCTTTTTTTGCTACACTTGCTCGGGTGTTACCGTGAGAGCCATCCTAATCACAGTAATTTGACATGACCTCCACCAGGCATGTCAGGAGGGGTCTTCATGATCTAGAAAGAGAGGTGCAACGTAACAAGAGAGAACTCCTAGATCTACAGCATCCCTGTTCTTTGTTATTGTTGAGGTTACGAAGTATTTCGGCAAATCACACACACACACGACACGAACGCCAAGAAAGAGCGGACAAGAGAGAGCAAATGTTTTGACTTGTTGACCTGTCATAAATTGCCAATGTTTTTAATACATTCACATTTTTGTCTGCACTCTTCTTAGTCGGCAATGATCTACAGCCTAAATAGTATTCGCAGACACTCTAAATTATTTGTTGAAAATTGCAATGAAAATCACTGGAATTTTTGGTTGCTTTTTCAGGAGGTGCGTAATAATTAACAAATTTATGGAAATGCGTAATTTTAAACACAAATTATTGCAAAAACAGTAGTTTCAACAGAATATGCTTAAAAGTAAACACAAACTGGTTAATTTACAATATAAAGTGTTGCAAAAGTTGTAATTGCAATAGAAAGTGCTTGAAATTAAACACAATATTTATTATACAGGCAGAAGAACAACAAAAAACACGTGTTAGTTGCTCGTGGTTCTTTGTTCGAAGCTAACGAAAGATTTTGAAGATATTGTTTTGTGCTTTAAACTCCAAAAAGTTGTAAAATATGTTTAGTGTCATAAATAATTTTAATTGAAGTTTAGAAGCCTGCAACCAGAATTTATATATAACTAGCTGAACCCGGTGCGCTTTGCTACCCCGACTTAGATAAAATATAATGGAATGCTTTTTTAATATTTTAACGTATAAATATAGGAGATATGAAGGCGTTCTCTACCCATTCAGGGCTGTTTTGGAGCTACTATGGTATTTTTGTATGTTTCAGGAGGTAACACTCCTCCTAAAGCCTTTTCGACTATAAGTATTCCTACGGTAATTATATACTCTTACAGTAATAATTTCTCTTTATTTGTACAGATTGGATTTGGAGTGAATAAAATTAGAATAGAACCAGGTTTGAGAACTTAGGTTTGAGGATATTTCTAATTTATTTTATTAATGGGACTTATTATTTCCAGGTCATATACATATTAACATATTGTGATATCTTAAATTACTCTTAGGATAACTCCCACTCGTATTCATAATTTTTACTCAAACAATGATTTAGTTATATCATATTAAAACATTATTCTTAAGAAGTCTTTCAAAGATATAATATTTAAAGCTGCAGCCTTGGTCAATTCCTTCTCAGCTATAAGTACTTGTGTATATAATGATGACTTCTAAGTATCTTCAAAATTTCATTGAAATTTGACATACGTAACAAAAACATGAAGATATATATGGGAGCTATGTTCCGATCTGAACAGATCTCGATATCATTTTGCACATTTATTTTTACACCAAATCCCGTCTCACATTCCAAATTTCATTGAAATTGGATATAAATAGCGTGTTTCGTACATAAAATACAGGAAATCGACCGAACATACATATGTATATCGTCACCATAAATGCCGGAAGACGTAACCCACAAAAATAAAACTTTACAGGAGAAGCAAAAAACGTTATAAAATTAAAACGGTGTTATAAAATATCGAACATTTTTAGTATCGTGTTTTAAGACAGAGGAGAAATATATTTTTGGAAAAAAATTAATTTTTTTCCAGAATGTTATAAGCTGTGTGGGTTACGTCTTTTGGTATTGTATTTTTCTGAAATTCTAAATGACGTAACCCACAATTTATTGAGTATACATTTGAAGAAACTAGTATAAATGAAAAATAATAAACAAATTAGAACTGGTTTATTGGCCTACGCGGTTAAGCGAACTTTAAACTAGCAATCTGACGGTGTTGGGTTCAATTCCCGGGCTTGACGTTGATATTTCAATGGACCACAATTAGGAGAACTGTCTATTCCAACCATCACTATAATTACTTATAATTTCAATTGTATTAGACAATATTAAATCTGGAATATTATATTTATTGTTGTATGTATTTAAGTCAATTTATGGACAAAATATAGTTCATATAAATTAAGTGATCTGTAACAGTTTAAATGTAACTTTGATTTGTCATAAGGAATGTTGTCATAAAAGTAATGACAATCACTTGGAATTAAGCGTTTTAAGTCTTGCAGGTGTTGAAATTTCTTTTTTTGAAACTTTTAGCCTTTTGTGTGTACATCTGAGAAGGATCCACTGCCTCAAAATTTCCGGAACTTCTCTATGGTAGAATCTGGTAGTCGTCTTTGATATCAGTATTAAAAAAGATTATACTGCTAGGATTAAAAGCAAGTGCTCGCAGTGACTGTAGGATCTCCTGTCTTTTTGTATAAGTAAACCAATACAGTAAATTTGCGTTTTTTCTCTGGACCTATTTGATTACTACAATCAGTTGATCTCTATTAAACCATGGGTTGGTTGACAAGACCATCTTTTGCAAACTTACAGCCGAATCGTATCCGTCTTTAAAGAATACATCTTTGTACTAGAACGACGTGAATTTGGAGCATATACACGTTTTCGTATCAACGCCTCAAATTTTGAATATTTCCGTTCGTTCTTTCTCTTGGAAAAATGAACAATATTGAGACGAGCATTGCCTTCCGAATAACCACTTCCTTTTGTCCGGTTAACATATTATTTTCCATATGTGCGTTTTAGATGTTTATTTAAATGAGGGCAAAGGTCTTCTGTCATCATCTTCAATTATTTCAATTATAGATTTTTTCTGTAAGACCAGTAAAAACCGTCTAAAGTCAAAGTTATTGCTTTAAAAATTAACTAAAAAATGGTCTTTGTGATTTTTGAAAAAAAAGCTACTATTCTTGAGATATCGTCACCTAAGAGTCAGATTACACATATGGAGAAATAAGCCGAGGCAAAACTGTTAAGCTGAAAACACATGCAACGTTTGAGTAAAGTTTTGCGTTGGGCGTTGAGAAAAAAACAACAACAGGGCGACGCCGATACCAAAATCCAGCGTTTATCTGTTTGTCGGCTTATATTTCAAATGAATTTGAATTTTTCGGCATCATGCCCAACAGTGTAAAAACGGCCAAAATGACACAAAACTCTACCCAAACGTTGTATGTGTTTTCAGCTTTAAAGTAACTACACCATGTGATTGGTATTTCCATAAGCTTTCATACAATACCCATTTTGTAGAAATCGGTTCAGTAGAACCGGGTTTTGAACCTGGACTTTCGGGTCAAATAACCGGTTAAAAGAATCCGCCCCCCTGGAAATTATACATTAACTCAATAAGCCCTCCCTCTGGCATTATAATTGCTGCAAAAATCAAAGAATACATTGTTTGTACTGCTGTTTAGTTTTGAAATAATGTGGGTTACGCCTTTTGTGTTCTATGAAAATTACAGTATGCTGTTACGTCTATGGGCATTTCTTGAATAGGATCGTTATTTTTAAACGGAGAAGCTTGAAATTTTGCCAGAGCATGTATTTTAGCTTAATATATCAGATTCCATCAAAAAACGAATTTCGATTTCCATGTCGGTTACGTCTTCCGGCATTTATGGTGACGATATATGGGAGCTATATCCAAATCTGAACCCATTTCGATATAATTTGGCACATTTATGTCTAGACCAAACTGCGTTAGACATTCCAAATTTTCGGCGAGATTGGACATACGAGTACATAGTATGCTTGGTGCATAAAATACAGGAAATCGGCCCAAAATATATATGGGAGCTATATCCAAATCTCAACCGATTTCGATATAATTTGGCATATTTATGTCTACACCAAATTCCGTCAGACATTCCAAATTTCAGTGAAATTGGACATACAGGAAATCGGCCGAAAATATATATAGGGGCAATATCCAAATATGAACCGATTTCGATATAATTTGGCACATTCATTTCTAGACCAAATTCCGTCACACATTCCAAATTTCATAAATAAATAGCGTATTTGGTGCATAAAATACAGCAAATCGACCGAAAATATATATGGGAGCTATATCCAAATCTGAACCGATTTCGATACAATTTTGCACAATTATGTCTACACCAAATTCCGTCAGACATTCCAAATTTCAGTGAAATTGGACATACATAGCGTGTTTGGTGCATAAATTACAGGAAATCGGCCGAAAATATATATAGGGACAATATCGAAATATTAACCGATTTCGATATAATTTGGCACATTTGTTTCTAGACCAAATTCCGTTACACATTCCAAATTTCAGCGAAATTGGACATATGGTAACATGGGGCGCCTACGCCACTGGGGCGGCTACGCCAGCGCAGATTTTTTCGCAAAATACAATTACAGAAAAAATCCGTTAAAGGCCAAATTGTGAGTTTAATGAAGATCTATCATCTCCCAAAAGTTGGCAGTTGTGTCATAGGTATGATAGCGGACGCACGCGGTTTTGTGTTTTCAGGGTATTGGGAAAAATAATTATGGTAGGTATTTTTTGTGATACCTTCTTTACCTTCTGTGATATTAAAAACTCATTTTATACCGTTAGAAGACAACTACTGAAGAATATAAATCCCAATAATTCGCAAGAAGAAAGCAATTGTAAATGTCAATATATCTATATTATGAAATATACAAGGGGTGGGGCGCCTACGCCATGATAGGGGCGTTTTGGGTTAATGTTAGAAATTTGTCATGTTTAACTTAAATTCTTTATACCATAGATTTACCACACTATAATGTGAAGTTAAAATCAAATATTATCCTAAACGTATCTTGTTTTAGTTATATTATGATTTTTGTACCTAAATTCAAGGTACCTACTTCAATTAAACGCTAGAATCGGTTACTTTTTGTGAATTTTAAAATCATTTTTGATTATTCAATAGAAAACAAGTTCCTTTTTTGCATAATGTTGATATTTAAGGAAGAAGTATGGTAAATGACAGTTTTAGAGTCCATTGGAGAATGTTCAATATCGATGGCGAAGCTGCTCCATGGGTGGGGAGGCTTCGCCACCTTTTAGACATTTTGTAAATTCTCGAAAATAACATTTTAAAAACAAAATTATAACCATTTATATATCAAAACTTATAGTCAAAATATGCTAATATTTTCACCAATAATAATATTTGAAAAAACTTTAACGGTGTCGGTATGGGAACATTTTGAACAAAAACGTGGCGAAGGCGCCCCATGTTACCATATATGTATGTAATAATACGATGATAAAATTAGTGAGAAACGAACGGTTATGTCATTTTGGTTATGTCGAAAGGTTTTTTCATCGAATCACTTTATAATTAAGATTTTATGTAATCTTAGATAAAAACTCATCAAAATATCACATAGGGATACGAGGTTGTAAGAAATGCATAACCCTAGTGACTATTCAGAGGAAAATCTATATGTAGACTTGGGTTATAACTTTTTGCACTTTTTTGCAAATATCAAAAATACCACCATATAGCCGTGTAGAGCATGGAAAACTATTATGAATTGCATTTGAAAAACGATCAGTTCTAGGACAGAGAAGCCATTACATAGTCGATACGTCCAAAGATTTGCTTTACCACCAATGAAACCAGGTAACGTAATTTGGTGACTATGTGGGTTCGAGTCCTTGGCTTTCCTTTTTCACTTGCAAATAATTTCCGATCATCAAGCTTAACTCTAAACGAGAAAATTAATAAAAAAGCAAATATGTTGTCATAACAGCTAAAATTAAAAAATGCATTACTGAACTTTAATGCATTTGGTGTGGAAACTTTTTTCGCGATAGAGAAAAATTGACGCCGTATTTCACAATAGTTTTCCATGCTCTACACGGCTATGTGGTGGTATTTTTTTGGTTATGGACCTAATGTAGACTGGTAGTTTTCTTGGAAAACATGTTAAAAAATGTTTTTGGTGGGAACCTTCTAATTTGTTGGGTGAATCGGATGTTGTCAACTGAAGGAATGCGCCACTTCACTTGGATGTAACCACAAATAGAAAGGAGTTAGATTCGTGGGCGATGACAGGCAGTTTAATTGAGGGCTTAATGGCTCGTAAGGACTTTAATGGTAACAAGGGCAACAGTTTAGAGAAGCGGAAATAATGCGTTCTCTGTAGGGGTAAAGAATGCTACTGTAACCGAAATTTCTGGAGAAGTTGGTTTAGGACTTTTATTACTTCAGAGACCGCCTGCTTAGGCAGGGTGCTCAAGGAGTTCGTGGTTTTGATGTCACGATAGCACCTGGATTCCTTACGGATGCGTCTATTTTCAATTTGTTTTACATGCTACTTTTGCTGCGATCTTAAAATGTGTTGCACGGACCGTTGATCTAATTGGATTTCTGAGAATTGGATGTCACCAGGATTGTATTGCAAAAGATTTAAATTGTTTGGACTACCTTTAGTTTAAGCCACAAATAAAACTTACATTTACACTGTGCAGCATTTTTAAGGTAATCTTGTACAAACAATTTGAACTGAGGATTTTTTGAAAGTACAGACCTAAACTGCAAAAACCCTAGTTGGGTTTTGTTGTGTCAGATCCAGCTTGGATTTATGGCTCCATCTAAACATCGTTAAATATTGACTTTTTAAAGCAATTCGCTGCTATATCTCTGACACCAATGCGAATCTTCTTCTGACCTCTGAAGCAAATTTGTAGATAAGGGCAAGCGAAAAAAAATATGGAAAAGTAATGGTCTCGAATAACAACATTTATTGCCTCAAATTTTATAACATATCTAAAAATTAAAATTAATTTGTACCATATCTCCAAAACTGTTACATTTTTCTTAATATTTTCTTTTGGAATGTAATACGCAACTCTTCAGAACATGCCATTGTTGTAAAACGTCTCTGTAACGTTGTTTTTAGTATATTTTTCAGGAACAATTTAGTAAATATGTCAATAATGTAAACAGTGCCTGAAATAAGTGTTATAAAAGATATGATACAAAATACAGTTGAAACAGCATGAAATAAGCATTTTAGAGTTTCAGAATGTTCTGAAGAATTGCTGAGACCATTATTTGGAAGATTTTTGCAACAGGTTACTGGTTCAACTCCCAATAGTTTAGCTGATAATGATCAGAATTCCAGATATTATGTACAATTTGCTATATTTTATCGACTGTGATGATCTAGATGGAGTTTTTCTTATGTGATCTGATTAACAGATAAGTTCTACTTATGGCTACAACATTGCTAACGACAGCAAGGCCAACTTCCTACTCGCTGCTGAGATAAAGGCCCGATAAATGCAAAAAATAATGTAGTTTTAGCCCGGTTTAGATGATGTCATAAAATCCGAACTGGATCGGACAGGACAAAACCCCATTAGGGTTTTTGTAGTCTCAATATGTACTTTCAAAATATGCATACTAGACGTTGTTTGCATTTTCAGTGTTGCATAGTGTTATAGACACATAGCGTGTATGTTTTCTTAACATAAATACATAGTATAATAGTATCCATAAATAGTATCTTAGGATAATACTTATTTAAAGCACGTGATTTAATAAGGACAATCTCCAAAAACATTTCCCACAAAAGCATTCCCTTTAAGGTTAATTCATGGCAAATATTGCATTAACAAGAAAAACACATACCTATTTACTATTACTCGCTACAAATATTTGGCCAATAACACACACAAATAATACAAATTCAACAAAATATACATACCGACAGATATTGGTACTTAACCACCGCCCAGCCCAGGACGACATCAACAGATTATGAAACCTTTTAAGAGGATTAACAAATTTGAATGATTTTTGTTATTGTTGTTGTCCATTGTCCTTTGTTTTTCGTCAAAACACTTTGTGCGACATAGCCACTTGAACATGACCGCCAAGCCACTCGTACAGCCACTTCATCAGTTGTGACAAAGTTTTTTTGTTCTTCTTTTGCCTATTATTGTTTCCGTTTCCCATAGCATTCGAAATGTGGTGCACTCTACTTCAGCAGAAGTTTGTTCTTTTTGGCAGTAGCGAATTTCAAATGATTTGCTGTTGACTGTGATTGTTTGCATTTCGTGACGAAAAGGAGAACAAATTATGACTCGTGACCATCACTCATTGACAGTTAAGTGTTTGAGTTGATGGTGTGTGTGTTTGTGATGAGAAAGAGGTCCCTGCAAAAATACAAATTGTGATGAACTGTATTACTTAATTGAAAAAACAAGAAAGAAAAGATAAAATCTTGGTGTTGATATTAGTTGACGCCTGCAGTTCTTGCAAAAAATGCCAAATTATCCAACAAAAACATATGTCCCTCTGCCCTTTTTCAGTCTTTCTAAATCAGAGATAAAAGAGAATTTGTCGTTTTGCTGTTTGCGTTCTGCATCCATTGGGAAATCATAAAACAAATTCACTTGTCGTTTTGTATCAACTTTGTGATAGTAAAGGGTTATTAAAAGAGAAAATTAAAATAAAACAAGTAAGAAAGTGTATGTAATAGAGTGGGGCGATTTTTATGGAAATCCCAGCAAAATGTTCGATGCCAAAGATGTCATTCCATCATGGGTGAAAGTAATCTGGCATGTCATCTTTTTAGCATCTTCGTCGATGAATTTTATATGAGCGTGGACCCCGAAAGATGCTATTCATTTTTGGATCCAAAGCATGTCATTTACACCAATGCTTTGGCATGCCATTTCCACCAATGATTTGCCATGTCATTTTCACCAACCCTCGACAATGGCATTATCATTACGACGAGAGTTTTAAAAACGTTGGTTGTGATTTCGAGTCTCCGACGAAATCAAGCCTATTGTAAAGAATTAATCTTATATATTTAGAAAAATGTGTATAAAAAATCAAAATATCTATTGGATCGATGGAATGGTTTCAAATGCTGATGAAAAGATCGGATCTTTCACGCCTTCCTTAGCATAGGCTCAAATGCTGATGAAACTATCAGATCTTTCACGACTTCATTTGCATGGGTACAAATGCTAATGGAAAGATTGGATCTTTCACGACTTCCTTCGAACCAATGCATAAGATGCAATGAAATCACGTCATCGCATAGAACCCCTTCCTTCATCGCATAGAACCCCTTCCTTCTTAATGGGCGCTTCGCGTTTCTGATTCTTGTGATTGTACTGAGCAAAAAATCCACTAGAAAATACATATGTATGTCTGCTGTGAAAATGGAGTTTGCGAGCTTCGCCCCTCAAAATGTTCAAATAGCCCCACCCTAATCTGTAAGCTTTGCCGATAGAGATAGCTGATGAGCTTTTGGGTCATAATGTCAGAAAGGATGGGCTTATCAATGAAAAAATATATCATTTGAATCAGAATCACTTGGACTACCTTCGATGCAAATTTCAAAGCAATTTTCGAGCAGACCTCGCTATCACATAAGCAAAGTTTTGAACTTTTGTGAGAGAGGTATCCGAAGGTTGTCCAACATAAACCTTCTTGGAACTTGTGAACGTTTAAACGAAATTTTACAATGTGCAAAGTTTCAGACACATTGGATACTCAATTCTAATACTAATCGTGCTTATCAGTTATTGTTGTTGTAACAGAATATTTATTATATGCTTGTAAGTTCGGTTTTTTGTTTAATCTTACTCGGGGTCTACCTCCAGTTCTAGAAATGTGGCTGCTTTGATGCGTTGTAGCCACCAATCTACTGAAGTTAGTAGAGTAGGTTTGACAGGACAGGTGCAGTGACATGTGGGTACATGTTCAGCATGCTGGGCACATATTTTGCACGGTGTCATCGATACTTGCCCTGTAGGAATTTAGACAGCTGCGCCATCCCGAGCATAGTTGGTTTGTCGTGACAACTGACAATCCTCAGCTGGGAAAGATGAGGAATGTTCTCCGAGGACTTCATTCAGACGATAATTGTTTATGGCATCTTCGACTGCATCTATGTGAATGCTTTTTATACCTGCTTGGTAGGCTTCTTAATCTAGCGGTCCCCTCTTGTAACGTTGGACCTCTCTATCTACATCAAAAAATCTGTTCTGACATGCCTAGCCACCATATGCTGAGTTAGATGGCTCTCACGGTAACACCAGAGCAAGTACTGCAACGAAAATATGCCATTGTGTTGCTGTACTGGAAAAATCTTTGTCTCCTCATGTAGATGGTCCACTGAAGACATGAGCAGGTAACCTACAGCATTCTGACAAATATACATACATATGTTCCCACAACATACCGAAGGACAAGGGAGACTGCTCTCATATCAATGAGTCGTCGCCGATTCATATCGAGGCGAGTCCGAACGGCTTGTCGTACGATATCACTTGAAGAGAAGTTTTTTTGACTGAAATGCTAAGGAAATACAAGCCAACATTACTCTGAGGGTATTTGCCACCGCCGAAAAATTTGATGTTCCGGTCGGGGATTTAACCGCGGACATTCGCATATCGTCCATTGTCCATAAGACCTTTGGGTCTTCTATAACAAGAACTTTTGGTCTACTATAAGAAGACCGGTTGGTCTACTGTAAGAAGACCTTTTGGTGTACTATGTATAAGAAGACTTGGGTCTCTTATAAGAAGACATGTGGTCTGCTATAAGAAGACCGTTTGGTCTACTGTAAGAAACCCTTTTGGTCTACTGTAAGAAGACCTTTTAGTCTACTATAAGAAGACCTGTGTCTTCTATAAGAATACCTTTGGGACTCCTATAAGAAGACCTTTTGGTCTTCTATAAGAAGATCTTTGGGTCTTCTATAAGAAGACCTTTGGGTCAAGGGAGACTGCTCTCATATCAATGAGGGGACAAGGGGGACTGCTCTCATATCAATGAGTCGACGCCGATTCATATCGGCTCAATTATATTAGACCTACTTTTTATCGAGGCGAGTCCGAACGGCTTGTCGTACGATATCACTTGTAGAGAAGTTTTTTTGACTGAAATACTAAGAAAATGCAAGCCAACATTACTCTGAGGGTATTTGCCACCGCCGAAAATGTTGATGTTCCGGTCGGGGATTTAACCGCAGACATTCGCATATCGTCCATTGTCCATAAGACCTAGAATACCGTTTGGTCTACTATAAGAAGACCTTTTGGTCTACTATGTATAAGAAGACTTGGGTCTCTTATAAGAAGACATGTGGTCTGCTATAAGAAGACCGTTTGGTCTACTGTAAGAAACCCTTTTGGTCTACTGTAAGAAGTCCTTTTAGTCTACTATAAGAAGACCTGTGTCTTCTAAAAGAACACCTTTGGGACTCCTATAAGAAGACCTTTTGGTCTTCTATAAGAAGATATTTGGGTCTTCTATAAGAACACCTGGGTCGTCTATCTTTTGGTCTACCATAAAAAGACCTTCTGGTCTTCTATAAGAAGATCTTTGGGTCTCCTATAAGAAGACCTTTTGGTCTACTATAAGAAGACCTGGGTCTTCTATAAGAAGACCTTTTGGTCTACTATAAGAAGACCGTTTGTTCTACTGTAAGACCTTTGAATCTTCTATAAGAAAACCTTTTAATCTACTATAGGAAAATCTTTGGGTCTTTCATAAGAAGACCTTTGGGTCTTCTATAAGAGGACCTTTGGGTCTTCTATAAGAAGTTCATTGGGTCTTTTGTTAAAAGATTTTTGGTCGTCTATAGGAAGACCTTTGTGTCTTCTATAAGAAGATATTTGGGTCTTCTATAAGAAGATCATGGTTTACGATGGGAAAACTTTTCCGACTTCTATCTGAAATCCTATAGGTCTTCTATGAGAAGACTTATTAGTCTTCTATAAATGTAGAAACCCTAAAAACGTCTTTCGAATTTAATAGCCCTTTAAACATACAACGATCATTCATATTTCTTTTTTGTTTAGAATCTATTCAATTTTCTGCCACATTAAACCGGTAGTGGTGACATTTCAATACCGATTACATGATTGAATCACACGGAAACATCAGCAGAGGCTGTGGTCACGTGGCCACTTTGTTTCGTTGGAATTGTTATTCCCTTTTCAGTTTGTTTTTCTTTGCTGTTGACAAAGGCAAGTGTTTTGTGAAATGAAACCAAAGTAGCCTGGCCTGACCAAATATCACTCCTTCATTGGCCCACCCCCATTTGCGATGTCATGTCATAAGAGACACGTGCAATCTGCGTTTGGTACTGCTTCGTGCTTCGTTTTGTTCTTGTGATAACTTCAAATCATTTCCTTAAACAAACACAGACTCCGGATTTTTCGTGGTAAATTCATCTTGTGAGTGGAATGAGTGGGAGGTGGGCCAATGTGGGTTTGTTGCTTGTTGAGCGAAGGGCGTTGAGGTGGCCATGAGACGCGTGCTTCAACTTTTGTTTTGTTAGTTTTACTGATGCATGAGATCTTTGGCACAAAACAAGTAGATGAGAAGGTTGAATATGTATGTGCAGAGATACTAATGTGTATTTGTGTGTTTTGTTGTGCTTCGGAGTACTCCAAGTTCCAAGTCTGCTGAAAAATCAATTCTATACAGAGTAAATCAAGCATGTATATGTCATCGCTATACCGTTAAATGGAAACGAATTTGACAGCAATGAGATGGCTTGATGCTTTCCTATAGGTTGAAAATGGAAGTTTGGATTGCTGTACAAGTAAAATAGACTCGAGAAAAAATATTAGTTCATATACATCCTGAGTGAAGTAACATTCTGGATTCAAGGTATGTTTATGTTATCTCCTGATTGTGTATTGAATCGTTATTTTGAACAGAGTATTTCTTTTGTTTCCATTTTGGGTTTAAAAAGTGCTGTATTATGGGTGGTATTATATACATTTACACAACTTTTTTCTTAATCCGCTTCTGTCGGAGTTGGTGCGCTTCCTTGGATAGCCCCTTTAAAACCCTTAATTCATGGGAAGTCTTCTAAGATATGCCTCATTTTAAACCAGTAAGGAAAGAATCAATGTCGTCATGGCCGAATATGATACCACATATTCCTGTAAGCAATTAGAAAGCGTGTGTATTTATGGACGTTGTCCCTTCGGAAACAGACCCTTTAAAGCTTTTTTAGTTTGGATGGTCTCGGTACCACTGAACCCAGTGTCCATAATATATGAATGTCCACCAGTTTTGTTCTTCGCATTGGACTATTTGCTCACATGTGTATAACGCGTTCCAGATTTAAGATGTGGAAATTGTATATTCTGACTTGTGATCAGATTGCTGCAGATATCTCTTAACCTCGATTTCCGGGAGAACTTTACAGTTTTTTGCGTAACGGTGGGAGAGGAGGTTTGAATACACAATCATTAAATAATATGTTTGTAGTACCCCCTCCTATAGTACTATTTTTTCTTCGTCTTTAGGGGACATCTTGGAATGTGAGATCAACGTAAGATTGTATGCCAGGCATGTAGTTAGTGCAGCCCTACAGAGTTGGTTAATAAGGGTAGTCACTACTCAAAAATATGGTATGACTATCTGTGTCGAATATTTCCAATAAATGCAACGATCCGGTAGACCAGGTCACACAGGTCTAGTGGGGTTGGATATTGGATTCCCTAATATCCAACCCTCCACTTCCGATACAGCGTTTGAGCTTGTAGCCTCCACATGCCGAGTATGTGTCGACGACGAGACCTTTGTCGTGAAGTCTAAGTAAAATTGTCTGCCAGCAATGTCGTTAGTCAAAACTCGTATGTTGTGGTTAGGAAAGGTAGTCTCCTTGGTGAATCTGGAAATGATCGCATGACGAGTTATGTTTTTTACATTTTGGTGTTGGAATCGATAAATGTACCCATAGAAGTATGGCTGGAATGTGATCTACAGGATTTTAAGAGCTTTATTGGTTCGCAGGTTTGTTTGGTTCAGGCAGCGGACTATGTTCCCGATATTTTACAAATCGGGGATCTCAACTGTAACGAAAACTTACGGAAAGGAGCAGCTATTTGCCCTTTAACGAGTTTCCAGAATATTGACTACTGGCGGTACTAAGATCTTGGCTGGTGCGCAGTTTAGGCACGGCGATTATCCTTCGAAACTTTCACATATCGGCTATCTGAATGGTATCGAAGACTTTAGACAGATCAAAAGAGTCGAACGTTTGTGTAGCCGTCTGGTCTTGGGGGACTTTAATACGCATCACGAGTTGTGGCATTCGGTCCTCTGCAACGATCAGAGCGGTACAACACTGGGAAAATTGATAGCTCCACGTTTTAAATGGTCAATGAGGATGCCCTACCAGAATTAGAGGAGAGTGTCACAGTTTGCCAGACTAATCACCTGGTTTGACAAATGACGTTACCTGACAACCCGTAATTTCGCCTAGATCATAATAGTCTCCATAAGCAGACAACCCTATTTCATCACCTCTGAACGCCGCACATTTGTCAATCATGGAAAAACTGATTGGCCGAGTTTCAGATAGTTGACTAATCACCGTTTCAGAGATCTGCCCAATTCTTCAGATGTTCTGTTAGCGGAAAGGACGTTCCGAGACATCATCACTGCTGCAGCCACTCGCCATATACCTGCTGGTCGAATACCCGAAGTGTGACCAAACTTCCCAGCAGAGGCGACGGGATTAGCAAATGAGCGTGATGAGCTTCGTCGTGAGCCCAGTGACCCCAGAGCTAGGGAGTTGACACTGGAAGTTAATAGCGCCATAAGTGGATCAAGTTGCCGATCACCAACTTGGATTCCATACGCAGCACAGCACGACAACTGGGTGCCATCTCTACACATATTTGTCGAGGAGTTAACCAATATAAGCCGCGTGATAGAACAGTGATCGTATCGCTTGACTTATCGAAAGCCTTTGATACTGTCAGGCAATTTGAGGACATTGAGCAGACAACCCTCCGGCCATGTTTGAAACATTGGATAATCAATTATATGTGTGGACGCCAGTCGTACGTGGAATTCGGGAACAAGAAGTCCAAACCCCGTCGAGTGAAACAGAGAGTCCCCCAAGGTGGAGTGATATCTCCGGAACTGTTTAGCTCCTACCTCTCCTGTATTACGCCCCCTCCAGACGACAACAAGATCGTAACGTATGCGGATGATTGCACGATGCTGGCTTCAGGTACCTTCCCTGATGACATCTGTGAAAGACTAAACTCCTTTTTAACCGATCTCACCACCTTTTTGCACGCGAGCAATATGCAGATATTCGCCACTACGGACACTCTGTTCACCACATGGACGGTGCAGGTGAGAAGAGAGTGAATGTCGTGGTCACAAACTGCCCTAGGGGTTACATTCGACAGCACATTTACGTCGTGCTCGCATGCCACAGCCAGCAAACGGAAAATTAGGAACAAGGTCCTCAAGTCCCTAACCGGCAGCATTTGGTGTGCGGATAAAGAAACATTGTTTAGTGAGCTATGCGGCGCTAGTTTGGGTTTATGTGATACGCAATAAAATAATATTCAAACTTGTGAGAATGCCGCCCTGAGAACAGTAAAAGGGTGCCTCCTCATGTCTTCAATGGACCATCTACATGAGGAAGCAACGATTCTTCCAGTACAGCAACACAATGAGATGCTTTCGTTGCAGTACTTGCTTGGGTGTTACCGTGAGAGCCACCCCAATCACCATCTGATGGCTAGGCCCGACACAGCCAGGCACATCAAGTAAGATCTTCACGTTCTAGAGACCGAGGTCCAGCGATGCAGGAGAGAACTCCTAGATCAACAAGCATATCAAGCAGGTTTGAACGGTATTCAACTATAGTGTAAATAAACTCCTCGGAGTACATCCCGCATCTATCGCGGCTGAGGAGCGTCAGCTGCCACGACATACCAGAGTAGTTTTGGCTCAACTACACTCTGGATATTGCAGTCGCCTAAATGTTTAAAGGCAAAGATCGATCACACCGTGCAAAACATCTGCCCAATCTGCCCCGCACAACACACTGCATCTTTACAACTGCCCTGCCAAACCTACTCATCTAATTCCAGTGGATCTGTGGTTACATCCCATCGAAGCTTTCCAGGAATTGGAGATAGACCCAAAGCCAGATTGAGCAAAAGAACGAACACACATACATACAATAACAAACACTGTTACAACCACCGTTTTTTCGGCAGTGACTTTCCATAGTTCTGCATGGAACAAATGTTAGTTGTCGGAAAGATGAAGGTCGGTCAATGAAGGATGGTCAAAATCTTAACCACTGTCAATAGGAGGGCTATTGGCCGTTAAGATCCTCCTTTGGTTCGCAGATTTACATGGTTTAGTCAACCTAGGTACCATTATTTTGCTTAATGAAATTGTTCCACTGTTGTTGTAGGAAAACATATTTTTTCGTTGGTATGTCTATTAGTTATCTGGTTCAAGTTCCTCTGTGTCTATATTCAACAATTCTGCCACCTAGACTAGTTGCGTCTATAAAGAATCAGTAGAGAGGTGAGTAGATTTAGCTTGACATGCAGGGTATGTGTTGGGTATCGAGCTATCAATTCGGGCCCAATACGAATTGAGGCGGCTTCATTATCTATATATGTAAAAGAGCTTAGTGAGTGAGTGACTGAGTTACTGAGTGACTGACATATCATCGCCCAGACGAAACTGCTGAAGTTAGAAAGCTGAAATTTTGACTGTGGGTTGCTGTCGGTGTGTAGGGGTGAGATAAGGCTGGGTTTTTGGAAATTCGACCTAGAAGGGTACGAAAAGTACTAAAAAGTACTAAATATGGTACCCTTTGTATTAGGCAAACGGGAAGAGCTAGAATTCTGAAATTTAGAATGAGGCTAACTGATGGAGAGTTAGAAAGATGTACCAAAGGGTTTTTGGAAATTCGACCTCTAAGAGTACGAAAAGTACTAAATTTAGTACCAATTGTATATTTTGAACGGATTTAGCTAGAAACTTGGAATTTGGTATGGAAATGAGAGTTGGGAAGTGGTGTTTATAAAAGGAAATGGTTTGTGAAATTCTTACTCATGTGTACGAAAAGTAGTAAATGGTACTAAATTTAGTACAATTTGGGTGAAAGTATAGAGCTTTAAACCTGAAATTTGGAATTAAGATTACTGACGGAGTATATGATTGAGATATGGGGGTTGTTTTGGAAATTCATACTTATGTGTACGAAAAGTACTAGATGGTACTAAATTTAGTACAACTTGGATTTGGGTGAACGGCTAGAGCTAGAAACCTGAAATTTAAAATTAAGATTACTGACGGAGTATAGGATTGCGATATGGGGTTAGTTTTCGAAATTCATACTTAAGGGTACGGAAAGTACTAAATGGTACTAAATTTGGTACAATTTGGATTTAGGTGAATGGATAGAGCTGGATTCCTGAAATTTCGAATTAAGATTACTGTTGGAGTGTAGGATTGATGTAGTTTTGGATGTTCGTAATTTTGGGTACGGACAGTTCTAAGTGGTACTAAATTTGGTACCTAAAATATAAAATATCTATGTATATGTATAAAATAGCTTCGTGAGTGAGTGACTGACATATCATCGCCTAGACGAAACGGCTGAAGCTAGAATCTTGAAATTTTGGGTATTGGTTGATTTTGTTGTGTAGGGGGTGAGATAAGGCTGGATTTTTGGAAATACGACCTAGAAGGGTACGAGAACTACTAAAAGGTACTAAATATGATACCCTTTGTATTAGGCAAACGGGAAGAGCTAGAATTCTGAAATTTGGAACAAAGGTCACTGATAGAGAATTAGAAAGATGTACTTAAGGGATTTTGAAAATTCGACCTATAAAAACTAAATATTACTAAATTTTTTACCAATTGTATATTTTGAACGGTTATAGCTAAAATCTTGAAATTTAGTATGGAAATCAAGTTTGGAAAGTGGTGTTATTATAAGGAAATGGTTTTGGAAGTTCGTACTTATGTGTACGAGAAGTACTATATGGAACTAATTTGGTACAATTTTGATTTGGGTGAACGGATAGAGCTGAAACCCTGAAATTTGTAATTTAGATTACCGTTGAAGTGTACGATTGAGAGATGGGGGTAGTTTTGGAAATTCGTACTTATGTGCACTACAAGTACTAAATGCTACTAAATTTGGTACAATTTGGATAGACCTGGAAACCTGAAATTTGGAATTAAGATTTCTGATGGAGTGAAGGATTGAGGAAGTTTTGGAATTTCGTACTTATGGGTACGAAAAATACTAAACGATACTAAATTTGGTAGAAATTGGATTTGGGTGAACGGATAGAGCTGAAATCCTGAAATTTGGAATTATATTACTTTTGGAGTGTAGGATTGAGGTAGTTTTGGAAATTCGTACTTATGTTTACGAAAAGTACTAAATGGTACTAAATTTGGTACAATTTGGATTTGGGTGAACGGATAGAGCTGGATTCCTGAAATTTGGAATTAAGGTTATTGTTGGATTGTAGGATTGGGGAAGTTTTGGAAATTCGTACTTGTGGGTACGAAAAGTACAAAATTTTGTACCATTTGGATTTGGGTGAACGGATAGAGCTGCAATCCTGAAATTTGGAATTAAGATTACTGTTGCACTGTAAGATTGAGTTAGTCTTGGAAATTCGTACTTATGGATACCGAAAGTACTAAATGGAATCCTGAAATTTCGAATTACGGTTACTGTTGGATTGTAGGATTGAGGAAGTTTTGGAAATTCGTACTTAGGGGGTACGAAAAGTACAAAATGGTACTCAATTTGGATTTGGGTGAACTGATAGAGCTGAAATACTGAAATTTGGAATTAAGATTACTGTTGGGCTGTAGTATTTCGATAGTTTTGGAAAATCGTACTTATGGATACGGAAAGTACTAAAGGGTACAATTTAGATTTGGGTGAACGAATAGAGCTGAAATCCTAAAATTTCGAGTTAAAGTTACTGTTGGAGTGTAGCATTGAGGAAGTTTTGGAAATTCGTACTTATGGATACGAAAAGTACAAAATTTGGTACAATGTGGAGTTGAGCGAACGGATAGCGCTGGAAGCCTGATATCTGAAATTAAGATTACCGTTGGAGTGTAGGATTGAGGAAGTTTTGGGAATTCGTACTTATGGGTACAAAAAGTACTAAATTTGGTACAATTTAGATTTGGTTAAGGATAGAGCGGGAATCCTGAAATTTTGAGTGAAGGATACTGTTGGAGTGTAGGATTTCCTCAATTTAGAAATTCGTACTTATGGTACGAAAAATACTAAATTTGGTACAATATGGATTTGAGTGAACGGAGAGATCTGGAATACTAAAATTCGAAATTACTGGAATTTGAAATTTAGATTACTGTTGAAGTGTAGGACTGAGATAGGTTTGAAAGTTCGTACTTATGTTTACGAATAGTACAAAATGGTACTAAATTTGGTACAATTTAGATTTTGGTGAACGGATGGAGGTGGAATCCTGAAAGAAGTACTGTTGGAGATAGTTATTGAAATTCGTACTTTCATACGAAAAGTATTAATGGTATTGTGAATAGAGGTGGAATTCGGAAATTTGGTATTATAGCCGCTGTTGTTGTGTAGGGTCGAGATATGGATGTGGTTGTGGATACACGTACAATCAGTGTACGAAAATTACACAGAATTTAATTCAAATTGTTATTGTGTAGAGGGGTAGAGCTGAAATTGAGAAATTCGGTATTAGAATAGTAGTTGGCGTTACAGTGGAGATGGAGAGGGAGTTTTGGAAATTCGTACTTATGTATACCAAAAATACAAAATCACGGTTGGAATATAGTTTTGGATATAAGGGATATAGGTGGAATTTCGAATTGTTGTATGAGGGTTTGTGTTGGTGTTTAGATAAAGATTTTTTGAAATGCATACAAATTCTGAAATTAGGCTGAGGCTGGCTGATTTATTGAGAAATACGAAATGTACTAAATGGATTACATTTGACGTTGGGTGTAGCAATGAAGCTGGAAATTTATAATTAGTGTGTGAAAAGTACAAAGTTGCAATACATTTGGTATTGGGCTAAGGAATTGAAGTGGAATTCCATTTTATTTGTCAAGTTCATTGTTAGCGGTGATCGTACAATAAGTGTACTAGAAGTATTAAATAATACTAAATATTGGAGCACTGGTATTGAGTGAATCGATAAATGAAATTTGTCATGAGGATCACTGTTGAGATTAAATCAGAATGTTTATTAAAATTCGCCTTTAAATGTATGAATGGTTTCGACAGGTAATACCATTTGCATTGTGTGAAAAAGTAGAGCTAAAACTGTAACATTTGAGCTAAGGTCCTGGATTTTAAAAATTGTACTGAACGGTGTGCTGTTATTTTATGTTAACTCGAATTCGGTTTCTAAATAATGTACTGAAATCAAAAAGTCAAACGTATCTTTTCAAGAAAATTTATTTTTGTTGTTGTCTATTCTGAACGTTATAGTAAGTTCATTTGAAGAGGTACATCTATGCGGCTAACGTTTTACAAGAAGCTTTTTACATCCTGAGAATAAAAGGCCTAAAATAAAATGTCTCAATAATTAACTGTTATATAGGATAACATCTTTTAAATTAAGGTTTTCTACATTTTGATATCACAAGTTCCAAAATTCGGTTGGAAAATGTGGATACAATTTTCAAAATACCCATACCTTTCTAATAAAACATTGAGTGGGATTTAAAATGTAGGCCGCTGTTGAAGTGTAGGGGCCTTTTTTGAAATTCGAACAAAACGTGTACGAACAGTACTTAAATGAAATTAAATATAACTCCAAATAGGTATTAGTACATCAAAATTTTCAATGTTCAACATATTAGATATTGTTTATTTGTATATTATACATTTTCGCATACGAAGTAGCGGGCATTTTGCTAGTATCTCATATTCATTGGGATAAAACAACTAACGTTCGCCCTTGCAGCTAAACTTCTTCTGCTGCGATGGATGGGGGTGGTCTCTGAGTACGGCATCCACACCGTACCTTTGTACTGCCTGCGCAAATACATCAGTGTGAATGTTATCCAAACCTGCCTGATAGGCAGAGGTTCCCGTTTCTACCTTTGGGCCTCGCTTTATTGATCATGAAGATCTCTCCTGACGTGCCTGGGTGGGACAAGCTTCTCTACTAGATTTTGGGATGTTATCTCCACCCAAAAAGGCAGTCTGTTACAGTCCTCCTGGCGTCAGATTTGAATATTCATTCACTGAGTAGAGCTAATATTTATATACTACCCACTAACTGTTGCATACCCCGCATAGCTTATAACCGACCAGTCCATTGCTTTATATGTGATCAACAAGGTTTCTGTGGTTGCACTCCAAGTGCTGCCGGTTATCGACTTCCGGACCTTGTACCTACTTCTGATATTATCGCAAAGAGCTGTGACTTGCGAGGACAACTTAAACGTGCTATCGAAAGTGATACCCAATATTTTGGGGTAGTTAGTGCTCGGAGTCAAGACACCATCTATTCAGCCGTCTATATGGCCAAACGTGTGGCAGTGGATTTAGCGGCGAACATTTTCATGTTCCTCAGATGGAAGAACTGTATTCTGTCAGCGATGTAGATATTTAATCCATCATGGGTGTGGCATTTCAGAAAGGTAGAGGTTAAAAAGTTCCGGAGATATCACCTGGTCTTGAGGTAGACAGATGACTTTTTAAGGTCTACCTTTGTAGACAAGGTCTTAGGATCTTCTACAGTAGACAGAGGTCTTTTGTAGTAGAGAGAAGACCTTTTATGGTATTCTCTAGTAAGGAAAAGATATTTTATAGTATTCCTAAGCAGACAGAAAACCTTTTCAGGTTTTCTATAGTAGACTGAAGACCTTTTAAGGTCTTTTCTAGTAGACAGAAGACCTTTTAAGGTCTTCTATAATATACAGAAGACTTTATGAGGTCTTCTCTAATAGACATACGACCTTTTGTGGTTTTCTCGAGTAGACAGAAGACCTTTTAAGGGCTTCTATAGTAGACCGAAAACTTTTAAAGGTCTTCTAAATATACAGAAGAAATTTTAAAGTTTTCTCTAGTAGACAGAAGACTTTTTCAGATATTCTATAGAACGAAGTAAACCTTTTAAGGTATACTCTAGTAGACAGAAGAATTTTTAAGATATTCTCTAGTAGACATAAGACCTTTTATGGTATTCCCTTGTAGAAAAAATATCTGTTAAGATCTTCTATAGTAGACAGAAAACAAATTGAAGAACTTAAACTATAGGAGAGGGTTTGACTTTTTCTTCTCCATTTTCATGAAGGTATGTTTCACGATATCGAAGGCCTTTTGGTTGCTGTGAGTCCAATGCCAACTTGGACTGTTCGATCGCACGGCCTGTTCTGTTTCAGTCCTCTACTGATATGTGTGGATATGGTGCGTTACTATGTATTTCCAGTGCATGCTGTCGTTGGGCCACTGGAAAACTGCTTCTCATTATTGGGAGGAGTAGTGCCTCTAGAATGTTCGCTACTGACAATAATGTGTTATGTGGTTCTATCAGTAGATCGTAGTAGTATGTTTTGGAAAGGTTATTGGTGGTCTTTAAATCGGTTGATCAGTCAATTTGGATATTTCAGTTGGAAAGTGAGGTCAGATCTTGATGTACATATGATTTGATTTTAGCTCAAAGTCCATTGCAGGAAAGAAGCATTGTCAGTAGTCGTCGCAGCGGCTTATGACACCTAGCTTATTACAACTTGGTCTCTACATCGCGCTTCTCCTTTAAATATTTTCATTAAAGTCTTCTATCATATTCCTAATTTTATATGACAGCGCTTGGTGATTGCTCGCTAGGAACTGGAAAAAATGTGCTTTTGACTGGTTCAAGTTGTTGGTCAGAACATGTGCACAAAGATTCAGTTGTTAATTATCTTATGATAATTAATTAATGTACTAAAGGGCTATTCTGGAGACAACGTTATTTTGAATACATATAAGACAAGTAGTAATATGCTTCGTGTCGGTTCGATTGTTAATCTAATAATTTTGGATCCTTTTTGCAGACTTCGAAATTGACAACACCTGTTTTAGTTCGCACAAACATTTTTCCTCGAGTTGGAAATCATTTGATGCGCAACAAAACAAAAATGATAGTCTGTTTTCATCATCTTCTGATGCTCTTTTTTTCGTTCGTTTGTTTGTTGTTTGGTGAATGAATTTGTTTTAGGTCACGTGTCGTGTCGTTAGAATTGTGTATGCCTTTTTCGTTTACGTTACTAATCTATCAAAAGTGTTGGCAGCATACGTACGTTTTCTTCCTATACCCAAGCCAAAGACGAAAGAACGGACGGACGGACAGACAGACCGACAGAAGCACAAACCAATACATCACTTTGCATTGGCAACAGTAACTAGAAACCTGCCCCAGAGCACAATTAAAATGAGCAATCATCCCGGTTTTAACAACCAGCAAAACAAGGGAAGCAACTAAACAACACCATTTTCCTCCACTTCCCTTTAAAGTTTCGTTCGTGTTAACCAGGCAGGCACCAGTTAACCAACCATTCATTCATGTGATTGTTTCCCTTTGTTTTGTTTTGTTGTTTGTGCATCTCGTTGTTCCTGTTGTTTTAATTCTGATTTGTTTTCTTTTCTTATTGTGGTGGTCTTTGGCAGGAGGACGAAGTTGTTGGTAGGTTGTTGCGTTGTGTTTGTTTGTTCGTTTGATTGTTTCAATTATGGATTTTGCCACTTTAGGTGGCATTATCCCATTGCTGGTGTTTGTGTTGTTGTTCTTTTTTCTGTTGTCCTTCCATTTTTGTTGTGTTGTTTCAATAATTGAAGCGGTAAATAAGGAACAAAGAAGATTTCCATTTCGGTTTTGGGGAAAACACTTGTAATTGTGATTGGTAATTAAAGGACACGTTTTGCATAAATTATGAAATTTTGTTTTTGTTGTTTGTTCTTGTTGTTGCTGTAGCCGTTAAAACACCATCACGTTATGTGCATGGGAATTAAAGATGAAAATGTTAATTAAAAAATCTGGGTTATACACCATAGTCGCCGTCGTCTTTTGTAAATAAAGTATGAGCATGTAAACAATATACTATATTGCCATAATTAGTGGAAATCTTGTGTGCGTCCGTCCGTGTTGCATGGTAGATAGTATGTACTGAAAAACCGTAATATACAATTTTATCTCATACATGGTGCGTATTTATTTAGGTACTGAGGTACTGATTTCATCGAACTATAAAATAAATTTTTTACTCAATACACGAAAGAGGTCTCGAGAGAAAAAGGAGAGATGACAAACGTCTTTTCCACAGGAAAAGCGGTTATGTGAAAAAACCGAGATGTTCAAGAGCCAGAGTGAAGTCCGAAAATATCAAAACTGATGGTTTCGTTACTGGTACATCCTCCTGTAGAGACAAGCAAGCCAGGTAATCTGGTTGCAGATACAGGTAGTGTGTACAGGATATGGAAATATAACTTATTCAAACTGTTGGTATCCAACACTAGCGAAGACAACGAAGATACCACCTATCTGGTCCCAGAAGATGGTATTGAGTGTATACCGCCGGGTCAAGATAAGGTGAATACAGCAATAAATCGGCTGAAGAATAGTAAGGCAGCAGGAGTCGATGGCTTATGAGCCGAACTATTTTAGTCGCACATGTGTGCTCGATATTGCTTATAAAATAGTGTCAGAGATATTGTTTGAGCGACTCAGGTCTATTGTCAACGAAATTACATACAAATTTAACTTTATTAAGTTGTCCCTTTACAGAATCTTTGTCCTATAAGCCGAACAAAGAAAAGATTTCCATTCCTCTCTATTTGTTGCTTTGCTTTTCCAACTCCGACGAAAGTGTCTGCGAAAACAATTCAAACCTCTTCCACTTGTATGTGGCGTCGAATTTTGACGAATGCACACACCAAAATTTGGTTGGTCTGCTTTACAGCAAAAAGTTGTATGAAGTTGCCAAGGAAAAACTTCTCATTGAACTTTTTTCTTTGCTTACCTTTATACTTCGAGCTGACGATTGATGTTTGGGTATAAAAAGTTTCTTGTTGAAGAAGTTATTGAAAAATAACTTCGGTGGAGAATATCCACAAACAAGAAACAAGGGAACTGATGAGATCCAGTGGCGTGGATCGAAACTATAGTATTCCCTGCCTTACCCCTTGGCGAACAATGCCAAATCTTTTCCACTAATAAAATAGTTGTTTTTTAATAAATACAACAACAATGGGATTAAGCCAGACTATTTTGAAAAAACAAAATTGTAAAAAGTGACCAATAAAATGAAAGAAGAACCTCCTCAGCATTAACTTTTAATATGAAATTTATATTATTAAAGCCTCCAAATATGTTTATTTCACATTTTAAAATCCATCCAATAGTAAAAGGGAACATGTATTGATTATTCTAGTTGTTTTCGCCACTTTTTCTTTTTTGAGGCTGGCTAAAAGTCTGTCAATTTTCCTGTTAAGCAATGGTATTCTGTCATCAGCCGAATTTGCGGTCCAAATCTCGTCTCTTTTGGTAGCAAGTTTAGACGCTTCTATTGGAAAATTTGGCCTTACGTGTGGAATGCGTCCGGGAGGAATGCATCTATCACATGCCTTTTTTTAGTATGTTGTGGAAAGTTTTTTTGAGAACTCCTTCTCAGTCATATTTTTGAAGGATGTCCAGTACGCTTTGCTGAAGTTGGTGAAGGTACGATCCTTTGAGGTAGTAAGTTCGGAGTTTGTGGAAATTTGTATTGTGAGTGGGTGGTGGTTTGAATTTAGTGCTACATTTGCATTATCAGGAGGTGTCGGTTAGTAGATCTGGGCTTACTATTGTGACTTCAGGTGAGCTTCAACAAGAAGCAGTGATACGGGTGGTATGATCTTCATTCACCACACAGAAATCTGATCCATTTATTTGATCAGCGATGTGTTCACCTCGATTGTCCGAACCTAGATCGGAAATCCTCGATTCGTGATGGGCATTGATGTCTCCGAGTAATATGGTATTATTTCCGTCCAGAGATGGTCTTATGTCTGGTTTGAAAGCAGTGCGACATACAGAGTCTGGTGTATTATATGTATATGTTTAATATCTTTAGGCCAGTATCATGTAGGGATATTTTGATTACTTGTATATCAACATGGGGATCAGTGGATTATTTAGAGGGTTATTTATCACCGAGTCATAAACAATAAAAGCAATCCCTCCACCGGCATCTTTTTCGCGATCTTGTCTAATTATTATATATGATGACGATCTAGACAGAGGGTTCTTGTTTGTCATCATTGTTTCTTGGATCGCTCCGATAAGAATACCCCGGTACAAAGTACCAACTGCGATGAGGGCTATCTGTCGAGATTGCTACTTACGATGTTCAGCGTATTTTGTCTGTTCGTAATTTATTAACTACGTTTAATATGCTACATACTTTTGCTGCACCAAGTGATCCGATTCAATGTTGGCACCTCGTTTATCATAACGTGATCAATTTGGTTTCTTGTTTTTTGTTTTTTTGATCTGGTGGTAGATAGGTGCCCTTATGAATCTCGAGATGCTTAAATCTGGTGCTGCTAACTACCAAGTTTCTTGCCGCTATAAAGCGTATCAGACAGAATTTCCCGACTTTTTTCATAGATTTTTTTTTTCAAAGTGGTTTATGCGGAACCTTTTTTATAATAAAATGGAATGAATGTTATTTTATGCATTGATAGGCAAAAGTTCATTCGTTTTCACTACATGAAATCATTTTTGTGAAAAAATGTCAAAAAGTCATCGCCCTAATGTACATACATACGTTTGTTTTGGACATACAACTTCATAAAATCTAAACAATTATAAATAATGAGGAAGACTTTCTCCGATAGTCATATGAATTAAAACATACATACATACATAGATACATATGTATGCATATTAACGTTATTCAATTTCTCGTGATTAATTTATGTCCACTTTCTTAAATACTGAAGGCTTTAATCAAAGTGTCAGTGACAATTTCATTGATGGCCTAAGGCAGGCTATCAATCGAATGTTAATTTAAGAAAGTACAATTGTTTGTCACATGAGAGAAGAAAAGAAATCACCCGTATACATATATATGTATATGTATTTATGTATGTACATTTGTATCTATTTAACTAAATATTAACTTTAAAGCGCAATATTTAGTAAACAATAGTTATTTTTAGTATTTGTGGTTTCAAAGGTCACATTTTAAGTGTTTTTTAGGTTTTCAGGATTTTGCTTGAAAAGGGTCTGCCCTACCGAAATTGGTGTAGAGAAAATGTTGTAGCTGTGAAAAGCTACAAGATTGTCCTTTATGACTTTATCCTAGGATTTACCAGTTTTGAGATATAGAAGTTGCAATTGGGACAATGCACTGCCTCCACCGCCTGCTTCCTGAAAATGCTAGTCAGGACATTGTTTTATAAACAGGTGTAGGCATTTTTATTAAAAGTTAATTAAGAAGCACGGTGATTATCTATATAGCAGTTGACAAACTTGACCTACATGCATATGGTTTTATACTCTCAGCCTTTATACCTACTTTTATAAGATGAAAATGTGACATATCGAAATAATTGTTTTTATTTTTGGACGAAATCCGTTTCAGACAATTTGGAGTCAATTTAGCCATGTCCGACTGTAGGTCCGGCTGATTTAAGCGCATGGTAATTTTCGACAGGATCTGTAGGCCTATTCCGTAACTTTTTAACAACTTTACTCGTTGTTTATTTTACAACAATTTCATTTGTTTGTTTTATTGTTGTTACAAAAACAAAAGAAATTTAAACAATATCGATAGTTGTTAAAAGTTACAGAGTCCAAAATTTAGTTGTCATAATATTTTGTCCAAATTTAGATCACGTATGGAGATGGGCCATACCGGTCCACACCTTTGGGTACCTCCTCCACAAAAGTGGGGTATTTATTATATTACTGTCATAGTTCTTCAAAGCGAACATGTGAGCCTAAATATCTGTTGGACATTCGATGAACTCGTGAAAAATATTTACAATTCTTACCTCTCAGATAGCACCTCTGTTGGCCCCTATCACATTCGGTTATAAATTCTGAATGACGTTGAAATACAAACGGTAAAGTTTGCTAATTTTATGACTACCAGAGGTAAGCGATAAGAAATGAAAACATTCAACAGCAGACAATATCTGCTTGAAGAGACGTTGTTTTATTTGTGCATTTGTGTCTCTTCCCAGTGTGCTATTACAGCCAAGAGAAAAAGTGGTGGAGAGTTCGTTTTAAACTATTTTTGAAATATAATTAAAATAACATTAATATTGTTAAGCATAACAATAACTATGTATATAATAAAAATAATAAAACATAATTTACTACTAAATGGCAAACTATAAGTGTCTTAAATCCAATCACTGAGAAATTTTGTATGCATAACTCCAATGTTAGAATTCCATTACCTATATGTCTATTTTCCGCCTAGCATAATCTATATTAAAATTCTTCGCGTGGTAGGTTTTCTCCTGGAAACAATTATCACTTTATAACTATCTTCCTTCGTTTATTACCACTTTGTGTTGTAGCTGGTCGATGAGGTGTGCGGATAGATTTATGACAAGAATTTTCATTGACTTAAAGTTCAAGTGTTGCAAAAACATTCTGTTATGGCATTGTTTATGGCACATGTATTGACAATAATAAATAATAAAAATGTCATAAAAATATCACAACATGAACACAAATGAAGAACATTGAGGTATGTATTGGGAACAATATGCCTCTATTTATACAAGTTCTGCAATCGGGGATGGGAATACTATTGTTATTGGAAACATTATTTTATTGTTGTTTAAAAAATGTATTTAAAATTGTTCTAAAAACATCCCAGTAGAGAGAGGGGAGTCTTCTCTCATATCAATGAGTGCACGCCGGTTCATATTGGTTCAATGATATGGGCTATACTGTTTATCGCTGAGTCCGAACGACGCGTCTTAGGACAACACTTTTAGAGATGTTTTGCATAGCTAAAGGGGTGTTTACACTAGCCATCAATGTCGTATGACTCGAAATAAAAATATTTCATATCAAAATGTGTAGACGTAATTTCACTGCCTTTTTGCTGGTGTGGATGCAAAAAGTAAATGGCGTAAGGAAAATCCCCAATAATGCACACATTTGCGACTGTGTAACGATGGAAATTTTCAGGTCATATGACATTGATGTCTAGTGTAAACACCCCTAAGAAACATAGGAAGTGTCATCAACATTACGCTGTATGTTAGAACCGAATCCGTTCCATACAATTTAGAGTCCATCTAGCTTTGTCGGCTGTCGGTACAACTGTCTGTGCGCATGATAACTCTCGAATGGAGTGGCCAATTTGGTTCGAATATTTTACATGAAAGATGGGATATATCGGTCCCTCTTCGGGTACCTCGCACACAAAAGTTTAGAAATGTTGGATTAAGTGCAGTTTAATGGCTGTTTGAGAATCGGTATGAAATTCGTACCAGTGGTAATCTGTAACCTACCTTGGTGGGAAAGTCCAAACTTCCTGGTATAATGGCCCAAAGGCTGTAAAAATCTTGTTACTACGACTTCTCACCCTGGATTACCTTGGCGGATATCAAGCAACCTTCAACAGAAAGCTCATTTCAATGACGAAAAGTGAAATACGAAAGACTCAGATGTCATTATGTGAATGAGAATTATTTCCGTTAACGTTATTGATGAAGATTCAAGGAAGCGAACTAAGTTCATACATATAATCATATGACATAGGGTTGACTGTGTTATGGAGTTGATGTATAGAAGCGTGTAATGAGTTTATGGCAGGTTTATGTATTCTTCCAAACTTCCTTGGAATGTGGTCAAAATGGTCTATATCTATTCACTACTTCTGATACCTCTGCATCAGATTTTCAAAAGGACAGAATAAGGACTTTTCGAGGATTGTTCTTAAATTTCACTAAATGTAGTTCTTGTTTGTCCTGATTAGAATAACATTTTTTGGGGACAAGACCATACTACCGGACATAAAGAAACAAAAACTCTAAATAATCCAACGGTGAAGTAGAGGGTGGAGGATACGGACGAAAGCAACGGTTCTGACCGTTTAGACCTGGCAACGCCCAAGGACTTATCTTGGTACCTCTTTCATCTCGAGTTGCCACTTACATCTCCATGGTGTCACCTGGGAAACTGCCTTTAATAAAACCCGTTCATCCATACCAACGATAACAACGTGGGTGTCGGTTTAATTTCCTACCCCTATAAAATGCATACTACCATGAAATAAACAAAAAAGGAAAAAGAAAGCCCTCTATCGTTGCTGGCCATCGCAAATGTTTTGGGGACCATAATCTGTGAATCTGCACCTGGAATGTCCGAACTCTTTACAGAGTAGGTGTAGTTTTCGCACTGGCGGATGTACTTGGTGGTGTCGTGACATAACTCCCAAAACGATTTTGGGAGCTATGTCCGACCCCCCCCCCCCCCCTCTAGCGGACATAAGTCCCAATGGGAGTTATGTCCGTTTTTAAAATTTAAGTGATTTTTATTTAAATACAATTTTTATTTCAAATGTATAAGAAAAAAATTGAAAATTAAGTTCATATGCATTTTTCATTTCATAAAATAATTTATAATTGATTTAAAATTTTTAAGAAAATTAAGTACAAAATACGTTGAAGCCATCCCAAATCGAACTATATTCAAAATTTGCCGTCAAACCTATTTGAAACGAAAAAACACGAAAAAATTAACCACATTCTGACACCGCAGCGTGACAGAAGACGAAGAATAAGAAGACACGTGTCTCGGCGTTTTTCCCTGTTACTTGGAATTTCGTGGTTATGGGCCGCCAAAGACCTGAGGCTTTGATGTCAAAAAGGACCATTTTGCCAGGCTCATATCTTCTAAACCGCTAAGAATTTTGGTTTACTCGTGGAGGCAAAGTTGTAGCTCTCATCTTAAAGAATAATAATTGTGAAGACATAAAATCCATTCAACCTTATCTTCAAGGTCAAAACCGTTAAGGTCAAGTTTCCGTTATAATTTTTTCTCAGATTTTGGCCTACAGATATCAAACCGATCAAAATTTAATCAAACAGCCAACTACAAAAATGTACCATAGATCTCAATAAACAACTTTCTAGAACATACGAATCCTGTAGAAATGGTTCTTAAAGGTCAAAATAGCAAAACAAATGCAATTTTAATTATCTTTTTTCGGTTCATTCAAGAAAACATTCAACCACAATAATGTAGCGAATATATCAGTATACAACTCTGTGGAACATCAGAGCCCACTACGAACTGTTCTTAAAGGTCAAAATAGCAAAAAACTTTAGAAAATATTCGATTTTTTTACTTTTTTCTCCGATTCTGGTCCATAGATACCGAACCGTTCAAAATTTAAGAATAAAATGAACTACAAAAATTTACCTAAGATCTCAGTTAACAACTTCCTAGAACATATGAACATTCTAGGAACGGTCCTTCATCTTCAAAATTCACTAACAATTATATTATGGTTAATGCTCAGGTCTGGAAATAACAAACTGTTCAACACTCTAGAAAATTTGAAAGGTTTGTTATTTACGGACCTGACCAGAAAAGAATGGGTAAAACTAATGGAATTTTGAGCCTAAAGGGCCGCTTCTAGAATGTTCATATCTTCTAGAAAGTTGTTAACTGAGATCTTAGGTACATTTTTGTAGTTGCTTGTATTCTTGAATTTTGAACGGTTCGGTATCTATGGACCAGAATCGGAGAAAAAAGTATAAAAATCGAATATTTTCTAAAGTTTTTTGCTATTTTGACCTTTAAGAACAGTTCGTAGTGGGCTCTGATGTTTCACAAAGTTGTATACTGATATATTCGCTACCTTATTGTGGTTGAATGTTTTCTTGAATTTTGAATGGTTTAATTTCTATAGAGCAGAAACCGAAAAAAGAAAATAAAAATTGCATTTGTTTTGCTATTTTGACTTTAAGAACCATTTCTACAGGGTTCGTATGTTCTAGAAAGTTGTTTATTGAGATCTAAGGTAAATTTTTGTAGTTGGTTGTTTGATTCAATTTTGATCGGTTTGATATCTGTAGGCCAAAATCTGAGAAAAAATTATAAGGAAACTTGACCTTAACGGTTTTGACCTTGAAGATAAGGTTGAATGGATTTTATGTCTTCACAATTATTATTCTTTAAGATGAGAGCTACAACTTTTCCTCCACGAGTAAACCTATATTCTTAGCGGTTTAGAAGATATGAGCCTGACAAAATGGTCCTTTTTGACATCAAGGCCTCAGGTTTTTGGGGGCCCATAACCGCGAAATTCGAGGTAGCAGGGAAAAACGCCGAGACACGTGTCTTCTTATTTTTCGTCTTCCAATACGCTGCGGTGTCAGAATATGGTTAATTTTCCATGACACAAAAAATTACACACAGTGTAATACCAATGCAGTTGTAGACCTGGGAAATCTACAATAGACCAAATATTCAATCTACGTCAAATCCTATGGAAGATCCATGCAAAACGAATCGACACATTCCATCTGTTCTTTGATAGTTCAATAAGGTCAAAGGTGTTTCAAGCAATTAATGATTTTGGTATTCCTGCTAAAATGATACCATTATACAGGATAACATTAACTGACATGAGATACGAAGTTAAAATAGGAAAGAAGCTCTCTGAGACTAACTAACTTATGCAGATGACATCGAAATAATAGGTTGATCAAAGCTAGCCACCTTGGAAAAATTAAAAAAAGTATGCCAAATTGGGTCTGGCACTAAACTGCGATAAGTTTATGGCATCAAAACGCAAGACATCCTGTAGACTCGGGTCAACTGTGGGCGTTGAAAAATACAAAATGGTTAATGACTTTATTTACCTCGGCACCGACATAAATAAAACAAACAACATCAGTTTTGAAATAAAGAGAAGAATAATATTGACCGATGCCATGTTTGGACTAAGACATCCGAAGTCTGGTAAATGGTCAAGGTGGTCCAGCTACGGAAGCCGCACAAGGATGACAGCAGAGGTGATTTGCACAGACCGATTTCGCACTTGTATACAGTTGCTGATCATTAGCATGCGTTCCGTAAGCAGCACACCACGACAACAGCGCCGCACGCCATTTCCACACATATTAGTAGAGGGCTCAATCAAGCGCCACCATCACTGTTCTTCAACACGGGAACAGTGATGGTGGCGCTTGACTTATCAAAAGCCTTTAATAGTTTCAAGCATTCTCACTGTTTGAGGACATCGAGCCGACAACTCGTTGGCGAAATTTCAAATGTTGGATAAGCAATTATATGTGTGGACGCCAGTCGTACGTGGAATTCAGGAGCAAGAAGTCCAAGTCCCGTAGAGTGCAAAAGGTAGTTCCCCAAAGTGGGGTGATATCTTCGGAACTGTTGAACCTCTACCTATTCTGTATTCCACCCTGTCCAGACGTCATTAAAATCGTATCGCATGCGGATGATTCTACGATTATGCAAATATCCGCTAGTAAGTCTACGGCCACTCTGTTCACCACATGGACAGCAGAGATGAGAACAGAGTTTAATGTCATGGTCGATGGTAGCAGTATTCCGACCACAAACTTGCCCAACATGTCGTCCGCACATGTGACAGCTATCTGCGATAAGCTGAGATGTAGGAACACGGTCCTTAAGTTTTAAGTCGGCAGCAACAGGGATGCAGATAAAGAAACCTTGTTGACCACATAAAACGCAATAGGCCGGTCAGTGGTAAACTATGCGGCGCCAGTATGGTTTGCGAATAAAAGTGCAACTCGATAGAAAATATTTAAACCTGTTAGAATGCCGCCCAGATAACTGCAACAGGGTGCCTCCCCATGTCTTTAGTAGATCATCTACATGCGGGCACAAAGATTCGTCCAGAATAGCAACACAATGGCTTGCTTTCGTCGTAGTTCTTGTTCATATGTTACCGTGAGAGCCACCCTAATCACCGGAGATATCACTCCTTATTCCCTGTTTCACTCTACGGGGTTTGGACTTCTGGTTCCTGAATTCCAAATACGTATAAATTGATTATCCAAAGTTTCAAACTTGGCTGAAGGGTTGTCTGCTCGATGTTCTCAAACAGCGTGGAATGTTTGACAGTATCAAAAGCTTTTGATAAGTCAAGTGTCACCATCACTGTTCTATCACACAGCTTGCCCTGGTTGAGTCCTCGACTAATATGTGTGGAGATGGCGTGCAATGCTGTTGTCGTGCTGTTCTGCTTACTGAACCCATGCTGATGATCGGCAACTCGATAGCTATTTCTGACACTGGGGAGGACTATAGTCTCAAGGGTCTTTGCTATGGGCGACAAAAGTGAAATCAGTCTGTACGATTCACCTTTGCCGACATTCTTGCCTGTCGTCAGTAGCGACAGACACTGCCCATTTTTCAGACTTCGGGAACTACATTGTAAACTGTGGTGGTTCATCCTCGGCAGGAAGAGATCTAATGCGACGTAGTACCCTTTTCTTCTCCCTGTCACTCCGGGGGTGCTGGACCATTGAAATAACTTGCGCACCTCTTCGGATCAGTCTGCTTATCGTCGCCAAACATCAGGGTTGGAGACTGACTTAACCGTTGGCCACATTTACTTATGCCGGTTCCAATGTTGCAACTCTTCAGATGATTTAACCACTTGTTCCGCTTATGCTCACCGACCAAAATGTTGGCTTCCAGTGTCAGCTCCCTGACTTTGGGTTCACTGGGTTTGGTACGACGAACTTTATCACGCTCATTTGGTAATCCCGTCGCCTCTGCTGGGAAGTTTGGTCTCACTTCAAGTATTCGACCAGCAGGTGTATGGCGAGGGGCTGCAGCTTTCTCTCTCTCTTTCTCTCGGCCCATGACTGATGAAAGTGCGGCGTTCAGAGGCGGTGAAATCAGGCGGTCTCCTGATGGAGACAATTATGGGGAGATGGTCTGATTCAAAAGAAACGACGGGCTGCCAGGTGACGTCATTTATTAGACCAGTTAACACGATGGTTATGTCTAGCGAACATTCTGGTAACGATACCAATACAAATATGTGTACACTAGGGTTATGATTTTTTTTACAACATCGTATCCCTCTATGATATCTTCATTCGTTTTTGCCTAAGATTGCATAAAATTATTAATTATAAAGTGATTTGATAAAAAAGCTTCCGCTTTTAAGGTTTTTATTTTTAGAACTTTTGAAAATTTTTTGAAGTCACTGTAAGCAGATATTTACTGAAAACAAGGGATGTGCCGACATAACCAACATTACATATATATCATTTTATATTATATATAACTTTATTTGATATATCATAAAAATTAAAAGTGGTTTGTGCGGGACCGTTTTGAATATTTAAATGAAATAAAAGTTATTTCAGTCATCAATAGGCGTTTCGTGCAAGGGGAAATAATTTTTTGAGAATTTTTTTCATTTCATAGAATTTTTCAAAAAATTGTTTTTGTTAAGTGGTTTTTGCGGAACCTTTTTTATATTAAATTGGAATGAATGTTATTTTAGGCAAAAGTTCATTCATTTTCACTACAGGAAATCATTTTTGTGAAAAAATGTCAAAAAGTCATAAACCTAATGTACACTAAGGTGGAAGTCGCTGGCCGGAACACGGATGTTGTGTGGGTAAATACGGTACCAAAGAACCCATCCATATACTAATGCGGGATAAAAAGGTGCAATTGGGGCCCCTGTGGTGCAATGGTTAGCACGTCCGCCTTGCACTCAGAAAGTCTGCGGTTCGAATCCCAGGCTAAGCAACATCAAATTTTCAACGGTGGCAAAATTCCCCTTCTGTAATGCTGGCGACATTTCCTGAGTATTTAAGCCACGAAAAACTTCTCTACAAGTGGTGTCGTAAGACACGCCGTTCGGACTTGGCAATAAAAAGTAGGTCCCGTATAATTGAGCCAATATGAATCGGCGTGCACTCATTGCTATGAGAGAAGTCTCCCTTGTTGTGGGAACATATGTATGTATGTATACAGATATTTATTTCCAAAGATTTTTCGGTATAACTTTTTCAATCGGCTACCTCATCTCAACATACTTGTTATTTAATGCTAACAATCAGAATATTTATAATTTCCATCCCTGATACCAAAGGGAGGACAATTCTTAATTGACACTATAAAGCAGGGAACAAATGGAGGTTTGACATTCGCACAATGTTTTTTCTTTTGCAGATTGCAATATTTTTAATTGCAAAACGAAAATAAAAAACTACAGAGAATAATAAAACAGATCATGATTGCAATTATATTTTTTATTATTGTTACAATTTGTTACTGTTGTTGCTGTGGCTGTTTAGTTACAGGCAATGTGAATATTTGCCAAACGGAAGCTCCGTCATAATACCAACTGGCTTAGCAGAGTTTATAAAAGTTAAGCATTTAATTGCCACAAATACATAAAGTTAAGATCGGCTGTAATTTTGTTGTTGAATTAACTTAAATTACAGTTAACTATTTTCTTACAAAGGCACAAATGTCACACAAATTGTTACAATAAAATATTACACATTTATTTGTGGTAGTTTGAAATACATTCCAAGGCGTGGGAATTTCATATTCAAAAGAATTGTTTTTATGGCACGAGCAATTTTCTATTTTAAAAAGCTTTTCTCATTCGCCCCTTTAGATTCCTTTTGCAGCAAAAGTATAAAAATAAAAATATTTACTTTTCAAAAATTAAATAAAACAAATAGACTTGTGCTGCTGCGAAAACAGAAAACGTATGTTTTTCTCTTTTCAGTGATTCTATGATTCACATCCCTCCACCCCACCCCCTTCCTTTGAACTTATCAGTAATTGTGTGAGGCAAAAAGGGGTGGTAATATGATGGGCCGTGATGTCTTTCTTTGTCAGTCGTCTGGGAAACAATTTTTATGAAAATATTATTTTAGATAACACGAAGCGAAAACGTGTTAACGTCTGTCATAACTGATGTTTTCTTTTGTATTAGCCTTCATTGTTCCTTCCTTAGCACTCTTTTGTTTTGTTGTACGTAAAGTTGTTGTTTTTTTAAATCTCAACACAGAATTATGTTTTTAAAAATTTTAACATTTACGAAATTTAAACAAATGCATATAGGGAGAGAGTTTGTGGGCCGCATTAAAAAAATTGGCACCAAAATCTGTTAATCAGTTCACAGAGACTGTGAGAAAACACATTACGGAGTTCATAGTATACAGTAACATGCACATATTACAGTGTGCAATAATGTTCGGTTCATGTTCTAGAGTGTGGGAAATTTCAAGTGGGAGCGATTGTATACGGTTAGCAGATCAAAACCCTAAAAGGGTTTTGGGTTCTCAGCCCAAACTTTTTGGAACCCCTTATAATATCTATATATATAAAAGAGCTTAGTGAGTGAGTGAGTGAGTGAGTGAGTGACTGAGTGACTGACATATCATCGCCCAGACGAAACCGCTGAAGCTAGAAAGCTGAAATTTTGACTGTGGGTTGCTGTCGGTGTGTAGGGGTGAGATAAGGCTGGGTTTTGGAAATTCGACCTAGAAGGGTACAAAAAGTACTAAAAGGTACTAAATATGGTACCCTTTGTATTAGGCAAACGGGAAGAGCTAGAATTCTGAAATTTGGAATGAGGGTAACTGATGGAGATTTAGAAAGATGTACCAAAGGGTTTTTGGAAATTCGACTTATAAGTGTACGAAAAGTTACTAAATTTAGTACCAATTGTATATTTTGAGCGGATATAGCTACAATGTTCATATTTGGTATGAACATCAAGGTTGAGAAGTGGTGTTGATATAAGGAAATTATTTTGGAAGTTCGTACTTATGTGTACGAGTAGTACTAAATGGTACTAAATTTGGTACAATTTGGATTTGGGTGAACGGATAGAGCTGAAAACCTGAAATTTGGAATTTAGATTACCGTTGAAGCGTACGATTGAGACATGGGTGTACTTTTGGAAATTCATACTTATGTGTACGAAAAGTACTAAATGGTACCAAATTTGGTACAATTTGGATTTAGATAGACATGGAAAACTGAAATTTGGAATTAAGATTATTGATGGAGTAAAGGATTGAGGTAGTTTTGGAAATTCTTACTTATGGGTACGAAAAGTAGTAAACGGTACTAAATTTGGTACAAATTGGATTTGGGTGAACGGATAGAGCTGGAATCCTGAAATTTGGAATTTAATTAGTGTAGGATTGAGTTAATAATTAATAAATAATAAATAATAAATAATAAATAATAAATAATAAATAATAAATAATAAATAATAAATAATAAATAATAAATAATAAATAATAAATAATAAATAATAAATAATAAATAATAAATAATAAATAATAAATAATAAATAATAAATAATAAATAATAAATAATAAATAATAAATAATAAATAATAAATAATAAATAATAAAATAATAAATAATAAATAATAAATAATAAATAATAAATAATAAATAATAAATAATAAATAATAAATAATAAATAATAAATAATAAATAATAAATAATAAATAATAAATAATAAATAATAAATAATAAATAATAAATAATAAATAATAAATAATAAATAATAAATAATAAATAATAAATAATAAATAATAAATAATAAATAATAAATAATAAATAATAAATAATAAATAATAAATAATAAATAATAAATAATAAATAATAAATAATAAATAATAAATAATAAATAATAAATAATAAATAATAAATAATAAATAATAAATAATAAATAATAAATAATAAATAATAAATAATAAATAATAAATAATAAATAATAAATAATAAATAATAAATAATAAATAATAAATAATAAATAATAAATAATAAATAATAAATAATAAATAATAAATAATAAATAATAAATAATAAATAATAAATAATAAATAATAAATAATAAATAATAAATAATAAATAATAAATAATAAATAATAAATAATAAATAATAAATAATAAATAATAAATAATAAATAATAAATAATAAATAATAAATAATAAATAATAAATAATAAATAATAAATAATAAATAATAAATAATAAATATAAATAATAAATAATAAATAATAAATAATAAATAATAAATAATAAATAATAAATAATAAATAATAAATAATAAATAATAAATAATAAATAATAAATAATAAATAATAAATAATAAATAATAAATAATAAATAATAAATAATAAATAATAAATAATAAATAATAAATAATAAATAATAAATAATAAATAATAAATAATAAATAATAAATAATTAATAATTAATAATTAATAATTAATAATTAATAATTAATAATAAATAATAAATAATAAATAATAAATAATAAATAATAAATAATAAATAATAAATAATAAATAATAAATAATAAATAATAAATAATAAATAATAAATAATAAATAATAAATAATAAATAATAAATAATAAATAATAAATAATAAATAATAAATAATAAATAATAAATAATAAATAATAAATAATAAATAATAAATAATAAATAATAAATAATAAATAATAAATAATAAATAATAAATAATAAATAATAAATAATAAATAATAAATAATAAATAATAAATAATAAATAATAAATAATAAATAATAAATAATAAATAATAAATAATAAATAATAAATAATAAATAATAAATAATAAATAATAAATAATAAATAATAAATAATAAATAATAAATAATAAATAATAAATAATAAATAATAAATAATAAATAATAAATAATAAATAATAAATAATAAATAATAAATAATAAATAATAAATAATAAATAATAAATAATAATAATAAAAATAATAAATAATAAATAATAAATAATAAATAATAAATAATAAATAATAAATAATAAATAATAAATAATAAATAATAAATAATAAATAATAAATAATAAATAATAAATAATAAATAATAAATAATAAATAATAAATAATAAAAAATAAATAATAAATAATAAATAATAAATAATAAATAATAAATAATAAATAATAAATAATAAATAATAAATAATAAATAATAAATAATAAATAATAAATAATAAATAATAAATAATAAATAATAAATAATAAATAATAAATAATAAATAATAAATAATAAATAATAAATAATAAATAATAAATAATAAATAATAAATAATAAATAATAAATAATAAATAATAAATAATAAATAATAAATAATAAATAATAATAATAAATAATAAATAATAAATAATAAATAATAAATAATAAATAATAAATAATAAATAATAAATAATAAATAATAAATAATAAATAATAAATAATAAATAATAAATAATAAATAATAAATAATAAATAATAAATAATAAATAATAAATAATAAATAATAAATAATAAATAATAAATAATAAATAATAAATAATAAATAATAAATAATAAATAATAAATAATAAATAATAAATAATAAATAATAAATAATAAATAAAATAAATAATAAATAATAAATAATAAATAATAAATAATAAATAATAAATAATAAATAATAAATAATAAATAATAAATAATAAATAATAAATAATAAATAATAAATAATAAATAATAAATAATAAATAATAAATAATAAATAATAAATAATAAATAATAAATAATAAATAATAAATAATAAATAATAAATAATAAATAATAAATAATAAATAATAAATAATAAATAATAAATAATAAAATAATAAATAATAAATAATAAATAATAAATAATAAATAATAAATAATAAATAATAAATAATAAATAATAAATAATAAATAATAAATAATAAATAATAAATAATAAATAATAAATAATAAATAATAAATAATAAATAATAAATAATAAATAATAAATAATAAATAATAAATAATAAATAATAAATAATAAATAATAAATAATAAATAATAAATAATAAATAATAAATAATAAATAATAAATAATAAATAATAAATAATAAATAATAAATAATAAATAATAAATAATAAATAATAAATAATAAATAATAAATAATAAATAATAAATAATAAATAATAAATAATAAATAATAAATAATAAA